>NC_057919.1:14185672-14882403 GCF_018873765.1 Telopea speciosissima | reverse complement strand
CAGTGATGGCAATCGAAGGCCATACAATCTTCAGTTCATCACCTTGGATCCCAATTCTCTCTTCCTTCCTGTACTGTTGCATGCAAATATGGTGTTCTATGTACACACAGGTATGTATTATGGAAACTTCGAACCTGAATCCTAAAATGAAATTCAATCTCTCTCTCTCTCTCTCTCTCTCTCTCTCTCATGTATTTTTTTAATCCTGTGTAGGGAGTGGAAGCTTGAGTTGGATTGGTGACGACGGAAGATATAATGTACAGGTGAAGCAAGGTGATGTCTATAGCATTCCTGCGGGTGCCGTGTTCTTCGTGCGAAGTAGCTTAGAATCCACCAGAGAGAGGCTCAGGATTTATGCTATCTTCAGTGATACCAATGACCAAAACCCATATGTATGAAGATCGATCCAAGTATCTCCCTTTCTTGATTCGTTTCTGTTTCTAGCTTCTTTTCCTTTTTTCCCTGATAGAATTTATAACACAGGAGTCATATATTGGGGCTTACTCCACAGTGACCGACCTGGTTCTGGGCTTGGATGACAAAATCCTTGAATCGGCTTTCCAGGTAAGGATTTCATTTTCAGGATTCCATCCAGACAGACCATAGTTAGTTAGTTATTATTCAAACATGTATATATTATTGTTCCCAAGGTTCCTCAAGAAGTGATAGAGGAGATAGCGAACGGAACCAAGCCTCCGATCATCCATGTAAAGTCCAGAAATGGAACAGAACAGTCGGAAGCAGGGGACTGGGGAGCTGGGATAATTGAAGCCCTTGAAGGACCTGATCCCCAGGAACTTAACAGCAAGATGAAAGCCTTCAATCTCTTCACTGCCAAGCACGACTTTGAGGATTGCAATGGCTGGAGTTTGGAGGTGAAACCCAAGAACTTGCCGGTCTTGAAAGGTTCTTCCAATTTTGGGGTTTTCATGGTGAACTTAACTAAGGTTAGTCATGCTTTGCTTCAGTGGTGAAGTCAATTCTGATAAATATCATGTCCACCAATTAGTTAATGATATGCTTGATTCTGAAATTTCTGATGATTAATAGGGTTCAATGATGGGGCCTCATTGGAATCCAAGGGCGACAGAGATAGGAATTGTGACCCAAGGGCAAGGGATGATTCGTGTCGTCTGTCCTAGCAGCACCAGCTGCAAAGCAAATGAGTCAAAGTGCAAGAACATGAGGTTACGGGTCAGCGAGGGAGACGTTTTCGTTGTTTCACGATTCCACCCCATGGCCCAGATGTCCTTCAACAACGACACGTTTGTGTTCATGGGTTTCAGTTCTTCGGCAGCGAAGAATTACCCTCAATTTCTAGCGGGGAGGAGATCCGTGCTTCGTACATTGGAGAAAGATATACTGGCCATAGCATTCAATGTTGATAACATGACGACGATTGATCGGTTGTTAGCTTCACAGGCTAAATCCATCATACTGGAGTGCACCTCATGTGCCGAGGAAGAAGAGGAAGCAATGGAGCAGGAGATTGAAAAGGAAAGGCAAGGGGAAGAGGAAAGGAAGAAAAAGGAAGAAGAGGAAGCTGAGGCTAGGAGGAGAGAAGAAGAAAGAAAAAGAAAGGAAGAGGAGGAGGCTAAGAGGAGAGAAGAAGAAGAAGCAGAAGAAAGGAAGAGAAAGGAGGAAGAGGCAAAGGAAAAGGAGGAGGAAATAGAAGAGGCCAAGAGGAGAGAGGAGGAAGAAGAGGACAGGCGGAAAGAGGAGGAAGAAGAGGACAGGAGGAGAGAGGAAGACGGAAAAAAGAGGCAACAAGAACAAAAAGAGGCAAGGAGGCAGGAGGAAGAAGAGGACAGGAGGAGAGCAGAGAAAGAAGAGAGGGAACAGGAGCAAGCTCGCCGATGGCAGAGAGAGGAAGAAGCTGAGGCACGTCAACGAGAGAAAGAGAGGCGACGAGAAGCAGCCAGACGCAGAGAGAAGCAAGAAGAAGAAGAGAGGGAAGAAGAGGAAGCTGGGAGACCGGAGCGGCGAAAGAGATGGAGCGAGGAGGAAGAGGAAGCTGGGAGGTCAGATCCTCGAAAGAGGTGGAGGGAAGAAGAAGAGGCAAGAAGGCAAGATGAAGAGTGGCAAAGGAGACGGGGGGGAGAGGAGTGGGATGGTGAAGGGGAAGGTGAAGCCAGAAGAGTCTTGAATAGAAAGGGGAGGATCTGATCTTTGCTTGTGGACTCTGCATAAATCAAATAATGGACGTGCCATAGAGGAGCATCTTTGTAACTCAAGCGTGGATGTTCACAGACACGATGTCCTCGTTATTTTGTAAACACCTTTTTAATATGTAAAACGCAACCCATGTCCTCTTTTAAAATTCAAGCTTTCCTCAAATAATGATTTGGGACAATTTGAGTTCGTTTTGCTTTGAAAAGTATCTAATCTCAATAAAATACGATGAGGGGAGGGAGTGGTTTTACAACCTACAGGCTCCAGCAGGGCTAACACTCGCTATATCCTAGAACACAAGTGCTTCACTAAACTTCTCCCTTTCATAGAAGCGAAAATTCCACACTTCTTTGTCCACACACACACACACGCAATGTACAAGCAAAGGTAAAGGGTCTACCAACAAAGAGCAAGAAAAGTGGCGGTGAGGGGAAGACTGGAAGGGAGAGGTTGACGACTCTAATCTTTCATGTATCAGCAGTAGATGTAGAAGAGGAGCTGCTAATGAAGGAAACGACAACAGTAATGTCATCAAGCTTACCACCGTAGTAGCGAAAGCCAGCGTCTTGTGCTGCGGTGGAGAATGGTGTCTGCCTGTCTTTATCCTGCGCTCGCTGACGTGCCAAGGCTGCTATTTTCTGAGCCGTCACCTGAGGCTCCAATCCAGCCCTCATGGCATGGACCACCACCGCAGTCACTTCATTGTTGTACAAGTTGTCGAACAGTCCATCGGTGCCTGCTATGACTACATCTCCCGGAGCAACAGGGATTGTGAACACCTGGTAATATTCACATTTAAATCCTCTCGTGAGTTAGTAATCGTTTAGCAAGTACTAACAACTCCACACAACAAGAAACTATACAAACACACAACAAAGAAAGTCATGAAACAATACATACGCTTGCAAATATTTGTCACAATATAATCTTTCCAGCTTTTTTGTGTGCGGAGCAGCTTATGATGATAGCATTTTACCCTTCAGAAATTTCCAGTGTTTTGTATAGTATTTTAACTTCCAATTCCTTTAGATCAACCAATCCAGTATGGTGGAACTAGCAGACCTTAAGGCTCCCCCAGATGGAATATATTCGGATATCAATATTTTCTATCACTGAGAATGGGAAAACTCATTCTCCTGCCCTGCTTTGATAAATCCACCCTCATTATGCTCCATGGATATGTGGTTTCATTATTCCGACTGTTATAGAGAGGACATGCTCTAGATTAGTTATGTAGTAACTTTAAATTCTATCAAATACTTCCATTTATGTGCATGGTTCTTCCCATTTATGTCCATTATTCTAATTTCTAATGTATATTCATGCATGCCTATCATACTCATATAACTTGACACGTGAGCAAGGGAATTTGGGATCTACTTACCCAAAAAAATTTGAGCCCATCCAACCTGAAACAAGGTAGTGCTGGAATATTTTGCCTATAATGTACATACGGGTCTTTCTGGGCGGCACTATGCCTATTGAAATATAACGCTTCACTATTTGCCACATGGCAGTACATGGGTTAATATCACATACATCTCAATGCCCAATTTAGTCCAAAGCAAGAAAAGTCGTTCAAACTCTGATTCAAAGTTTTAGTTCAATTACTAAAATACAATCAATGGAAAAGAATATAAAATACAAAATGGCAACTTTTGTAATTTTAGATACGTGCTCTACTCATGTTAAGCTGAAATTGTACCTATCAGATGCTTGCTTGGTCCTCTATCACATGAACTAACTCATGTACTGCCATGTGGCAAATAGTGACGCATTATACTTCAGTCGGAATACTATTATAAGCAATCAAATTGTATGTGTATTTTTAGTTCCTTTTTCTCCATGTTCATCATCCAAAGCATCACCAAGTGCATACAGTCAAAGAAAGATTGATATAGTGGTTGAAAACACAGTAAATCGGCATCTATACACTCTCTAAGTAAGGTAGGACACAGTGAATTAACTAACCTGACCAGAGCTAGGTAAATCACCATCATTTCCGCACTCTAGTTGGTACGTGAAATTGAATCCATGCTGCTGTACAGGAGAACGGAAGACAGTACATCCATCTCTTACTACTATAAAGCCACTATCACCCAGGTTAATGGCATGTAGACCCTACAGGAAGAACACAAATGAACAAATCACTTGAAAGAACGGAAACCTTTGGCTGACATGCATGGTTTTAATTTTCTGACACTGATCTTGTTAAATAAGAGTGCACAAACCAAGAAAAACAATTTAAACAAAAATCAAATCAAATCACAATATCTGAGTTGAATAGGAAGGCCAATTCATTTTAATTAAGATATGAAAGAGGAAACAACAATAAGTGAAAAAAAGACAGCAGCAAAATTCCACCCTATCTGGAAATGTACTTGAAAATTAGAAAAATAGTATAATGTACAGAATGTTCCGACAATAACACCTGGTCAAGTCCTCGTGCAAGTTTAGGAATGGTAGTGAGTGGTATGGAAGCAGGATGGTGCGGACTTTGGTTGAGAGGAACTCACCCAGTTGAGTGACCTATAAAGTGTTACATTTTTTATGCAGTAAGTCACTTAAAGGGTTTATTTTATTGGAAATAAGCCTTGGATTAGATTATTTAGATATCTGGACTGTGATCTCATGGGTTTTTTTTGTAATGGGCCACTTTAATGAGCCTAAAATATGGGTAGAAAATACAAAAAAAAAAGGGAGATCTATTAATTTAGTTAGAGTCATGTTTCTAGTCAGTTTCTTTTGTTATTTTTCTTGTTAGTTTATGTTATCTTATTAATTAAGGATTGGATTAGGTGTTTCCTTTTTAGTGTTCGAGTCTATTTTTCAGTATTTTATATAAGTTTGTAAAGGGTTACAGCCCTGTACATAAATTTGATAATCAGATTGAGAAAGAAAAAAAAACGTAACTTTGTGTTTTGCTCTGTGAGAGAGTATGGTAAGATGCAATTGGTGAGAGACCAAAATACAGTGAGAGGCCGTGGGCGAGAGGCCCGAGTCTGAGAGAGACTACCCTATCTTCTTATTTCCTTTTTCAATTTCTTGTTTTTTATTTTATTGTTACAAGATTTCCTGCAAAATTGAAAGCCAATTGAAGTACTTACTGTTGTTGGACCTGAAGTTTGCGATCCTCTTACAGACTGGTTATTAATTGTGACTGGTTTCCATTATTTGGTATCAAAGTTATCGCTACTCCAAGTAATAACTCTACAGGCGACAAAGGATCCATACAACAATTAATTGATATGATCAAGAGTCTGATCGACAAGGTGAACTCACTGAAGCAACAACTGAACAGTGACATCGCTAGCTAATACAACATCTCCACAAAACACTCCAGAGAATCACAGAGGTGAACATCATCCTTCACCAGCTACATCTCAGAACACCAACTAGTACCAGGGACGACTTTCACAGAGGACATTTACACCACCAGTTTGCCTGGGGATCCATATGAGCCTCATCCCAGACCATACAGTGGTCACAACAATGGCTATCCACCTAGGCCTCTTGATGACAATCAGAAGGTGAAGTTGGAGCTGAAAGAATACAATGGAAAGCTTAATCCACAGTTGTCCCTTGATTGGGTTAATGTAGTAGATGACTACTTTGACTGGTTTGATATGTTGGAAGCTAGAAAAATCAAGCTAATCAAAACAAAGTGTATTGGACCAGCCAGATAGTGGTGGTGAAGAAGCCAAGAGAATCGAAACCAAGAGAACGAGGGACAACTGTTACTACCTGGGATTACATGAAGACTGATCTTAAGAGCAAGTACCTTCCACAGTCTTTTTTGCTTTTTCTACAAAACCAGTTGAACACACTACACCAGGGTACAATGTCTATATCTGAATACACAGACTAGTTTGATGGTATGTTATCACGGCTAGGAATTGAAGAAGATGATATGCAGTTGATATCTCAGTACAAACTGGGTCTACTTCGAAAGGTCAGGAAAGCAATGGGCACAACTATTGTGTATGATCTTCATGATTGTTATGACAGGGCATTAGAGGCAGAAGAGTTAATGAAGATCCACGTTTGATCATATGGCAACCAAGTCGGGGAGTCCAAAAGACCACCAGCAACTACACGTCCACCTCCATTCACAGGTAGACCGAACCATACTCCATCATATGCTGATAAGGGGAAAACTCCTATGAACGCCAACAACAAAACGAAGTGATACTACTGCAACAAGTTTAGACACTTGGCTAAATTTTGTCCACAGAAGTCATGGACCACAAATGTTGTTGTTGCTGCCCAAGATACTGAGGAAGATTCTGAAATCCTTAATTTTCAAATTAGATTTAACCGTTGGAATGGTTCCATCTTTTTAAGAGTTCTTATTCTTCCTAGTAGTGATTGTTTCCCAGAGTTTGGCTTTCAAGTGTGATAGTTTATTTTTCTGTCAATTTTTAGGTTGTCTATTTGAGTTGGGTTATCTTGGGATTTTGTCTGGGAGGTTATTCTTTCAATCCCCACCCCAATCAAATTAGTATCAGAGCCGTTGAGGGACAGCAGATGAAGGTTGTTGAATTCTACTTCCCATTGAAGGATGATCATGCAAGTCTGATTTGACATCTCTACCAAACTCGTGGATGAGTTTTTTTTTTTTTTTTTTTTTTTTTCAAACAGTGGAGAATTGATGTAGACAAGTCATCTAAAGGGCTTATTTTATTGGAAATAAGCCTTGATTGGATTATGAAGGCGTTGGGCCTTTGATACAATGGGTTTTCTTTGTAGTGGGCCATTTTAATGGGCCTAAAATATAGGTAGGAAGTACAAAAAATGGTACTTAATTAGTTTAGTTAGAGTCATGTTTCGAGACAGTTCCTTTCATTATGTTAGTTTCCTAATTAGTTTATGTTACCTTATTAGTTAAGAATTGGGTTATATCTCTCTCGTTTAGCGTTTGCGTCTGTTTTTGAATCTTCTATACAAGTTTGTATGGAACTACAGCCTTGTACACGAATTTGATTAATGAGATCGAGGGAAGAAAAAAACATAGCTTTGTGCTTTGCTCTGTGAGAGAGTATGGTGAGAGGCCGTGGGTGAGAGACCCGAGTCTGAGAGACTACCCTATCTTTTTCATCCCTTATTCGATTTCTTATTTTTTTTATTTTATTGTTCTGAAATTTCCTGCAAATCTGCAAATCTGAGAACCGATCGAAGTATTTACTGTTGCAGGACCTAAACTTTGTGATCCTCTTGTAGACTGGCTATCACTTGTGACTAGTCTCCATTAATGTTTCTTTCCAACAACTAAAAGTTAGTGACCATTCAATTAAATTATTGCTAAATGACACTAGTAAAAGGTAAGGATCGAACCTTGGCCAGTACAGAAAACATATTCATAAATGAAGGAATTTAAAATTTTGCATCCCATCAACAACATAATAGGTATCAAGGTGGCAAGGCGACCAATGTGTTGGAGAGGGTCCAAATTCTAGGTGATGACACCAACAAAGCAGCCGAAGGCGTCCACCTAGGCAACCAAGGAGCCTGGACGCCTAGGCGTCGCCTTGATAACTATGAACAACATTGTTTAATCCTAAATTTTTCCACTCTTTAGTTCCTTCCTTGAACTTATAAGCCCCCCCATTTGAATGACCAAATCTCGTATTTATAGAACTAGCTTATCAGCAAAAAACAGAAATACCAAACCTGCTCTGTGAGTGCAATGATACACGCAGTTGATGATCCTTTGGCTTTTGTGCTCAAGTGAGCTTTCTCCAGAACCCTTGCAGGGTCAATGGAGCCTTTTGGCTCTTCCTGGATTGCAGTAACTGAATGAGACATGAGTTCCCTCGCATATTGCCCTGCATCAACACCAAGATCTGCCCACCCACCAACACCATCTGCTACACCTATGGCTTGCTCATCCACACAAATAAAATGAGCATCCTCCCCACCAGTTTCTTCTTTATCAGGATGTGGTAGATAACATGATCCTGAAAGCAGCTTTAAGGTTCTGTCACCTAGAATTTTCCTGTAGTCAAAACCAAGCAGCATAAGCAAGTACGAAAGAAGGGTAATTATTGGTGCATCTAATAAGCCATTTTTATTGGAAGATATATCTAATGTATACTGGTCTATAGAATCCATGACATAGTTGTCACAGCGTCTAGGTGACCCAACTATGATCCATGAATTAGTTTTTCTGCCGCACTGTCTGAATGCAAATGAGGACTGGTCTCTCCTTATCACAGACTTTGGGAAATGTTGAGTCTTCATAGTGCATGAAGTTCATCATATGGATCACCTTTGCCAAGGACAGGAAGCAGATGATACCATGATAATCACCGCTGGATGCTGTTGTATGGAAAGAATGGTTGGAATGGAATAGTGATCACTGATGATGACACTCAACCAACTTATAGAGTTGCTTTAACAATGAAGACATATTGGGCTTCTATTTGTAAAGAAAACAAAGATTTTAGAGTGGAAAAAATTTATCTATAATGGCTAAATTTTGTGTATGAAACTTGTAAATTCTGAATCTTTTTGCAGAGCATTTCATTGTATAACACAATAAAACTATGTGATGTCACCTGGGACAGGATCATACCAACTTATGAAGCATAATATATTCAACAAGTAAGAAGAAAAAATAGTTTATTAAAATTATTGATAAAAAAAACAATATGTTACAATCCCCTATACCCTGAGAATGTGCATTATACAAATCTAAAGTTACATCCTCTGTTCTTTTACCCATGCCTAGATGGCTTAGCACTGCAAATTACACACAAATGTCAACTACAAGGCCATAAAAATATGTAACACATAGCAAGCAGTGGAATTTTTTAGAGAATGCAGCATGGGAGCATGCATGGCTTCATATATTCCTCATTAATAAGCACAAGAGTAAGAAAGGGAAACCAAACACCACAAGAACCAAAGCTATATGACAAATTTCTGTTCTTCTATCACTACCTCTAAGAAGAGAATTTAACTACCAATAGCTATGACTTGTGATGAAAGAAAGACTGCTGTGCATTGATAGTACTGAAACAAAGATACAATCAAATATTAATACACATTCAATTGTGCTTGTAGGCCATATCACCAGATAGAGTATATGTGGGCACATAAAGTACAAAATATTTTCACATAATCAATACCAGGGATTTATGGATGCATTCTGATAAATTCCTAGGAAAAGCACAAAGGGAAAGAAGAAGATGAGAGGACATACTGATCAGATGAAACTGCAGAGTTTGGCTGCTGTTCTTCACGAGCTGAGCCATCAAACGATACCTCAGAAGCAGCCCTGGTAGAGTAATACGAAGAAGATGAACTGTAAAATTTTTTTGACCCTAGACCCACTAATGAATTGAAGCCGCAACTCCTCCTTGCCACATCAAAAATGAAATATCCATATATCATACAACTGTGGGATGGTTCTTGGCTTCTCAAACTCATGGTAACTTTTATGCAACTGTCAAAATTTCCATTGCCGTAAGAAATACCAGCTCTTTTAATGGAGTTTGAGAGACGGTCATCCCTTGATGTTAGGTTATCCAGACGGTGGTAACCCAATAAAGATCCAGAGCCACAAGCAGCCATGATTGTCCGCTTAATTGGACTGCCTAGCGAAACTGGGCTGGAGTCCGATAACAGGCGATTGATATGGTACTCACAAACCTGACAAGATGGTCCAGACACAGAAGGAATAGAAAATGTTCGTGAAAGAGCTCCAACAACTGATAAGTTCCTACGTTGGTCAACGATTTTAGGATCTGAACGCACAGCACTAATTACACCAGGTCTCAAGAATAAATGCCCTTCAGCAATGGTTGAAATTGGTCTCAAAAGAGACAACCCAGAATTTGTGAACAACAATTTTCCTTGCTCAAGAAGAACTTCCACGGAACTCGCGAGTCCAACTTGTTTCCCCGTGATCAGTCTCCGGAAACCAGACCGCAGCTCAAGGTTCAGCTTCGAAAAATAAGAAGATGGCATCTTACCCTCTCAAATAAAACAGAATTACTCGAATCCCTATATTGCATAGAACCCAACCGTTAACACTATGCACAACAGCAAATCTCATAACTCTTAATACATCTACCCCTTCAGTTATCAGAAAGCACACACAACCTACTTCCGCCCCTTCAATGAACTACTAGAAGTTGAAACCCTGATAGTTGAAGGAAGACAAGAAAGAGAAAAAACAAATAATGATTATGAGATACCAAGCTTTTCTCTTAACCAACAAATACTGGAACTCCAAAACAAATCTACACATAAATCAGATTCGAAAAAAAGAGAAATTCACATAAACCTACCAGATTTCGAGCTAAAAGCCATTATCGACAGTAAGATAAATAACTATATAGAATCAGATAGTTAAGATAGGGGAAAAAACCTGGGCAAGAAACTAGATGTAGCTCCACAGAACCTCAATGGATGAAGATCCAAAAAATTCGAATCTCCTAACTGATATATTCCGATCCCTTTATATTGGAGGAGAGAAACAGACAACAAAAGACAATGACGGCAGCGACGGGAAGAGGAAGAACCGATGATTGAAGTTCCGATAGATGTTCGAGGTTAGGTGGAAAGGCACGAGCCCTTCCATTCCCTGTATTTCTCCCATCTTTCGTCTGTTTTATATCTAAAACTCTAGATTTATAGTTAGAGTCGCAAAATCGTTGATCAGGAAAGTTCGTGTAGTTTAGCAAAAAAAAAGGAAAGTTCGTGTAAGCTTCTGATTAAGCCCTAATTAGACACAAATTCAAATTAAGATATATTTACTAACATACCCTTACTGGTTTTACATTATCAAGGGGAACAACATTTTGTCGGACTAAATTGTCCATCAGACATTTCGTACGCATGGTTGTCTAGATGTGAGGCTACTATCGTCCTTTCAGTGAAATGTTGTCGTGGAACTCTTTTTCCTCTCTTTTGGGCTTTTGGGCTTTATTTGGTTCCAAAATTCATGGAGGCTATCTATCCACCATGATTCCTCAAAGGGAAGAAAATTAAATTAAATTAAATTGAAAATGTAATTTTAGTAATAAATATATGATATGATTATGCAATTAATTTTTTCAAGGAGGCTAATATCGTCCTTTCAAATAAATTTTGTCGTGGAGAGCTCTTTGAGCCTTTCTCCTCTCTTATCAGAGTTTGGGCCTTTGGGATTTATTTTGTTCCAAAATTAATGGAGGCTATCCATATCCATGATTCCTAAAAGCTCCCTCTGGTTTCAAGGAAAATAAAAGGGAAGAAAATGAATTAACTTAAATTAAAAGTGTAATTTTAGTAATAAATAATTAAATATATGATATGCTTATGCAATTAATTTTTTCAAGGATTAAATTGTAATTTTATTTTTAGGAGAAAGGTTTTGTACACGGTCGTATAAACCGTGTACGTGAGAGGGAAAAGTTGGAAAAGTCATAAATACTCACTCATTAATTAATGCCTTGAAACTCCCAACCTCTCACATACACGGTTTACACGACCGTATATGAAACCTTTCCCCTTATTTTTAATTGATTGTATTTTCCTTTCCTTTTCTTTCCTTTCCTTGTAATTTGTAAAAGGCGGAGCCAAAAAGACATTTGTCACTTCCAGCTTTGCTTACCCAATAACCCAGGAGAAGGTGTAATCGGCATTTTCATGGACAACATGAATCCATGAGAGATATATCAAGCATGATTTGATCTGGGCCTTAGAATCTCAATCCACTGTTCATCTTACTTCAAAGAATTCTCTCTCAATCCATTGTTTGTCTTCCTTCAAATGACTTTTCTCTCAAAACAAGGGATCAATCCCTACCTTTTATACAAGTATGGAAAAAGAACGTTGTCTGGTTGCATGCAGCTTACATGCAGACACAGCCTCCCTTGAAATGATTGTTGCAAAAGGTCGTATCAGTGCACAAGGCTACCGCGTTTAGCAGGATCTGGGGGAGAGTCAAATGTACACAGCCTTACCCCTGTTTTCAAAGAGATTGTTTTTAGGACTTGAACCCGTGACAAAGTGTTCAGCAAGTGAGCACTTGACCAACGTGCCAAGCACGACCTTCCTTGAAATGATTGTTTCGCTCACTACAAAATAAAAAATCCCCCTAGTCGATGCCCTTGGACATCCCTTCATTGGGTCCCATATTGATGCATGCATGGCCACCAATCAGACGATGTTCTTCTTCCCATAAAAGTTTTTTTTTTTTTTTGGGGGGGGTGGGGATGCTATTCTCTGTGTCGCAGCGCAAGCTGCGCCCAGGCACATGGGGGTGGGTGCAATGACCACCATGCCCCCCTAAGTGGCAGGCCCATGTGCCTAGACGCAACCTGCGCTGTGGCACAGAGAACATTCTCCCTTTTTTTGTGGGATAGAAACCTTTCATGATAGTAAATTATGATACCGGGGTGTCTCCCTGTGTCAGTCTAACTCCCACCAACCACGAAAAGGACTACCTTGCCCCTCACATCCAACCCTACCCATTGGTCAAGGCAGCCCCCCGCTTCCTTAATTGAAGCGGGCAAAGCTTAAGATTACTTACAAATGAGTTTCAATTTCCCTAATGACCAACAAACGATTTATATATATATATCTGTTTGCTCTTGCAAAAGCTTAAGATTACCTACAGATGAGTTTCAGTTTCTCAAATTATCCACCTAATATTTTCCTTAACCAAATTACCTAAGATGAAGAGATGTACTACAAAATTACCCAAAACAATACCATTTCCTCATCCACCATCATTTTTTACGTTTTTACCTCTCTCTCTCTCTCTCTCTCTCTCAATAAGTCCTATTTGGTTTTACCCCCCCAAAAAAAAAAATCCTATTTGAGTGCAGGGTAGTTGCATGAAAATCCTCTCCAGTGCACCAGTGCGCATCAGACGGCTGGGCAGCACCCAGCCATCTGATGTACGCTGGAGAGGATTCTGGTCCATGGTATTTACATTATTTCCTTTCGGAATGGATAGATCAGTTCAACCACACCCAAGTTCCTCTACTACATTCATGATTCATCATCTCCATTCAACAGTAACTCTACTACCATAATCTGATATTCACCCAAAAAATAAATAAATAATGAGACCACAGATTCTCAGGCAAGCAGCCCTATTGCTCAACCTCATCACCATCCTGCATCCCATCAAGACCAAATTAGAGGAAAGTCGGAAACATGTAAGAAGGGAGAAAAAATCTTCTCCAATTCCCTAAAAGTGCAATGCGGTGCAGTTCAGGGGTGAGAACTCGACACCTAGCAGGTGCGCTATCCAACGGTGTCGAGTTGGAGAAGAAAGACAAAAAAAATAAATTAACTCAATCGACCTCAGACCATTGGATGTCATGCCTACCAGGTGTTGACCTCTCGACCCCGATCTGTGCCACACTCAATGATCAAGGAATTAGAAAGGATTTTAATCCTGTAAGAAGGGGAACATGGTTGTGCTCAAAGAGTGCATGCAGGTGGCCTAAAGCAAACCAAAGGATTTATGGCTACGCTTATGGGGTTTCTCTTTTTAATCATCATCTTTAATCAGGTTCCAGCTACTTGAATCAAGATCAATGAGATGGCACCTTAGGAGTTAGATAGTTATGAAACATTTTAACTTCTTGGTTCTCAATTATGTGAGATTAACTGCTCTACCGTTGCCTACCTAGTTGCAGTCTAAAATAGGAAAATTAACAACAAAGGGCAACGGGGTATTTTCCAAAGGAGGAACAAGGATGACACATGTTGGGTAGTGGGTACTATATATGGCGGCGTGTTCAATCTTTTTCTTTATTAGTTAAGGAGGGGAAGTGATTACAAGTGATTTTGATTCTTGTCTCGGGATAATAGAATAAAATGGCCTTCTAATTTTCAATTATTTTGGGTTCATTTCTAAGACCACAAGAAAAAAAAAAAACAAGGATGATAAAGAAATATTATTGTCTTGGAGTTTCTATTAATATAATCTTGGGAATTAGTTTTCTATCTGGGAGTGTGGTCTACGCCAGCACTCCCATGTGTCTATCTCTCTCCTCCTCAAAACAAGGGGGTAGAGGTGTCTTTTCAAATGAGAAAGAGTCGAGGAGAGAGAAAGACTCATGAGAGTGCTAGGATAGGCCACACTCCTTTACAAAGAACTTTCTCCCTATAATCTTTTATAGAACATGGAAGTTATTATATCAACATCCTCATACCAAATCTTCTTTTTTTTGTGTGTGTGTGTGTGTACAAATCTATTCAGGGAAAATTTTATTCATTCTCAAGAGGACAAAAAGTTGTGTACAAAGGGGATTATGTCCTCTAGAAAGGAAGCCATGCATATCTCAAAGCCCAAATCTGGGAAAAGAAAGGGCCCACTAGGCCAAATCTCATGGTAGGGAACAAAGGCATCAAGCACATATAAGTCAGTTCCTAGCTCCATTTTTTTAAAAGTATTCCTCATCCATATTGTACATGTAGGTAATAAATTTTCATTGTTTATTATTATTTTCATTTTTTTTATTTTAATTTATAAGGAAAAAGAACGTTGATCACGTGGTTCCTACTTCCAGACATAGGACCACTCAAAATTTTCGCTCAGCCCCAGTGAACTAAAAATTTTCATTCAATCAAATGCTCCTACATGCATTCTTATTGGTCTATGCACTAGTGTAAGTGATACATTATCAGACAACAATCTCTTACCCTAATTTTTAATACTTTATCATGCTAATATGTTGACCAAAATATAATTAAAACACAGGATATATGAAAAATTAGCATGAAAAATGTCAATTTTAAGGAAAGAAGAAAGTCCTTTTAAAATTATTTACTTTTTAAGCTTCAACCAATAGAAGTATACAAAAGGGTTGACATTGAAGTTAGTGTTTCACTACAACCATGCCTCTTTTTTTGATGTTTTTTGGGAGGGAGGGAGGGAGGGAGGGGGAGAGAACCAAAAGAGCAAGCAACACACTTCACATTTTGTTATTATTAATTTGGGGCGATGATCTCTGTACCGCAACGAAGCCTACGCCTAAACATATGGGGGTGGGCGTAATGATCATCCTGCCCCCTACACAGGTTGCCTATGTGCCTAGGCCTAGGTTGCGCTACAGCACAGAGAACATTCTTCCTATTAATTTATTCATTGTTAAATGAATGTCAACACTTCACATTTTGTTATTATTAATTTATTAAAAACATACATTCTGTGGGCCAAGTTTTCAAAATTCATTAGTGCTCACCAAAATATTCTACAAAAGTCTCCCCCTTATCTTTATTTTATTTTCTAATGAAAGATCCCAATATTTAGTTGACCAATACTATATTATGTACTTTGAGAAAGTAAATTTTTTTTTTATTTGTTCTATCATTTCCTTCTGAGTTGATTATCAAAAGAAAACTAATTGTTAACATGTCAAAATATGTGATGTGACATTAATTAAAGAAAATGAACTTAAATACTTGTATACACATCAATTTGTCACCTTGTCACCCTAGCGGTGTGCATAATGGTGATGAATGAGTGTCCTAGGATGATGTGCGATGTTCGAATTATAGCTTTCGAAATATTATTTAGTCTTTGATTAATGTTTTATATCATTTTGGAAGTTTGAAAAAATCATATAGAAATGACTAAAATACTCCTAAAAAATTGACCGAATCAAAGAGTAGTTAAATGACCTTGAAATCAGTCCCAAACTTTTTATTAGGTTAATTTCATCATTAAAAACCTTGTATTCAAAAATTATTTGAAAATAATTTTTATTTGCATATTATGCAATGTAAGATTCTATATGTAGCATTGTGAGAACCACTTTCAAATGGGTTTTTCAACCTATTTATCGACTAAAATGGCATTTTGTTTTCAAATAATTAGAAACTAATTGGAACAATCTTTTCCAATGACGCCTAGATAAATCAATTTAAAATCAAGAGCCCATGTCAAATGGTGAATCGTTATCCCCTTCAATTTGCTGTCCGCTCTAATTCCTCCAATTCTTCACATAAGAGTGGAAATGACTATCCTATCCCATCCCCGAATACATTGCCCAAGATAGGGTAGGGACTACCGTAGGGTGATCATTTCTGCTCCTATATAAAGAATTGAAGAAAATTGGAACGGACAGCAAATTGAAGGTGATAATTATCCGTCAAATGGTTAGCGCACTTGTCTCCGATCCTTTCCTGCAAAGTAAAATGTCTTGAACTCATCTATGATTTCCTTCACCTCAAGTACTTCTTTTTCGTGGTTCTTGCTCGCCGACATTATTAACCCAAGCAGATTTCTTGAGTTTTCATTGGTTTGGTTCACTATTGATCTCAATTAGCTTCTTCAATGATTCTTGAATTTCCTTTTCCAGTGCCCATCTCATTCTGTTTTCCTTTGTAGGCAGCAACCTACAAAGAATGATGTCGGCAATCTCAAATTCCTCTCTTCCTTCCCTCTTTTCTTCCCATTGCTCCGACATGTTCAATGTGCTAGCTATGATATGATTTCTGGCACCCAACCCTGCAAAGCCAACCACCATAACCCTATGCGTCAAGTAGGGGCATGGCATGGTTCAAGGAATCAGTATTAGATTGGCGGTATTGGTCGATTTTTATCGATATCAATAGAGTTCAATATTTGATACGATACCGATCTAATGGTAAGAAGATTAAAAAAAAAAAAATTTATTAAAATTTTGGGATAAAATTGTCCAATATGGACCAATCTAGATCGGTATCGGTTTCTAATAAAACCCTGAGTACGATTGTCAAAACCCAAACCGAACTGTTGAAGCAGAGTGAACCGACCCAAACTAACCTAAACCCAGGCTTATTGCTTCAGATTGGCTGTGAGTTTGTGACAGACAATAACCAAATTGAACATGAAAAACCAAACCCAAACCAATAAGAAGCCAAAACCAACCCGAAACTCATAAAAAAAGTTTTTTTTTTGGTTTTTTGTTTTTCCCGTACTCATGTAATGTAAAGTGAATAATAAAATCAAAACCAAACCAAACTGATCGAAACTGACTCTTTTCTTATTATACAGTACACATAAAAACATCAGACTGGATAAGGGCGAAAGTGAAATAAAAGATAAGGGAGTAATGACTGCTGGATTACTCCGGTGCAAAATAAATGCATAGTGGAATTTTTTCTTAAATATTTTTTGGGGGAAGAGAACAGTATTTGGACACGTGCGGTTTTGTGCTGAGACACAAGGCCATGCGAGATGATCATCGTATCTTTAAAGATATATCTCTTTCCATAGGGACGCAACGGTCATTTTATGCACCCCTATGTCTAGGTGCAAGGGATGGTCGTCACATGCAACCAAGGTAGCTTTCTTTCTTCCATACTTCTGCACATAATATGAACAATCATTACTCCATTACTCTCTTCAAATGTTCAAAAATAATCTCAAAACTAGGGGTGCAAGTTTGGTCTTGACCACTCGAGCCCGCGTTGGCTCACCCTAAGCCCGAACAGGGCCTAAATCTAGATACTTGGCCTTGAGGGCTGATCAGGATTGGAAATTTTAGCCCTGAGTCAAGGTCGGGTCAGGTTAGGGTTAAGGCCTCGGGCTGAGCTCGGCCTGGCCCAACCCGATCCGATCTTCTTTCTTCATCTTTGATGATGGGTGAACCGTTCTCTACGAGTGGAGGTAATCTTTGTCCTTTTTGTTTTTTGTTCTTCTTCTTCTTCTTCTGAGCTTGGCCAACACATGCATCTTCCTCCTGTCTCTCACGGTCAGGGCCAATTAGGGTCAGCCCAGCCCAACCCTAGCACAAAGTCAAGGTTAGAATTTTCTGGGCCTAAGTCAGGACTGAGTTGGGTTGGGCCTGGGCTCGGCTAAAGAGACTCTGGATTGGGCTGGGATTATAAAAGACTCAGACTAACCCGACCCTGATGCAGGCCTATGCAAAACACTTTGGATTAAGGGAAAAAAAAATTCTTGTTGCCCTCGGCACCGACTTAGAATAATCCCTTCCAAATTCACAAATACTCTATTTGAAGAAAATTAAATATAAAAATAAACACTCTCCAATCACCACTGGCCACCAGTGATCCTAAGACTGTGTTTGGTTGTCACGACAAGAAAAGAAATTCGTACAAAAAACGTACCATTTTCTATGCCTTTGGAATTCAAACAAATAGAGAAGATTCTGTATTTTTTTCAAAAAGAATTGACAAGATTCTGTAAGGTTGGAAATAATTGAGCAGCAAGAACTAACTTTGGAAAGTTTTCTAAGCAATCAGTGGTATGTCGAAATCAATATACTGATAGGTCAAAATCAATACACTAAGATCAAGAAGAAATGACGTGACCCAGCACAAAAACACAAGACTGCCTACATGTTATCTAATTAGGGTTGAGGTATCGGTCGAGGTCGGTATGGATATCGGATCAAAAGTAAAAACAAGATTTTAAAACTTGGGTTTCCATTAGGTTTCAATCAATCAGAAATCGAGTTTGTTTCGGTTTCGATTATATCTCAATCGAAATCTAGGATTTTTTTTAAGCTAATTCAAACCTTGGTTTCAAGGCCCAGAAATTATTTTTTTACCTTGATTCTTGTTGTACTGCCTATTTTTTACATTTTAAATTTAATCCATGCATTAGTTCCGCATAGAGAAACACCAAAAATATTACTTGTGGGTTTGATCCAAGTTTGATAGTGTATATTGTTCTTGGACATGGTATCGAATAAGGTTTGATCGGAACATAACTCTTTCAATATAAATGAGATTTAAGCAATCTTAGATTTGTTAGAAATCTTTATTTTGATAGTTTTTCAACAAGTCCAAGATTGCTAAAATCTGATTTATATTGAAGGGATTATGTACTGGTCAAACTTAATTTGGTGTGCGCATACTTTCAAAATCGCTCGTAATGAAAATATTTTTTTGGACATCAAAACAAATAAATATTTTACTGCACATTTGGTTTTTAACAATGTTTTACCATATTAAGATTTATGAAATTTTTAGATTTGAGAAAAATCCCAGCATTAGAATGGTGAAAATTGCACCTACCGTCGAAAATCCAATTTTTGTTCTTAAATTAGAGGGTTGCTTTTTTTCCTTTTGAAATTTAATGTTTTTTAACTACTTTTTGGAATTTGAGGCTTTTCTATATTTTGTCACGCTGATTTTGAGGTCAAAGTACTATGATCTTCTCTAGAAAAAGATATTGTAATCTCATTATTTATTATAGTGGAAGTTTTTACCTGGACGAGGTCCTATGGTATTTTGGTTTCGCCTTAAAAGGATTTTCCACGTTAAAATTGATATGCTCCTTTATAGTTTTGATTGATTTGTATTATTATTTTACACATATTTGGTTATTATTGTGGATCTCTATTAACTTACACACATGAAGAAAATTTATTTTTTTCTTACATAGAGAAGATATGTGTTGGTGGAATCGACGTAGATTATTTTAGAGAAAGTTATCAAATTAAACAAGACACGAGTGTTAATCTGGGACTAGAAATGAAACTGGATTGAACCAACTAACCAATGCGATCCAATCAAGAACCGGGACAGACCAATTACTGTATTCAAAGAATGCGAACCAATCATGAATTAATTAAGTGGTACAATTATGGAGAGGGGGTTTATGTTGGTGTGTAGGTTTTTTACTCTCTCGTGCCAAGTATTTTCATTAAAATGGGTCATTGAGTCCACAAACTTTATATTCATAGCTTTTGGGGTATTTTTTTGGAATTGGGAGCTTTTATATAAATTTTATTTTTTTTAGTGAGGGGAATAAGGAGAGGGAAAGGTACCAGCCAAGAGACTCGAACTCGAGACCTCCTGGTGAACATGGAAAGGTTATATGGGCCACCCGATCTCAAAAACCCTGGATGGGCATGAAAATGTAGGCTTGAAGTATAAAAGGCCTTGTGAAAGTCAAAAAACAACAACAAAACAAAAAACGCATTCTCAAGGGGACCTTGTGAAGGAGAAGAGATTCTTAGTACATTAATCAGATGTTTGTAAAGAGAATCTGAGCACCATATTGAGGTTGCAGCGTCATCACCTGCATAGGGGCATGAACATATGATGGAGAAACAGTAAAGGAAAATCTACTGAGTATAACTGCTAAAACAATTTTAGTCTCAATCACAGCTAAATTCTGACCCACACAGATCCTGGGACCCAATCCAAACGGAAAGAATGAAGCTATATGCTTTCTTTGATCTTTGAATCTTAGCGGATTGAAGTCATTGGCATCTTCACCCCATATCTGAACATCGTGATGCACAGCGGCCATGGCTAGATAAAGCTGTGTGGAAGCAGGAATACTGAGAGACCCTACCTTTACATCTTTGTTCGTCTGCCGCGTTATCATAATGGCTGGAGGGTACAGACGGAGTGTTTCGTTGAGTATCATGCTTACCTGTTGATGCAAATGGTTCAGCTTATTAGTTGCAGATCAATTGACTGATAAATTACCTCTCAAGCTTTGCAAGTGCAAACAGATGTAGTTGCAGCTCAATTGTATGCTAAATTGACAAGTATATGAAGGCATTCAAGATCCCAAAGTTTTAATGTAAGTTTATTTCTAATACTCCTCTTACTGTATTCTGGAAGAACCAAAAAAAGACCCATAAAAATGAGAATCATGAGAAATGTATGGAACTCACTATCTTGAGGTCACTCAAGTTCTCTGCAGTTGGAAGGCCAGTGGCACCACAGACACGATTGATTTCTTCTCGCGCTTTGCTCTGCCATTCCTGATGCAATGCTAGAAGTAGAAGAGCCCATGTCAAATGGTTAGCACTAGTTTCCTTCCCTGCAAAGTAAAATGTCTTGCACTCATCTATGATTTCCTCCACTGCTAGTCCTTCTTTTTCTTGGTTCTTGCTCATCATTAACCCAAGTAGATTTTTCGAGTATTCATTGGTTTCACTGTTGATCTTAATTAGCTTTCGTAACGATTCTTGAATTTCCTTTTCCAGTGCCCATCTCATTCTGTTTTTCTTTGTAGGCAGAAACCTATATGAATTGAAGTATTGAAAGAGAGCTAATTCATACTCTTAGGTGAGTGAGTACTGAATTATATATATAGATTGAGAATGTGGAGTGGGAGTGTCACCTGAAACCAGGAATGTAAACGCTTCGAAAAGCCTGTGAGACAAGGTGTATTTGCTGATCTTGTAATTGGAAGATGTGTTTCCCTTGGCTGTAGCTACTCCCAAAAGCTGTACGTGATATGATGTCGGCTGTGAGATTGTGAAGCTCTTTATGCACATCAATCTCAAATTCCTCTCTTCCTTCTCTCTGTTCTTCCCATTGCTCCAACATGCTCAATGTGCTAACTATGATTTCTGGCACCCAACCCTGCAAAGACAATCACCATAACCCTATGTGTCAAGGATGTATATAATTGGGAAGCGCAGAGAGAGAGAGAGAGAAAAAAAATTCAAAGCTTCATAGCTCCATGACTCCATCTGAAAAGAGTAACTTGGCCATAAATTTGTTAAGATGGATAAAATGCATACGGATATGTACGGCATTTAAACGGACTAGACGGTAATAATACTTTTCATAAGACTGGTGCAATAAAACACATACGACAATGATACGATACGTGTTTAATAAAGTTGCCCCAGGAGCAAAAATATGGGCATATATTCATTATGCAACAGACATGTACCTAATTACCAAAGTAATAACATGTAGACAATGATTTTATCAAAAGGAAGTCTCACAACTGAAATATACACGATATAATAGTTGAATACAAAATAGAAACACCATAAGATGAACATGCAAGAACACAAACACACAATAACACAACCTAATCAATAAGGACACTTCCTCATCATCAATCATTCAGGTATGTGTGACTTTTATTAAACTCCCTATAATCATGCCAACTAGAGGAGCAACAAACAGAGCTGGGTTTTTGAAAACCCAACCCCCCCCCCCCTCTAGCTTAGCCCTAGCCTGATCCAGCCCTGAGATCATGCCGAGATATCTCAGCCTAGGCCCAAACCTATCAGGCTTAGTCCAGCCCAGCCCGATCAGGGCCAGGTTGGGCCTGATTGACCCCGACCCTGAACCTAGGAAAGGAGATTAAAAAGAGAAAAAAAGAGAGCAGTGGGTCAGTTTGATGGCATGGCATGGAGTAGAAAGTTTAAAAATATAGTGTTGGAGGAGATAATTAACATGGACAAAAGAGTGTGAAATTTGATATATTAATGTAATGGAAGAAAGAACAGTAACGCTGTGTGTGGAAAATGATCGCCATATCCCTTGAAAAGGTGGAAAGGTCTTAGGGTGCGGCGGTCTTTTCACACCCATCAGTGTCTAGGCACAACAGGTAAATGCCGGTTACATTCCTTTTCCCTAATATAATATATGTATATATAAAAAAAAGAATGTACATTCATTTATAAACACAAGGACGAGTTGGGCTTAACCCAAGCCCATCCCGGCCTAATCTCAGGTCTGAAAATTCCAACTCAGACCCGCCCTGCGGGTTAGAAAGGTCAGCTAAGGCCCTATTTGGGCTCGGGTGGGCTCGAGTTGGTTGGGCCAAACTTGCACCCAAAATTGCCCACCTTGTAATCCCCATCGTTGAAATAGATGGCACAAGAGAATCTCTCCATTATCTTATATCGTGACCCAATACAGGATCCAATGTATCATCAGATTAAAAAATTGAGAGAGAGAGTGAAGAATGACCTTGACTCTTTCCAAGGTGAAGGCTTGGGTTGTGATCCTTCTGTGTCTCGCCCACGTCTCACCCTCCAATCCAACGAGCCCATCTCCCATAAGCTGCTTAGAATGAGGGTTAAAGGGTACCTTCCCAAAAGAACCAGAGGTATTAAGCAACAAAACCTCCTTAATAATATCTGGATCTGATGTAGCAAGCCTAGGTTTCCATCCAAACCAAAACAGATATGTCTTTCCGTACATGGCCGACCACTTGTGGTAGTGAGGAATCACTCTATGTTCAATCTCATGATTGAAGGAAGGCATCGACTTGGCTTGAGCTTCGGCGATCAATTCACGAAACTCCGCTAAGTTTCCGAAGATCAAACGGTAGCCTGGGCCACTTATTCCTTGTTTCTGGAAATGGAGCTGGATTCTCCATGGAACCCAGATGACATAGTACACTGATCTAACAATAACCCACAGAAGAAGAAGAAGGAAGAAGAAGATGATGATCAAAGCAAATAGGAGATTCATGATGAAGGACTAATTAGATTCTGCAAGAAAGAAATTAACAGGAATAAGAGCTCGAGAGTGAAAGGAAAGAGGGATAAGGTTGGAAGCAATGGGGGCGGGTTTCGCGCTACGAGTAAAGCGTTGAAAATTGGGTTTCATTTTCAATTAGGATAAGAGAAGACGTGCGTAAGTACAATCAATCGACGTTAAGATTATTATTTTAAGGAGAGTTATCAAATTAAAAAAAGACAAGAGTGTCAATCGGATTATTCGGTTATTTGTCCCCTCCATAGCCCTGCCCGGTCCAGTTCTCCGGTGCCTGTAATAAAGGGGGGCACAATTACTCTGCCCAAACACTCTGCCCGGTGGGATCCACCCCCACTTATTATAGGCACTGGTAATTGGAGGAGATAGCTTTCCGTGTCAATCTGGGTCTGGAGTTGGGAACTAGATTGAACCAATTGAGCGATGCGAACCAATCAGAACCGGACCATTAACCAATTAACCAAATGTGAACCAATCAAGAACTAAATAGGTGGTAAAATTATTATGGGGGTTTTATATGTGTGTTTAGATATTTTACTCTCTTGTGCTAAGCATACTATTTATATTCTTAGTTTTTTAGTCAATTTTATTATAGATTATGTATGGCAAAAGAATTTCTGTCACTACAAAAGAACAGAAACAGAGGATGTGTAGGTGATGTTGGTGGAGTGATAGTTATTGGTGGTGATGGTGTTGGAGGTGGAGGTGATGGGGGTGGTGGCGGTGGTAGTGATTCATGAATATCGAGTATGCCATCACTTTTTTGCTTTAAGTTTTTGTTTCTTTTTTTTTTTTTTTTAAACCTCTTTTAGTTGTTTCTCAAAAAGTGTTCTAAATGTGTTTCATAAAAGCACAAAAATATCAGAAGTATTTCTTTTGAACGTTTCCAAACAGATCCTTAATTTCTTAGTGGTTGTCGGTTCGAATCAAGAAACAGTCTCTTTGTAAAGTGGCGGTAAGACTGTGTATGTATTGACCCTCCTAAACCCCACAATGCAAACAGCCTCGTGCACTGGGTACACCTTTTTATGTTAAAACTGGGAGCCTCATCCCTTGCTTGTTATGCCAAAAGTAACATGCATGTCTATAGGGGAGAAAAAAAAAAAGTGAAATGCATGTGAAAAATTATGATTTTTCACTAATTACGGAAAAAAAGATGAACATATTCTAAACAAAATGGCATTTAAGAAGTTCTATTTCAAAGCAAATTTGTCCAATCAAAATGTTGTGGCATGCCTTTGAAATTAGGGGGGAAATCCTATCAATATCTTGCAAAAGACTTATTTTATTGTTGAGAAAAAGAATGCCACCATCCGGTCGCTCTAGATTCCAGACACGCCACCAGGTCGTGCTAGATATGCCGCCTCTATGCCCTGACACAGGGGCGTACAAAATAACCATCGTAATATTGGTCATTTACTCATTTGTGGGGTTCCAGGGGGTGTGGCGGTCATTTCGCACTCCCTTGAGTTAGAGCAGAGGGGCAGCGCGCTGTGTGACCTGGTGGGGTTCTCTTTCCCTTAATTGTTTCTTAAATATGCTTTTTTTTCCATGAGGCCCAACCAAATTTGGGGAAGGGTTCCTTAAGTTGTTCAATCGTGCAATCAGGGTGGGCTGGAATAGGTATTTGAAAATCCAAGCCCTGCTAAGGGTTCCAGGCTCAATGCAGGCCCCACCCTAGCATGTGGCGCCTTTTTGTTTTCCCCATTTTATGTTTTGTTACACAAAAATTATGAAAATAATTTTAATATTTATATTTTTACTATATTAAATCAAGGGAAAATTACATATACCTCCCCTGTACTTTGCCCTAATTACACGTTCCTCCCTTTGATTTTTCCACCTTACATACGATTCCCATGTAGTTTTTCAAAAATTACTAATTCCTCCCCTGCCGTTAGCATCCGTCTGTTAGGTGGTGATGTGGCATAGTTAGATTTTTCATAATCCCTAAACTAACCTTGGGTCCTTGTCAGATGACCCTTTTACCCTCCTTCTTCATCTTCCTCCTCCTTCTCTACATTGCGATGGTCAACGGTCAAGCCCCGACGGCAACGCCGACTACCATACCACCAACTACTCCAATCACGTCAGTTTCATCACCACCTGCTGTTGCAACCACGCCGACCACGTCTAAAACCCCATCCCCAGTAGCAACACCAAGAACGACACCATCGACGGTAGTTTTAGCTCTACCAGTGCAAGCTCCCAAGGCAGCTCCACCAACATCGACGGTTCCAGCTTCAGTTGGAGGGATTCATTGTTGAATGAAGAAAAGGGAACAACATAATTACAATTCGGTGATAGAAAACCACCCATTTTGCCAATTTGCAAAATTTTCAATCCCAAGTTCCAACCTCACCCTTGGATGAGTCAAGTTAGATTACAGCCTGCATCACAGTGTGATTATAATTGGCTGGGTTTTCTTTGAGAAGAACAAAAAACAACAGAAGCAGCTCGAGAGACCCAAAATTCATACAAAAATGGATTTGAAGACGAATATGGTCTATTCGTTGCTGCTACTGCTTTAAGATATTGGGTTTTGTTTGATCAGAAAAACAAAAATCAGACTAGGTTTCAAGTAAATCTTGGGAAATCTAATTTTGAGCTTCACCCGAGAGCCCTAGAACTTTTAAGAGATTCAGGGGTCCAAAACAGAGGCAACAAATGCTTCGGAGACATCTGTCTTTTGTGGAATCGTTTCATCTCAAGATTAAGAAGCTTCATCCCATTGGCATCTTCCAATGATGTAATGGAAGAGATAAAAGTTGCAGAAACAAACAGATTTTTTTTATCACATATTCAAGTTAGAAAGAGGAATTTCGGAGATCAGTTTTCTCATAGAGTTAAATGGCAATAGAGCACCCATTTTTGTTCAAGAGCAGGGCATTGGAAGGGGAGAACAACCCATCTCCCACTACATTCAGAGGTTTTGCTCATTAGGAAACCAATCCAAACCCTAACCCTCCTCCCAACCCAACTCTTGTGTCAGTGGTGAAGAAGAAGAGGAATCTTCCAGGAACTCCAGGTGAGCTATAGCTAGCTATGCCCTTTTGCTTCTTTTTCTCTTTTTTGGGGGTGGAGATCAGAACCTCCAGCTTCATCGGCGATGGCACAACCTGCCATGGAAGCTCCGACAAAGGAGGAGCAAGGTGGTTCAAAAGAGCTAATAACAGAGCAGAAACGATAGGAGCTATCCTCATTCTTTTTTTTTTTTCTGGATGGGTTTTGGGGTTGGGGGTTTTAGTGTTTAGGGTTTTCTATGGTTTTCGATCTTCCACCTGGTTGGTATATACCAAGGTGAACAATCAATCTTCCACTCAATCTATTATCAAATCCAAGTTTGATTCTTCTATTTCACCCCTTAAGCTTTTTCTAATTGTAATTTACTAACATTTAATTGAAACATAATCTGCAAATAGAGGGGTCAACATTTAGTGTGTGAATTTAAAGTTTTAGGGAATAAGAGTCTGAGGAGGAGGAGGAGGAGGCGGCGGCAGTGGTGGCGTTGGAGGAGGTAGTGGCTGTAGTGATGGCGGTGGTGGTGTTGGTGATGGCTGCGGTGGAGGAAAGAAATGGGTGTTTAAAGGTTGAAGATGATGAAAAGGGTATCATTGTAATTCTACTTGTGGTGTTTTAGAACAAGGGTAATATTGTCTTTTCAAATCATTAATTAACAACACTCTAACACCGTCAGCCATAAGGGGTCAAAATGTAAGGTGAGAAAACTAAGGGGAGAAAGGTGTAATTAGGGCAAAGTACAAGGGAGGTATATGTAATTTTCCCTTAAATCAATGATGCATATTAAATGTAAATTATGATACTTAATCAATAGCTCTTATCTTACATAAATATATAGGCCTAAACCTAGGTCCGGTCCAACCTGCGAGATGAAAAATCCAGTCCACGCCCTGTAATATTTCACAAGCTTGTTTAAACATGTTGTCTTAAAAAAACTTGTCCTTAATTGTAATGGACACATCTATGTATCTTTATTTTTTATATTAATAAGTAATTAAAGTATGAATAGTTTTTTAAAAAATATGGTGTTTAAAACGTGTTTTAACTATGGTCTAGATTAGCCATGTTTGAATTTCATACTCAAGTTGAATCAAATATGCCCCATGTATGTCCACGCATATCTAGAATAATCCGATCACTATTGTGACTCCCTCATGGTCTTGGAACCAAGGATTGGGATATCGGTATCAGTCTTTATCGGTACTGATCCTGATTGGCTGATATCGGTCCGGATTGGTCAATTTAAACTCTTACTTTTCATTAAAAATTATTTTTTTGACTCGATATCGATACCTGATCCAAGATCGGTCAGGTATCAATATCAGCCTCAACCAATACCTCAATCTAGGGGTGTCAATTGATCGGGCTCGATTGGGCCTAGCCGGGGCTCCCCTATATCGGTGTCTGACCATTTAAGTATTCGGGCTTGCATTGCACGAGCATGGTCCTATTTTATTTCAATAGGTCAATGTTCAGGTTTTAATTGGCTTTAGACGGGCTAGTGAACATTTTAACTCTAAACAGGCTATAAAGGGGACCTGCTGCTGTCCAGTCGTGGTGGGAGCTAGACGGTCTAGCACCCCTTTAGATTATTACATGTGACACTAATAACGGTTTAGAAAGATATGGAGATTTTTTAGATTATTACATGTGACACTAATAACGGTTTAGAAAGATATGGAGATTTTTAAGGCAAAAGATCCAACGATAGCCTTTCTTTTCACCCGACCCGATTTACTTCTCATTTCTCTTCTCTCTTTCGAACGACTCTACTCGTGCCCATGGAATTCAAACAAAAACCCAAAAGAAAGAAACACAACTTAGCAAATCTCCATCTCGTCAAACCAAACGATGGGAATCTCGTGGACGGTTGAAACACATTCATTCACAAAGCTCAGCAATGGATACTATGACGATAAATTTCTTGTTCGATGAACCCAGAAAGGGGCAAAAAAAAGGTCTATTAAAACCTGCAACTTTCTTCCATTAATGATTGAGAGAAATTAAATACAGAAGCAAACAAGAAGAAATTATTTACAGATTACAAAGACCATCAAGCATAAGGGATTCTTTCTCTGTATATGAAAATCTGGATTAATCTACCTGAGATGATGAGAATGAATCACAGTAACTAAACTTAGCTCAGTTGCATATTAAGAAAAAACTGCACTTTGCCTTCAATATCATATTTATAAGCTTTTTCCCATCACAGGACATTTAAAAATCTTCCTTTTTTCACAAATATATAGAAAGCGTAAGGGAAACAGATCATGCAGGGACTCTAACTCTGCAAGTCTATGCAGCAGCGATTGTCTCTCCTTTAGTGAGGGAGGATTCCGATCCGGCGGTAGTAGATGCATCTTTCTTCGAACCCAATGCACACTTCTCCTTGCGTTCGTCTTGGTTCACCTGCCGTGGTAGACACTCTAAACTGCAAAACGCGCTATCTCCTCTGCAAAATTTACAAAACCCCACTTTTGAAATTAGCATTACTGTTTTCTCACTAGAAATAAATTATAATTACTCTCAGAAACGAAACTGGTTTGTGATTAAAGGTTTAAAACCCATAAAGAAAAAAAATTCCAGATCTCTCTGTTGGGATTTCACCCAGAAGGTGGAAAGATATAAGATATAGACCTCTACATGTAGATGTCACGGCCAGGGCCAAGGCGGCGCTTGCAGAGATGGAGATTTGCTTCTACAGTTCGCCATTTGGTTTGAAGAGATGGAGATTTGGTAAGTTGTGTTTCTTTCTTTCTAAGGTTTTTGTTTGATTTCCATGGGCAGAGTACAGTCGTTCGACAGGGGGAAGAAAAATGAGAAATAAAATCGGGTCGGGTGGAATTGTTGGGTTTATTGGCTTAAAAATCTCCATATCTTTCTAGACCGTTGGATATTATTAGTGCCACATGTAATAATTTGAAGGGGTGCTAGACCGTCCAGCTCCCGCCACGGGACAGGAGCCAAATCCCTTGAAACGGGCCATGACAGAAACAGATTTTTAATTAATTATTAGGATTACCAGGGAACCAATATTTAATTCGTTGGCCCATAAGCCCATTACATTGAAAATCATTGGCTTATTGAGCCATGGAGAGGGTTAGGGCTCTTAGTTGATTTTTATTTTGGGCCTTAAGGAAAAATGGAGCATTGTAGGGTTTTTGGGGTTAGTATAGGTATTTCAAACGGCCTAAAAGGTCGGGCTTGTAATCAGTAGGGCGACCAACAGGTAAGGGCCTCACACCGGAAACGACCGACTATATTTGGCTCGTGCTTGAGCCCGGCATGTTTGTTAAATGGGCCGGATTAGTTCAGGCTTTAATCAGTCGGCTCGGTCGACTCTACCCATGCGGGCCTGAAATTGACACCCCTAGCTCAATCCATGCCTGGAACTATGAAAACTCTCTGGATCTTGAAATGTCTATAAGCATTTATCAGTATCAAAAAAGGGGTGCCCCAAAATAGAAAACTATATCACAAATAAATGGTAAAAAGTAGAGTGTCACGTTAAAGGTATTGATCACATTAAAGGAGCCCATCTAAATTCTGAATTTTGAATATGAAATGAATTGCATAAATGAGTGGGAAGGGTTGATATAGAAACTTAAGAGGTGGGGTTGGAGCTCTCATGCACGTCTCTTCCCAATCAGTCAAGCAAAGATTAGGGTGTTCCACCAATGGACAAAAACCCCATTTAGTAGAAGAGAGTGACTTGGTCCACTTTATTTATTGGGAAAAGGAACGTTAATCGGTCGTTGGATGTAATTGCATCCAAACACAGTCCAGCACGAAAAGAGTGACACACCCCAAAAAAGGCGGAAAGGATCAAGGGTGTGCCGGTCTTTTTGTGTTGGGCTGTATCTTCATGCAGATATGCGTCAAATCCGAGACCTCAATTGTTATCTCAATGTATGTTTAAGAAAATTATATTCATCTGAATAATATGGTGGAAAAGAAATTTATAATTTCTCTCTTACCAACGAGTCAAGACATTGTAATATGGGAGAAAGAACTCTACCCGATCGCGTTCAGACACAAGACTGTGTGAAATGACCGTCACACTCCCATGGAAAGGTGAAAATCCTTGAAAACACGATGGTCATTTCATGAGGCCCAGTGTCTGGACGCAAGGGCAATAGTCCTTTTTTCTTTGTCTGATTAGCATTAATATAAGTTCAGACAAAAGTTTTCACACACCATCAACATTAAATATGGTCAAATTAGTATAAATGTCCATATGAAATGACATAAAAACCCCTGCCCCTTATTTAACGGAGGCAATGGGAGAATCTCCCATGTCCGAATTCCCCATAATATAACACACTTTTTTTCCATGAAATTTTTTTTGTTGGGGTAAATAGAATTACTATTGAAGAACACAGATTACACTCCTGGGATCTGAGATTGAATCAACAGAAACACAGGGATCGGAATTGGGCTAAACTATCCTATCCACAAGAGATAGAGCCCTCTTGGCAAGGGAGTCAGCCACAACATTGACTTTCCTTGGAATATTTTGAAATGAAACATGGTCAAAATAAGTAACCAGGTGTTTAATATTAGTGACAATCGGCCTAATTGAGAGAGCCAGAATCTTCGTGAAATCACGGAGATAAGAGATAACCTTTTGATTATCACTTTCCACCACTAGCATATAGGTTCCTTTTGAATCCATACCTAATAGCCATTGCCTCTTTCCATGAAATTAAAACCTCATCATTTCATTTTTTTTTAACTTCTCAATTTACCACAATTTTTTTTTTTAGGTAAACTCTCGATTTACCACTTTGGTCACAACAAGATGCATACCTTTTTACCATTTATGAGTTATATGACAAGTCTTGCACAACTTAAATATTCAAGTATTCAACTATGGTAGTTGTTTTCAAATGAAAATTCATAATTTCATTTATTTATATTCATACAAAACTATAGAAACTTGCAAAATAATTATGGAGCAAGGAAAGAAAATTAATGCAGAGGTTGGTCAAGCAGCCATGATTCGGATTCAGTGGATACAAATGCACTTTGTTTGTAACAGCCATAGCTGACCCTGGTTGAGTAGTTGCATGGAATTCATGAGTTTCTAATTCTTAGATGAAACTGACCATATAATTAATACACAAGCCCGTACTGATAAGGAAGCTACATAGACATTCATATGGTCTTTAACAGCCATGAATAGGAAAAGTGGGAAAAAAAAAATGATAATTATGTATAGGCATTCATGGAGAGCAGGTTTTATATATAGAGGACATTTAGTTCTGTTATATGCCAAGTTGCATGTGAGTGATATTTTTATGGATAGATAGACTTCAAGATCCCTTAATTACATATCAAATTTTAGAATAAATGGAATTAGCCATGTGGCAAAACAAAATATTGAAATATCTAAAACTACAAAAAGGAAGTGTATGGAATATCAAGATGGTACATGGGAGGGTATGTCAATACTAATACTAAGAAGTGTTAATGATCAAATTTGAGTCTTAAATTTGACTCAAATTTGACATGTGACCAATCTAAGTCATTCCCTCGATATCTAATAATAAGAAATGGGCTCCTTGAACCCCTCGAAGACATTGTAACCTCATGGCCATACCTTGACCTTGTTCGTTGGTTTTTGGTTTTTTCTTTTGGGTTTTGCTTGGTATAACAACTTGGTTATATGGAGCCTAACATCATGACGAACATTTTAGTTCAAAGCTTCATACAAAATAGAGTAAATGGTAGTCTCATTATGGTATTTAGTCTTCTCCCCTCCCATCCCCCACCTCCCTTCCCACCCTCAAATTCAAGTTTTAGCTTGATTGTGCTTTTCTAGGTCAATATAAAGGTTTTGAATGTTAATTAGAAAGTTATCTTGGAAGAAATATTCATATTGCCTAAAATACAAAGACAAAAGTCCAATATACAGTTGGTTTATACAAACAAATGAAATAATATTAGCCATCAAATTTTTAATATGTGGCCATTCTAGAGGATAACCTACTTATTGTTTAAGATCTAAATAAATCTTCCTTATGACATAAATAATTGAGGGTGAAGGAAACAACCAATAGAAAAAAAAAACATGTTCCCATAAATCCTCTTCATGACATTAAATCCATCTTTGAGTGGTTCCTTCTATAATATAGGATCTAAACATTCAAAGAACTCATGCTGCACACAACTTAATTATGTTCCTAATATTTTCTTTGTTTATAACTATCATCTATCAATTTACCTTTTTTTCTATCTATTCTCTCTTTTTTATAGAAAACTTATGCTTAACTCAAGGAATATTATGTGGCAAAGTCTAAGATTGATAATGACAAATGATATAACAAAATATACTTATTTTAGTTTTTACTTGCAACAAAAACTATGTCTATTAATTTATAGAAAGATTTGATGTTAACAATGTTTATCTCCTCTATCATTGTTATTTAAAATTATTAAAACAAGTGTTTCATAAAAAACCTCAAGGATGGTCACATTGTATATATCTGACACATGGCAATTTAATTGTGGTCAAATTTTATCGTCAAGTAGTTCACATCATCATCTACTCATGGTATAATTTAATTCCGACACATTCTGTCATATGACTGTAAGCTCTGAAAAGATGATGGAAGTCAATTAACAACTATGGTTTAATGGCGCCATGACGTAAAGAATTGTATACATACTGTATATTAAAAAAAAAATAGAATACATATTAGGCCATATGGTTGAGTTGAGTTTAGTAGCCTATCCAAATCAAAACCTTCACATTCACACTGTTGGGTTTTCTCCTCATGAACATCTAGGAGGGGACCCACATGAGAAGGCATTAGTGGAGAGAATGCGTAACCGACTCACTGTCTACTAGTTTTTTGTGCATAAAACGGAGAGTGACGTGGTAATGCAGTAAGTGTGAGTTATTTTTTTTTTCTATTCCATGAGTGAATGGAGAGTTAGAAAGTCATCAAAAGAAAAATGAAAGGTTCTATAGTTTTTCCTATGGTTGTCATGTCAATATTGAGGTGAGAGTATTGTGTTTCTATGAATCTACCTCGTAAGGTGAGAATTATCTTGTTTCCCAAGAATATTTTTTTCTTGATGATTGTTAGCCTCTAGTATTGTCTAGACAGATTTTTGTAATCTTATTATCTGTAATAGTAGAAGTTTTAATTTAGACTTGGTCCCATGGTTTTTCTCTTTCACCTTGGAATGATTTTTCACATTAAAAATTTATGTGTTTTTTGTGGTTAGTTTGATTGGATTTATCAATATTATTAGCTTTGCACATATTTTGTTGTCATGTTTCTCTTTTAGTTTGCATACAAATAAGGAAGTATTTGTTTTTCCAGCAAGTGGTATCGTAACATGATTCTTACAATTGTGTGTAAACAATGAAGGAAAACAAAAGCAACAATATGTCAACTTTTTGACGGTCGCGTGAGAGGTTACAATGTACAAGAAGTTAATACAGATTAACCATTAATTGATGATGGAGAAAATGTACAACAAAATACTGAAGATGCTAATGGGGATGATGATGATATTGATGCTCCTATAGTTGATACAAGGGATGTTGAACATGGGAAGTAAATTTTTTTAATGAATGTTAGCTTCTAACAATGTCTAGAGAGAACTTGTAATCTCATTATTGGTTATATTGAGAGGTTTTGCTTGGACTAGGTCGTGTGGTTTTTGCCTTTCACTTTAAAAGGATTTTTCCACATTAAAAATTAGTATATGTTTTATGGTTGGCTTGATTTGATCTATCTTAATTATTAATTTTATGCATATTTGGCTCCATTAATTTTAAGTATTTGTTTTTCCAACATAAGCAACCAACAATCAAAATTGCAATCAACCCTCTCCCCAGTCCCCATAAAACAAGGACTCAAATTTAAATAATAGGTTCTTCAATGCAGAACTCTAGACAGTATTCAAGACATTTTATTAAAGGTGTCAAAATGGGGTAGGATCTTTATCCCTCAATTTGCATGTCCCTTAATTTCTTCAATTCCATCTAATAGGGGCAGAAATGACCACCCCTATCCACTGCCCGAGCATACTACCTGGGTGGGGTCCACCTCCCTCTATTACAAGGAATTGAAGAAATTGACGAGCAGGCAAATTGAAGTGATAATTTTCCAATGGAGGTATGAACCCACAAACTTGACCAAAATTGCTCGATTAAAACCGGAACCAAACCGACCATTTAATATCCCAGATATTAACTCGTTCTAGTTTTAGCACCGACGATCCTAGGCCAATTACCTGGAAAGTTTCCAAACCGAAACCGATTCAAACCAAAGAGACCGAGCATCTCTCTTCTCGATCCCTGACTGCGGGGTCAGGGGACGGTCATAATGTACACAATCTTAGCCCCGCTTCACAGATAGACTGTTTACAAAAACACGAATCCCTGACCATTTAATCACAATGGAGCAAACTTACCATTGCACCAAGGTCCACCCTCATTAACCGTAATTGATTAGAATCGGAAAAAATTCGGACCGATTGCTTATTGGTTTTGATCTTCAAACTTAGAACCAATTAAATAATTGTCCAAGATGCTAGACTTGGTATGATTTTTATTTCAATTTCAGATTAATTTCAAGAAAATGCTCAACAAATAAATTTTGAGTCAAAAAATTGAAATTGTTTAGTTTGTATCAATATGAAAGATTTCACGAATAAAAAAAATCCAAATCCATTTGGTAGTTCAATACTTCAATTTCTGAGAATAAATCATTCTTTTTCCCAAATATTATAACACAAACTAATGGTGTTTCTGCAAATGGTTTTACATTATTTACTATTAAGGCACTGCAACTATGTCTTTCTCGATCAGTCTACTTACATTGGGTCATACTGGCATGAGGTGATGTTTACCCTCAGATGTTAGGTCTCACTAACAGTTGAGACCCCATTGTGGTGTTTGAAGGCCAAACCAAGAATTCAAGATTGTGGATCGGATTAGGTGGAATCATTGTTATGTAAGCAGAATTGAATCATCTTCAACCCTAGTAATCATGAGTCGGCCAGATTCTGATCCCATTCAACCAGAACCAGCAAATCCAACTCTGATTGCTCTCTAACTTAACCCCAACACCCAGAAGAAGAAAAAAATTCACCCTCCACACTCTACTAGTCAGATCCACAATTCCAAGAAACTTCATTTGAATTTAATTTAATTTAATTTTACTTTAATATAACAAAACCAGAAGAAAAAACCAAAAAACAAAAAACTCCCCCTCAATCTCTTCCCGTGTTCCTTCAATTGCTTGAAAAAAGAAGGGATAAGGAGAGGGCCTTTAATGCTGAGCGCTGACAACGAAATAGAGATCGATACTCCTGCTACGCTAGTACTACTAGTAGACTACTACTACACATACCCTAATTAAAGCTGCACAGAATTTCTTGGCTTCTCTTTACAAAGCAATTCGTAAAACGTAGACGAAAACGCACCCACTCGTATAAACAACTACATTTTGTCTACAACAGGGCTGGTGCAGGGGCAGCGCCACTAGGCTTTCTCTCCGTGGCTTCAGGCCTCCACGTCTTCCCTGCAGAATTCCCTCCCCCAAACGTGGCGGCCGCAGCGGCAACGTCTAATCCGCCACCTCCTATTGACGTCATCAGAGCAGAGAATCCACCAGTGGGAGAACCACCACCAACCCCAATGCCCAGCCCCAGAAGGTCCAGCGTCGTGGGTTTTGGCCCAAACAAAGACGACGGGCCCATCATTAACTCCGTCAAAGCTCTACCCCCTTCGCACGGAAGCCCGAGTCCGAGTCCGAGTCCCCCACCACCACCGGCTGTCGTGGTGGAGCTTCCGGGCTCCGATTCCAAGTGTCGACTCCACTGCAATCCCTCTTGTTGCCCAGACGACGACGAAGAGGTCAACCCCAACCCTCGGAGGAACGAGGAGTTAGTAGCAGCCGCCCCCATCTGTGCAGCCTTCTGGAGTAATGCTGTGGCAGACATAGCTGGTGACGAAGGCATTGTGTATTGCCGGCGTTCCGTCCCCAACGTTGTACCAAAGATTGTGGAACCTCCGCCGTTGGACGATAGGCAGAGAGAAGTAGGCTCTGCGGCTGAGACTGTTGCTAGCGCTGTCGAACGCTCCGATCTTGCCATGGCGCATATCAAATCTGACGATGATGCGAATAGACTTGCAAAAACACTAGTAGTGGTACTGCCATTGCTGGTAGAAGTGCAAGAGCTGTTGCTGCTGTTACCACTGCTCCCGTTTAAGCAGGTGGACGGCGGGATGTGCTTTATCATATCAATTGAATTTCCTGGTAAATCTGTCACCAAAAACCCAAAAGGGGAGGAAAAAACCAAAGTAAGAAACTGTATCAAACAGAGGAAAAGCAAGGAGAGAAAGTAAACCTTTCTCTCAATTCTTTTCGTATCTTTCTTTGAATAGAAAGTAAAGGCAATCATGTCTCCTTTCCCTCTCAATCTCCCACGACAACCACACCTGGAAAATTATCACCTCCCCAAAAAAAAAAAAAAAAAAAAAAACTCTTGCTTTCAAGCTTCTGTTTCTTTATCGATTGCAGGGTTTGAATCTCCCATCCAAAACACGGAGCCTTCGGAAAGTTTTATCAAAACGTTAACGGAAACCCCCTCTTCCTGAGAGAGAGAAAGGGGAACAGAAGGGAAGACAACCCCAGGTGTCAGAGAAGGGGGGGGGGGGAGAGATTGTAATCCCAGTTTTCATATCTCCTAGTCCTTAATAAAACAAGATCAATACGGACAAAAAATGCAAAAATCCAAGGACTTAAGAGGAGTTTTTTGTATTTTCTTCCCTTCTATTTATAAAAAAAACGTATTGGACAAAAGAACACAACCATAAACGTTCTAAAATTTCCTTTTCTAGACCTCCATTTACCTGGATTTTGAATAGGCAAAACAGCAGACACGACAACAGAAGAATGCGGAGGCGAAGAGGCAACGATCTGACGCTTGGGCTCTTCTTCTGATTTCGAATTCGCAACGGGATGAGCTCTCGCGCTCTCCTCCGCTAAGGCATCGCAAAAAGCTCTATGAGTGATGAAGCTATCCCTCCTTCAATAATGAAACAGAAAACCCAGAGACGGAAAAAAAAATTAAAAACTCAAAATTAAAGCGAACTAGAAGAGGATAGAAGAAGAGGGGGAGGGAAGAAATTAATGAACTCAAAATAATTAATAAAATTGGAAAAAGTTAGAAGACCTTGAAAACAAAGTTCCACAATCGCATCTGTACTCTCTGGTTCCACAAGTCTTCGAATGCGCCTTCCAATCGGACTGAACAGCGTATTTCTTCGAACACTTATCGCATTTCCATTTCTTCTCGCCGTGCTTCCGACAGTAATGTTTTTTAATCCCCGTGAGATCGCCCAGAGCTCTCGAAGGATCATGGTGAACGCATGAAGGCTCGGGGCAGACATAAACACGCTTACGGACCTCGTTGCTCGATCGCTGCCGAAGCTTCCAAGGAAGGTTATGACCACGGCGGTGTAGCTGCAGATTCTGGTCGCGCTGAAATCCTTTGCTGCAGATCTCACAGACGAACCGGTTCGTCGCCATTAGAGTTTTCGGCGACAAGGCAATTACCTCAGCGTCCGGATCTGCAAGTGGGAAGAAATAAACACTAAATTAGATTAGGAAATCGTCTTTTCATCTTTAAGAGGCTTAGAATATTCATGTATCAAACTAACCTGGCATTCCAGGGAGGTTCCGCTTCTTCTTCGTCGTGGTTGTCGGCGGTGGTGCCACTTGGTTACCAGAAGAAGAGACACTAGCTTCCCCGGAAACCGTAGAAACAGTCATGGCGGACGTATTGTCCAACTCGACAGGCATACCTTCCAAAATTCTACAGTTCTTGGAAAATCAAACTAAGGTTGAATCTGGAATTCCGGGTCCTTTTTTTCAGTTCTAGTGTCGGAATCCAAAAGAATTCAATGAATTGCCCTTCCTGTCCAAGGTTTGAGCTCAACTATCATCTACCGGTCCGCAATCCCTGTTCTCCCCACCTACCAGTTCCTATATTTCCTTCGATCAGAAATCAAAACCAGAATTAGAGCTTCAGCGACCGATCCAATCTACGCAAAACACCAAGGCCCTCGCTGAAAAGCCGAGCTCACAAAGTCACTGAAAAAGCCAAAACCCTACCCCTACCTATCAACATCTAAAACTAGAGCACCGCCTTTAACCCCTCTCTCCACGGGTTGAATCAAATCGATGGAGTACCGAGTTGAAACTACGGAACATGTAACACCGACAAACAGTGTACGAAAGGGGGAAGGAAAAAAAAAAAGAATTACAATTTGCAAGAAAGTCAGGTTTCCGACATTTTCGATCGCAAAAATCTAGCAGGTTTGCAACTCTAACAGACATTCGCAAATGAATCCGACATCCAAGACGCACAGGCGAGAAATCTGATATTTCTGGCGGAGTAGATCGAGTTTAAGAGAACAATTCCGTTGCGTCCGTACATCGTCGCCGGAGATGACGGATAAGGCGGCTTATGAGTTGTAATAAATTTCTCGAGTGAGAAAAAGAAAGAGAGGCGCTAGCCGAAGGGAGAGAGTGTCGCGACTTGCGAGATACGACTTGTTACGAGTTACGAGTCTCCATGCCGCAAGAGAAAGAACTAACTAAAGCGGCGGAAGTTAACCATGGTTAGGATTTTAACCAGGAGAGAGTTTAACCCTGGTCAAGAGGTAACCGAGTTCCCCAAGTTTCTTTCTTTGCTCTTGAACCTGGGAGAAATTCGGGGAAGTAATCGTTGCCGTCCACGTTTCACACGATGCGGACGACTTTTTAGTCCCAAGTCTTTGTCGTTGGGAGGAATTTAAAAACAGAAAAACTTTAAAACAAACATTTCTTTTCTATTTCTCTCTTTTCCTTTTCCAAGAAAAATAGAAAATGCAATGTGAATATGTGGATAAATTGAATTGGAAAAAGTTTTTTTGCACCTAGACACAGTCCACTCGAAATAACCGCTCTGCCCTTAGGGATTCTTGCTTTTTATAGGGATGCCGCGGTGGTCATTTTGTGTAGTCATGTGTTTAGACGTCAGAATTGTGTGTGAAAAGTGATTAACTAGTGATCGTGGGTGAAGAAAAACTGCCTCGAAACGAATTTATGTGCCTTTCACTTCCTTTTCCGATTTTATTTTATCTATTCTTTTTCAAGTGACAATTATTTACCGAAAAAGACTAGTGAGATTACTCAATTGATGGGAATGGATTGATACTAGATAAAATTGAGATGAGAAATGTCATGAAAACCCAAGGCATGTGGTATGTGCCTAAGAAGATCTACTTTAATGAATGGATCCTATATTGGGTTAGTCTAGTATGGGATAGGTTAAAAAGCTTGATTTAATATGTTCCATTAGTTTTGGAGCTTTTGACATATCGGTAACTATCTACTAGCATGGTTCAACTATATGGAATCAAGTATGAGATTAGTTTCTATCGATTTTAATTAGAATGGATCGAAATCGATTTGAATCCTAAAAATTGGCACTAGGAAGAAAGAGTAAAATTGTTTCAAAATCTATATTTTTTATTCAATAAGCTTAGGAATCTTGTAAGAAAAGAAGTAAGTTCCATTGATTTTATGTTGCTATTTTATTCTCGTAAAAAAAAGAAGCTAAAAATGAAGATCAGACATGAAACTTGATAATTAAAAAAAGGGAAGCAGTTTTCTGTACGGGAATGTGATCTACACCAACACTCCCATTGTCTATCTCTCTCTTCCTTAAAATAAGGGGGCAGAGATGTCTTTTCACATGGGGAGGAGAGAGATAGACTCATGGGAGTACTAGCGTAAGCCACACTCCCGGATAGAGAACTTTTTTCCTTAAAAAAAATAAAAGATTCACAAAATTGATTCCGATTCAAATCTTACGATTCACCCAATCCAATTCCGATTACTTGAACCATCATGCCCTACAAATATGTCCAAATCCACACTCTAGCCCTAGAGTGTAGATATCAATTGAAGGAATGGAATGGATTATGGATATACTTCTTGGTTTTTTGAAGTGGTAGGAGACAAGGAAGACACAAGAATATCTCTCTTAATTTTTTTGTGTTGGTTCATGTATGTGTGTGTGTTATGAATCTCTAAATTCCTTAATTAAATGCTAAGAAAGGTAAAGGCGCCCTTGTCTTTTGATCCAAAAAGCTTCCCTTATTGGTGGATGTCGACGGGTACGTAAAGGCGATCGTCCTTTTCAAACGTTTTGGGCATTTTAACTTATTGGAATTTCGCATCACCCTAAGGGCATTTTCGACTTCTTGCAATTTGGCAAGCTTGTGCGTCCCAGTTTCGAGGGTGAATCGGTAAATAACTTAAGGCAAGACCGCAAGAGGTTTTGCGCACAGCAAAATGGTATGTTAAATACCATATCTATCCCTCTAAATGCGCGACCGTGGAGAATGGAACATCTGCAGGTGCACCGTGAACATACATCTGAGAGAGAACCACATGTGTCCGTGCTGAAAAACTAAACTCCGACCGTGCAAGTACAAAGCTTATGTTTAAAATCCGGTTCTATAAATAAAAGGAAATTGTGCATGGGAATAGGGGAGTGCACCAATAAAAAGCATTATAAACGGGGTTATATATTCGAGGGCAGCGAAGTTATTTCATGTGAGGAAGAGAGGGAGAGATACAGACACACACAAGTGTTAACATACTCTGCCTTGGTGATTCAGAGAACTTTTTCCCATAGCACCCAAAGGGAAGGGTGGGTGGTCATTTCACTGCCCCATGTGAGAGGCATACTGGAATAGGGGCATGGTTCAAAGAATCCGTATCGAATTGGTTCAATCAGCTGATTTGTATCGGTATCGGTAGGTTGACTGATCTCAACCTGATTTGATATGATTTCTTAAATTTCAGATTGATTTCATGCAATAGTCAACAATAGATTTTTTGTCAAGAAATTGAAATTGTTTTAATTAATATGAAATATTTCAAGAATATAAAAATTCATTTGATAGTTCAATTTCTTATAATAGATTCTCTATATTTCTTTGGGACGGGTGGTAGTGGCATGGAAGTGGTGGCCATGGTAGTGATAGCAATGATGGTGGTGGTGGTGGTGGTGGTGGTGGCATGGAAGTGGTTGGGGATGGTGATGGTGGTAGCGGTAGCGGTAACCGTGACAGTGGCGAGGTGGTGGTGATGGTGAGACCATTAAGAGAAGAAGGGTTGTGTTTTATTTTGAACATGAAATTATTATTTTGCCAATCTAATCAACCAGGTACTCATTAAAGAGAAGAGTTAAAAAACAAATGAAATATTTTATCAACAAAAAAAAACAAATGAAATAGGAATTCCGAAAGAGCTCCTCAAATATTTCAAATATTCAAATATGATTTCTATTTCACTAAAATTAGATGCAAAAATGAAATCAAACAATTCATGAAATAGAAATCATACCAAATCAAGCCCTCATATCTGTAGATCGGTACGAACCAAAGGTAAAACGGTAAACAACCAATTTTTAAATGAAACCAAGGACAAATCCATCCAATATAGGCAAACTTGAATCAGTGTGGCCGACATGGATTCCATATCCAAAACCGATTCCTGAATTCCTAGTAGGGGATGCTGTCGAGCAACGTCTTTTCCCCAAAATAAAACCATGGGAAAACGGTTTCTATTAGGGGGAGGGGGAGAATGCAGGTGTCTGCGCCTTAACCTATGGGAGCAAAATGACCGACTCATCCTTCATGAAATGCAAATGATCGCCCAACTTGATGCTTCCATGTGAATTCCCATTGGTCCCCACACGCACGCTCCTCCCCTTAGGAAATGCTTCCCCTAAAATCATAAATAGGTCCGAAGTCCGAACCATCAAGCGTAGAAAACAAATAATTCATAGAAGAAGTAAACACACGTGCTAGTGTTCACATTGTGGTTGCAATTTTTTTTTCTGGTCCGGTCCGTTCTCCAACCGGCGCTACCAATTCCAAACCGCGTTCGCACTAAATATATTTTCAATGTCTGCATTTGGATGCCCTTGCACACTGAAAAAAGGAAAATTAGTATAATAAATCGAAAAATGGTTTTGGGTTTCCCCAATTATTTATCTAATCTTTTATATAACTCAAGGGCAAGAGAATGCTACGTGGGCCTCTAGAGCCTCCACACGCATGCTTGCCAATGTGAGTGTATGCATTAGCATCGATTTGAGTGGAATTTCTGCCTTTTTATGGGGGTAATACGGTATTTTTCATGGGTGCAGGGCAGTACTATGTCTAGCACAGGAGCCACATTGGCCACACGACCAAGTAGCATTCTTTTTTCCATAACAAATTACTCAAAATAAAGATTTGTATTTCCTGTAAGCATAGCGGTGGCAGATAGCCATAACAAGTCCGACGGAAAAAGTGAGAATTGTAGCACGTATGTGTCGCATACAAATTATAGTTCGTTTGAACATTTTTGCAACTATTAGTAGAGGGCAAAAATGTCTAAAATGTATATGGGTGAATGTCTACCTTAGAGTGAACAGTCTTTGAGGTATTTTAATAGTACACATCTTTATTTTGGTTAATTTGGTAAACAAAAGATTTGGTGGATAAATTGATAGATCAAAACCCATTTTTGGGAAACCCCGTAATTTTCCTTATAACTAATATTGTTGATCTGATGCTGATAAGTAATAGAGAATGGCTATTTCCACTCCACTTTTTTAAATTGATGTCAAGGTAATTCGTGAAAAGGAAGTAAAAATAGTGCAACGGAAATATTATATTAATATAAAATTTTAAGGGAAAAAAAACGTTGCTTGGTTGCGTGGCTCCTACATTCAGACACAAGAATGTCTGAAAATAACCGTTCAGTCCCTCTTGAAATAAAAATCTCATCCGTGTTGATGTCCCTGCATGTTATCTCATTGCCCCTCTCCCCCACGCTGATGTAGGGACTACATGACCAATTAACGATCTCGTGTCCAAATTTTAAATATTCAATCAAAACTATGAGGAACAATCCTCCTAAGACATGGGGCTGAAATTTGGTGGTAAGATAAATCCCAAGACAAACTATTCACATGTTAAGTCTCAACCCAAACAAAGTTAGTCAAGTACTAAATAAAAAAATTTCACCAAAAAAAAATAATAAATACAAATTTGAAAATATAATAAAAAAATTAAGATTTACTAAAATATATGCTTGATGATAGCCAAATAACAAAATAAAACTTTAAAAATCTAACGAAAAAATAAGTTTAGTAAAAAAAAATTGCTTGATGAAAATATAAGGAGATTATGTCAGTACATAGGGTGGGGGTATATGATTATATAATTGAATTTTGAGTCTGAAATCTTACAAATGACTAAACTAGACTATTTTCTAAATATCCAATGGTCAGTTTTACGACATCACCTTTCCATGTGGCACAACTAGGTATGTTGTCAAGAGATTGCCTTTTGATTACCAATTTGGATCCTCTACTGCCGAGCTGCCCGGCAGGACCATGCTACCCAGACACGGTGCTATGCACAATGTCCACCTTACCCCTGCCCAAACGCCTTGCCCGAGTGGGGTAAGGCTATCATTGTGCACAACACCATGTCTGGGCAGCACGGTCCTGCCGGACAGCTCGACAATAGAGGATCTGAATCCTTTGATTACACGACTCAAATAACCTTTCCCCATATATATGAACACAAATATAGAAGAAAAAAAAAGTGCATTCGTATACCATGTTAGAGTATCCAATGTAATTTATAGTAGGATCTATTGGGTCACTAGCAAAAATTTAGTGAAGGGTTAGTGTGGCTATTTTGAAATTGGCCTGTAGGAATAACACAAAAAAAAAAAAACCTAGGACCTTGGATGCCTTCATATAGTATGTTAGAGTATCCAATCCAAAAGCTTAAGTTATTAGGCGGAGAGGCTCAATGGTATATGAAGGCATTCAAGATCCTAGAATTTTCCAATGTAGGTTTATTTCCAACACTTTCCCTTAAATATTGCCCCTTTTTTTTATGGCAATACATATGGCATATGTAGCTCGTCATTTGAATAATTGTATACAAATGTAGGGAAAAAGATCTCTACTTGGTGGTGTTTCCTACGCCCTCTCACAGGGCACCGAGAGATGAAGTCTCTACCCCCTAGGTAGATACTCAGACGTGATCACCCATTGACCCAAACGCTTGTGTAGAGACCATGCGACCAAGTAGAGATCTGCGAATGCTTTGATACCATGTTGAAATTTATAACCCAAGAACTTATGGTTAGATAATTCAATTGAGCCAAATAATATGGATATCAAATTTAAGCTCCAACCAATTTTATCACTTCATGTACTTGACGTATCACCATGATTCATAACTAAGTGAAGTAATGGTCGATAACACCTACGAACATTCTCTAAACAAAATATATAAGCAGATGAATTGAATCACTGGCTTTTTAAAATGGTAAGTTGGTTTCTTCAAGTAACAAAACACATGCCTAACCTTTGAAATTCAAGCTACCCATAAGGATTTTGTATCAGGTTTACGACATTAGCAAAGGCTATAAAATAAAGGTAAGCAATAAATGCACGAAGACACTCATCTAGTTTTGAGGTTCCTTGAAGACAACTGCTAGCATAATTGGTTGGTATTTTAACAATAGAGTGCAAAAATCCTAAGAGGTCATGGGTTCAATTCCCTTGTACGGATGATTTGCTAAATTGCGGCGGGCGCCCATTGATGTAGGGAATTCCCTCAAAATATTCTTTTTGAGTAGTGCTGTTAAGGTTAAGACTTTATAACTAAGAAGCTAAAATACAATCATAAAGCCGGCATATGTTTTATCTCCACCCTCCATCATGATCTTAATTGACTTTAAAGATGGCTATTCTATCTTCTTAATCCTTATTAAATATTATAATTAATTTGTACAATATTCAAAGTTTCAAACTCTAATATTTTATTACATTATATCCATGTCTTCTAAGTCCTTAAAGTAATTTTTGCTTTATTTAGTCCCCAAATGTCAAACTTTGGCCTTAATTTACCTAATTAGCATACTCTCCCTCCCTCTTTCTTTTCTTTTTGCTCTCATTTGTCTCTTTCTCACTTCTTAAACACTTCAATGTCTTATTTATTCTATTCCCCCATTAAAGAAGTCTGTAGAGTATTACTTATTTTACTTATCAAAGATTTTAAGTATAAAATTGAACTTGCAAGTAAAAGGCCGTCCATGTATGGCCACAAATTCGCTTTTAGGGTTTAGTGATTACATTGTGTACAAATAATTAGGTCCATTCATAAATTATTATACTTGAACAGAAACTGATTTGCTAGGTGAGTCACATATCAAAGTGAGCCTTGGCAGCCACAAGAGATCTCCCATGTATTGGATTAGTTAATATTTTAAGGAAGAGGGATGGGTATGCTAGCAGTATACCGTATTCTAACATCCTATGTGTCTATCTCTTTTTTTCCCATCTTGAAATGACTCATTTATCGTTCAAAGGGATCGATAGAGAGATAGACATATAGGGTACTAGTGTATGGTATACTGTTAGCATACTTTAAGGGAGAAAGAACTTCACATATTGGCCACATCACCTCTGTATTCATGTGGTCAATTTTCATCCCAAAATCAAAATGCGTCTTGAAAAAATAAAAGTGAAATATTATTTTCGAAAGGGTTAGTTACTTTTTCAAATCTTTGACATATAATCAAAATGCCTAAGGGTATTTAGGGGCAATCTGATTTTTGGGAACATGAAATTAGATCGGTGTTACCAAACAGTATTCCACTTTTAATCTGTTCCTACAGAACAGGAATCAGGAGTGTTATCAATTTGGCCCTCAAGTGTTCTAAAACCTCTCTCTTATTCCTTGCTTTCTCATGTGTCTTGTTGTTTTTAGAGTTCCCTTTGTTCCTTTATTTAGTTGATTGGGCACAACCAGAGAGTGTCTTGACATGGTCCAATAAGTAAGTGCAACAATTACTAAAAGCCTAAGAGACTGTTTCATTTTGAAGGTCGATTCACTAGAATTTGGATTGCATCATAAATAACGATTATGATCTTAAGGAGAGTGACCGGTGGCACGACTCAATCTCACCAAATGTAGTGCGTGATCTTGTTGGTGTATCAATCTATCTACTGTGTATGGTTGCTTCATTTCAAGAGTTCAACAGTTGAGATAAGTGCTATATTCTCCATTCAATTCCAACATTCATTCTAGAGAATCAAATCTGAGCTAGATTTCTTGTGTGTTTAGTGCCTCAATCCACATCACTTTTATGATTGACCTTGTGTTGGACTTTCATATATTGTTCATGCTAAGAGATAGACTTGCAAATCCCTTAGTAATGCAGGGGAGTCATGTCAAAATTCTTCAATAACTTTTGGTGATATTCAAATATACTAATCAAAAGAATTATAAAAATTAAAAAAATAAAAACACCAAATTGATTTGGATTGAGAAAATTGCATTCCCATTGTAGTCAAAATATAGTTGAGAATTCAAAATTATAAGCCAAAAGTATAGGCTGTCCAAAATACATGAGAAGAATTAAATATAAGTTGGCAAATATGATTTAGTTTGACCACAAAATTTTGATGTGCTCCTCTTTGTATGGTTAGAAGTTAAAATTAGGGATTTAAAAGATCAATTAAAATTTGTTAATATCAATTAATTACTATAATTAATATATATACATAAATTCCATATAATTTTTTTTACTAAATATCATTAGTTATCTTTGATTATTTAATTAGTACCCTTCCCCACACACACTCCATCTTGAAAAAAGTAAGATTGGAATTGTTCATTCAAGCTTATTCTGGTTTAATGAATCGTTTAAGTGGGGTTCATGACCTAGTGTCTTTAAATCCCATTAAAAATAGTCTAAGAAAAAAGGACCAAGTTTTCTTAAGCCACGGTGAAGGTGAATCCTTTAATCGTGGTTTTCGGATAGATGGGAGAGAGTATTGCGCAACAAGAGAGGGTATTATCAGTTTCATATGATATTTTAGAACCCTTGAATGGTGTAAAGGAAAACTTTCTCCAAGAAAAAAATAGCCTAAATTTTTTTTTACCATATGAAATTTGACACTAGGGGAGATGATTTGGGGAGCTCGAGGAGCCTTAATTATATGCTTCTCTCAATTATTTATGTAAGATAATATGAATGGGTAAGCAAAACCCAAGCCCTAACCCTCCCACCTCTTTTTCTAAACAAAAAAAAGAAAAAAGAAAAAAGAAAAGGTTCTTTATTCCAAGAACAGAGTCCTTTCCCAAGTGGGGTAGCCGGGACCATAGCCATGAACCAAAGTTGGGACCCGTTAGGTCCTAAAAATAAAGGCAAGGAGGGGAGGGGGGGGGGGGGGGGGAAGAGATCATGATTTTGTACTTGCAACTTTGCAAGTATGTGCTGGAAAACTCAAAATTTTAAATATATGAGTCTTTGTACACAAGAACAGAGACACCATTCTATTCGTCCTAACGTGAGGAGTTAGGATTTTAAGAACCTTATTGAGAGAATCCAGACAAATAAAACCAAAACCCACAATGCCAAGAAAAGAAAGATAGTGAAGTAGTAATTTTGAGTGTGATCATCATCACCAAATTGATTATCTTTTTTACTTTTGCTTTTTCACTATAACAAAGCCTGTAAGTTTGATGTAAGTTTGAGAGAGATTCTGGATTGGGATATATTTTTACAAGGTACCAACCTATCCACTTTGAATTTTTGAATCTCCAATTGTTATAAATTTCTTCTTCCATAGTGTTCCTTTCCTTAGCCCTTTATTTTTCTATAAATTTCTTTTCATTATCAGGAAAACCATCAGATCTCCTCATCATGTACTTAAAAAACTTTCTTTTCACCTTTTCTCCTTTTCTCCCATGTTATTATGAACTAAGGTGTGGGGTCTACAGATGTTACCTTATGAATGTATTGGGTCAATGACCACTCATTCATTTGAGTGTGTTCTTCTCCAACTTTTTAAAAAGAACAGAGAAGCTGACTCAGAGAGAGAGAGAGAGAGATGTTTTGATCAGTTTACATCTCTTTAGCATTATCATCAAGAAGACAGTGACTCATCTCTCCATGGATTGATTGGGACAAGTGGGTTTTCCTCAAAAACAACCATTCTCTATCAAAAAGGAGGAATTGAATTACTATGAAATGAAAGTGAAATACTAGCAGTTAAGTCACAAACTGTGACCAACCATTGATCAATTTGACTTTTATCTATGGAAGCAACATCTTTTAACTAACAAGTTGGAAGGAACCCTTCAGTAATAATGGATCCTGCTCTTCTTTAAACTAGACACAAGCTTGTAAGTGTTATTAGACCCTAAAGAAAAGCTTGTCTTTCCCTTTTCCTTTTTTTTTCTTAACCAAAAGCTACTAGAGAGAGAGAGAAAGAGGATTACTGTTGCACAGTTACAATTAGACCTAAGAAAGTTTAGTTACCCATAAAGAGAAAAAAGGAGTTCAAAGTGCTTCTCTATTAAGCCACCTAAAAGGTCTAGTAAGGGGTTGCTATGTCTGCAACTAGACACTGTTGCTGGCGTGAGATTTTAAAAGATTGAAGTTGACTGACTGGTTGGCTTTTTATTTTTTATTTTTTTCAGTTAAGTTAGCCAATCTGGTCAAGTTTTGAGAACTAATCCAAATCTGAACCGATTTGCAATCAGGTGATCAAATTTTTATTTAATCACTGAAGAGGAAAAAGAAGCTTTTGAAAGAATTAAAAATGGATTGTGTGGATATGAATTAAATAATACAGGTTTGTTACTTACCTAATATAATCACATCATTCTCCACCTGAGGGAAGGGTTCAACCACCATCCTAAGGTCCTAAAACATCTTAAGGTGCCACACTTGAGCTCCTATATAGGCTCAATGCACTAGGCTTTTTCTTAATCTTGAGACCCTGATCTGAACCATGAATCGGACGAGTGTCGACCTTGATTCTAATCCCAATCGCAATCCAATTACACACTCATTTTCTTTTAGGTTATCTATTGGCGCATTCCGTGTATCATTGGCTAGAAAATAAAAATAATCAAATTGTATCATAACTTTTTTTGAGTGAATAAAGAATTCATTATCAAAGAAAGAAAAGAAAGAATGAACCCCAAAGAGGGAAAGGAAACAAAATTTACAAAATAAGCAAAACAAACAAAACATCAACCAACAGTCAAGAGGGGGAGGACCAAAGGGTTGCAATAAGGACAAGGACAAACAAAACATCACCCAACAGTCAAAGAGGGAGGACCAGAGGGTTGCAACAAACCCCAAGAGACAACAATAAGCATGTTCCTTGAGAAGTCAATAACATTACGGGAGGGTAACAGGGAGAGCTTAGAGTTGACAGCAAATGAGATGGACTTCCAAATCTTATCAAAGAATCGAAAGTTGGAAGTCCATCTGCATTTGCCAAGGTTGCGCTCCATCCAGATATGGTTGTTAACAACTCCAAAAGCAAGCTCATCCCATGATTTATAACTTATTAGAGCATAGAGAGGATAATCTCACTTGCCCAGCTATATACTGAGCCTTTCTCATACAGTTGCACTTGAGATTTCAACTGTCAAACCTGTTCTTTTTCTGGACATGATCATACCTCCATTCCAAGTGGTTGTTCTCAACTACTCTAAAATCAATTAATTAGCCCTAGAAACAGATTTAAGTCTTGACAAATTCTTATAAAGTACACCCATGGTGCCCTAAACCCGCTCATCCCATGATCCATAAACAAAATCACACCTGTATCTTTCAGTCCATAGGTCATGCAAACCCTTTTATCGATACATATTTTGGCTCCTGTGTGATCGAGTTATAGGATTTCCATAAGGTGGGCTGGCATAGTCCCACTTTTAGTTTTATTAAAATCGGTTTAGTTGTGTTGATGGAGGTTACCTTAATGGTATGAGTCCAGTTACTATGTGTGGACCTAAGGTATTGTTTCCTTAATGGGAAGGAAACCCTAGTTTCTTGCAGGGTTGATCCCTACCCTCACCACTATAAATAGTTGTTACTGACCCATTAAGTGACTAACCTAAGAAAACCTAAAGACATGTGGAACTGCCAACAATTTTCTGATCTCACAAAAATCTCAAACTGGCAAGGAAACAAAATGCAACATACTCAAACCATCAAGATACCTGACTAAAGAATATACCTAAACCTGAACCAGAACCAAGACCCACCTCTCGACACTACCTTTGCTTCCTCAAGGTAGGTTAGTTGTTTGCTTTAGACTTCTTTGAATTACTTGTGGCTGAGGGGTGGTGATGCAGGGAAGGGCTTGAAGCCTGAAGCTGTACTTCCACAAGAAGAAAAGAGGGCCAGCAGGGCCCCCATCTTGGCTAAGAAGCCCAGCCCAATTCGTGGGCTCAATAGTTAGCTGTTTAAATTTTAATTTGAGTTGTTTGCTTTAACTACTTGAAGTGTCCTCGTTACCTATGATCTCTTCTTATTAGACTAGGAGTTCACTTTCATTTTCAAATTAGGAATCGATGTGCTTGTTTTTATTTTAACCTTGTAAGAGCCAAGGCTCAATAAGATTTGATTATTTTGAATGAAGCTTTGTTTGCTCTCCAACCTAAGAGATTCAGCCTGGTGAGAAGCCGATAGGACAGAGAGATTCTAATCCGCAAGTGGGAAACCTGAGTTCTTCCTATTTGTTTCATACTCTGTTTTTGTCTCACATCAGTTACTGGTCTTCCTGCTATTGATTACTACTTCTGTGATTAGTTTTTAATCTCTAATTAATAGCAGTATAACTTCTCAGATCTACGGAGTATTCTGGTTTTAGAAAACTGATTATTTAAACTACAAGAATACCTCCCTGTCTAACCTGTGGATCCCCTGTTTTAAGCTACTATTTCTGCTACACATCTGTAACTGCAGGCTGATCTGTTATTCAGATTCAGCCCATCTTTGGGGGTTTTGGAGAGTAACCCAGGAGAAGAACTTGACCCAGGTTTGGGTCCATTCTGAGATCTGATTCTGCTACTACTTAAAAATCTCTTTATTCCTGAGTTTTCTCTATTTCAGAATTTGAGTTTTTAAAATTAATTACAACCCAGCCATTAATGTGTTCTGATATTTTGGGAATTTGATTAGAGTACTGAAAGGGTAGTTCGATCCAAATTTCAGGTTGTTCTATTGGGTTGATTTGAGTTTCTCTATTCCTATATCTCAGATTCAGAAATCAATATTTTTAAAAAATTACTTTATATTACTTTAAATCACGGGTTCAGTCTGGAAACAGCCTCTCTGAGAAAGCAGGGGTAAGGCTGCGTACATTATGACCTTCCCCAGACCTTGCAGTTGTGGTTAAATGCCGACTTCATTCTTCTAATCATTCTAAAGCATTCAGCATGAAGTCTATGCATTTAAATTTATTTTTTTTGGTACGATGAAGATTTATTGATGAGAATCATGTGTACAGCCAATGGCTTCAGATAAACAAAGATCATCAAGCCACGGAGTGGTAATCGGCCAATCTGTCATACACATGATAGACAGGGCCTTCCTTGCTAGGGCATCTGCAATTACATTCATAGCCCTTGGAACAAAAAGAAAAGAAACAGATGCAAAAGTAGAACGTAGCTCACGAACATCTTCAACGACAACTGCAACATCAAGCGGCGGAACACGATTAGGATCTTCAATAAAGCTAATAATCTCCTTGTTGTCTGATTCAACAAGGAGATTTGTGATTCCTAATTCACGAGCTTGCATTAGTGCTTCTCTAATGGCTAGAACTTCTCCTTGGATTGCAGAGGATAAGACCTAGGAAATAGAGAGTGCCTTTAGAGGACGCCCATTGTGATCCCTAAAAATAATTCCCAGTCCGCCAACAGTATCTCCTTGAGGATTTGCAGCATCACAATTCACCTTTATAAAATCCAACGGTGGGGCATTCCACCGATCATTTTCATTACTTGAAATGGTACCCGAATTGGTTTGAGAAGGGTTTGAAGAGGTAATAACTGACTGAAACTCAAGAAATGCTCTTTCAGCTATAGAGATAACCTCAATTGGACTCCAATCCTTTGTTTTGAATACTCTGTCATTTCTAGCACGCCACAAATACCAGCATATAAAAGAAGCTCGAGAGAGAGATTCTCGAGCAACCTTCTTATCTTAGCGTATCAATAGATCCCAACTATTCAACCACTCTGCCAATTTTGGTATTCTATCCGATGGAGGAATATAGGATAGAGGACTCCCGTACCAAACTGCTTTGGCGAAAGGACATTCGAATAGGAGATGATCTATCGATTCTTTAGCCACCCCACATCTATGACAAGTAGGATCTATTGGAACATGGCGAGAAGAAAGGCCTTCACCAGATGCTAAACCATCATTACAAGCTCTCCACATGAATGATTTAATCTTTGGTAGCGTTTGTAGAGACCAAATCCGGTTCCAAACACTTGTAGGAATTTGATCCCATTGATGTAAATGAAAAGTGGAAGGACCCAAGGTTGCCCTTTCCTCATTGATAGACACCAAAAGATAGTAAACCGACTTGACAGTAAAAACATCATTCCTTGAAGCTCCCCAAATTTGCTTATCTTCTCTTGGAAAGAGACTAAGCTTAATTTTAGAGATTGCAGCAATTTCTGAAGAATAAACCCATATTTTTCCTAAAAGGAGTTCTCATAAGATCCAATGAGTTTGTCTAAGTATGTGAATCATGGAATCAATAAAATTCCAAAAGTCTAACAAAATTATTGTAGAGAATCATCAGCCCCATGGACACTTGCATTTCGACAGCATAAAGTAACAATGTTTTGATGAAGTCAATAGTGCATCCATAAAACCCAAAAGGAAAACATGTATGTAAACTGACCTCAAGCAACTTAACAAGGAAAAAAGGGGGGAAATTTTAACTTCCGTAAAACTCAGCTGCAGATCGTGATCCATTGTAGCAAACAAACCATAACAAGATGATTACCAATATATCGATAGTAGTTAAGATCTCACAATCATAATACCATCAAATTTCCAAAAACAAAAGCAGAAAAAAGATTTATACATCAGGAAGTTGTTGATGACTACAACTGGTGAAGTTGTTCATATTTAGCACTTGAATCCTACAATTTCTCTCATATATTGTGTGCATGATTTTATTCGTTACGAAAATCCAAATTAAGACCTCATAATGAAACAACAGTTTAAGGTTGGGTTGATAAATTCCAGCCCACATAGTGATACAGATACATCACCAAAAGAGGTTTATTTTGATGGGAATAAATCTAGGATTAGGTCATATACATGTTCGGCCTTTGGTCCAATGGGTTTTCAATGTAATAAGTCACTTTTATGGACCTAAAGTAAGGGTGCATAGGTCGCATACGGGATTAACTTCTATACTTAGTTTATTTTCATGTTTTAGTGTTTTAAATTGAACCGATCCAATTGTCCAAAGCTGATTTGAACCAGTGGTTCAATTTAAGTGACTTAACTCACCTTTTTTAATTTAATGTAATTTTTGTTTTTTCTTTAAGACCCCACCTCCCACGAATTAATCAAGGGAAGTGATATTAGAGTTAGCTGGCTAGGTGTATTTACACTCCTAGGCTGCATAGGAATTAGGCATTTTACCACTATAAATAAAGAGAAATTCGGTGGAGAGGTTTCTCACCTCTGAATTTTGGAAAAAAACTGCTCTTGCTGCTCTGCAGCTTTGTTTCTTCTTTGAAAATTTGTTTTGTGTCTGATCAAAGCTAGTGGGATTGGTGTTTGATCCAATCGACACCTTACGGTGTGAAGCCCGGGTGATTCTATTGAAACTCCATTCTAGTTTTTTGTCCAAGATCTGATTTTTATTCAAGTTTCAACTTCCAACAAGCTGTTGCCAGAGAATTCCTGCAACAACTGTAAGTTAGAAGTGATCCCCATCCCCTCCATTCTTCTTCTAATCCTCTATAGCCCCAAACCTAGCTTTACCCCTTTTGTTTCTTAATTTTCTCATAACCTAAAATCTGCACAGACAAACCCAACCATCAAAACCACGCCAAACTAGGATCGGATTTCTACCTCTACCCCATTAGCACTCGATCCAAACCCTAGCTCCATCCTCCCAGTCTAAACCCTAGATTCCTTCAATTTTTCATTACTCAAAAACCCAAAACCCTAAACCTAGCTTGCTGCCCATTCAAGTTTACACACTTCCATCCATAAGGAGCTGGATCCATAATGGGAGCAGGCCAATTGGTATGTCTTAATGGTGTCAATTCCAGGCCCGGCCTAACAGGCCCAACTGAGCCCGCACAGTTAAAGCCCGAGCCGATTCTTAAACGTGTCGAGGCGGTCCTGGTGTGGGGTCCTTCGACCGGACCAATCGATTTTAGGCCCGACCCTTTAGCAAACTACCCTCCATTTAGCCCACCTGATAACCCTCTCCCACTTTTCCTATTTAACCCCTTAAAATGATTAGCCCATTGAGCCCAAACCAATGGGCAATTCAATTGATGGGATTAATTCCATAACTCATAAAAAATGTTCAGAACCAGACATGTATAAAAAAAGGGGGGGGGGGTCTCCAAATTGGTGTACTTTGAATATTAGATAGAAGAGCCTACTACTTAAATGAGTCAAAACAAGCACTAGTCTAGCATAATCAAAGATTTTAAAGAGAAAACAAAGAACAGGACGAACCTAGTTCCGTCAATGATGATTGAACTGATAAGGATAAGCACTTCATAGATTTGAGTTAATTATAATTTAAAAAAAAAAAAAAACAAAGCAATACATAAAAACTAATGAACAGAAGTTTAGGAAAAACATATTGAATCAAAGAAGAATTGAAGAAGAAGAAACAAAGTGCAGGAGAGAAATGGAGACTTACTGATGACAGGCAATAAGCACAAATTGAATGAAGATGACGACAGTGGAAAAATAGATAAGCTCATTCCAAAAGCTATGAGTTTGGCCCCTTAAGCCAAAAATTGTACATAAAAAATGTCTGGGAAACTTGAAATTGGGAGTCCTAGACCTTCCCAGAGGATGAGAGAACAACCCCTATCTCTTCCCTTAACAGAGGTTATAGTTTGAAAAGTTGGGATTGGATTTGGGTCTTGAATGTGTTTTGGTGGAAAACCTTTTCCTTTCTCTTCATTTTTCCAGGTAGGAATTTAATTATGTCAAATCTCGGTTAAGGTCCAATTAAGAGTTAAACAGACCCACAATCTGGTTATGGCCCGATTTTAATTAGTACCCAATTAAAGCCCGACACCGACCGAGCCCGTCCAGGCCGGTCCGAATACACAAACGGTCGGACACAGTGTAGCCTGCACAATTGGTGCGGCCCGGCTAGGCCCGACCGAACCTGACCGAGTCCGACCGGTTGACACCCTTACCCATGTGCTTGGCTATGTAAAGCTTTATTTAAGCTATTGATATGGTGCAGCCTGCACAATTGGTGAGGCCTGGCTAGGCCCGACCGGTTGACACCCTTACCTATGTGCTTAACTATGTAAAGCTTTTATTCAAGCTATTGATATGGTGGAGAAGCGCATTACAGACTGGAAGTAGAAAAAGAGAGAGGATGTGGCCTCCATGAGTGTGGAAATTGAAGAAATCCCCTTCCCTTTGTTGTATGCATTTGAAACCCCCCCCCCTCCATTTGCTTTCTTGTACATGTATAGCTTCATTAAAGCTGTTGTAATGGAAGGGAAACACTGATGTCCACATTTGCATAGTGTGGTGCACAAAAATGGAGTGAAAGAAAGGGGAAGTAAGAAAAGAGAAAGAAAAGAAGAGAAGGAAGAAGAAGGGGAGAAAAAGAAAAGGAGAGAAGAGATCGACAAATGACAAGGAAAGGATAGGAGAAGAAAAAAGAAAGGAGAATTGAGTTGTGGTTTCCAACACAGTAAAGAACCACTCCAGGACACTAGTGATTGAGCATACTTGAAGATTCCTGTTCTCCATTTGTTTGGGAGGAGTTGAATATTCTAGTGAGCCACCAGTCATCCCAATTCATCTCCGGATACCAGAAATCATAGACAACACATAGTTGTGAGCATTTTTATCTCTCTTTTTTGTTTTTTTGTAGAAAGCATTTCTATCTCTTGATCTTTGTATTTTGGTACTCTTGTATCCATTAATGTATATGCTAGCAACAATGATGCATGTTGAGACCTATGCTAGATGAAGTTTCATTGTGGGGTACTAATATTAGCTCAGTCATCTGCACTTGGACATGGTGTTGGTTACCAGTGGGTATCGGGAAACTATTGGGGTAACACCCTTATCTCTATGCTTTGGGATTGAAACAGGTCAGATTCCTGAGTCATTGGTGTGACTGAAACATCATCTGTCGTAGGTGCGGCCTCTCAGTTTTATACTGGAAAAATTAGTATTGAGTAGATGCTGAGGTCTAAGTGACCATTACTCTTTGCACGTAGGTAAACCGCTGAAGCATGTATTTCTCTGTGTCGTGGATGTTTGCTTACTTTAGTTAGAAATGCTTTTTCGTAGGATGAATGTACACATATGGTAGAGCTTTCGACAGTCAGGTTGGGGTGTGTATGTGTGTATGTATGCCATCAGTGAGAACCGCTATCAGTGAGAGTTTGTATGCTTGAGTAAAGTGTCAGTACTAGCTCTAGACAACATTTGTGATTCCCATTAGTTGACACAACAACTCTTGGCAATAGGGCCAGTGACTGTGAGTGTAGTTGAGCGTCCCTTAGTTAGTGTTGCTATATCATATTGGTTGTGCACCTGTGTATCTTTGAGAGGATAGTCAAGTGCTTGGAGTAAGTGTTGATGACATCAACATGTGAACTTGTCGTGTAAACCCTTGCCCTAATAAGATATACAAAATTGAGAAATTTATGAAACACCCCCTGAAAATGGATCGATACTTAGATCACCTCCTCTTATTTGAGAATACTCAGATTATCCCTTCTACAGTAACGGTGTTAGTCTGCTGTTAATTATTATTGTGAAAAGACTATTTTAGCCTTGTACTAAAACTTTAGAATTAAATTTACAATTCTACCCTTTCCTTCATCTTCAACCTAAAATACTCCACCGCCTCTGCTACGCCCTGCAACACCGCCGTCGTCGCCTTTGCTTCGTGGTCGACCCTTAATCGATCTGTACGTAAATGCTCTGACTTGAAATTCACCTTTCACCGCCGGGGGAAAAAGCATCAGAAAACATGGAATTTTTTAACAAAAGTTGTTCGTTACAACCATAAACAGAGATGTATTCTTTAAAATGGTACAGTTTGATTTTTGCGGCTTAGGACCTTCAGTGGTTCCTGTTGTTCTTCTTCCTCTATGCAATTAATCAATCCATGCATCCTTCGGAGGGCTCTTTCTGAGTTCTCAAACTTTCCTTATTTAGGCTTAAATCTGGAGATCTTTTATTACTCACAAACCATACCCAGAAGAGGCCAATAACCATGTCGAGTGGTGCTTCTGATGGTGCGAATTGATCCTCCAAATATCACCCTAGGTGAGTGAATAGTTGCTGAGATCTAATATCTCGAAGTAGTAGCAGAATTCTGGGAGAAAACCCAAACCGCAGGTGAATAAAACCGTCTCTGATCATTAACTAATATCAGCACCAACTTGAAATTCAAGGGGAACCTTTGATTTCTCAAGCAAAACCCTACCCGTTTTCGTTCCAAAAAAAAAAACAAATAATTTCTCAAGCAAAACCCTACCCGTTGGGTCTCCTTTTATACCCCTTCTTCACCTTCAATAGGGGTTAGATGAACCAAATCAAATCCTCACGTCTCTTTCGATCTCTCTTTTTCCACAACTACGAGCCAAAATTTTTAATGTAGAAAAGAATAATAAAAAATTTTAACATCTTCTGTCTCTGCAACTATTATTTTGCTGATTCGTATAACTGCTGTCGAAAACCTAAAATGCTCAAGAGATTTTTCAATCTCTATTATCAACGGAAACCTAAAAGACTCAAGAGATTATGAAATCTGGAACCAGGGCCGAATTGATAATCTGGAACCAGAGGGTGCCGGAAGTCAAGGGGAAAGGGGAGGAAGATGCATAGGCCGGTGTTGGTGCCGGAGGAGAGAGAGGCGGAGTGATCCGTAGGGACTTTTAATTTCCCTAAACGGAAGAGAGATCAGAGAGATGAAAGAGAGAAGGTTTTTCAATGTCTCTGTTCTGGATCGATTGGAGCTCGAGTGTCTTCTCTTCTTCTTCTTTGCGCTTGAATGTCGCTGACGATCGAAATCTTTGAGTTTAACAAAGCTCTGGCTGGATCTGAGAAGACCTTTGCAGTTGATTTAGTTGCTCCTATCAAAAGCTCGAGTGTCTTCTTCTTCTTCTCCGATGCATGGCTGGACTGGAAATGCCAAGATTAAGTTGCAGGTCATGTGAGGAAGAAGATGGATATTGGGGGTTTTAGATTTAAGGGTAAAATAGTAACTCTACACTAATAAGGGTAGTAGATTTAAATATATTTAACAGTGTAAAACTACCGATAAGGGCTAGTGTGAGTATAGGGTTCTCATGCAGGGGGTGAATGGGTGATCTGAGTATCAATCCATTTTCAAGGGGTGTTTCGTAACTTTTCCTACAAAATTTTACATAATGAGACAATAATTTTAACCTTACTTCTTTGCCCTTGACACATAAAGTGTCATTTCACCATATACTCGAAAAATCTACACAACAATAACACTCTTTGATTATAGTTACTTTCAAATTATTTTTGAAAATCTTTTTATATTTGTACTTAACAGTATTCACAAGTAAGGAATTTTTGATTTTTGAGAATACAATTACTAGAATATCCTTACAATAAAAGCAAAGTTTATGGATTATAATTTCCAATAAAATTTTTTTTTTGGGGGCAAAAGGATAATTTCAAATATTCGAACCCAACACAAAAGGTCGACGGATCGGGATCGAGTTCGGGATCGGTGATTCTTATCAATTAGGCCATTTTTTGTTTTCACGCGCGCAAACTAGAGTTGCGAAATACTTCCGAAACCGTAAATCGAGTCGTTACCTTTTTGAGGATAGTTGCGAAAGCCAAAATACGCTTCAACATTTTCACATTCGCATCGATTAACCGATCGATCGCCGCCGAAAGAGAAGGCGACGTCGAGGGTTATTGTTCTCTGCAACTATCCATCTCAAGTCTCAACGTCGTCGTCTGAGTCTTAAACATTCTACCTCTTATCATGGACCTGGACTTGGACGATATCGGCATAGACGGTCCCGGTGATCCAGGCATGGCTGCTTCGAGGCCATCCAGGTTCCTTCCCAAATCCTCTAAGCTCAAACCTAAACCAAAGGAAGAGCCAGTATCATCAGAACCAGAACCTCAACCTTGTACCCCTCTTCCGAAGAAGCAAGATGATTCATCTCCGCTTCCGAAGAAGCAAGAGGATTCATCTATGCCCTCACTTGATGCCACCGTCAAATCGGCATCTGAACCTTCTCCTTCCTCAACCCTCAACAACTTCACTAAAGTGGAGAAGACGGAGGAGCAAGTGGTTGAAGATGCAATGGAAGTAGACGGAGATGAAGATGCAGTGGTCAGGGAAATAGACGTCTTCTTTACCCCTCCTCCACTTGATAACAATACTCAGGTGTCCTTCGCACAGAAACTATTTTTCGTTTTTTCTTGTTTAATTGTTTCACCGTGAAGAATTATTTAGTTACATTTGTTTCTTTTTTTCCCGTACTTGTAGTTATACGTTCTGCAATATCCTCTTAGACCTTGTTGGCGTCCGTACGAACTCGATGAACGATGTGAACAGGTGTGCTTTCTCTTTCATTGTTGTTTTTTTCTTATCTTATATTACTACTACTATTATTATCATCATTCATCCATCTCTTTAAGGGTATGTTACTTATATCTCTAGTTTTGATACGATGAATGTTCATGAGATCTATTTGTTTGTTTAGGTTAGAGTGAAGCCCAAAAGTTCGCAAATGGAAGTTGATTTGTCTCTGAATGTTGATGATAGGAGCAGTTACAACGATGATGCTCCTGCCCAAATGAGAACAAAAATGCAGGTTTATCTGTAGACTTTTGTCATAGTCTATCCTTCTTTAGTCATGTATAAGCATCTTTTAAATCAATTGCTATATGGTAAATATGTCTCTATTCCTTATATATTTTTTTGGAATTCTTATTTTATGTTTCCATGTTGGTCTCATATTTGATTCCTTGCTTCCTTGAACCGACAACCATCTTTCGGCCAATCCCATGGAGAACCGGTAAATACCTCTGCTACAAAGAAGGGTTGTGATAAGAAACATTCAATTTTTCATGCTATTGCTACGGTTAAACGATCATCTTCAGATAATTCGTCCAAACCAAGGATAGCTATAATATCTTGAAACTCTTTGTAATGTTGGTGTATGAATTGGCTGAAACTTTGAGTCTCATTGCTGTAAATGGGATCTCATTCTATACTGAATTTGCAAACCAGGACCTTTTGAACATTTTAATATAGAGATAGAAATAGTACAAGATTTCCAAAGGGATAAGAAAACACCCATGTTGGAATTGTTGGTTTTGAAAACTCCACCAATTATGGAGGAGTACTTTAGATTTCTTTACTTTTATGTTCTTCGGATGCATGTCAGAAATTAACACCAAACATACATTATGATAATATATTTTCCTGTGGAAGGCCTTTTGAGTGGAGAAAAAGTTCATATCATCAAATTTATTTATCTTTTATATTCTTTTTCAATTTTAGCTTTCTTTTTACATTTGGATCCTTCCTTTATGTCCAGCTTCTTCTCCTTAACTTGCTTTGTACCATTAATCTGTCATAATATGACATAGTGTCTTTGTTCTTATTGTTATCTAGACTTTATCAACTTCATGGAAGCCACCCGCCACCTCTGGTTATGCAGTTGGACTTCTGATGGGAAACAAGGTGTGCTTAATTCGAGATTGGTTACTCTTCCTTATTCCTACTATTCAGGCTTTCAGAGTGATTTATTAATCTCCAGTTACTCAATTTCGCCAAAGTGACAGCTTTACTAACACTAGCAGTGGTGTTTTTTTTGTTTTGTTTTTAATCTAAATTAATGCCTCTTGATGCTGTAGCTTAATGCTTTTGATTTATTGGGTTTATAGTAAAACAGTGTGTTTCCTGCAGTCCTAACTAGTGAAAATTTCCCCTTATACATTTAGGTTTTTTAGTTTCCAGAGTTTCTTTCTATTTTCCTAATGTATTCCATACTACTTATGGATGGGTAATTATCACTTTTTTAATTAGTTTAACCTGAATACCCAACTTACTCATTGTTATTGGCTATTTATGTGTAGTGGTGGGACATTGTGTTCATTTCACTGTCGTCCTTCCAAATTGTCATTTTTTGTGGTGTTGATCAGCTTACCTGTGACGGCATAATGTTGTCTTGGGCAGCAACTTTACCATAGTTTACTAGGTTTTAGTCGATTATTATCATGGTCCTGTCATTTCAAGTTTCATGCAGCTTGTATTAGAGTTCTTGGTCTATAATTAGCTTGTGAGTATTGCATATGATTAATTGGTGTCACAGCACATGGGAGTTGATTATGAGATTTTTAGTATTAACATTGCTGTTTGAGCTCCTGCCTAATCCTCCCCCTTCACTTGACCATTTCACTGGGCCGATGGAAGGGGTTATGACACTTTTGGCATCATTGGATGGAGGTTATTTAACCTTCTTGTCACTTTTACTTGGTAAGAATTGTGAAATGTGTTTTCTCCTTTTCCTATCTTGCAGTTACACCTCAATCCTGTTCATGCAGTTGTGCAGCTTCGACCATCTATGGAGCACCTGAAGTCTGGTGGGCCGAAGAAGAATAATATTGTGGAAGCTAATATCAAGTTCAATGAGAAGAAAGAAGAATCTGCAGGTCCATCAAAAAAGCAGGTGAAGTGCTTGTGTTGTCCACCCTGATAATCATGGTGCATAAGTGGGTATTTCAATATGTTTTTATTGTGGAGGATCTTTAATGCAGCATTTGGTGAAAGACAAATCTCCTTTGTTTTATATACATTTCACCCTACATATCTTGGTTTTTTCCTGGGCCTACCTCGAACAGTTTTAAATGAACAGAAGAGAGGATTTGGGGGATGAATCTATTTATCTTAAGATAAGCAGGAGAGAAAGAAACAATGATTGAGAAAAGGAACCTCTTCACCCATGGATTCAGTGGTACAGAAGGGGGAAAGGAAATGTGAATCCAACAAAGACAACTATTCTAGTGGGGAGAGGATAACAATACTACTAAAATGATGTAGCCTAGAGTAAAGTCAGTTAATATGTGCTATAATCCAAAATTTTTTACACAAAATTGAGGAAATACTTCCGTGTAAAGCATATCTATGTATGAATACAAATACATATAGTAAAGTTTCAATAATTTATTGAATATATATTATAATTTTAATATTATTTCACATATTCACATCTTAGTTGTATATTTTTATTGTATCAAAATATTAAGTTTTACATAATATAAGAAGAAGTCCTTAAAATGTATGCACATTGCATACTGATATGCCATGGTGGATTTGCTAATGTTTAACAGTTATTTAAGTCATGTTCTATAGTCTATACACATTGTATGTCTCAATTCATTTACCTCTATTTTTTAATTATTTTTCTTCCTAAAATAACACTCATCATATTTGTCAGAGATACAGAACAATATTGTCTTCCCCCCAAAAATTGTTTACTACATGAACAAATAAAATTTTGGAAATATATTATAGAAAAATCCAATTAGAAGGAATGAATTAAATTTTATGCATGGATTTTTATTCTTTTGAATGGTAGTTTCAACACCAATTAAAATTTCAACTGTGGTTGATCATATTCATATCTCAAATATTCCTGGATTTTTTTTATTACCGAGATAACTTGGGTATAAGCCATTGATGGATTTCTTTAGTATCTTACTTTTTCTGTGCCACTATACTGAACAGGCTCTCAACCATGTGAGAAGTTTTTTTTTGGGTGGGGGTGGGGCAGGGGTACTGGGGCTACAACTGTCAAAAGGGGCCTTGGATGTTCTGTAGCCAGTTTTTGCATGTAGAGCTAGTTCTTGACAAATTCATACTTCGTTTTTCTCCTAGGTAACTACCACTCACTGTTCTATTGAAATAGTGAAAACATCCCGCAAGAGTTGACACAATCCAATATGTATGGAAACATTGTTAACTCTGTTGGAAAATATTCCCCAGTGAAGGATCAGCAAATGCATCGTTATAGTGATGGTTAGATGACCCTGCCTTTACTCTAACAAGCACACACAGATAAATATAAATATATATTTTATTAATGTGTCTACATATCAATGTCCTCTCAACTTACTTTCTTTAGGTGATCTTTCCTCTTCCTTTTTTGTAATAATCTTCTTCAGTTCTTCTTTCCAATACTGGCCTTGCAATCAAGGTTCAAAAACTCGTTTCGAGGAGGTCTTTCTGCCAGTTCGAGATTCTCGAGATCTCAGCGAGACAGTGCATTTTTTTTGGGTTTCGGTTTGATGTTTCGGTGGGAAAATGGCTATAGTTGGCTCTAAAACTGTAAAAGAATCTTGTTTTAGGCTTAATAAACATATTATAATCTTAAAATTAAAAAAAGCACTCAATTTTGTGCTTTGGATTTGCACCCTTGGTTGGCAATAAACGTCAAATCTTTATGATATTTGCCTATAGTCCTATACACATTGTTTGAGTGCTATGAGACATAATGGGCAAATAAAACAAGTAAATTATGCAATAATGGATGAAGACACAATATTTAAAAAATAGTTAAGGACTTAAAGTAAAAACTACAAAGTACAGTGATGAGTGAACAATGCATATTAAATAGACACCATAGTCTTCCATGTCCCAGCAATACAATATTGTGAGTCTGTAACTATCAATTGATATGAACTATGACATGCTGAATCAAGTCCACTCATGGTCCGATGGAACCGACATGCATCGTCTTTCATCTGCATGACATATGAATGCCACATCATAGCGTTTGAGAAAAAACAAGAGTAGTTTCTTCTTAAGCAGGTCGAGATATCCGAGATTTTTGAGATTTCACTGAGATTTTCGGTTGAGTTTATCGAAACCATGCAGATTTGGGTCTTGTAAGAGAACTTGTCTCGACCAGGTCGAGATCTCGGCGAGTTTTAGAACTATGCTTGGAATCCATCTATGTTATTTTCTTAAAATATAATGCCTTTGTTGAAAAATTCAGACCAGATCATTTTAAAAAACATATTTTGCCAACTTCTTTCAGTATTCCCACTAAACTGAAGGGGATGCCTCTGAAGCAGACTTTTAGATCAGTAGTTCAGTGTTTTCAGATTAAAAAAGCATGTTGATTTCTCTTCACAACTATCCTGTTACTCATCCCCCCCACCCTGTTTTACTCCTTAGGTTTCTTTTGCTGCTCCATGTAAGTATTGACCTAGAGATTTTAATTTTATCATCTCTGTGCAGGGGAAGTTGGCGAGGGCATCTGATAAGCAAAACACAGATGATGCTGAGGTAAGACATGTCAAACTAACTTACTGTCTACTTCATGCCTTGGAATGAATATTATACTGTTATCAGTTATCTGTTGCTTGCTGTTTTATTTAAAAGATAATCCATTTGAGTCTGACCATTTGAATAGATATAAAGGGAACATGGTATGGTGGAAAAAGAAGCTGGTTATAGTTGTCTTCTGTTCACATGACTAATGGTGATTCTTCAATTTAGTTTGTGTATATTTAGTACAAAGATTAGTCTCTTGCCTCCACATGCGTAGAGGTGTTTCTTATGTCTCCTTAGTATGATTGATAGACCATTGTGCTCAGGTGAAAGGTTTCTTTGCTCATGCTTGATCCTGCTTATGGTTTGCTAATGCATTTAAAAGGTGTTAAAAATAAAAAACAGGCTAGGCTTGTAGATACATAGGATCTGGTGTCATATGTCTATTCCATTACATGCCTTTCAAATGTATTATCAAAGTATAATTAGGCATATAGCATGTGTGAGGAACCTTACGCTATTTTCATGGGAGACAGGGGACCATATGCTTTGGCAAATAATATTCTGGAAGTGCATGTTTGTTATTTTTATAAAAAGGGCGATTGTTGGTTCATGTTCTCATGCTGTACCTTTATTAATCAGCACATGGAATACTTATTCACATTTTTCTTTCCAATGGTGAATGCTATTGTTTAGTGTATAGTATCCAGGCAGGTTTCTGTGTTTTGTCGTTTCGGTTCATTATAGTGTTTTGTCTTTTTGGTTCATATTAGTTGGGTGTTTGATGTTGCTAATCTGACAGTTGGATAAATAGAACACCCCTTGTATTTTCTTGGTGTCAAATTTCATGACTCATCTCAACTGTATGGCCTAGCATTTAGTGGTATTTTCTGTTTAAACTGTCAAACCAGTGATGGGCTGACATGGCCAACTCGAACAATTCAATAGAAGATTTATCACATGGATCGGACATCTATTTGATTTTGAAGACAGACTCCATATGGCCCCCATTTCTTGGAACTTTTCCCTTGGCATCATAAATAGTCAAAATCTTGACTAAAACTGACCAGTTGAATGTTGATTGTGCCACATGTGTAGTCTTTGGGGCTAATGCCACATGAATCAAGTGTGAAGTGACACCTTGTCTAGACAATTTGAGCCCCAACTAAGCTGGTGGATAAAATCACCCATACCTAGAGAAACCACTGGAAGTGGTTGGAGAGTGAGTTTGAAGTTTCATAAATTGCATAGATGCCATCATTGTAATGGAATCTAGTGGTTGATGGGTTTCTAGAAGCCTAAGGGATTAGGTTCAGAAACTCAGTTGAAAACCACAATCGTTGTGAAGAGAAAAAGGACAGATTCAAGAAGATTCAATAACTTGAAATCAAAACCTCAGATGGACGCAAAACTATGGTCAAAGGTCACTTTAATGGCTGAGAATAACTCCTCAAACTCTGACTGAAATCTGATGGTCAGATCTGGAGGTATGTACTAATCCTATGGGCAATAGGATTCCAGAGTTTAAGGTTTCAACAGAACAATGAAATCAGAAACTTAAGGCTGCAATTTGATAGTCAACAAAAGAGCAGAATAATGATCAGGTATCAGAATTAAGAAGGCGGGCCTTGGTGTAATGGTAAGGTTGCTCCATGGTGACCAGGTGGTCACGGGTTCAAGTCTGAAAACAGCCTCTCTGCGAAAGCAGGGGTAAGGCTGTGTACATTATGACCCTCCGCAAACCCCGCAGTGGCGGGCGCCTCATTCACTGGGTATGCCCTTTCTTTGATCAGAATTAAGAAGTGCCTATAAACCTGAAATAGCAAACATAATCTGATCTTCAAAACAAGTAGAACTAAGAATCCAACTTGAAGTAGGACTCTAAGAAATCAGCACAAAAGTCAAATTTTGACACCGTTGGTCATTGGGTGTGTTTAGAATACTATCCGGTTACCAAATCTGAAGTTTGATTTGAAATCTCAGATGCAAACAATATAGAAACTGAAATTCCAGTAAGTAGGGTATGCACAAGAACAAAACATATTTATGAGATTACTAACCTGATTTAATGATGGATAGCTTAAAGAAATGATAGAAAGATAGATTGATATGAACCAAGCATCTCGCCTGGAACCAGATTGGAATCCCACTAACCCTACCTTAGCATCTCTGATGCAGTTGCTCTAGCCTGACTAGACAAACAAGACCCACTTTGGATGCCCAAACCAAGAACCGGTCCAACCTGGGGAAGTAGTTTATTTATTTAAATCTTTTATTTGTTGAGTTGCATACGTAGGATATAGGTTTCAGTTTCATATTCAAAATAGGACTCTTTAAAAGCATCCCGGGCATGAGGCTCCGCTCTTTGCAGGTCGGGGGCAAATATCGCAACCTTACCCCGCTTCATGGAGAGGCTGTTTCCATGTTTCAAACATGCAACCTGATGGTTGCAATAGCGCAACAACGTTGGCTCAGCGGTTAGTTGTGTTATTACAACTTGTTGGTTGCGGGTTCAGACTTGGAAACAGCCTCTCCCGGCAGGGGTTAAGGCTGTCATTGCCCCTCCCAGGCCTGCAGTAGCGGGGTTGTGCACTGGGACACTCTTTATGCTGGTATTTGATTTGTTATCTATATAATTTTTACTAGTTGTATAACCATTTAATCTGATGGTTGGACAATTGACTGCTGGTTAGAAAGGTCAGCCTTCAGTTTGCTTTTAAATCATTGCTGTTCCATCCAACTAGATGACTTCTGGATTGTCGACAAAGGAAAGGTTAAACAGCCGATAAACTTTCCAGTTTCCAGTGGCCACAAAATGACCTGTCAAATTGAACTGCTTTGATGGAAAAGGGAAAGAATATAATCATGGGATTAACAAATATTCTGAGCATGTTCTGTTCAAGGATATGAAAACAATCCTGTCCTTGAGACAGAGGAAACAAAGGTAATAGGGATTGATGATGGAGATTTACATAGCATATATCTTATACTTATTTTTTTTTCTTGTTCATGGTAAACCTAGTTCTCTTCCTAGGTTCCTTTTTTTGGGACTAGTTTATCTTCAAACAAGTTAACACTGTAGCTAATTACAAATTAACCTGGAATGAGATTTGTGGCTGATTTTGGGAGCTGATAGCTATCATTGATTATATTCTTTTATTTTATTGTGTACTTAAATCATCTAAAAGAAAGGATGGGTGGGGGGGAGGACATCACATGCTTGTCAAAGTTGTAACATTATTAATCCTGTGTTTTTTTTTGCTAAAAATTATTAATCCTGTTGAATTCATCAAAGCAGTTAGAAAAAAAAACTTATTCCATATTTTGCTAATAAATGTATTTTGTTATGGTATACTGCATTTTTATGGTTTTGGTTACTCTCTCCCAGTTCCATGCTGTGAAGTATTTCTTCATTTCTTTTTCTTTGCCTTTTGTTTTTTCAACCCGTGGAGTTTATTTTCTGGTGGAATTTATATCTTTGTTGTTTTCCAGTCTTGGGTTTCACTTGAATACCATGGCAGAGACAGCAGTTTCTCAAGCAGATACCGTCAAAAAATGGCTGCAGAAGAAAGTTATCTGATTCCTTTTTCAATGAGCCCGTATGCTTTCATTAACTGATTAGTATTTTATTATTTTGCATTATATAATCAGTTTCAGCTGAAAGTTTTCTATCTGCATCAATATGTTATGGCCAAGCATTGGTTTATTTCTATTAATCTCACTACGGGCTATTTTTTTTCCTGTTTGAAGTTATGACTTTGTCAACTCTTTATGTCCTGGAACAACTACAGACAGCAACAGAGCAAAAGGTCCTTCAAGAAGGTATATCCATCTACTATGCTTCTATTTCTAAAAAAATCTCTTTTGGATGTGACATGTTTTGTGGTTCCTCATATTTCATACTTCCACATCTTGTGTTCCATATTATTACAATCACAAGTCAATGAGCATGCTTTTTGAATTGAGTTTTCCATCCCTTTTATATGTACCATTACAATGATTGGTAGATCCAGTTAATTATTGATCATTGAGAAAAAGGAAAAAGAAAGTAGATTAATTGTAGTTGTCTGATTATCAAGAGCATTGAGACGGTTAATAATGCATCCCCGGATCACAAAACCCTGCTTTGGGTCGCTATGGACCCACAAGAATGATAAATAACTCAAAGTTAAGGGTATATTGGCAATTCCATAGATTCTTAGCACAATTAGGACCATATGGGACAGAAGAATTATTCTGGGGCAACGCTTTCTCTCCACTGCTGTTACACCCTCCTCTCTCTGCTCGCTGCTGCAACTCACTGGTGCCTTTCGTCTCTCTCTCCTCTCCTATTTCTAATGTAGTCCTACGTTTGAAAAGTCAAACTAGGAGCCAGACAACCTGGATCTGTTATGAACACCAATCGGGTAGGCCAAAAATAGGGGTTTTGGTGAAATTAGGGATAGGGTTTGATGTGTGGGTTATGTTAAGTTGAGGTAGGGGAGTCTAACAGTGAAGGTCCTGAGATGTTTTGATGGAGGGAAGTATGTAAACTTGAATGGGCAGCAAGTTAGGCTTAGGGTTTTGGGTTTTTGAGTAATGGAAATTGAAGGATTCTAGGGTTTAGAGTGGGAGGATATAGCTAGGGTTTGGATCGAGTGCTATTGGGACTGAGATGGAAATTCGATCGTAGATTGGTTTGGTTTTGATGGTTGGATTGGTCTGTGCAGGTTTTAGGTTATGGGGAAATTAAAAAACCAAAGGGGGAAAAGCTAGGGTTGGGGCTATAGAGGTGTAGAAGAAGAATGGAGAGGATGGGGATCACTTCTAACTTACTGTTGCAGAAATTCTTTGGCAGCAAGTTGTTGGAAGTTGAAACTTGAATAAAAATCTGATCTTGGACAGAAAACTTGAATGGAGCTTCAATAGAACCACCTGGGCTTCACACCGCAAGGTGTTGATTGGATCAAACACCAATCCCACCAGCTTTGATCAGACACAAAGCAATTCTTCAAAGAAGAAACAAAGTTGCAGAGCAGCAAGAGCAGTTTTTTTTTTTCAAAATTCAGAGGTGAGAAACCTCTCCCCCAAATTCCTCTTTATTTATAGTGTCCAAAGGCCTAAATTCCTATGCAGCCTAATTACCCATGTTTTAGGCCCATAAAAGTGGCCTATTACATAGAAAACCCAGGGGATCAAAGGGCCAACATGTATATAACTCAACCCTTGACTTATTCCTAAGCAAACTAGCCCTATTTGGTGATGAATCTGCATCAATTTCTCTCCCCACTAGTCCCTCTCCCCTCCCCCAACCCTTCCCTATCTATTCCCTCCATGGCTCTACATACTCCCTCCACCCCCCTCTGTGGTCGTGTCGCAACTCTCCTGTGCACTGAGATGTATGTCAAACAGAATCAGAGATCTCGGTTCTGCATACTTTATTCTACATGGCCTCGGGACTCATCCACCCGAGAAAGAGGGAGTGAAGATTGCACCTCGGTGGCTGGAGATGGGAGACGATAGGGTATCTTTTCATCGAGATTCCGTGTTTTCCGTCAACAGTTCGGTTCTGCATTTCTGCAACGATTCATCATCTGCTGCTTTTGTCTTCTTGTATTCTAGCATTTGTTGTTGTGAAAAAGTGCAGTGAGGTTGATTTAAAGTTTTCGGTGATAAATTGAAGTGAAGCAAATGAAATGAAAAGGAGCAAAATAGATGCGAGTTTGGTGGAGTTGGAGGTAAGTGCAACTCCTGCACCTGTGTTCTTAGTCCATGGAATATGGATTGGAAGTTTGGAACCCTGTGTTGACGACTTACTCAGCATCCTCAATGCCCTCCTCATTAATAAGTATGCCTACGTCGGCCACTCTGTCTCTGCCATGGTCGGCATTCTCGCTTTCATCTGTCGACCCAATCTCTTCGCCATACTCGTCCTCTCTAAGTCCCTTGAGGCTTTGGCAGTTGAGCCAACCATGGAGTGGAAAAATTGAAAAAGAAAAATGAAATTGCAAGAGCCCCCTGTTCCTGATGGCTGATGAGTAGAACTATGAAGATGCGGAGGAGATGAGTTGCAACTTGCAACTGCATCAGTTAATATAGCCTTGAAATTTCCCACAATATTTCCATTAATCCAGGTTTTTGTCTCCTGCCGCTGAAAGTTATTTATTTGATCCATCCAATAGGTGTACTGAAACCGTCTGTTTAAACTATATGGATATGGGTTAATGCGTATTTGTGGCAAGGAAACTTTTTGGGTTTTAATCTTCATATGTTTGAATTTTATCTCGATAAACTGGAACCAATTGAGCTTGAACTGAAACTTCTGTAACCTTTTGTGAATGGGGGAAGTCAGAAGTGTATCTGTCCTTTCTTCTTTCATCTTTTATGTTCTTTTCAATGATTTATTTAGAAATTGGACTTCTGGATTATATTGTCTTAAGGGGTCAGGAAGCAGTCAATTAATCAAACCACTTATTATTGCATTCCTGAGTTTAAATTTGGGGGGGGGGGGGGATTGATTTTAATCATCCATCTTTTGGGAATTGGGATCTCTCCAGCCTAGCTGTTTAGGATTAATGTTCAGGATCAGATTTTGTGGTTCAAGAGTACTTCTTTGGACCAAGGCGAGCCTGTTTGAGAACCCAGACTGAGAACCGTCTCCAATTGGTTTTTTGGGTCTAGTATGATTTTAGGAATTAATTTTATTTTAGAAAGATGGATAACATTAGTAGTAGTTAGTTTCAAAGTATGTTTTAGAGTTTGTTTCAGTTTTAGAGCCCAGGAGTCTTTTGATTTTCTTTTATTTATGCATTGTAACCCATAGTTGGATGGACAGGTTTGATAATGGATTAGAAAATTGAGTTTAGTTGAGTGCCCGTGTGGCTTGTGCAATCCCTTCCCTCTCTCTCTCACCTCTTCTCTTCCCTCTCTTTGCTTCCCGTGCGAGAATTTACCTCCTTCTTTCCTTCTTTCCTTCTTTCTTTCTTATTATTCTTGCTATTGTCTTCTCCTATTCCTTTACTGGCGATAGTTACTGGTTTGAGAACAGTTCATTGGAACTCCATCATTTCAACTCATATCAACCTCAAATTCTGAGAATCCCTTCTACTGTGAGGGACGACCTAAGTTGTAGATTTTGAGGACACGAGGATTTTCTTGTTGAGAGAAACGACTTGAGTTGCAGAGCTGGTTCCCCCTGTTCCGCGAGACCCAGTTTGCAGAAAATTCATTATTTTATTACAAGATCTTCGGAGTCTGCTATTGATGTCTCTTAAGAGGGATTGGAGTTAGAAATCTTATCCAAAAAATTTTCAAACTGAATCATGGTCGTTTGAGGAGATTAGAAGTCCTGCAATCAATCTGGTCTTCCGCCATTCTCTACCCAACATGAGGTTGAAGACAACCTCATGGTTGTCCTTTAAATCTCTCTTTTATTCTGTTTTTCAGAATTAAGCCTCACTTTCCCCTCTATCCCTTATCTTATATTTCGTTCCAAGTGTGCCCTTCCATGCAACCTTATTGTTATCCACAAAACTCTTCCTTTTCTTTGTTAGCTTGACCTCCATTAATTACAGATTTGCCATCCATTTAATTATTTGAGTGGTGTAGTATCTGGGTGTACCCATTGCGAACCCAAATAGGGTTTTGTGACTGGGGTTCCCCATCATTCTAGTTCGTGGTGCTTTCTAGACAGATAGCAGGGGAATAAGGCAGTGGTTTATAAGCTTTGAAAGTAAACAGTCTAGTAGACAATTGCTTTGAAATGGATGATTCTGACATGTTTGTGACAGGAGGGTGTCACAAATTGTATTGAGACCATTAATGGCCTTTCTAATATTGTACAGGGATTTGTCTAGCTGTTAGCTGAAAGTGTCTCAGAACCAGCACAATCATGCCTTGCCCTGGTTTAGGCCATATGTAATTGAGTCATTCATTTATTTGTAGATATAATTGGGAACGGGTCAGTTTCATTTTCCTTGAACTAAATCTATTAGTTCACAATATAATTCTGGTTGTTTCTTTGATAACACTCACCTTTTACATTTTCTGTTCATGGTTTGTGATTCTCATCTCCAGTCTTTGAGTGTCACTGCTGTTTTTGCGGGTGTCAAACTGTCAATTTGGTTGTGTTCTGTTCATATTTTTTATTCTGATTGTTAATGTCAAGTTAAAACATTTACTTCTATCAACAGTCCCTGCTATAATATCTTTATGCAAACCTACAAATTTATTTCCTGCATGACTTGTCAATTCTTGTACAAAAGGAAAGGATGCTGATAATTGTAGATTGTAATTATTCTTCATTTTAATTAAATCTGTATCTTATCTATCAAAAAAAAAAAAAAAAAAAAAAAAAAGAGAGGAATAAGTTGGTATTTCAATAGGAGAGCACCAGTCATGTTCAAAAGCCTCTCTGTGAATACCTTTAATTTCTACTTGTCCAACTGCCCAGGCATAAGACAAAGACCAATCTCTGCACAATAGTCAGAATTGGATACTCTTCTGTTTCTGTCCTTCCAAATAACCCCCAATACATCATAAAGGTTTTGACCTTTGAGAAGCACCGAAATGTTGGTTGAGCAAACAAAAAAGTATAGTACTTTCAATTTGGGGGGAGGACTCGGATCACACACTCTAGCTAAGTCAAGGTTCTGATGCTAACCTACATGAAGGAATCTATAGTATGATTTAACAGTAAGCCTTTAAACCATTTTTCCATTACTTAGTATCCTCATTGGTCTGTTTTACGTAATACCCTTTTAGCCTTTGAATTAAGTTAGCACAATCTTATATCTCAATATTTCACCAGGAAACATAAGATTTGGTGTATTGGTTGCGTATGTTCCCCCCTAAGCAAGCTTAGTGATCCAACTTATGGGTTGGTTCCCATTCCATTTGATGTATTTTATCTTTCCCTCCTTTCCCTTTCTTGTAGTCATACCTGGTAGGACTTGTCATTGTGTCTCTTAAACTTAATTATTTTTTTGTTTGAATTTATCTGTGTTGAATTGAAACGGAGTTAGCACACCCTAACCTGTTTGCATTATAAAATTTAATCTCTTCCTGGTTTTTCCTACAGGCTCTTGCTTTCCCTGCCACTGGAGGAACGGTTTAAAACATACCTTTCTGAGGTTTGTATCCTGTTAGTCCCCAGTTTAACTATGCATTTCTACTTTTGATGGAAGTAATAATAATCTGACGTATAATGAAGCTGTAGTTGATTAGTCATCTAATAAGTACAGTACCCAATTTGATTTAGTAATTGGCATAGAATTACTTGCTGACTATACATCTTTTATCTTGGTTTATTGAATCCTGCAATAGATAAAGTAAGTATTGATCTATTTGGCTGAATGTTATAGCTCATCATTGGCATATTGGTAGCTCTGAACTAGGTTTAAACTATTTTGTGTTTGGGTGAGTGTGTGCACGTGTGCATTTTTTGTTTTCTCCTCTTGCTCAATCAGAAGTTTATTAAGTTGGAGCAGGAGCTCAATCAAAGGATGTATTAAGATGGAGGTGTATTATGGATAAGCTTTGAATGGGTGTCATAATCTGACCCAATAATTGATATGGAATAAAGATAAGACTCCACAATAGATCTGGAATTTATAAGATGTATTCCAGTCTTTGTAAGCAACATAATATTAATAAAATAAAAAATAGGTCCCTACAACTAGCCTATGATTTGGACTGAACCAGAAATTGAATCAATGGTTCAGTTGAACCAGAAAATGGGTTCAGACCATAAACTTCTGGCCAAAAATAGGTCTTGTTCTTCAAACCAGCGCAGGAACAGATCTTCCTCTTCTTTCTTCTGCTGGTGATCTGCATCAGTGAGAGAGCGAGGAGCACAGCCGATCCTGTTCTGGATCAGGATCAGATCATCCAGTGGATTAATCAGAAGTACCAGTTGATTCGGATTGGGGTCACCAACATTGAAACCTTGCTGTTTGGTGTGCCCATCAATGACACCCAGGTAAAGAAACATATATATGTAAATATCCAGAAAAGAGATGGAAGAAGTGAGGTAGAAGAGAGGAAGAGAAGGAAGGAGGAAAGGGAGCCAAAGAGCAGCTCTCTCAATAATTAGAGTGAGGCCCAATATTCTCATTTATAAAAGAGGGTTTGGGGATTACAAAAGTAAGGGTAGAAAGGGAAATACAAAAAAGTAAAATAAGAAAAGAGAGAGGAGATCTCTTGGGATTAGCGCCAAGACTAATGACTCTAATCCCGAGAGGGATATTCACCCTCACAACACTCCCCCTCAAGCTGGAGCATATATATCAATCATGCCCAGCTTGTTACAAATATAATCAACCTTTCCACTTCCTAATGACTTGGTAAAAATGTCTGCAAGTTGCTCTCCTGTCTTGACATGCTTTGTAAAGATCACTCCCTGTTGAAGCTTTTCTCGAACAAAGTGACAATCTACCTCGATATGTTTGGTCCTTTCATGAAACACTAGGTTTGGAGCAATATATATTGCTGCTTGGTTATCACACCACAACTGCATTGGTGTGGGATCCTCAAATGTGCCATGGCTCGATATTCAGACTATGCACTTGATCTAGCCACTACACTTTATTTCTTGCTCTTCTATGAGACAAGGTGCCTCCTACAAACACACAATACCCTGTAGTTGATCTCCTATCAACAGGTGATCTAGCCCAATCTGCATCTGAGAACCCTTCAACTCTCCCATGTCCATAACTAGCATATACTAATCCACGCCTTGGAGCCTTTTTAAGATATCTCAAAATTTGTATAACTGCATCCCAATGAGGAGTTTGAGGAGATGACAAAAATTAGCTCACAACACTTAACTAGGAAAGCAATATCGGGTCTGGTAAAAGTTTTGAGCTTCCCAACAAGTCTTCTATATTGCTCTGGATCATCAAGAACATCTCCCTCTTCAGCAACAAGTTTGACATTAGGATCCATTTGGTTATCAAGAGGTCTACACCCAAGCATCTCAGTCTCTGTAAGCAGATCAGGAGTGTGATAGAGATATACCCTTCTTTGACTGAGCTACTCCAACACCTAGGAAGTAGTTCAACTTCCCCAAATCCCTAGTTTGAAACCTCTGTTGTAAATGAGACTTCAAACTTTTAATTCCTTAAGAGTCATCTCCAGTAATCACTATATCATCCACATATACAACAAGGAAAATTATGCCTGTGTTGGTCCTTCGATAAAAGAGAGAGTAATCACTGTTACATCGAGATAGACCGAACTCAAGAACTACTTCTGTGAAACGACCAAACCAGGCTCTGGGAGATTGTTTCAAACCATACAAGGACTTCTTCAGCTTACAAACGAAGCCAGACTCCCCCTGAGTAACAAACCTTGGAGGTTGCTCTATATACACCTCCTCCTGTAGATCACAATGAAGGAACGCATTCTTCACATCTAATTGGTGCAATGGCCACTTATGGGTGGTTGCAAGAGAAATCAAGACCCGTTGATTCTTAGGAGGACCACGTCCCCCTGCACGACCACTGCTCACAAGGGTAATGCTATCAACAGTACTAGAGTCTCGTGTAGTGTCTCGGGATACATGATAGACCCTAGAAAAAGTGTCTGCAAGCGATGGAACCCTGTCACCACCTAGGATCTGAGATCGAACCGAATCAAATTCGGGTCCCAAGCTGCCCAAAAAACTCATAACAGCTAACTGTTCCAGCTGGTTTTGCAATTGTGTCACATCAGAGGTGATGGGCAGCAGTGCATTCAATTCTTCATACATGCGCTTGAAATCAGCAAAGTGTTGGGTAAGCGGACAACCCTTCCTATCAACACTGTAAAATTCTTGAGACAGCTCATAAATTCTTGAGAGGTGGTTGTGTCCAGAGTATAACACAGCCAAGTAATCCCATAAGTCTTTGACGGTGTTAATATGAGTGACCAAGTCAACAATGTTGCTGTCCATGGAGTTGAGCATTTGTCCCAAAATCCTGGCATCAGTAATTTCCCACGAAGACTCATCAGTCCCTGCGGGCTTCACCCTTGTTAAGTGATTCTTGTCACCTCTTCCTGTCAAAACTAGGGATACAATTTTCTGCCACTGCTGAAAGTTGTGACTTCCTTCCAACTTCTTTGATGTGAGATAGGTTGATGAGGAGGATACAACCTTGGTCACCAACTTAGCATCCTTTGGTGTTTCTCCCATTACAACCAAAGACAAGATAAACCAGACATAATAATTGCAGTAAAACAGTCCAAACAGCTACAAATAACAGTCCAGCCACCAACAAAACCAATCAACGAGAGACCAATAACCAAACAGCCAAACAGCCAAACAAGGATCAAGAATCGATCCAAAAGCATAAGTCCTTCACTACCGAATGCAAGAGTCATTGTAGAACAGTAAACATCAACATACCAATCGATTTACTCAAGAATTAGAGTGCATATAACCATCAAGCATAACATCGAACAGCTAGAGTGCATTCGGAAAGAAAAAGAGGACATCGATGTACTCCTTACTCAGATTCGATGTCAACAGTCCATCATACAAGGTGTAGAACTTCACTAAAAGGTTGGGGGAGACACCCCCTGCTGGAGAAGGGAAACCGAGAGCTCTAGAAGTGGTTCACAGCTGCACCGACTTGGTTGGAGAATGAAGAAGACGCTGGAGGACCAAAGCAGAGTTGTGTGAGCTTGTAACCAGTGATCAGAGAAGCTTTGATACCGTGTAAATATCCAGAAAAGAGATGGAAGAAGTGAGGAAGAAGAGAGGAAGAGAAGGAAGGAGGAAAGGGAGCCAAAGAGCAGCACTCTCGATTATTATAGAGAGGCCCAAGTAGGAGTAGAAAGGGAAATACAAAAAAGTAAAATAAGAAAAGAGAGGAGATCTCTCGGAATTAGTGCCAAGACTAAGGATGCTAATCCCGAGAGGGATATTCACCCTCACGACAATATAGATAAACTACTTTCGGTACTTCGCCTCCCCCCCCCCCCCCCTTTTTCCCTTAAACTAACTATAATGAATCATTGAATTTATTTAAGTTGCAACGTGAATGGCACAAGGTCCTTTATTGGCACCATACCAATAAAACTTACTTTTCAGTAACATTAAACTTCCAATAGAATATATCAGTTGAAAAATGCAAGAAATGTACCTATAGAAAAGGAACCAATGATCAAAGGATGAGCAATATCTGGTTACTTGGGTTTCTTAAAAGTATATATCTTCATGAATCATAGTTTGAGCCTACATATGCATAAAAGCAAGAATATTGAATATTTCTTTAAGCTTCTCTTTTTTTTTTTTGGGGGGGGGGGGTTGATGGTGCTGATTATATCCATGATTAATGCATATATCAAATTCACTAAAAAAAAACAAATATTAACATCTTTTAGCATACCCATGCACATGGTTTGATGTATCAGTACTATCTTATCGTATCGGCCGGTACCAATACATACCGATACGTCTTTTTTATGGACTGTCTCGGATTGTATCAAAATTGTATCGGCTGATACATGCTGATACGATATGATACGACTGATACATATCGATACCATCGATACGTCCGGTAAAGGGTTCTATGGGTGGTTTAATATGTATCGATGCGTATTGACCGATATGGCTCGATACATCTCGATACATACCCATACCATCGATACAATCCATAAAAAAGCCCTTTTCACTCACAGACTCTATACAACTCCTATTCTAACGGAAAAATGAAGGAAAACTCTTAACCAAGAGTCTAAAATCTTGCATTTAATCTTGGTTTTTCACACTTTTGGACTAAAAAACGAATGAAGGAGTGCTATAACTTCATCCTTTGCATCATCCAATACTCTTCATGGCTATAGACGATTACAACATGTAAGAAACCTCATCTTTTGTAACAATTTCAATTTAACACACTTGTCTAGTTATACATTATTCTTCATTTTAGTGTTTATGCATTATATGTTATATATTGCTTGTTTATATTGTTTTTTTTTTTTTGTGTTAAAAAATGTATTACATTGTGTATTTTGACTATTTTCATGCGTTTCTGCACCGTTCGATACGTATCTCCGATAAGATACGATATATCTCTTAAAATTGCCCAACCGATACAATACCCGATACCGATACTTTAAAACTTGCCCGTGCATATACATTCTGACATACCATTCCCATTTACTTGTCAATTGTCTTAATGCATATCATCAAATTTCCCACGTACGCGATGGAAGGGATCTTTCGTTATCAGTTGGTCTTTGTTTTAGGGAGTTTGAGTCAGTTAGGGACTCTTAAAACATAGCCTACGGCTAGACAGTAGTGGTTTGTTTTGTTCCTTTGAGTCTTTATCTAAACATGTAAGGCTTGGGTGGAATTCTCTGGTGGCTCAGTGGATTCTGGGTATTTCTTGCTGTGGATTCAGCAAGGCAATCTGGTGGATTCCAGATTAAATCAGGTGGATTCCTGATTGTTTTTTATGCACTTCATCTATTGACTGATCAGGTCAGTTTCTGAACTTCTTATTTCCTGTGCATGCTAGTTCTTGTATTCTATTTCCGTTTATCATCTTCTAGTCTTTGGTAGTTATTCTGATCTACTCTTCTTCTAGTTTATATTCTGATCACTAGTTCTGGATTCAGTTCATTTTCTGAATTCATGTTTTATTTTCTGTCAAACTAAAAGAATCCTAGGTCTAGTATGTTTCTTCAATTTCTGGATATCTGAGTCACTTTTCTGGAATCTGATTTCAGTTAATTGTTTCTGTTGCTGTTATTAATATTCCAGCATATTTTGATCTTCTAAATATATTCTGGTTGCTTTGTTTCTGAAATCGAATTCTGGTTCTGCATCTCTGTTCTTGAGTTCCCTTGATCAATTTGGATTTGTTGAGTACTCAGAATCTATCCATCGGATTGATATCAAGTTTTAGTAATCTGTTCCCCCATATTATTGGAGCCTTTGACTAGAATTTTACCCATATCTGAATTACTGATTTGTTTGTATTGGATATTTTTTGAATTCTGGAAAATTTTCCTAGCCTGCGACTGGATATTTTTTTTTTTGGGGATTGGGATGAATAAATAATTCAATTACCAAAGGAAGAAAAGGGGGGGGGGGGGAGGGGGAAGAACATACAAGCACGAGCCAACAAAAGCCCTACCAGAAGGCAAGGACAAAACAAACGGGGCAAAAGTCCTTACAGAAAAACAGCAAATGGCTTATTGAGACGACCAGTCCAAGCACCACGAAGATCCTTTATCCTGGGTCTCGAGTCTCGCAACAATAAGGGGGATCTCTGATATCTAGGCTGAGAGGCAAATTCATCTCTGGACCGGCCAAGGAGTAGGTAATGTAGGGACATTTCTTAGGGAAAGGAGGAAAGCTGGGATTACGACGACGAAAAACATGAAGAGGCGGGGGAGCAGTAGATTGGCGAGAAGGGTGATTCAAAGAAGAATTGGATTTAAGACCCAAATCAGGGAGGGTAAGGCCGGAAGCGTTAGAGCAGTGGGCCGAGATTAAAGGGGGGTCTGGCCCATTTGACCTAGCTACCTTAGCTAAAGAGGGATGGATGGAGGGCCGGGTTAGAGAGGGAATGGGCAAAGGAACTAAAGGGGGCCCCACAGTATGGGTAGGTAAAATTGGGGCAAGAGAAGAACGTGGGGAAAAAAAGGACTTGGCTTGTTTTTTGAGAAAAGAGGTGATCCCCAGATTCGAGGGGAGAGACGTTGGAGAGAACATCACATGGGGAGAGGGCGACAGATCGTCAAGCATAGGGGGAGATGGCTACTTATCATCAGGCAGAGGGTCAGAGGGGCTTGGAGAAGGATAGTGATAGGTTGATAGTCGATAGGCTAGGGGGAGTAGGGTTGGAGGACAGCTCCTTGGGAGAAGCAAAATCTTCACCGTCGCAGAGGCTGACAGTCTAGAGAATTTCGAATCTGTTTGGACCAGCGGTAGCAGGAAGGGGGAACCCACGGTCCAGAGGGAGGACGACGAGGCCTAGAGCCTGATGTCGGGAGGTCCTTGCGGCGAGATTGACGACTACAGATTCTTCTCCGACCATGATTAGCAGAGTCTACCGGAAAGGAATTGGGCAGAGGGTGGATAGAGGAATCAGGGCCTTCCGTTGCAGCTATGGAACTTGGGAGGACTTCTTCACCGACCACGACAAGGGAACTATTTCGCACCCAGTCGACTACACTCACAGGAGCTGTAGGGTACTCGCGAGAAGAGTTCACATTGCACCTAGTGGAAGTAGGTTTCAAGGGATTGCAAGCTTGGGTGGGATGACCGAAAACATTGCAAACAACACACTGAGGTGGGATTCTTTCGAAGAGAATCTTCTGCTGGAAAGAGAAGCCATCATCATCATCGAAGATGGAGACTGAGGATGGAGGGAGAGCATCAGCAGAGACAAGAACACAGATCCGAGCGAGAGACAACCGATCCATCTTTTTGGTTCTTTTATCAGAGTATAGGGGTTTGCCGATGACGGATCCGATAATACTGAGGCCCTTTTCACACCAGAAGTGGAGCGGGAGACCAGGCAGCGTGATTCAAAGGGGGATGGAGTGGAAATCATCCTTGTTTAGCTGTAGATGATGATCCCACAGGCGAGGAAAGATTGGATTTTTCCCCACAAGCCAGGGGCCACTCTCAAGGGCTTTTAGTTTATCAGCTTCATCAAAGAAATTGAAAACAAAAACACCAGATTCAAGAAGGTAGGTATCCATGGTCCCAAGGGAAAGCCATTGCTTAGATAGATATGACTTGACAATGTTGAAGGGAGGTCTGCTCCCAAGGAAATGACCTACCAAGCAGTTCGACCATTTGGAGATTTCAGAGTCAAGAAGCCCCGACGGACAGCGGCCGACTAGTTGGTCACCAACAAGGGAAGGTGGAACGAAGTGGGGAGGGTATCCTTCCCTAGCAGAGGAGGGGGTGGTTCTGAAGAGAGAGTTCCAGGTCTTGATGCCAGTAGTAGGGAGTGGGCCTGTCAAGTCTGTTTTCCTTAATGAAAGTCCACAGATGGGCCAAAGCACAACAAGCCTACCCATCATCAAAGCAAGCCCAAGTCCATGCAAGAAGGCCCGCTGGATCTGTCCAAATTCAAAGCCCGTAAATGTGCAATCCTATACAAGGAGCCAAGCCCATCAAATGGGCCCATCGAGTGGGAAGGAGAAAGGTGGGGGGAGAGGTTTTGAGGGGAAGGAGAAAGGGAGAGGGAGGAACCGGCGGGCAGGGCCGCCGGAGGGGAATCGGGCATGGCAGTGGAACTTACTTACATCTTCAGCTCAGTTGACCCGCTAAGCTCTCCTTCTGGAACATGTGATAATCTTTCAATTTTGTCGAAAAAATCCCCAGCCTGCGACTGGATTACTGTTGGTTTATGAAGCCTAACCATTAGGTGACCTAGAACCACATTAGTCTCTTTCTCTTCCCCACTTCCGGACCAATTAATTGACCTATAAGGGTGTCTTGTAATTGAAATTTTCTGATGAACAATTTTTCTAGTTGATGTAATGTTGGGTTTAGTTCCCCAGTCTATGCTTCTATGGTTATAAATCTTGTTTCCTTCCCAATAGTGTTATGATCGGATAGACGGAAATTGGAATGTTGGATACATTATGGCTATTATCTCCTGGTATTGAGCTTATTCCTTATGTTAGACTGATTCAAACTATAACAGTTTTTATGAATTTATACTGCTGGAATTTTCTTACCATTATAGACTGGTAAATATCAGCTTATATTGGCGACTTGTATTGATACTGAATGATTTTCTTGTGAATGGATGGTTTGAAGGTGTGGATCTAAACATCCCCCTCCCCCCGATTTGCACTTTGCTGGTTTTCCTTTGACTCAACCAATTTAAATTTACATTTATTTCTTGTTTGTTATTTGATACATTGGGTGCTTGGGCTTTGATTTCCAGCAGCGCATCTTCTGTATGCATGATAGTTGACTGGATTTTCATTTTTTTTCCTGACACTCTTATAGGGGCCCGAGGTTCATCGCTTCACTGCCCTTAAGCACCTTGCTCCTGATGAGTCAGATGAAGATGTTCTACTGGTCCTTCAGAAGCATGCTTATCTTGTACAAGGATTATGGGTTACAGCAAGTTCATTGCTTTGTGAAGGAATAAAATGTCTTGCTAGGGACTACATCCTTCTTTTATTCAGCAAGAATCCATTAATCAGCTACAAACAGCAAGATGCTTCAGGACTTTCAAAAGAAGTTCTGAGGCGTATGCTTAAGCCATTGGCTGTTGAAAGACCTTCCTTTAAGAACTGGAAATTTAAAGAACCTATGGATATGTCTTTTATAAAGGGCCATCCAAATGCTGTGAGAGAGCAGGAACGACTATGGGAAAAGCGTGAGAAAAACATAATGGTTCATGTGACAGGTGCTGGGAAAGGTGGGCCTGCAATGAGAAATTCATTTAAGTCAACTATGACTAATAGGCCTGGAGCTTCTAGTTCTGATCAAGGTGCGAAGAGAAGTGTAGATGGAGCAGTTAGGTCTGAGACAGTGTCCATGTCTGATGAAACTCGTGAAGCTCTCCCAAGGGCCCTAGTGGAAGTTTTTCGTATTCATAAGGTCTGCAGGTAAAGTTCAATAGAACTTTCCATTTCATATGATTGGCATGTATTATTTGAAACATTCATGGTTATGAGCTGATTGATTTGACTATCCTTTTATATCTAATCTTTGGACAATTTAAAAACCTTGACTGGTTATCTTTTACTGTAGATTATTTTTGAAATTCGAAGCACCGTTGTGGCAGTTTTTTTGATGTGGAGAAAATTAGGATTGCAGTGATACTGATACATGATATCTTTAAACTATCTTGTTTATGTATAATGAATGGTTTGAGTAATGGATACACCTCAGCAGGGTTTTTGTCTAACTAGAGAAACATTGGGAGGTTTTCCTTATTTTCTTGTTCCAGCTGCATAGTCTGAATCTTCTAGCTGTCATTAGACCCATGTTACCTAGATTCGTCTGCCCCCTGCCGAATTGCGTATCTTATGTGTGGACATGGATTCGGCCACAGGTATCTTGCTGACTCAGGAGGGCTTCAACTTCCAACAAGTTAAACAGAGATTGAGTTGAAAAAAAAAAGGAAACATGAAAATGTTGGAGATGCACGTAGCAGAGATCATTTTCTGCATTTTATAGAAAATTGAAACAAAAAAGAATCAAGAGGGAGAGAGAAATGGAGCCAATCAAGTACCTTTTTATGCCTAATATCCAGTGTTTATAACAAAACAAATAGACCCTCCCAAAACATCATTTTGGACTCTTTGGCAGTGGAACCTTTTTTAATCATAGTAAAACCAAAACGGGCGACATTTTAGCTAAATAAAAACTAAAATTAGAATTTACTTATAAAGTTATTTCTATGCTATACAATAGCCAAGGGAAGAGGTCTTCGAAGCATAGTTAATGCGACTAGGCAACCGAAGGCGGTGGAGGGGCGCCTAGGTATGCGTTATATGTAGTATATATAGCAATGATATAATTATGCTTATATGCTACATGAAGAATCACCATTTAAGTCGCATAAAAAAAATCAATATAGAAACCACATCAATGCGATATGTTATAATTATGCTAGTATTGTCCGAATATGAAAAAAACCAACATATAATAAACTAAACATAAGATATAACATAAGCATATTCATCAAAAAACAAAGCAATAACTAAAAGCATACAAGAACAACAACTGAGCCTTATCCCAGCTAAGAGGATAATAGATTAATAGCATATAATTACTAAACAAAATTATAGAGCATGTAACTATGTTAGTATGCATTAAGCATGATGTCATGTATCGCAATGCTTCATAATCCTGTAAACAAACCAATAAAAGGGTTAGAAACAGAATCTAACAAAAACAACAGCACAGCCTTATCCCAACTTAATGGGGTCGGCTACATGGATCCAAAACAAAAAAGGAAAAAGGGTAATGAGGAGTTGGAGAAAAGAAAGCTTGGGAAAGAGATGAGAAATGCAAAATGGCAAATGACAAATGAGAGGTGTAAACTAAAAAAGAAAAAGAAGAGAGAAAGAAAGACAGATGAAAGAAGGAAGTAAGAGGAAAGAGGACGGCCCAACAAGTCAGGAGAATCTATTTCATATAGTATAAACAATAAAACAAGCACACAATACAATATAAGACATCTGCCCAGGTCACAGGTCACAAGACCGGCCAAGGTATCCAAGGTAATGTCCAGGTGACCAAGGCGGTCACCTTTTCTGCATCCAATAAGGTGACAACATGCCTAGGACCCTGAAATGTGACTGGACAAGTAGGCGGCGTCTACGTGATGCCTTCACAACTATGCTTCCAGGTGGCTTGCCTGGATGGGAATCTCTTGGGCACTCCTAAATATCTGCCACATGGAGATTCAGGTGGGCCCCAAATTTGTTGACTGGTAGACCCCAAGCCCTCCCGCTCACATTCAATCGAAATTTTGTGAGTGGAAAAATAGAGCTTTGAAAATCCAAGACTATCAACTATGGGAGAGTTCACAGTTGGTTGGAGACTTGGAGCAACCGTAGGCATGCATGGACATACATTGGGCTGCATGCCAATACATGGGAAGGTATTTGATTCATAGGTGTCAAGGCCTTCCTATGTGGGCATTATATATAATATAGCAATGATAATTTTATATAATTATGGTTATATGCAACATAGAAGCCATATCAATGCAATATGACATAATTATGCTAGTAAATAAGATATAATATGAGCATATTCATATAAAAAACAAAGAAATGAACATAAATCAATGGAAATTCGTGAAGTTTCAAAAAACTGATGTAATATAAGTTGTGCTGTCATAAGGCCACAAAACGATGCCTAGGCATCCAACGCAATCACCTTTCTTGTATCAAACAAGGCATGCTATTGCCTTCGACCCAAGAAGCCACTTGGATGCCTAGGTGGCGCCTAGACGACAGCTAGGCTATGCCTTGACAACTATGATTTAATTGAATTAGGCTCTGAAATTTGACATGTGCCCCATCCACATGTTAGAATTGCCATATCACTCTTCCACGTGGAAAAAATGAAGCATCCACAAAGATATCTCTTTCCATGTGGGCTGCTTGGACAAACCTTTCCCAATAACTAATGATATATCTAAAAATTTAGTAGAAAACTATAAAGGAAAGTTCTATAGGACTGTTGTGCGTCCGGCTATGATGCATGGGGCAGAATGTTGGGCAGTTAAGAAGTGCCATATTGAGAAGCTTTGTGTAGCGGAGATGAGGTTGTTAAGACAGATGTGCGAAAAAACCAGGAAGGATAAAGTAAGAACTGAACGTATTAGAGACTGACTTGGGAGTTATCCCGATCAAGGACAAGCTCCGTGAGAGTCATTTGAGGTGGTATGGTCATGTTCAATAGAGGCCTAGGGACGCCCCAGTAAGGAGGAGTGAAATGATCCTAATTGAAGGAGCAAAAAAAGCTAGGGGCAGGCCTAAAATGACCATAGGAGAAGTTGTGGAGGACATGCATAATCTAGGTCTTGTACCAAGTATGACCTCAGATAGAACCTTTTGGAGGGCAAGAATCCATGTAGCAGACCCCATTTAGCTGAAATTTTCCTGTCTTACTGGGCTGTGCCTCTTACCTCTTTACTTTTATCATTCATTTATCATTTTCCTCTTTCATTTTGTGTGTGTGTCCTTTTCCCTACCTCGTTTTGTTTGGACCCATGTAGCTGACCCCGTTAGGTTGGGATAAAGCTGATTTTTTTTTGTTATTGTTATAGTAGAAACTATAAAAGTCAGAGCAATCCCATTCATCCTGGTCCGATCCGAACGGCAGCTTGCCTCTTTGTTCCCTTTTACTTACGCTATGATGCGCAAAGAAAGGGGCTTTTCACTCGCAATATGGATCATGTTATATATCCCCTGAATTCTCTAATCTTTTTTTTTTTTTGGAAATTGTTAACCTCCACACCTGCATATTGTTAACATTGTTGAAGACATATCCGTTAGCTGCTTTGATTATCTTAATTGAACATTTCTAGAAGAGTGTCCAGTCTACATCATAGCCAGAGTCCCCATGTTTATCCATTACATTATAGCTCGTCAGTTTATTTTTCTGTTTTTTTTTTCATCAGATCAAGTTAGTTTCTTTATTTGGAACCTGAATTGCTTCAAATTTTTAGTATGAAAACTACATTCTTTCAGAATTTGTAAGCAATCGTATTGATGACTTTCTTTGGGGATCAATATTAACATGATATCTTATATGCTGGTAGCTTGCAATTGATTCGTGAAGGCTTACGGGATCTGGCACTTTCAAAATCTAATCTTCCAAAGGCTGATCCAAGGGCTGCAATTGCTGCTGCAAAAGGTGCAGATGCCCATCTACCTGAGCTCCAGACTGTTATAAGTCAAATTGCTGTAAATATCCATGGGGTCTATGTTTTGAAGTCATCACCAGATCATTCAGATTCCAATCCATTGAGGTTTGCTTCTGATCTCTCTCCTCCCCTCTCCCCCCCCCCCCCCAAAAAAAAAAAAAAAAAAAAAAAAAAAAGGGAACTGCCTTTTGCCTTTATGCTCAAGAGTGGGTTTTCCCTTTGCAGGAGTGTTATTATTAAGCTTTTTTGCGCCAAGGAACCTAATGCAACCCTGAAGAAGGCTGATGTTGTTCATGCTGCCAAAATCGATCTTAAGAGGGATATCAAAGATAGTGAATTTAGTAAGGTCAGTGGGATTTCATTATTTGATGGAGTCAAATTACATAAAGCAAGAGTAACAACAAATTTAACCCAAAAGATATTCGCCAAATTATTATTTTGTTGTTTGAATTAACTTTGATCCGACTGACAAACCCCTTGGAACACTTGTTACATGCATAATTGTCCAAGCACCTTGTTGGTGTTGCCTTGATTTTGGACCCTCTCCAACGCCTTGGGTTGCCTAGATGCCGTGACAACTATGGTTACATATTTTTTCTCTGTGCTATTCAGGTTGAATGAAAATCACCATCAAGAAAGTTAAGATCCAAGGATTAAACTTTTCATATAATAATTGCATCATTAAGTGCAATCTAGGAGATTTTATGGACATATAATTGACTAGTTTTGAATAGTCTGGAAATTTACAAAAGGTTTTCATATCTTATAAATACAACAAAAACTGTTTGTTTTTAGTGCCCATTTAGAAATAAAGTGTATGTAATGGGTAGTTGTACTTTAGCTACTTATTTACTTGGTCCATGCTTGGATCTGAAGCTGATATTTGTAGTCAGTGATAACAGCTCATTAATTCCAGCAACTCGATGCATCTGTGATTCTACACTTGCTAGTGGGACAGGAAAATGTAGATGTGAGATCATATTAAAAAAAGTCAACTTACCAAAACTTGGAATTAGAGGTCCCAATCTGATGTGGATGCTTGATAGTTCAGTCCAATCTAAACCGCATGCTTTGGATCAATTTGGACTGAAGAACATGAGGGGAAAACAAAAACAATTGAATCGAAAGAATGACAATAAGAAAAACTGATAACTTATCTAAGTATACTCACCTATTCAACTAACATTATTCATATTATATCATAGTGTATGTTACTACTAAACCCCCACACATTTCTAAGTTTAGATACACCCCTCACCTTTTTGAATGCTGTTTGCCTCCCTTGTGGTTTTCTCGCACATTTTTAATAGGACCCTTAAGTGTCCGTTAGGGTAAGTAGTAACCTGTTGAATAAGGTACACCAGAATACCGTGGGGGGTATTCTGGTCTTTTACAGCTTTATTTTTATGTTTTCATGTATTCCTAGCTATGTCGGTTATGCTAGGGTCATTATAGTCTTTTGGTTGTAATTCCTCATATTATAAATATAAGGCTAGGTTGATCTCATCGATCATTCAAGTATTTTTCTTAAATTCTGTCTTTCAACATGGTATCAGAGCCACATTCTCTGATCTAGCTTTTTTTTAAACCCCACCCAACCCCACCCTTTCCATTGTTCTCCTCTTTCTTTTCCTTCCACTCGATACTCTTCCCCCCACCTACTCGATCTTCTCACCTTTTTTTTCCTTTGTTTCTCTTTCCATATTAGGGCAGATCTAATGAGGTGATCTTGTGATCTAGATACTGCCCTATATATCACCTCTTCAATTGATGATTTAACTCATTCTCAAGTTCGATAGCTGCTGCCCCTCTTTCTGCGATTTTTTGTTTGGAGTTCTCTCCTCTTGAAGATCAGTCTCTCCTTTGCATTCGAAGCTGGTTTTCCTATTTGAGATCCAACACAGCAGTATTGGACAGCAACTATTGCAGGTTTTTTCCACAGATTTGAGGCATCTACCCAATATCGATCTCCTTTCAGGGTTTTTTGAAAAACCCTGACACTTATCGATTTTGGTCTTTCTGTTCTCTGATTGGGCTGATTGGAGAGCAACCTCACAACACTTCAAGGAATACTTGACAGTTTTTTTCCAAGTTTTTGAAGACCCCTAATCCCAATCGATTATCTCTTTCAAGGTATTTTTCAAAACCCTGCTTCTTATCGATGTTTTGGGATTTAGGGCTGCTTGTTGCTGCCATTATCTTCCAAGGTTTTTGCTGCCAGGAGGATCAATCGACCATCCATTCAAGGTCCCTTTTTTCTGATTTGCTGCCAAGGCTCCATCTACACCATGGGAGACTCGGGTTACCACGGCTACCTACGGAGGTGATACCAGCCCCCGACAAAAATTCCTCCTTATGCCCTCCATTAACTAGATGGCACCAATTATCTCATGTGGGCCAGGTCTCTCTCCTTAACTGTGGCTAGTAGAGGACTCAGTGGGCATCTTACTAGCATCTCTAAACAGCCTACTGAAGAAGGCTCCGCCAAAACTCGATGGGCTGCCAATGATGCTATGGTTATGTCTTTTGTCTTGAACTCCATGCCATAAGGACTTTCCAGCCAGTACCTTCTCCTTGACACAGCTGCACAGATATGGGCTGCTGCTAAGGGCACTTATGGATAATTGGGGAATGATGCACAGGTTTATGACATCCGGAAGACACTCCATTCTACTACCCAAAAGGAGCTGTCGGTTACTAAGTACTATGCTATCCTCAAAAGTCTGTGACACCAATCGAGGCAAAGTGTGTAGATTGAAGCGTGCTCTTTATGGGTTGAAACAGTCCCCTCGAGCATGGTTTGGCCGGTTTCACAAAGCAATGGTTTCTGTAGGCTACAAGTAGAGTAATGCAGATCACACTCTCTTTATAAAGAGGGTTGGTGAAAAACTCACTATCTTGATAGCCTACGTTGATGATATTGTTGTTACTGGCAATGATTGTGTTGAGATTAGCAGGTTGAAGACATTTCTTGAACAAGAGTTTGAGATTAAGGATCTAGGGAAACTAAGGTATTTTCTTGGGATTGAAGTTGCCAGATCTTTGAAAGGCATCTTTCTTTCCCAACGAAAGTATATCCTAGACCTACTGACTGAGACGGGTTTGTTAGGGTGCCATCCTTCAGATACTCCTATGGATGCCACTGTTCGTCTCAAGGAAAAGGAGGGTGAACTGGTTGATAAAGGGAGATATCAAAGATGAGTGGGGAAGTTGATTTATCTCTCCCATACTTGTCCCGACATTGCTGTTGCTGTAAGTCTTGTCAGTCAATTTATGCATGATCCGTACACTTCACATATGGAGGCTGTTCTTCGGATTCTTCATTACTTGAAGTCAGCTCCTGGGAAAGTAATTCTCTTGTCTCCTCATGGTCACTTGTGGATAGAGGCATATACTGATGCTGATTGGGCAGGTTCCCCAGACCGTAAGTCTATTTCTGGTTACTGTTCCTTTGTGGGTGGCAATCTTGTCACCTGGCGTAGCAAGAAGCAGAATGTAGTGGCTCGTTCAAGTGCTGAGGTAGAGTTTCGTGCTATGGCACAAGGTATTGGTGAGCTGCTCTGGTTGAAAGGTTTGCTACAAGATCTTGGAGTTCCTATTCGTCTTCCTATGATGTTGTACTGCGACAACAAGGCTGCCATTAGCATTGCACATAATCTGGTACAGCATAATCGTACCAAGCATGTTGAGGTGGATAGGCATTTCATCAAGGAAAAGTTAGAAGAAGGCCTTATTTGTGTTCCTTACGTGAAGTCTACTGAACAGCTTGCTGATATGTTCACCAAGGGACTGCCTGGAAAGGTCTTTCATCCTAGTTTAGTCAAGTTGGGCATGAGTGACATTTTTGCTCCAACTTGAGGGGGAGTGTTGAATAAGGTACATTAGAATACCGTGGGGGTTATTCTGGTCTTTTACAGCTTTATTTTTATGTTTTCATGTATTCCTAGCTATGTCGGTTATGCTAGGGTCATTATAGTCTTTTGGGTGTAATTCCTCATATTATAAATAGAAGGCTTGGCTGATCTCATCGATCATTCAAGTATTTTTCCTAAATTCTGTCTTTCAACATAACCTTTAACTCGAGTGAAAACCAGCATGCACTTATAAACATTTTTAGAAACCCAAATTGCCCTCAACAAACATAGACTAGTTGGTTTGAATTTGTGAAGATTTCTCAAAGGACAAAAAAAAAAGCCTTTTAATGTGCAAATAAAAGAAAATGATGGGGAAAGATCTCCTATGCAGTACTAGGTTGACATTGATATGCTCAATACAGCTTTTGGGTTTTGTTTAGTTATATAAACCTGGGTATTCTCATCATTGAAAAGCTATAGGAGAAACCAAATAAGTAATGCTTTAATCAAATTACTCGTCTAATTAGTGTTGTCTTGGTTCTAAGTTTTAACTGCCCAATGGAGGTATGTGAAATCTTGTGAAAAGCAGAGGAAGTATCTCATGCCTAAAGTTTTCAGAAGTCTGAGGGGTTCTAGGTGTAGCCGTGTGGTATACCGGATTTTTATCGCCCCCAGTGCACCTCTGGGAGATCGACAACTGGCAAGTGACCATCCAACTCGTGCTTGCACTATTCATCATAAATAAATAAAACAATTCAATAGATAAAATAATAACAAATGATTTAAATCAATATTAAAGTATTATACTAGAAATGTGGGGCATTATAGTTGACTTGATTACAACTGAGCTTAAGCCTACTATTATGGATGGCTGCAGAACGAGGTGGTTATTGGATGATTGCAACTGGAGTTTGGTTATTGGATGATTGCAGAACGACTCTAGCTGGCTCTTGTGATATATTCACTTTATTAGAAGGGCAAGGTTCGCCCAATCTCAAGCAAGCTTCTCTTTCTCAATATGAGCCAAGAGGCAGATCTTGTGCCACTCCACATGGTCGTATGAAACTGGCATGCATCCTAGCTCCCGAGACTCTTTCATGGAATTCCAACAATTTCTCCTGCTCCTCGGAGGCCCACAGGGATGGAGTTGATGTTCCCACATCCATGGCATGAGTAGTTGAACTCAAGAACATGAAGTTGGAATCACTAGTAATTAAGGGTGTCAATCTGGAACCGTAACCGTATACCGAAACCGAAACCAAAACCGCCCGTGTAAAACCGTACCAAACCGCACCGTTGCAAAAACGGTATGGTATGGTCAAACGGTATTGACCACGGTACGGTACGGTAACGGTTTTTACGGTCATACCGTTGGTATGTACTGAAACCGTACCGTTTTTAAAACCGTACCGTTTTCGTATCGTATGCATACCATTTTTGCACCGTATATATACCGTTTTCATATTCATACCGTTTATAAGAATCAAATTTATACCGTTTTTTGTACCGTACATATACCATTTTCATACCGTACCAAAACCGTACCGTATATATACTGTTTTCATACCGTACCAAAACCTTACCGTAGCGGTATTGAAAATAGGGTTCTTAAACGGTACGGTACGGTATCGGTATTGGGTACCTATTTTTGGTACCGTACCGAAACCATACCGTATTACCGAAACCGTACCGTTTTACAAGCCTACTAGTAATCGCGGATCAGCATGCTGCAGTAAATATGTACTTGGGCCCTGTACACACCGCCCGTTGGATCTTTATTCCCTCAATTTGTCTACCCCTAAATTTCCTCAATTCCATCTAATAGGGGGACAGAAATGACCACCTTATCCCCTGCCCGAACACATTTCTCGAGGTGGGGTCCACCTCCCTCTATTAGAGGGAATTGAGGAAATTGACGGGCAGACAAATTGAGGTGATATTTTTCCACGCCCGTTACACCCTGGGAATTGGTTCCGCCCGAGCATCGGACCAAAAAGGGTCTTGCCCGGCTGAAAAGCTACAGGGCGCACTAGCTAAAGCTAGTACCCTTATTTGGTTTAGTAAAGGGGGTCACCCTAAACGAGTAAGGCCGGATTTCATCTCCTGCGCCTTGATTTACAACCAGCCTACAGTTGAGCTAGGACTTGGTCAACAAACTCGATAGCAGATGAACATGCAAGAGAGGGAGTTTTTGTAATGGTGACTATCCATTTGTTTGGTCCACTTGTTGGTGTGTAGCATGGTTAAAAAATCAGTATCTGATCGGCTGAAGCCGATACCGATACCTGCCTAATTCCGGAGAGGGTAGTGTTATCGGCCTCTGGGTCGGCCAATCCGACCCAGGGTCGGCCAATCCGACCCAATACTCGGTAAAACCCATTTTTTTCTTTATAAAATGGACTAGCAACGTTCCAGAGGCCATATCTCGAAAGATTTTTATCCGATCAACTTGAAATTTTGGGGTTCTTTCCATTTTTGCTTGTTCTCAACATCGTGTGGAGCATTTTGCGATCTGAAGGCTGGATTTGCAAATCTACATTCACTGAATCCACTCTCTTAATCAAGGTTTAATATTTCACGATATCTCGGTATCTCGGGCCTACCGAGATACCCGAAATATCGCGAAATATGACCGAAATATTGCATTTTTTCTGCAATATTTCGGGGTTACATCTCGAGGGGTATTTGGCCATATCTAGGCCTGAAACTTCATGGACAGCCTTATTTAAGCTTAATAAACACATTTAAACCATAAAATTGTAAAAATGTGAATTCAAATTGGTGTTTTGGGCTTGCACCCTTGATTGACATATGGTCGCCGACCCTAATGTATAAATAGTTAAATACACATAGATTAGGCAGTTAATATTTAATAATAGTATTTAACTTTATCACATATCAAGTTAAAGCCAATACACATTGATGAGTACCATGATTCTCATAAACTCCATAATATTCAATAACTTGCTTAAAGCCTTAAAGGCAATACACTAAGTGTCAAAGTCAGTAAGTCACAAGACTCGCAACTCGCAAGTCACAACTCACAAGTTCATAGATCAATGAAATCATAACTTAAGTTACAAATTACAAGTGCTAAACTGCTAATAGTAGTTGCTGTGCCTCCCTGGATCAATCCCACTCATGCCTCGCTGGTGTCGACGTCCATTGCTCTCTGTTTGAAGGACATATGTGTACCACGGTATAGAATCGGAGAAGAAACGAGTGTAGTCATCCACAAGTGTCACGTAAATGGAATCATCAACATACTGTAGGTAACCTATCCTAGGATATAAACTAGGGTTACCAATCGATCCAGTTCGTGAAGAAGATGATCCACTGTGATATGATGTTGGTGCCGGCGCAAGAGGCGATGGCATTGGCTGCATGTATGGCTGGTGAGGTTGGTAGCTAGGTCCGTTAGGGTATGTAAAGATGTTATCTACAAAAGATGATCCAGTATGTCCCTGGGACTGGGACTGGGATTGGGATTGGTAGTCATAATCCCCTACCCCACTAAACTGCCCATATGATGATGATCCATATCCATATCCACCGTAAGGTTGTGATGCACCATAATCCGATGCCAATGGAGTGGTATGTGCGTCAAAAGATGGGGCACGCCAATGTCCAGTCGGTCCTTCCTCCATATCACCCATACTCAAACCACCAACTACATTGCCCTCAAAAGCATTGAGACAAAGAAGGCCGGGCTGAGAAGCATGTTTGCTTCTGAGGAGTGGTTTGAATGGAAGGGTTCCAAAACTGCAAATGGGAGGGAAGCACAAGTAACGATGCCACCCCTATGCTGGCTGGCTGGTCTCTCTTGTTCCCTCTGTTCTCTTTGTTCCCTCCGCCCCCTTTGTTGACTACTTTCCCCCACCTTTTGCTTGCCCTTCGCACGTTGTCTATCACGATCCGCCATAATGATACTTGTTTACTGCATTGTAAGTAACACAAATAATTAAAAAACTTAATGTAGATGCACTTCAATTGACACTTTTAGATTACTAATACACTTGTATAGTTATTTAATATTTTTCCCCTAACCCTTATATTTTTCACATAATTAAACCAATTTTTTATATGTAATGTTAATATAAGTATTGACCTAACACAACAAAACAAAAAATTAGTAAACATAATATTCATGTAATGCATTTCAAAACATATAGAAATAACTTTCATATTTTTTCATTAATTTTTAAACTTAAAACTCATATTTTTCCTTATTTATTTCTTTTTATTTTTTATATATTTTTTTTAATTATCGAAAATTAAAATAATTATTTAAGAGCAGAAAAATAAATCCGACACCGTGAAGCCGTAGATCGGCCATTGGTGTCTAACATATATTTAATTCATTACCATCTAAGTCATGTTACCCCTAATTATTTCATATTTTAATTGCAGGAAAATGAATTTTTAAAACCAGAAAATTAAAAAAAAAAAATACTTATGGAAAATTTTTTTTGACACCGTGAGGCGGGCCTCCGGTGTCTAACATATATTAATATCATCACCATCCAACAAAATTTGTACATAGTCTTTTCAAAAAAATAGTTTTAGAGAAATAGAATTTACCTTAAATAGTGGAAAAAGGCTTGGATGATGAGCTTAGATGACCCTCCGATGAGTTTACCGGCGAAAATCCGACAACAATGTGCTTGAACAATGGCTAGAGTGTTGGATGAGAGCTTGGAAGAGTGGAAGAATTGGCAAAAGACTGAAATTCCTTAGCAAATGCAGCCAACTCTCGGTCGAAATATGGACCGAAATCTGCGAAATATTGTATTAAAGCCCCCCTTCACGTAACACTTTAAGCCAAAATACCATATTTCGTCGATATCTCGTGAGATATCGAGATATCGACGAAATATGGTATTTTTTCATTTCGACCTGATTTCGCATCTCGGTAAGCTCGAGATATACGAAATTAAGCGATATTTCGGCGAAATATCGCGAGATTTTGAACCATGCTCTTAATCACTACCGATTTTCTGGTTTTTTTTTTTGTGATTCTTGCTATGATTTGTTGTCTAATTTTTCTGTTGTTTGATACACACTTATTTACCTTTCTATAATAAAAATCACATTTTATGTTTTTTAATATCCTTTTGATTAATATTTTATGGATTTTACAAATTTGTTAAGATTTTTTTTACACATCTATTGTAATTTATGTTGTATTTTGTCCAATATTTCTCCCCAAAAAAAAGTTTTCAAATTTTTTTGGCCGATATGAGGTCCAATACAAACAAGTGCATTTTTCAAGTATTTCAGCCCTATCCAGGCCAATTCTGTCCGATCCATATGGGTATTGGCCAGACCCATACCGATATTTTAAACCATGATCTTTAGGCTTCGGCTATCCCTCATTATTTTTGTTGACTTGTTGTATACTTTTTTCTCTTCCCCCACCCCCTTTTAAGACTGATGTTGTTGCATATTACTTGTCCATGTGACATTCTTTATTTCTAATGAATTAATATTTTTCCTGTTATCTATCCTCCCACCCCAAAGAATAGAACTTGTGAAGTCTTTTCTGAAACTTCCCATTGGGGTTTATGTGCAAAGATGCAATTAGACATGTACTGATCGTAAAAGGAGCGAGTGAAATATATGTGGAGTCATTCCATATTATTTAGTAGCATCCTGTAATAAACCTTTTAAGTTGTACTAGAAATTGGACACCCCCTCTTAATCAATTTTATATATATATATATATATTTTTTTTGGCAGGTTATCAGTGAATTATGTATTGCTAGAGGTAATGCATGGTGCATGAAAAGTGGCGATGGAAAGCCTAGATGACACGACATCGCTGATTGACTGTAAATTCTTTTTCCAGGTAATTAACCAATGTTAACCAATCATTCTGTTCTTTAAATGTTATTGATTTGACCACGGGTTTCAAAGCTCTAAATTTGAGTCTCGATGGCCCATCCAAACTATGAGAATTCAAGTATAAGAATGTAATGGCTATTCTGTAATAAGTGGAGGTTCAGAATCCTTTAGAAAGAAGTAAACAAACTCTGTGGCAGAATAGTATTTAATTCCAAAAGGGATTAATTTGGTATTTCAATTTAGAATAGGCTGAAGTTTAATTACTTGCAAAATAAGGGGCTTTAAGTAATTTAATGACAATTCTTTTAACACCCCGGAAGCAGGTCATGAATAATTAATTGGATTACTTGTTAATATTTTAGTGTCTATTGAATTGCTTTATTTATTTATTTATTTATGATGAATAGTCAAAGCACAAGGTGGCATGCTTATGTTAATCTTAGTAATTAAATATTGATTAGTATTTGATTTAATATGATTAATTGAGTTAATCCTATTATTAGGGGGATTAATGAGGGATCAGTGGTGGCATAGCATGATTGGACCATGTGTCCTACTTCAGGGTTGCCGCATGGTGCATGGAGAGGATGAGGTAGTGGCATGGTTAGTAGCCACATGGCATAAGGGTGAGGTGTAATCAAGGGTCAGCCACTTTGTTGATCAAGTCTAACCATTTGCATTGCCAAGGTGCTGTTGGCAATAGGAACCCAGCCACATGGCTGGAAGGAGGAGGTAACCATGGACCTGATTTGACTAAGCACACTAGTGTACCAGAATCACATGGTGGCCTTAGAGGCAACCACCATGTGCATGCTTAAGTAGGTGGTGGCAAGGCTGGGACAGTCCTATAGTTGCTGGAAATTCCCTAGGCTGTTGAGTTTTGCACTTAGAAAAAAGGAAGAAAGAAAGAAGAGGAAGAAGGAGAAGAAGGAAGAGGATAGAGATGGTGCTGGATTGAATCAGCTAGGATCATAGGATTTCAGATTTCAAAGGAATTGAGAGTTGTGTTGCTGAAAGTTTGGGATTGAAGAGATAGGGTGAGGAATTAGGAAGAAGGGTTAAATCTTTGAAGTATTGAATTAGATTCCTCTAAGGTTACTGGAACTACAAAAATTGAAGGAAGAGTTCGACTTACATTGCTGGAAATTCTGATTTGGGTTTAAATCTTAGAGAAGAGCTTTCATGTTTGTGCTATTGAACACGGACAAACACTTTATTGAGAAAAGGTGAGGGAATCATGGATATTATATGTGATTGATGTACTGTTTAGTGAAGTCTATGTAAAGTATATGTATATGTAAATTGTTGACGATGCCTATGTGAGTGCTGTTATGATGTGTTCTTTGGATGTCATGTATTGATGAGCTTGTAGATAATGTTATATGTTGATGTTGATGTTCTAGTATGAGAATCGTTATGAGAATGATATGTAAGGCAATGTATGAAATGAAGAGATGATAATGATGTATATGATGATGATGATGTATAAGCATGAAATAAGATTATGATGGCGACGTTTAAAGCATGAAATGGAAAGAGAAAGAAAGTGAATGAACATGTATATGAATGAAATCAGATATGAATGAATGAATGCAAAGACTGAACATGAACAAGTGAAATGATAAGAATGTAACATGATATGTTTGTATGAAGAGACGTATTGTATCGTATTATATCGGAGATACGTATTGAACGGTGTAAAATGCACGGAAATGGTCAAGACACACATGGAAATAAACTTTTGGAACAAAAAACAATATAAACAAGCAATATAGAGTCACTCTTATCATGCATAAACAATAAAATGGAGAATAATTGTTTTTGTTAAAATAAAACCGCAAGTGTACGGGTCAATCGTAGCTACGGGTCGAACACGAGGAGATATACGCCACTCTATTTAACTAACTTACAAGTAATGCAAAGTGAACCAAATTAAAGTGTTAAATTAAACTAATTAAACTAACGAAAATCAATGCATCCTAACTCATAAGCATCTAACAAAATTAAGGGATTAAATCGACGTCCTAACACATGAGCATCTAACCTATCAAACTAAAACGAATTGAAAGGAATAAAAATACAGCCACACATACTAACCACATAAAAAGAAATAAGGGAATAAAAATGCATCCATAAACCACAACCATATAAAATTAAAATAAAAGATATAGAGGGGGAAGAAGAAGAAGATAGAGAGAGATAGAGGAGATGGAGAATGAGATTGAGAGTTTAGATAGTAAAACCTGGATGTGCTTGTATGAATGTAATTGAAAAGCTTGAATACTTGCATAAACTTACCATGGCCTCCTCTTCTAAATCTTCAAGTCTTGTCATCAACTTAAGAACTTAGACTAGAAGGCATAAAACCTAAACTAGAATTAAGAAATTACAACTCAATTGAAGACTTAAATTGAAATTAAAGCATAAACTAAACTTGTTATAACCATTAAATGAAAATCAAAAAAGCAAACTAGCACTTAGAAAAGCCAAAAATCACAAATTAGAAGGAGAAGAAGAGAAGAAATTTCACTAAGTGAATGAGCAATTTTTACAAGAGAGGTAGGGGGTATTTCTAGGTGGAAGAGAGGAGCAGAGAGAAGAGGGAAGTGTAGGAGAAATATTCCCTAAGAAAAGAGAATATTCTCTTCTCTTTCCTCTTTTACAGTGCCTTGAATCCTAAGAAAAAAGAAAAAAAAAAAGAAAGAAGAAGAGAAGATTGTTTACATAGACCTTCTATTTCTAGAAAAATAAACTTCCAATTCTAACAAGTGCTTCCTTTTCTTTGTAGATATCTTCTCCAAGCAATAAAATCAAAGCATCTTTGATTTTTCAACCTTCCATAGATGAGAAAATATAAATCTATCCCAAGTAGAATTCCAGAAGTGCCCTTGAGAAGTTGGAGGAGAGAGAGAGTAAGGGTGATGACTAGGATTCCTTCAAGAATAAATAAAATACCCATTCTGTCCTTCAGAAAACGTGGAGCATGGGGTGCTTATATAGGCCTCACCATTTTGTTCCTTGCGAAAAATCACCCAAAATAGACCCAAATTTCGTCCAATTCGGAGTTGGGGAGGCCAAGATATCTCAAGTTGAAGTTGGACTGTCCAGAGCCTTCCAAATGGAATCTTTCGGGTACAGTAAAGTAACTTCTGATAATTGTGTTAAGGCCCCTGGAATCCGAACTTCCGCTTCACTTTGTCCCCGTCTAACTGTCAATAATTATAAATAAACCCCTGTACACCATTTTCGTGCGTCGTTACGGAAATGGCCATAACTTCTTCGTTTCAACTCGGAATCAAGTGTCGTTTGAGCCGTTGCGAAGCTGACTCGATGGGCTATGCATCCATACTATTAACACCTCGAAAAAGCTTAAAAACATCTCCTTAGCATCATCTCCTCCATTTTCACAATAATTCACCTAAACCCTGAAAAGCATAAGAAAGCACCGAGTAACTCTGTCCAATGTGGTAAAATGTATGCTTTATGCCCTAAGATTTCACACATAAATGTGCTCATCAATAATATATAACCAAACAAGTGCATTAAATTGAAATTGTTATAAAAGATGAGGTTTCTTACAATGTACAGTCATTCTATAGCCATGAAGAGTGTCGGGTTGGTTCAAATCCTTGCAAATGTTCAACTTTGATGCATCTAATAGCTTAGTTTAACCTAAATGCATGGATTTATAGCGAAAAAACAGAACTAAAAGCATGATTTGAGTAAATAGATCAACTTTTTTCAAAAAGCATACCTTTTTCCTGTGAAATCCCCTTCAATCTTTGATTTCAGCTTGTTGGATGATGCAAAGGATGATGTTCTTCCACTCCTTGATTCGTTTTCAAGTGTTGAATGGAAGCCCCAAGTAAGTGAAAAATCAAGTTTTCCTACTGGGTTTAGGGTGTTTTTTTCCGCCTCTAGGCTTGCTGTGTCGAATTTATGAGTAAGCAAAAGGTTTAAGTGCTTTTGTATCAAGCGTATCGAGCATATTGATATGTATCGAGCTGTAGCGACCGATACGTCTCGATACGTATCGATACATATTAATGACCATTTTATGCTTTGTTTCGTTCATATCGAGTGTATCTATATGTATCAAGTATATCGTATCCGTCCGTATTAGCCGATACACTCGGTACATTATATTTTAGGGTAAATTACATTCCTGTCCCCTGTACTTTACCCTAATTACACATTCCTCCCCTCGACTTTTCCCAATTACACCCAGAACCCCTCTGGCTGATGGTGTTAGTTTGGTGTTAGTTTTAGTATGGAAAAGACTATTTACCCTTGTACTAAAACAGCAGAAATAAAATTACAATGCTACCCTTTTCTTCATCTTCAACCTAAAACTATCTTTCCTCTTTCACTGCCAGCACCAACACTGCCGCCGCCTCTGTTCTGAGTGATAAGGGACTCATTACATTTGAGAGCTTGAAGAGGAACTCCACTCTACTAGGGTTACAGGGATTGAGCGATTTCGGTGTCTGATCCACTCTTTCCCTTATTCCCTTCTTCCAACAGAATTTGGCTAAAGCGAATATCCCTCTCAGCAGATTGGCAGAGGTTCGTTCCACGCATGTCTTTTTTTTCTTTTCTTTTCTCTGTAATTCTGTCTGAAACTCTTTGATCTCTCTCTCTCTCTTTTCACCTTTTATTCAGAATTCAGTTTCTCATTTTACCGATTTTCGATTTAGATTCGTTTCAGGTGTTGTACAGCTCCATTTCGAATTAATTTCTGCAATTCTAATTATCATTTTTTGTGCCAGGACTTGCTTTCCTTCGTCATGAGATTTCTGATTCCATTCGTATTTCCGATGAATTCCTAATTGTCCTGCAACTTCTTCCTCCATTCCTCCCAGAATTACACAAGGAAACTTACTATTTCTTTTTTTAAATCTTTTATTTCGTATCTATTGCATCTCCTGTATGATCGATGAACTTGAAGAGCAACAACCATCTCTCTTTGTTTTTTTCTTTAGATCTCTCTGATCTTGATACTTCAAATCTGACTTCTTATCGTTTTCTCTGTCGATGATTTCCGTTAATATTGATTTTCCTCGTTTGAGGCCGTGTTTACCCTGAAGAAGTATTTTCAGTGTTTTTTTTCTTCTGTGGGAACCAAAAATTCGCATTTGGCAAGTCCGATTCGTTTTTCTGTTCTCCCAAAGTGAACAGGGCATCTGAACACCCAAAAAACAGAAACACAAATTAAAAAAAAAAATACTTCATTATTCCAGAACACAATTGAGGGGGGGGTGGTGGAAAACTTCCCATCTCTCTTGTCTCTCTTATCTCCCCCTCTCCATCACTGCCCCATCCCATGCTCTGCAACCCTGCCCTGCCCCTCCCCATCCACCCTCGAGCTCTTCAACTCCCCTCGTCCTGCCCCCAGCCCCATACAACATCGATAAATCGATTACTGAACAAACAAGCAGAAGTGTAGAAAACTCGATTGAAGACAGATGTGCACAACATGAAGATCAGTCCTACACTTATTAAAATTCGAGGTCAAATTTCTTTTAAGTGGGGGAGAGTTGATATAGATCAAAATATGAAGGAAAAAAAAAAGGCAAAACACTGTTCATGTTACTGTTCACATGAACAGTGTCACAGCCCATATTTGCCTTTTGTGGGGATGCTTTTTAGAAGATCTTGTGGGCCCATCAGGTGGAGAAAGATCCTATCCTAATGCTGCCATTAGTTTCTGTTTTCAGTTTTAGAAAGTTTATTTTATTTCATTTAGGTAGCTTCTAATTTTAGTTAGTTTCTATTTTTGTTTCCTTGTTTGTTTAGAAGGCTGGATCCAATAAAGCCTTGGTAGTTTCTATTTCCCTACTTTCTATTTTATTTTAGGAAGTTTCTATTTTCTTACTTTCTATTTTGTAAGCTTGCCTAAGCTATAAAATTGGCACTCATTGTAAGAAAGAGTCACCAATTGATTAATGAGATTTACAAGCAATGCTTGCCTCCAATTCTAAGAAAGAATTTGCCTTTCCACAGCTGAGATAGTTGTGGGTGAGAGACCCAAGGCTGAGATAGCCTACCCCCCCCCCCCCCTCTCTCTCTCTCTCTCTCTCTCTCTCCTTCCTATCCCTATCTTTCTTTCTATCTATTTTTCTATTTTCCTTTGGTCTTCAAATTGACCCCTACTGTTGCTGCCATCTTGTGACTGCAATAAACTGTTGCTGGAGAACTCTTTGAAGACTTGAATCAATCCATAATCATCACCAAGTACTGCTACTGCTTTTTACACAATCAAGAAGGACTGCTGCACCTGCGATCTCAGTTCTGCCCAGAATCTGTTGCAAACTTCAGACTTGAATAACTTCACAACCAGCCATTAGAATTGGCTGATATTTGGAGCACAAACCACCCTTGCCTAGGCCTTCACTCGATCCTACTTTGGAGCCATTCCTGCTGCTGGTTTGGTCCTTATTCACTAAATTACTAATTCTGATTTAGTTTCTATTTTGGTGTTCTGCTGCAACTATTATCGATCCTACTGTAGAGTGGTTCTTAGTTGAACTCCTCCTACATTAACCTCCAGACCTCGAACCAATGAGCATAGTTGTCACGGCGTCACGGTGATCCAAGTCGGTGGAGGGGTGTCACGTCGATATATCGACATGTCTCCTGCCATGGCAACGCCATGGCGAGCATGTCGACCATGTTTTATTTTTTATTTTCTCTATTTTTAATGTGTTAATAGATGTATACTCAAGCCATGTTTTATTTTTTCTCTAGTGTTTCTCAAGTTTTAAGAAGAAAATTCAGAAATCGAAGAAGAAATCGAAGAGGGAAAGAAGAAATCGAAGACAGGAAGAAGAAATCGAAGAGGGAAAGAGAGACACGAAGAAGAAATCAAAGAGGGTCGCCATGGCGTAGGTCGCCATGCAACCCTCTCCAGCGCCAGGACGCCATGGCGACGCCATGACAACTATGCGGCAACGAGGGAGAGTTCAACTTGGGATCTCAAGTATGACCTTAGATGGCCTTGAAGCTCTCGGCCAGGTATCATATAAAAATTCCCTCGTTCTTAACCCCAGTATCAAGTAGATCCAGCATCCAAAGAACTGGAACAGCTCCTCTGGAACCGAAGCCAGCGAGAGTTGTGGGTTCAGATACGAGTGCTGGTAATATCTCTCAGCAGAAAGGATTTTTGAAAGTGAAACCCTGGGGTTAGTGTCGCCTGGGGTAGCCCAGATCAGTCCCAAGAGGTGAAGAGGAACAGAAGGTGGGGTGAAGGTAATCAAACTCTTTTATGTGGCAGTAACCACCCCCAAACAGCATATCGAGTGGGTGAAACTCAAAAGCTCAAGGAAAAAAGGTAATGGAAGGAAGAAGAAGAGTAGAAGAACAACAGGGACAGGGAAGAAAAAGAATTTGATGAACAGAGGAACTGAAAAGGAGAATCTCGGATCTGCTAGAAGAAAAAGAGAAAGGGAGAGGCTCGCTCAGCCAACAGGCGGATCTGGTCACACAGGCAATAATCAAACCAATCTTCTATTCCATATTCAACTAGTTTCTCCAACGTATTACAAGCATATTTATAAGAAAGCAATTACATCTAATGAGGAAACTAAAAAAAGCTATGAAACTAACTTGACAAGGAAACTATTCAAATGAGGAAACTGGAAAAACAATCTAATCTCCTACTTGACCTACCCAAATAAAAGATTACTTATTATCCTAAGGACCTAATATAGAAAATAAATCTCTAACTATCCTACTAGACCTAAATCCCAATTTGGGCCCCATTCTCGGTTGGGGTTCTCAAACAAGTTTAGCCAGGTCCTAGTAAGTTGGTCGATCTTGATCTTATTCAGTCAGTCCCGGTTGGCTTAACTGGGACTAGCTAGGGTTTGACACCCTTACTTGGACAAGCTAGGATTTGGTCTCTGCAAGACAATAGGAAATGCAATCAGAAGAATAAGACGAATGCAAGAACTTATAAATGGCACTGAGTACTTCCACACTAAATAGATCAGATGGTGGCTGCCAACCTAGCTCTATTCCATCAATATGTGCTCTACTTCTGAGGGAGTGATGGGGATTGAGTTGTCATTGTCTTGCATCTATGGTCTCCAATCTCCATTCCTCACTTCTGGTCTCAGAATGTAGATAGGAACCAGGGTTTCTTGAGAATGAAAATGAGGAAATTCCAGATATGGGATTGAAGAAAGGTTTAGGGTATAGACTTTAGAGTTTGGGCTCTAAGGAAATCAATGCATCTTGGTCTTATGGGCTATCTGTTATAGGTATATCCGTATATAGGTCAAGAGATGTAACTGCATTTATTTTGGAAAGATTATGGCCACCGGCAATGTGGCCATCTCTCTCACGCTCTCTCTCCTCCCTCACCATGTGATGGCTCCCTCCCATGTCCCCATTGGCTTGGCATGGGGATTCCTTCCACATCAGTGGTGTGGCGATCTCCTGCACATACATTTTATACAGATATATGTGGAATTGCATTATCATTTTTACTTGGATGGTAAACTTGGAGGGCAAGACCCACCTCCATCACCCTACCTATTTAATTAAATGGTATTAAACTCTTACCCTCCAACACCCCCCCCCCCAAAAAAAAGAAAAGAATTGGGGTTGATCCGCTGGGCTCCATGATGGGTTATCCATTGGCAGTGGATGGTGGTAAAAATAATTATAATTTTTTGTGTAAATATTAATAATTTTTTTTTTTCCATGTGTGGAAAAACAAGGAAGGACAGAGTACGCAATGATCATATTAGATCGGACTTGGGGGTAGCCCCGATCAATGACAAAACTACAAGAGAATCGTTTAAGGTGGTATGGTCATATTCAACGGAGGCCGAGGGACGCCCCAATAAGGAGGAGTGACATGATTCCGATTGAAGGAGCTAAAAGAGCTAGGGGTAGATGGTAGACCTAAAATGACCATACGAGAAGTGGTGAGGAAGGGCATGCATAGGCTAGTATGACCTCGGATAGAGCCTATTGGAAGGCAACGATCCATGTTGTAGATCCCATTTAGCTGAGATTCTCTTTACGGGCTGGGCTATGCCTATTTCCTCTTACTATCTTTCATCGTTCTTTTTTCTATCCCATCTTTCATTTGTTTGTTCTTTTTCTTTTTCATCTCTTTCCCCCTTATATATATTAGAACTCTGTTTTTCCTACTTTGTTTTGCTTGGATCCATGTAGCCGACCCCATTAAGTTGGGATAAGACTGAGTTTGTTGTTGTAGTTTATTCCATTCGAATGATTTCAAGGATGGTTGTGAGATCAGATACGAGCTTTTGAGCTAAGGGAAAGGGATTTGTTTGATCTTTCAATAAGATGATCTATGTATTAAATCCTGATTTGATAAAGCGATTGGATGGAGCTTGTAAGAAGATGAAACTTGGATTCTAGGAGTGTGAGGAAACCTGTAATGATCTTGATTTTACCTTTTAAGTTGGCAGTAATGCAGATTTTGGTCTGTTGAAATGGCAGATTAGCAGGACTATTAATATTTTATTGTTTGCTACGGTTCTGTTTTGGACTGGCTATAGTGCTCCATTGACCAGTCATTCTTACTGTGCGTGTAGCTTGGTTTAACAGTTGGCAATGAGTCCTTAAGTTCAATTTCCTTTTCCTTGTCTTGGCATTCACTTGCTTCAAATTAACAAATTTTCTTTTTTACCATTGGCAGTGGCGTCGGCTCTTCCGTGGACCTCTGGCAATTTTGTAGAAGTTGTCGCTAACATAGGGGAAACTGCAGGGTATATATTGGTGCATTCATCAACAGTTCCTAATAAAAGGTTTTTCAGCTTAGTTTGATCAGAATTTTCTTATGGCAAGTTTTGGTTTTATGCCTTTCAAATTTATAAATGCTGGACTTGTATAGTAGCAATGTCCTGATAAGTGGTTGATGTGGAATTAATGTTGAAATTATGTATATCTCAATTTATTGCTGATTACACATGGACCAGTACCGGATAAACACTGATATGTCAAAAATAAAGGTATGTTTGTCAGTCAATTACTTTGCCGTGCAGGACACCAAATGCTGGCTGATTCTGCTATCAGGCAAGTCGCAAGTTGTCTTACTACCTGGGGGGTTTCAATCATTGTTCACTACTGTTCAATTTGTAGTCCATTGGCTTGGTTTTAACTTTAATTACCCATTAGACAGACTTGTAGCTTTAGTTGTGGCGCAGCAATTGGTCCCATATACACAGTTAATCTTGTCCTGCCAAAATCTTTAGTGCAGGCTAGTGCAAGAACTCATGAACAAAAAGGAATAACTTGGGAGCAACCTTCTGGCTCGCCTAAGACTGTTGGGAATATTGGTCACCTGGAGTTACGGTGCAACTATGTCATCAAAAGCTGAATATAAAAGTAGCAGCAGCTGTCTGCTTGAAGATGGAAGATTCAAGTTTGTACGAAACATGGATCAGGTTTCAACAACAATTTAGGCCATCTCGGATGGCTGTTTCAGCACAGATGATTCATAACAATGGCCATCAATCTACCTGCTTTGTTTCTGACCAAGCAGGTCACCCCATATCCCTTGGATTCTTGGAAATGGCAGAGCATCTCGCGAGACCACCCAAGCTTCTTACCCTAGTATGGTTCACCCAAGTCATGCTTGATGTTGGATCACCCAACATCTGATGTTGCCCATCAGTCACCTTAAATGTTGACTCTACATACCTGTCTGTTAAAAAGTGGTATTCCGATTAACGACCGAAAAACCTGTCGATCTTGCACTTTCATATCTCCAAGAGTGTTCAAAATTGAGACTGTTCACACCTTGAAATATCATCTGATATGATGACTTTAACACCAGATTATAATTTACACCAACAGTGTTTCATACTGCCTTGCACAGAAAAACTCACTTTCATAGGGAGGCTTGTCGATCATTTACTTTACATGTGTGCTGCTGTAGAATGTGATGACTGAGCGTTCAAGTTTTGTGAACAGTGTTTCTCACACTTAGAAGACGTGATTTGTAACCACTACAAGGAGTCATGGACCTTTGGCGGATTACTCTTTTTTGATGATAAGATAAAATATATTAATATTACTGAACAAGCATATACATTAATTTTTTAGAGTGGGCAGATTTGTTCAAATTAACAGTTAATCCCAAACAAAAAGGATCCCCCTTATGAACAAAAGAGACATTAGATCCTATATTGTTTATATACAGTAAGTCTTTTAGAAGAGGCCAAGGCCAAGGATTAGTGGTTGGAGATGGAAGAAGATCAGCGATCCGATAATTTAAGCATCACACTTCTTTTATCTTTAACCCTAAACTTATGGAATGGTCTAAGACCTGTTCTTATACTAAACAGTTTAGGATCTATACCACTGGATGCCTTAATAAAACCTATAGCAAACAAAATAAATCTACCATCTAGCAAAAAGATAAAGGACCATCCCAGAGAAGTTACTCCTAGTGCCTGGTATCCTGCATAGATTAAAATAGAATAATTGAAATGCAAAAGACAAAAAAAAACAGATAAAAATACCTCCTCTCCTTTGCCCAAATTTACATAATGGAATGTAATAGGGGGTGGGAATATTTCCAAATCAGCCAACCATGTTTTAGTCTGCTTCAGTATCCAAATGGGATCAAGTTTTTCTAAACCAATCACAACTTTGTTTCTAGCAGCCCAAATGAAATAACACGTAATAACAAACGCCCCAAAAAACGAATTTAAAGAGTACTAGTCCAATTTACAATTAAACAAAGTTTCAATGCAAAGATTTTCCAATGAGGAATACAGCAATAATTTCGTTCTTAGCCCCAGTAGATCAACAGCCCAGATGTGTTTAACCCAATCACAAGAAAGGAATAAGTGCCAATAGGATTTGACACAACTTCCACAGAAAGCACAAGAAGGTCGATCTGAAGCCATTTGGATAAGATCGCCTTGAATGAAAGACCTACATTTAACAATCGCCAGAAAAAAATTTTAAACTTGGCATGAATCTTCATTTTCCAAAAAAAATTCCATGAAGAGGATCGAAATAAATTATGATGGGAAACTATGGAATTTAGAGATTTAACTGTTAGTTTAGTACTAAATCTGCCATTTTTTGCTAAAGTACACCACTAGCTATCATTAGACGAAGACAGATTGATCCTGTAAATGTGAGAGGAAAAATGCATAGGAATTGATTCATCAAGTAAACAGAATTCCAACCTGAATTAATTATAAATTAGTCAACCTTATCATCTCTTTTTGCCAAATCTTGTAAAGAAGGAAAGACACAACCTCGAATCGAAGGTATCCAAGGGTCGGTCCAGAAGAAAGTTGATTTACCATTGCCAATTTTTCTAATCACAATATTTTGCAGACATGGAATAATATAAATAATACTATTCCAAGTCCAAGATTTCCCTTTTTTGTGTGGATTTTAGGATAAAAAAAGGTAGAGTTGGGAAAGTATTTGGCTTTATGAGTTCGAGCTCAAAGAGAAGTGGATTCCGAAAGTAATCTCCATCCTAATTTCATCAATAAAGCTTTGTTATGATCCTCAACCCTTCTAAAACCCAACCCCCCTTTTGATTTAGCAACACACATTCTATCCCAAGCAATAAGAGTAGAATTTTTCTTTTTTCCTGAATTCCCCAACCAGAAATTGAGACATAAAGAATCAATGTTGCGACAAATTTTTATTGGAAAATGAAAATTGTTCATCAAATATGCAGGAGTGGAAGCAAGAATAGATCTGATTAATACCTTACGTCCTGCATATGATAAAAATTTAGATTTCCAAAGAGATAGTTTATTTTGCATTCTCACAACCACTCTATCCAACTCCTTAACCTTTGATCTGCCATGAAAAAGATTAATTCCCAAATAAATAACATCTTTAGACATTTCTTTAATACCAATGAGGGAACAAAGTGCCGTTCTTTCCAAAGATGGGACATTCCTACTGAAATAAATACCACTCTTAGAAAGAGTTATTTCTTGTCCCGAAAAATCTTAGAACAAATCCAAAATAGCCTTAATAGATAACAAATCATCTCGAGAAGCCAACAGAAAATGAAGATGTCATCCGCAAATAGGAGATGAAAAATTTCGGGAGCGGTTCTGGCCACTTTAATGACCCTAAATAGATTCAAATTCCGATAAACAAAAAACAGTCTGGAGAAGACCTCCATGGCCACAATGAATAAATAAGGACGGAGGAGGCAACCTTGTTGAATGCCCCTCGAGGGCTTAAAAAAATCGAAAGGACTCCCATCTAATTTGATAGAAAAAGAAGTTGTGGTGATTAAAGATAAAATCAAATTGCATCACTTATCCCCTAACCCCAGAAATCTAAACAGAGAGACAATCAAATTTCATTCAATTCTATCATAAGCTTTTGACATATCAATCTTAATGGCAACATATCCTGTCTTACCTCTGGTATGTTCAAGAAAATGAAAGATTTCCTGTACAACAACAATATTATCAGTAATTTATCTACCCGAAATAAAAGCCGACTGAAAAAGGGAAATAAAAGATTTTTAAAAAATTCTTCAGATTAGCAATTAATTTGGATAAAATTTTATAAACCATATTGCAAAGACTGATGGGTCTGAAATTCCCAACCCAAATAGTAGAGTCTTTAAGAATAAGGCATATTAGAGTATGATCAACCCCTTGAAGAATAAGGGTATCATCAAAGAACTTAGAGGAAAAAAAGAGCAAATCTAGGCTTACCAAGGTCCAAACTTTTTGGAAGAAACAAGCTTGAAACCCATCTATACCTGGAGCTTTGAGAGGACCAAAGAAAAATACAACCTTCTTAATTTCTTCCAATGAAGGAGGAGAGCAAATTAATGCCGCATCCACCGAGGAGAGGACCTGAGGAAATAAGCATTCCACAAAACCTGCATCCAAAGGATTCGAAGTTACAAAAGACTTTTAAGATGAGAAGCAAAAATATGAGCCATAGCCTTAGGATCATCAATTCTACGACCCTCCTCATCCCAAATAAAATCAATCATTATTTTCCTCAAATTGGATTTTGCCACCGAATGGTAGAATTTGGTGTTTCGATCACTATCTCTAATGTACATATGTCTGAATTTCTATAACCAAAAGGCCTCCTCCACATCAAATATTCATTTCAACTGGCCTTGGATCTTATCCAACATAACTTGGTCTGGTGCAGTCTTATCAGAACAAGAAAGATTACTATCAAACATTTGATTCTTGAGGTAATTAATATGCCCAAACACATCTCTGTTCCAGGTTTCAAAATATTTGAAAAAGAGACCAGTTTCATAGCAATTGGATCCCCAGAAAAAGAATTCCAAGAAGATATACAGAACGAAGAGAATTCAGGGTGATAGATCCAAGCTTCCTGAAAATGGAAAACTTTTTTGTAACTGGGACGAGATCCAGAGGTTGAAAGAAGCAAATGGTTATGATCAGATCCTACTGGGGATAATTTAGAAACATAAGCAAGAGGAAACAAGAGAACCATTGAGGGGAAGCCAAAACCCTATCAAGACATTCTTTGATAAGTCTAGGTGGTTTTTGCTTATTTGTCCAAGTGAAACGAGATCCTCGAAAACCCACATCCTCAAGAGAAAAAGACATCTTTAAGTTTTTCGGTGCCAAAGGATGATTGAAAAGGAGACCCTCCAATTTTCTCAGAGGGTGAAAGCATCTCATTAAAATCTCCAATAATACAAAACATATAATCCAAAGATGATCCGAAATCAAATAAATCCAGTCAGCATTGACTCCTAGCAGCTTGATGTGGTGGTGCGTACAAGCAGATTAACCAAAAAGTATTGCAACTTTTCTCCTCAATTTTAATTCCAATAAAGTTACTAGAGAGAAATGAATCCAAAACAATGATGACTGGTTTAGTAAGGATCCATTACCCACCCTCCCTCCTCTTGATCCTGTACTATTAATATAACAAACAGATTTGTAATCGGATATAGGGGGTTTCAGCTTTAAACAAGCATACTCCACACATTTAGTTTTACAAAGGAAAATAATATCAAGATGAAATTTATTTATATGAAAGGATAAACATTTTTTTGTAAGTATATTATTAAACCCTCTAATATTCCAGGAAAGGATAAACACATGACAGAAAAGATAAGGACAGAAAACCTACAAAAGTGATAACCTCTTCGAGGATGAACAGACCGATGCACCGCACAATTTTTAAGCTCCAAAATGCAGATAGATAAGCTAAGCAGGATAATAAAAAATACAGAAAAGTAGTTAAAGAACTGCAGGTACTGAGTAAAGGAGAATACCAGTTTAAGTGTCTGTGTCTCCACCGATGTGCCAGGTACAGATCCAAGAGAGATGCCATCATCAGAGGGTAAATCTGAACAACCAATATTGGAACCTCCAGAAAGCTCACTGACCAATTCTTTAACCAAAGAGATGAAGGAAGTAGGGTCATTCGAGGAAGCAATAGAGAGTTCCAGAATGGCTTTGAAAGCCTCAAATTCAAATGCAAGAAATGGAGAAATGGAAGAAGTGAACATTTTTCTTTTTTTTTTTGGGATTAGGATACCCAAAAGGATTCCCCACAAAGACCTCCTAAACAGGGCCTCTTCTGTTTGGTTCAGGAAACACAAGATCCGAAGCAACCCCAAAAGAAAGGTCGAAATCTAATGGATACAAATCAACAGATGAACCAGAGAAGCTCAATCCCATCGAGGGAACAGAATTCCCTAGGTCAAGAGACTCATCTTCAACAATATTAAAGAGTTCTGAATCCGGATGTAGATCCAATAATAAGGAAGAAATAAATGCATCATCACTGGGAGAAAAGCTTGAGAAAATGGACCTTGGAATTGAATTATCAGCAGCAAGGTCCAGAGAAGGGGAATTAAACTTCTCAGAGGGATTTTCAACAACACCCAAATTAAGATCCACATCAATTGAATCACTAATAGTCTCAGGCTCAGAAAGAAAAATCACAGGCGAACTACATATGGATATTTCAGCTTCACCGTGACCCAGTCCAGAAGTATCAACCCAAGATTTGAGAATGCAGGGAGTGCAGATTCAGAGATAGGGGAAGCAGCCCTAACAACCTCATCCATGACCATCAGGGTTTCTGCCGTCATACCAGTGAAGTTAACACAAAGTGGCGTCAAGGCTTGCTCAAAAAAACTAATAGACGGGGTCCTACTAGATGACCCAGGCCCTAATGATCTGGGGCAAAAATTCTCTTCATGATAGAGACGTCCACACTTTCCACAAATTTTAAATGCCTCATGTTTTAGAAAAACAGGCAACGATTCCCCCTGATTGTTACGAATCTTGGAATGAGTACAAATAGGCCTTCTCCATTTGAACAGAATTTTAACACGACCAACATTAGAAGATAAACCCAACTCAGAAGTATTGAGAAACAGGTCCTGAACTTTACCAACATAGGAAACTGTTTGTTTAATTTTATCAAAAGAATAAGCTTCCAAGGGGATGGGACTAACCTGAACTCAAACAGGCACAATTCCACGTTCAAAGCTAAACAACTCATCGTCCAATAAATGAGTAACAAGATTGATCTGAGCCTTTCCACACCACCAGGGGCATAAAGCTTGAAGTCTATCCCGAGCAGCAGCCAATTCCATCTCAACCAAAAACTTCCCATTTTCAAGCCAAGTGATAGACATGACCCCAAGAGGTAGGGGTGTCAATAAAGCTCGGCTGGCCCGAACCCGTCTTGAGTCCGGCCCGGACCCAACCCTGATTTTTCAACCCTGAGGGCGGGTTTGGGTTTAGTTATAGTCTAACCCTGGTAGGGTCAGTCGGATCAGGATTTAGATCCTAGGCCTAGCCCGGCCCAGCTCGACCCTGTATTAATTATAAATATATAATATTAGATCATCTATTATTTTGATCAGGACCATAAAAAGAGTTGCTGACATGATTGTTATTTAGTTGTAACCCTTATAAGCTATTCACCAAATTACAAAGAAATGGTTACAAAAAAATATCTTTGGTTGGTTTGGAAAACCCACAGTAAAGCCAAACAACATCGGATTCTCCCTGTTGACACTCTTGGTTAAAGTACTTCCAGAGACACAGTAGGGCTTAGTTGAGCCGAGACCAAGCTATTCACCAAATTCTCCCTCACAATGGCAGCTGGGCGGAACCGAGAAGGAACTAAGGCCAGCCAGACCCAGAATTAGCAGAACGGCGGCCGCGATACTGGTGGCCAGATTTAGGACCAGGAGGCCCACGTGGGGGAGCCCAGTGGGACATAAATGAGCACTGAAAGGAAAGAGGTGAACCGTAAAAAATCAGAAAAGATAGCCGGAATCGCAAAACCCTACTTGTAGGATTAAGCACCGACCAAAATAAAGAGTAAGCTAAGAACTTCAAATGCAAGAGAGAAGACCCCTAAGAGGCAAGACCATCAATCAAGTAGAAATAAAAAAACAAGTACCAGGAAAAACCAGTAACCAAAACAGGAACAAAACGAAGAATAGAGGGAGAGAGAGCATCAAAACTTGCACTGTATGTGTCACACCGTAGAGCCACTCAATTACCCGGGTAGGTGAAACGGTATTAAGAGGGACAGAGTGAAGATAGAATGGAAGGATGTGTAGGTAGGAAACTAAATCTAATGGATCATACTTGTGCTAAAAAACCCACTAACACCATCTTACAAAAGTAGAAAACTAGCAATTGGCTGCAATGCTACTAACTCCATCCATTCCCCTTTACGGATTACTGCTATGCTAGAGTGCGCATATTGATGTCCAACACACGCAACCAATTCTATTCCTACTGAATGGGGCAAAATAAGTAATCAATTTTTTTTTTTAAAAAAATTATGTGGCGGGTTGGGGGGTTCCATGAGCGACCTCCTTCAAAAGGAGTTGGGAAAGATGGTATTACTTACAGTAGAGTAACGTGTTATTAATACCCGAACCACCTCAACAGTAAGTAAACTTTGCATTTTTTCTCTTTGCTTTGGTTTTCTAAGAGAAGGGAACGTTGGCTCCCAAAGTCTTATATTGCGGAATCAGAGATAAAATCGACCAGTGATGATTCGGATAAGATTTTTGGGTGTGAATTGGTAAGAATTGGGATCGTTTATGGCCGATTCCCATACAAATACGGCTCTGGGGTTCTCTTTTATTCTACTTTGGGTTACTCTCGATTTTTTATGAGAGCCTAAGGATGGAATGCAACTTCTCAATCTGCCCCTGGTAGCTGGTATTTGTTCTTTGAATGGTATGATGGCTCCATTTGTACCCCAGCTCCTAGAATACAGGATAACTGCCGAAATGAAACCGGGAATCAATCTATACTTTTCTGGGGCTTGCCTTGCCCCAACATCTAATCTAAATAAAGGGCGGGCGCAAGAACCAGCTGAGCCTCTTCAAGAAGGCTTTGCTTGGTAGACGCTGCCAGAACAGAGAGGAGGTTTTACAAAGAAAGGGGTTGCAACTTGCAAGAGTTATTGTTAACTTTGTTATTGTCCATTATTAGTGAAGTTAATCTATTTAAATAAACAGCCAAAGTAAGGGTGTGAATGAGTAACAGGACCAAATACCGAATCTGGATCCTGATTGAATAACTTGAATCGATTCGGACCGAATTTAATATGGTGAAGTCCTGGATCTGTAAATCTCTTTATAACTCGGTTCGATTCGGTTCGGTTTGGATTCGGATCTACCCACTAAATCGACAAATCAAACCAAATCTAAACCGAATACCCGCCTAAAAGTCAACTTAGATTCTAAGTTGGCGGTTAACCCTTAGAGCCTTAGAGCCTTAGACTCACTTACTCCTTAGTAGTTAAGTCTTACTAAATATGGATTTCTTCATGATCACGACTTCTTCTATAACTCTTCAATTCTTTACATCTTTCTCTTTACTGCTTCATCTTCTCCGTCTTTCTTGTTCTCTTTATCACTTCATCTTCTCCTTCTCTTGAATATTAGAATCGAACGAGAACCGAATGGCATAATTGAATTTAAACTAAATATAGTAATTAGATTTAGTAACCAGATAAGAACCAAATAGAAGAATAGGGATGCAAGTTTGGCCCTATCGGCCCGAACCCGCCCTAAGCCCAAATAGGGCCTAGGCTGAGATACTTGGCCCTGAGACAGGGTCGGGTCGGGCTAGGGCTGAGGCCTCCGGCTAAGCCCGACCCAGCCCAACTCAACCATGCTTTAAATTATACTATAAAATATATATTGATATATTATATATATTTTAAACATTAAATGTGATACATATTTTGTTATATAATATTATATATAAAGATAATAAGTGATAATATATTTTATAACCAAATGTTCTCTGTGTCAGGGGCGTAGGCTGCACCCGACACATGGAGGTGGGCAAAATGACTACCTTACCCCTTGAATGGCAAACCCGTGTGTCTAGGCGCAGGCTGCACTGCGGCACAGAGAACATCAGCCCATATTTTATCATAGTGTTATTTTATGTAAAATTGAAAATTTTCTCTCCAATCCAGCCCAACTTTGTCCAGCCCATGCATCTCTCCATTCTCCCACTCCATGATTAGGGTCAACCAAGGTCAGCCCAGCCTAACCCTAAGGGCGAGTCAGGGTTGAATTTTTCAAGCCTTGAGTTAGGGTCAAGCCAGACTTGGGCCCAGCTAAGGAGACTCAGGGTTGGCCTAGGGTTTTAAAAAGCTCGGCCCAACCTGACCCTGTTGCAGCCCAATACAATAATCGAATTATCACCAGATCCAAACTGAACCGACCAGGATCGGTTAGAGTATTCAATTCTAAAACCAATCCATAACTTGGTCCGGATTTGGATCCCACTGCCACTGCTTGGAACCGAACCGAATACCCACTTGGATACCAATTTGATACCCTGGGCCCAAAGTAATTATTCTTTGCTGAATATTTTTTGGGTAAAAATTATTCTTTGCTGATTAGTGGTTTATATAATACTATTTCATATTCGAGATTAGTCTCACCGCTTTTTCTTTCCCGGTTAAAGAGTAGGTCTCACGGCACAAACGCCAGACGTCTCTGAAAAATATTTGGAACCATAAACTAGTGGAACGTTACGTTCTATCTCTTGTTTTCCAATAAACAAGAAGTATTACCTGGCTGATTCCAATACCTTAATCTATAACCCAATAGGCCTCCCATCTGTAGCCAGAGGTGTAAAAAAAGTTATTGAAATCAACTCCATCTTAAAAAACAGTAGAAAAAAAAAAGAACTTAAATGACCTTATATGAACTCAAAATTTGATCATCTAACTTCTAAAGGAGCTCTTCAGATGTATTCAACAGTCACAGCAACGCATCGGATAAGAAACCGGTGACACAACTTTTTCCTCAAAAAAGCAATTTACTAATCCAACTGCTGCAATCTCCGGGTAATAAAATCCATAGTACGATACAACGATTTGCTAATAGAATAATGTGCTTAGTCTAACCAAAACAGGAAAAAGAAATTGTAATTAAGCCATGGGTAAACACTAAGAAGTCATACAGGGAGAAGGTGATTATCAAATGCTTAGGCGATAATATCAGAACAGTAACTATCCATCATATTCGCCCTGGGAAAACTTGTTCTCTGGATAATAATTGGCTGTGACTACATTTCCTCCAAATCTCCTCCCATTCAACCCTTGCCTGGCTTTGGTAGCTCCATCTACGTCTGCATACTCCAAGAACACCTGCAACGCAGTAAAAACAAGTAATCAGTAATCATATAGCTTTTTTTTTTGGCGAGGCTTCAAAAAGGTGATAGAATTGAGACCTCGATGATTAAAAATTGATGATTCCAATTTCTAATAAAACTATCATACATATGGATTAGGATTAGGATTAGGATTTTTAGAAAAAGAAACAGCATTCTATACCATGCACAACTTATCCGGAAAAAAAATCATACCAAAGCACCAAAAGATGGGTTGGTCAATCACACACAATTAGAAAAGAATCTACAGGATAATAAATGTATATTCATCAGAAGAAAAACTGCAGGCAAAATCTCTCCACAAACCTTTCCAACACCTGGAGATAACTCGCCATTTGGTCCCGGACGTGGAATGGCTACATTGGCCAGATTCCCTGCAGACGCAAAAATTAATAAGAATTTTGAAGCAATTCAAATAATCAAAATGCACAAACAGAAAAAAAAAAAAACCCCAATCTTAAGAGTAAAGATGGAAAGGTTAATGGATCTTCTGTATGTGGGTTAAGCGTGATTCTCTATAGCAGAATGTGGTACTACAAAAGGCTGTAAAACAGAAAGATATAAGACAAGAGAAAATTAATATTTGAGAAAAGATCTAAGAGAATATACACAGGAAGAAGAGAACAGAATAACGAGTATTCACCATATTTTCCGCCTTCTGCTCTCATGTCTTCCATTATGTCTTCATACTCCTCATCATCTTTTAGCTCATCTGCGTTAACTACCTCTGTTAAGCATATAACCTTGGTAGGTAGTGCACCACCTTGGAAAACAAGTCTCTGCAAAATTTAAAGCAGTCATTAATAATCCGTTCAATTAATCAATCCTGGCGTTACTTAAAACAGGGGTAAAGGCTGGGTATGCTGGCACCGTACCCAGCCTGAATTTGTCTCTCTCCACCCCCTATGGAAATGAAACCACCCCCCCTCCCGTCCTTCCCTTCCCACCATCTCCATTGGGAACAGCTGCTAGCTCCAGGAAAGCTAGTGGCGTGCCCAACCCTCTCCTCCCTCAAGGAAAATGTGACATAGTGGCTAACTGTAAGCAAAATGTACCATAAATGTGCCACCCAGTCTAAAAATTCAAATAATTGACAAACAAGTAATTCAAAATAAAAGACTAAGTTGAAAGACTGTAAACAACTGTATTTTTAAATTGGGCAAGAGATCGTTGTTTGGTCGTGTAGCGCCTAAATCAGCACGGGGGCTAATGAGAGTGCATACAAGGGCATCAACATAGATGTGACTCTTTATTTCATGGAGGGCAAGACTGTACTTTCATGTGCTCCTGTGTCTGGGCGCAGGAGCCACGTGGCCAGGTAGCGATTTTTTTCCTTCTAAATTAAACATGTGGTTATTTGGTGACCATTTGGATCTCCTTTAAATTATTTTCCCAGGCACAAGGAAAACAAATTTTTTTTTTCTTTTCCAACCCCCAATAACCATTGCTTTTTATTTCTTCTTTTTGTTCTAGTCATTACAAAATATGAACTGAAAATGTTACCTGAAGCCTCAATATAACACAATGAGCCCGATGTCATGGCTAACCTGAAGATCAGAAGCTTAAAGCTCCTAAAAACTTCAGGATATTTTATTAGTAAATCCAAAAAGAAATTCAGGAAACTTGAACCTACAGGCTTACAACAGGTTCTTAAATGTTCCTTCTACTAAATTTTAAAGGGAAGCAGCATGGTATAGTAACTAACATTAAGAGTTACACTAATTCAGGAAAATAAAATGAATTATATAAAGGCAATTGCCCCTTACCTGCAAAGCTACCTGCTGCTGTGCCTGCAATAATACACTCTCCTGCTCAGGTTTTGGCTGTGAAGCACCCTGATTTGCACGCCTAACAGTGAGAGTTTTATCACCCATTTTTATTCCATTGAGAGCTGCACAAGCGATGTCAGTTACTGACAGATCTTGATACACACAAAATGCATAGCCTTTTGAGTTCCCTGTTTCCCTGTCCTTGACAAGATCAAACCCACGAAGAGGCCCAAAGGATTCTAAAAGCTCCCGTATCTGTACTTCTGTGAAATAGTACGGAAGCCCACCCACGAAGATCCGATCAGGACCCTCGAGTCCACCAGCAGAACCTGGAGTTAATCCAACAGCAGCTAGGTTGAGATTGGGATTTGGTTGACTTGGCCCAAGTGCTGCAGCAAGAGAAGGATTGTAATCACTTGGCCGCCTCACCTTCACTGGTGCACCCTGTCAAACACAAGTATCAACACAAACAAACCAAATTGTTAGGCTAATGAAAACATGTGCGGTCTGAAATCATTTTGAATTCACCACTGGGAACATTCCTAGGATTCAAGTGTTTCTGAAAACCAATAAATATGATAATTTGGTAAATAATATGGATATAATCAAGATAGCAACAAGAATATACCTCAAAAATAATACCATCCAAGGCCATAGCATTACTAGCCTCCTCAACAGACCTCATTTCAACAAATGCAAACTTCTTCTCATGGTTGATGTATACATTGACAACAGCATCTCCTGCAAGATCAAGTGTCAACATATACTGATTCAAAGTAACCAACCAAAGGGTGAGCAGGGAAGAAATTAAAACCTGGTCCAGCAGAGTTTCCTCCAATTGCAGCCATAACCTGGCTGAAGAAAGTTGCCACTGACTGAGTAAAAAAATATATAAAATAATCAGTAATCAATCAACTTAACTAGGAAAAATCTAGACTTCGAGTGATCAATAAGTTCAACCATGCTTCAAACAAGAATAGTAAAACATACTAAAAACCACAGATCCTTCTAAAAAAGTAATCATGCAGACAAACTGAAAGTGAAAATAATAAGTCAACAATAACTTGTCACAACAAATGTTCTGCTAAATTAATTTAAAAAAAAAAGCATTACAAGTTCTGAGAAATACATTAAGTTCTTCAAGGAGCCAACACCATATTCCAGAAAAAACAATCCAATATCTAGTTTCTTTCCACCCTAAAATCTCAGTTAAATGGATCAGATACTGATGCCAGAAAGTACCAGCTATGAACTTTCTTTCTCAATTTTAAAGATTGAAAATGAAGTAATTAGGTTTTTGCTTTTCAGAGCTTAGAAAACTTAAGAATTTAATATTCTCTTTTACCATGTCAAAATACTGCATGCTGAATTGCCAAATTCTTCTCGCACTCTTAACAGTTCTCCCAAAGGATGGCAAAAAATGAAGTTCGAATATTCATTTTTACACAAGAAAAATTATTAGACAAAAGACTGAACTTCTTCCAGAAAAATAGAAAAGGAAAATGAAAAGGATTCATCAAGTCTTAAACATCCATCCGCGGGGAGAGGGGGGTGGAAAAAAACAACAGCAACAGTCCACGAAATCAAGAACAACAATTAGACAACAGTCAGCAGGATGAATAACCTGTTCATTCGCAGTTGGAGAAAGGCCACCAACATAAACCCGCCGAGCATGTCTTGTTGCCTAACAACGAAAGCAAATAACATTTAGATATCAAATGTATCAAAAGAAGGATGACCTATATCCATGAAGAACCAATACACTGTACCTGCTGAGTCATTGCCTGAGGGTGCATCAAGAGTGGGGTTGCCAGCTGGAACACACAATCATCGAATAAGAAATTCACTGAACCGACACATTAACATAATATCACCACAACATAAAATAAAATAGACTCACCTGTCCAGGAAATTGTAACATATTTGGAAACATTCCAGGGATTGCTGGAGTTGGCCCATTCAATTGACCTGCAAAATCCATTTAGATTAAATAATGGTGTAAAGGCAAAATATAAGATCAAATACTGCTAACGATAATGGGTATCAAATCAATATGCACCTCCTTATGTTCATATATGCTCAACAAAGCCATTGGCAGCACAGTGGGACAAGTAGCCCAACATTGCCTTCTTACAACAAAACATAAGACACAGAAACAAACAAACAAACACCAAAAACAAGAAACAACCAACCACTCTCAGTTTCAGAATTAGTTCATGAATATAGAAAATAAATAAATAACAAAGCCAATCAAGATACGGCAGCCTTGGCTTGCTATTATTTTCAATGTAAAAAGCAAATGAATATAGCTTACCAAATGGTACCAACCAATTTGATATGATTTTCCAAGCTAAACACAAGCACAGAAATAGAGACTGAATTAAAGGTATAGGATGGAAAGAAACCCAATGTACCTGCTGCAGCAGCAGCAGCAGCAGCTGCTGCTGCTCCTGGCATCAATGCAGTTGGAGGAGCCATGTCGAAACCACTAACCCGTTTGCTGCAATGACAAGTTTAAAATTAGATAGTTACTATAGAAGGAAAAAATTTTGATTACCACAAAGGTGAATGAAAGATTAACTAATATACACTGATAATTATTACAGGTTAAATTATAATCATATCTGTTGATCATGATTGAATATCTCAATCATTCACATGCATCAATATGCCCCTAACCCCCCAAAACAAAGTTCCCGGACCATTGGACAGCCAGTCACACCATGGTCAAACTGTCCAGACCATAGACTGCAAATCCGGACTGAGTATCATTTCAAGGATTGGAAGCATTCTGGAAACCAATGAATGGTCAATATACCATCAAGTCCAAATTTACAACCATTAAAACCGGACAATTGGACCACCAGGCCTTGTTGAAACTGGACAGACGGACCTCCCATAACTGGACCAAACCAGACAGAATGTCTTCAAGTAGTGAGATGATTTGAAGCCAAGCCTTGCACTCAACAATCAGACTGCTGAATATCAGGCCAGCAGAGGCAGATAGCCGACAGTTTTAAATCATTGACTAGGAGTCTAGGACTAAAATTACACCAACCTCAAACAGTTACAAGGTGATTTCTAAACGAAAAAAACTGGCAATTTAGGGAAATAATTAACCATGGATGCCACAGAATTTAGCTCCATGAAGTTGGCTAAATTTAGTTAATGTGTTCCTCAGCCAAAACACATTACATCAGTGTAAAACAGACTGGTTTATTATGTAACCCATAGCAAGAATGCCAACAATGGGCCCTGGTTGTCACAACAGTCAGTATTGATGAACCACTAAAAGCCATTGAACGTTTGATAACAAAGCTTAAAGAATAACCTGTACCTAAATTTGGTAATATGTAGGCACAGATCCATGCTCAACCTGCACCAGCAATGAAATAAACTATGAAATGTATGGTTACCTTTTTGATCTTGAACGAGATCGAGAGCAAGAGCGAGATCTTGATCTATGATGAGATTTACCCCTTGAACGAGATCGAGACCTATGTCGATGTCGCCCATCTCGATCTCGATCATATTCTCTACGCCTGGAAATTATTTTGAGACAATAAATCATAAAAAGCATTAACATAACATTAGGCTTAACAACAGGCTAGGACAGAGGGAATAACAAATAACAATCAAATGCAAGTGGAAATAGAATGGTAAAGTCAAACATATCAAATCTAATCACATTTACGATACAAAAACTTTCTAGGTCTGTACAGACACACACTAATAATTTTCAACAGCAGAAATTTGGAAAATACTGGTAGATGGAAAATTCTATAAAAATGACGGTCCAAGTTTTTCGGTGAAATAAGCCCAATAGCAACAGAGTTTTCAAGCACCAAGATGGAACATAAGGCGTACCACTTAGTCTAAGCCTCCAGTGCAGCTCACGACCATGGCCTCTTGATAAAAAAAATTGACAAATAAACACACAACAATATAAACCAAAGTCATTTAGATACATAACGGTGGTAGCAATTGTAATATTTTTTGAGTCAAGTTTCTATACTCAAAAAAAAGAAAATGGATTTTTGCATTTTCTGTGTCTCATATATAAGCCAGTTAAAACATGTATATTTAAAACATATCAAAACTGGAGAACATAAATATGGGTCTGACATAACAGTATATCATGCAGTAGAAAATAGGGGGAATTGACGATCTACTGGGTAAAAAAACAGATTTACAAATCTGGTGTGTATCAATTATGTTTTACATTTACAAGGTAAGATTTTGAAAAGATTTACTAATTCTCCATGTGAGTAAAAAATCTAAAGGAATAACCTAAAATACCCCCAACATCATTCTCTCCTCCTCCTCATCAGGAACGCCTCCGCAACCTCTCCAATCTCCTTCAAGCATATGCTGGCAATGTTTGTCATCTCTCTCACACACACGAGGGGTTTCTCTTTAAAAATGCAAGAGAGCCTATACAGTCCCAGCAAATTTATTGGTTGTTTTGGAGCGGATTGAACGCTCTCTCTGTTGCTACTGGTGTTGTCTGGGTCTGTTCGACAAGCTACTTTGACAGTCTCTTTCTGTGTGATTCCCTTCCATGGTCCATTATAAGTTGGGTTCCAATAAAAAGAGTTCGGCTTGACAGTTTGAAACTCAGCAGCACCATTAACTTGTCCGTTTCAAATCAAATCTCAGGGTGGATGACTATAATCATGGAGGTGGCTAATTTATTATCTTCAATACACATACAATTCCCTAAATGATATCCGAAGAATGTTTCAACTGCAGCTCCTTCGCTGATTTGTCAGTGCCAGTTCCTGGGCATGAAGAACATATAAACAGGTATAACCCAACCCACCAGATTTCTCATTCGGATCAAGCTATCCTCAGAACCAGAGCTAATACCTCTGATTCACAAAGAATTTGAACAAAAAGAAAGAGATGGAAAACAGGGTTAGTGACAAATGAATGTTTCAGGTGGTTTCATATTAGCAAGAGCTTGCAGTGACATTGTAGATTGTGTGTAATAAATTGAGGCCTTCTCAGAATAAGGTGCTTGAGAGAAGTAGTAGCAATGCAACTCGGCGGAAGATGCAGAAGGTGTGGTGCCGCTACTCAATGAGACGGAGTCTTCCATCTCCTGTGATGCAATGTATACTTGCCCATGACTTTTCTTTTTACTTTAAACTTGTCAGTCTGAAAACCATGGTCTAGCTACTTGAACAACACAACTGGATTTGGTTTCAGGGCTTGGCAGGGCAGGGGAAGGGAGGAACAAGGAGGGAGTGGATGCGGAGGTGTTCCTTCGTTGGAGGAAGAAGGAGAGAAAATAATATTGAGGGTATTTTAAGGTATTCCTTTAACTTTTTTACTTACATGGGAATTTGGTAAATTTTATCAAAATCTTAACTTGTAAATATAAAACATAATGGATAACTACCAATTTTATAAATTTTTTTTGTTATCTGGTAGATGTAGGAAATTCTCCCTAGAATAATTCTACTCTTTCCAGCCCCCCCCCCCCCCCCAAACAATAAAAAAAAAATTTCATTGCAATGACATTATTTTGCACCAAATATACAAGATAAAGATGGACCAAATGCATGAGGCCAGTCGCTGCCAACCTTTCATAGCATAGGGCTGCATCTCACATACCTCAATCACCTGACCAGGAGCCTTTTAAATCAAGTACTAAGAAGTTTTCTTTAATGTCTCACCTCAAGGATTATGCCTGACAAGGCTTTTTGGAGAGTGAAGAACAGAAAACCATAATGAATCAATATGTAGAATTGCATCATACACTTCTCATAATTATGTTATTAACAGAAACCAACCTACAAGAGAGAAAAAGAGGGTCGAGTAGGGGAATCAGCAAAACACACGGATGCCTTCTTCCAATTAATTATCAATGGGTCAGCTCCACAAAGGAGGTTTCAGAAAACTTCATGCCAATTTCAGCCACTACATGAGCTAAAATACACCATAAGAAAACTGAAATGCATTCCAACTCATACCTCTCATAGTCTCGAATTCGGTGATAATCCTCATCGTCATCTCTATCTCGACCACGGTCCCTTCTGTCATTCCGTTCCCTATAGTGGTCTCTATGGTGACGATCCCGATCTCTGTCTCGATCCCTTTCCCTGTCTCTGTCTCTGTCTCTGCCTCGATCCCTTTCCCTGTCCTTATCCCGGCTTTTTTCTCTTTCCTTCTCCCTACTTCTTGAAGATTCTCTGTCATACTCCCGGGATCCATGCTGCAATAAATCAATGCATTTGATTGTAGCATCAGCAAGGGTATAACACATAGCCAAATGATTATTCTCTAGCATTAAATGAATGTAATAATCAATTCAGCAAATAAAATTACATAATTCATATATATGGTTTGACAACCAATTCTGAATGTTCAAATGTTTCTTCAGATGGGCTGTCAAATATAAGAACTTAGCTGAACAAATACTTTATTGATACAACAACATGAACATTTTATACATGTTACGTGGTAATAAAAATAAGACCCCCATATTTGATATCAGGTACAATAGGCATGGGCAGTAACATTTGTTAAGTAGCATTCCTAGGAGTCATGATTGAGGAGACCTTGCACAAAATGTCTACATGATTAATGTGAACATTCTCTGAGTATCAAACTCTTAAAAAATGTATTACCGAACCCCAGGAGGGGGCAGGGAGAACAAGGGAAGGGGATATACAATAGAAACAAAAGAAAGGGGGGAAAGAGAGGGGGAGGGAAGAACAGACTGCCCGACCTACGTAGAAGTGGGAAGCTGCAAAAGAGACAAATCAAGACCCCAGAAAACAACAATATGCCTGTTCCTTGGGGTATCCAAAAAGTGCCTATGACGCATGCAATCGAGCTTGGAGGACATGTCGAAGAAGATGGCTTTCCAAATCAAATCAAAAGATCAGGATTTGGAAGTCCATCTCCTGAGGTTCCTTTCTATCCATATATGATAAATAGCAGCGCCAAACACAAGCTTCTCAATAGTATCACCTATAGAAGTCCCAGAGAAAGTCTTGTCTAGCCAGAGCCATTCCCGCTCGAAGGCCAGGATTCTCCTACTGCGGGGCCAGATCGAGGAGAGGGCTTTTTTCCAGATGGGATAGGTAAACAGGCAGTCAAAGAAGAGGTGGGGGATGTCTTCATGGCCATTCCAACAAAGGATGCAAGAAGGGGGAACAGGGATACTACGGCATGTTCTTGTGAAGAGCGGGGTATCCAGTAAATATATAGATGCAATTAAAGCTATGCATGAGGGCGTGGTAACTAGTGTGAGTTCTGTGGGAGGCCAAAGCAAGTAATTCCCACTTATGATTGGGTTACATCAGGGGTCAACCCTAAGCCCTTATTTGTTTGCGCTTATAATGGATAAATTAACCAAGAGCATTCAAGACGAGGTCTCATGGTGTATGCTCTTCGTAGATGATATCGTTTTGGTGGACAACACAAAAGCAGGGATTAACGCCAAGTTAGAGATGTGGGGATCAACTCTGGAAACAAGAGGCTTTAAGATTAGTAGATCAAAGATGGAATATATGATGTGTAACTTTAGTCATACCATGATGGATATTGACATGGTGAAAATTAAGGAGAGAGAGATACCTCAAATTGACTATTTTAGATATTTGGGTCAACAATAAAACAATGAATAAAGAAGGTGGCATAGATGAGATGTTTCATAGAGAATCAAAGTAGGATGAATGAAGTGGAGAGGTGCGACTGGAAAATTGTTTGACCAACTATTCCTTTACAGCTTAAAGGAAAGTTATATAGGAGTGTTGTCAAACTGGCTATGATGTATGGGGCAGAATATTGGGCTTTAAGAAGTGTCATAGAGAAGCTATATGAAGCAGAGATGAGGGTGTTAAGATGGATGTGCGGCAAAACTAGGAAGGATAAAGTTAAGGAATGAATGTATTAAAGCTGATTTGGGAGTTTTCCCGATCAATGAAAAGCTTCAAGAATGTTGCTTGAGGTGGTATGGCCATGTTCAATGGAGGCCTAGGGATGCCCTAGTAAGGAGGCGTGATGTAATCCTGATTGAAGCAGCTAGAAGAGCTAGGGGCAGGCCTAAAATGACCATAGGAGAGGTTCTGAGGAATGACATGCGTAGTCTAGGTCTTGCACCAAGTATGACCTCGGATTGAGCCTACTGGAGGGCAAGGACCCATGTTGCCGACACAATTTAGCTGAGATTTTCCTGACTTCCTGGGCTGTGCCTTTCCTCTTACTTTCTTTTCTCATTTCTAACTTCTCATCTCTCATTTCTTCATTCCTCTTACTTTCAGTTCCCTACTTTTGTGTGGAACCTCAGTTTTCCCTATTTTGTTTTGCAAGGATCCATGTAGCTAACCCCCAACTAAGTTGTGTAAGAATCCAACCAACAAAAGTAAAATGGGAAGAGACACAACTATAAGTCTTCCTAATGTAGTCCTAGGTAGGAGTAATCCCACTAAGAACCAGGGTAATAGGATCTCTTAACAAGGCTGGCCGATTGGGACAGCTTAGGCTAATTAGGGCAGAATTAGGGTTATGGTTAGGGTTTCGACTTAGGGTTTTATTTGGTAATGATGTGCAGAATTTTATGAGTCTAATGGTATAAGTTGGATCAAATTTGGTTGAGGTTGGAATTCTAGGGTTTTGGGTAGGATGCCTTATGAAAATGGATTGTTTGTAAGATCTAGGGTTTAGGGGCAGATTTTTGGAAAGAGGTTTATAGGGTATTAATGGGCAGGTCTAGGGGATTATTTTGATATAAAGAAGTTAGGGTTTGGATGAGTTACAAAATTCTGCAATTTAGGGCAGAATTGGATTTAGGGTTTTGGGGTTCTAATGGATCTATGGATTAATGGAAGGGGTGATAATAGGAGTAGATGGAGCTTAGGTTAGAGGATTAGAAGAAGAAGGTTAAATGCTGAATTAATAAACTACTTACTTGAAAGATTAAATCTTCAATGGTAGCAGCTTTGAAGAACTAGAAGAAGGACCTCCCGATCTACAAGATGCAAGGAGTCGATCGGAGTCCACCAATCCCTTCACCTTGATATTACCCATAAGGTAGCCTTGATATTACTCACAAGGTTCACTCAACAGAGCAGAGCAGCAGCTATGGCAGCAAACAAAAGCTTTTCATTAATCAAATTCGTGTCCAATGCTGGCCTCCCTTACAAACTTATATAGAAGACTCAAAAATAGACTTAGACACTAAAAAGGAATGGCCTAACCTTATCCCTAACCTATTAGGCAACTTAAACTGACTAGGAAACTGAAATAGACTCAAAATAGAGTCCTAATGACTTAAAAACAACTTAAACTACTTAAAATAAAAGAAGATTCCCTACTAGCCAATAGGATATAAGAACCTCTTAGCCAATAGGATCACTTCACTTAAATTAGACCAATTGAACCAATTGGATGCAACCAATTTAAACCGGTTCAATTAAAAACACAAAATAAAAAATAAGTATTGAGCTAATCCCGTATGCAACCTATATACCCCTATTTCAGGCCCACTAAATTGGCCTAATACATAGAAAACCCTTGGGAACAAAGGCCCAACATATATATATCCCAACCCTACATTTATTCCCAATGAAACAAGCCCTATTTGATGATGAATCTGCATCACTTCCCCTTCCACAAAGCTCCTCCCTCGATCATAATTATTTCCTTGTATTTCATTCGAACTTTTCCTCATAACATTCACAGAAATCTAGGTATTGGCATAAAGGGGGAAAAGAACAAACTCGAAACCGAAAATTCTGAACCGAATTCCCTGACCTTATTAACAAACCAAACTGATGCAGATAAATCAGCAAAAGTGGGCTTATTTTAGTGGAAATAAGCCTTGGGTTAGGTTCTATACATGTTGGGCCTTTAGTCCAATGAGGTTTTTTTTTTTTTTTTTTTTGGGGGGGGGGGGGAGAGGGGGATTAATAGGCCACTTTGATGGGCCTAAATCAGGGGTGGGAAGCAGGAATACGGTATTTACTTTATTAGGCTAGTTTAAGCTGATTTATTTCGGTCTAATTTCATTACCTTACATAGAGGGTTTAATTATAAGTTTCCTTTCAGTTTTAAGTTTCCTATTTACTATGTTAGTGTGTGGGGACAAGTAACATACATGAGTAGGGACTTTTTATTTTAAAGGGACTGCTTGTAAGGCTATTTCCATCCAACGATTTTAATCAATGAGAATATGGCTGTTGCCTTTTGCTGCTGAAACTGAGAGATTCAGTGGAGAGAAAGAACCTATAGGATCAGAGAGATTCTAATCTAGGCCTGTTGGTGAGAAATCAAAAGTCCTATATTCCTTCCTTTGCTCTGCTTTCTCTTCAAGTAAAGCTCTCTTTGGTTGGATTTCTATTTTGATTTCAGATTGGCTTCTAAAAATAAGTCAACGAATAGGTTTTTGGTCAAGAAATTTAAATTGTTTGGTTGCATAAGAAATACATTATGGTTGTTGGGATGGAATGGGCAACGAAAAGAGGTGGAAGGGTGGGAGGGCGAGCAAGGGTAGAGGTGGGAAACAAGGCAGGGCGGAGAGTGGGTCGCGACAGGGGTGGGGAAGGGTTTGCAGGGAGTATGATGGGGGCGAGGGATAGGAAAAGGGGAGGAGAGGTTACGAGCAAGGGTGGGACGGGTTGAACCTGAACTAGTCAAGGAATCTGGAGTTTTGGGTGGAACTCAAGCTCCAAAAATGTTTAACGGTTAGGTTTAAGCAAAGTCAAAAACGTCAAAGGCTTGGACCTCTGAGACTGCAAAACCGTAAGAAGCTTCTGTTCAGATAAAAGCGCTTCAACCAGTGAAAGTTGTTTAACATGTAACATCGACCTGCATCTTTCAAGCTCTGTATTTTGTGACTACGAAGCCTTTAGGAATTTCAGATCAAGTAGAAGAGCTTGAAACAGGAGGGGTTGCAACAGGGGTAGGTAGATTTGCAAGAGGCAGGGTGGGGGCGAAGGAGAGAGGGTTGCACAGGGAAGAGGGTGGGGTGGATCACAGAGAAGGGGTGGGGGAGAAGGCACAAGAGAGAGAGAGAGTCGAAATCAATGAAATTTAAATCCCGAAATAGCTCCCGACCAATTTCGGGATTTCAACTTCTATTACATTCTACTTCCCTTTAAAAAAAAATTCATACCAAATCCCCAAAATATTTGAAATTACCCCCCTGAATGCAAAATCCAAATCTAACCATAGAGAGCCTAAGCACTAATTTCATCTTTTATTTTCAAGCTTGCTGGAAGTTATTTGGTACTGTGATTTGGGAAGGATTTTATCGACTGTCACAGGCTAACAGCTGTTTAAGTGTCGTTAATAATGAGATTTAAATCACAGCAAGATGCCACCAATTTGAACATGGTGACAACCCTGTTTTAGGGCCTATCTTGCTGAAATCGATATCAGCCATTGAGAGGAATCTATCCCTTAGATTCCACTCATGTTTAGAGGTATTAAAGGACCATATAAATGCATCCTTTGACCAGAGTATCAGGCTGATCAGAACCTCTGGTCTGCCAGGGTATATAATCTCCCAATCTGTTCTCGTTTCCAGATTTGAGGATTTGAATTTTGATTTCAATCTGGCCGTTGAACCATTTGCAGTACTTTGGGGTTTTACTATCCTAACAGAATCGGAACCCCATCCATAAAGTTTGACTTTGACTTTACTAGTTAAACTAATTTCTGGTTTAGGGTGTTCTTGAGAACATGTTTAAGGGGCTTAAAATCCGAACCTAGTGTTCAGCCTACCACTAACTCTAATAATACGTTTCCATATAAAATTTTTGCGCGAACAAAACACGTATCTCCATCCAGTTCTGCCTACAAACAAACCATACACAAAATAATTGCTAAATTTAATTTTATGCGTTAAACCCTAGAATTGAATTCAATTGTCCACAACTCCACATAGAAAAGGCTATCATCCAGAAGGCAAATTAAAATTCAGTCCAATTACGATAAAAATCAATATTATCGCGTACAATTGAATGAAAGCACTCCAAAATAAGAAGAAATAGTTCTAAATTCGACGAAAATCAATAGTACCGAGTACAATTGAATGATAACACCCCAAAATAAATTTTTTAAAAAATAATAGTTCTTTCACCCTCCCCTCCTCCCACCCTAATTCCAAGCAAACTTCTTGAGATCTCACTTTTGAGACTAACCCGGAGGTTGGTGTGATAGGGAAGAGGGAGGAAACATAAAGAATAAGAACGAAATATGAAAAAGGGAAACGAACAGAAACAATTGAAGAGATGGAGCTACCCGCGATTTAGAGTCACTATATTCATCCGCACCGCCATGACTGCTAGTCTTCTGTGGGGGTGAGGAACTGTAATCGTTGAGTCCATCGCCGTTACCGTCATATCTTCCCCCGTAATCCGGCATTTTGAAATTGAAACCTTCTTTCTTCCCTTCGACTTCTCTTGGTATGGTCGTCTGTGTTAATCGTAGAACGAAATCGAGCGGAAGGCCTAAAGCGAATTTAGGGCTTCAGAGAAGGCAAAGTGCTTTTATACACATTACAGAAAACGGATACCGGTCTACACTGTATTTCTCTATACTCTATACGGCTATGCTATCTTTCTTATCGGTGTGAACTAAATTTTGGACTTAGGACCGGACCGGCCCTAATAATAACTTACGTATGTATAAGGAATTGGAAAATTACATCCCCTTCCCTATACTTTGGCCTAATTAAACTTTTCACCCTTTAATTTTTTCTAATTATCTTTAGACCCCTCTGATTCACAGTGTTTCTGGTGTTAATTTTACTTTAAAAAAATTTATTTTACCCTTGTTCTAAAACATTAGAAATAAATTTACAATACTTCCATTTTCTTCACCTGCAACCTAAAACACCCATAAGTGCATAACTATCTTTCCTCTCCCACCACCAGCACCACTGTCGCCATTGCCATCGCCTCCTCTTCCACCTCTATTCTAAGTGTTTACAATGTTGTTCAAACAAAAATCGATTTAGTCGAAGCTTCATCTGCTGGATTGACTATCAATCTAAGAAAAACATTAATCCAACGAAAATCGATGTTGACAGAGGAAAAAGAGAACACAACAAACCACAACGAATAAGAGGAGATCAGAGAGACATCAAGAAAAGATCAAAGGACGAAGAAGGGGATCGATTGGTATTAGATCACCGAAGGTTGCTGCTGGAAGGACTAATCAAGATCTACTCATTTTGATCTCTACGATCTGGTTGTTGAACAGATTTTTCTGCTACCTTAAGAAGACCGATCTCCCTAATCTGTGATCTGTTGGAGTTCAAAGATTGAGTTAACATTTTGTACCTAAAGAAGGGGATCGATTGAAATTTCAAGGGAATCTGATATTTGGTTCACTTATAATGGAAATCTCTATAACTATAAACACTCAGAGCAGAGGCGGTGGAGGACTCTTACAAAGATATCAATTAGAATATAGATCTCATGCACATGATTTGAAAATTACAAAGATATAAAATTTAAAACCAGAGTTGAATCGGACTCTTAGTCTCTAATTCTTACTGAACTCAGTTTATGCTTGAAATAATGAAAAAGTAATCGATATGAAACCCTAACATATGCATACTCTTCAGCCTATCTCAACTTGAAATCCCAGTTTACTAAGTTCGTCTTGGTCGTGAGTTCAGAAAAAGCTTGATTCAATGTCAAAATCAGAGGTTGAAGAAGCAAGGTGGGGGCTGAGTTGTAGGAGGAGGGTAAAAGGGACACTAACGGTATGGGTGTAATTGTAATTGATTATAAACTATAGGGGCGAAGGCATAATTAGAGAAGGTCAAGGGGATGAAAGTTTAAAGAAGGCAAAGTAAAGGGGAGGAGGATGTAATTTTCCCTATAGAATTTGAGGTCACTAGTTCGATACACTCACCCGATACTAGATCACTGCACCCCTTCCATAACCATTCACCTGGCATAATGGCATATGAATGGGCTGAAATTACGTGGATAGGATCCCCAATGCTACTCACATGGCAAACTTCAGCTATTTTGAGTTTTCCAAATAGCCTTAAAAAAGATGGGGAGAGGGTTTTATATGGGGGAATGCAGTTGCCACATGTGCACCGAAGCCAATGAGAGCATGCACACTAGAATCTCGGGTGTGGAGTTTCCACTTTTCATGGGGGCAGAGTAGTTATTTTGCCCCCCGTTGCGTATGTGCATGAGCTGTGCCCCCCTCCCCCCATGGGGAACATTTTCCTAATAAGATATTTTGAAGAGGAGAGAGAAGATACTAGTGTAACTTCCGTTGGCAACTCAAAGATATTTATGGTACACTAGAACCTTCTCTCTATTCCCCTCATATGAAATGGCTTTTCCACCTGTTGGAATGCTTTCCACGTTTGCTTTGTAGGGCAGAAGATCGCTGTCAAGCTATATGGCCCTTGCACAAGCACCTGGCCAATGAGAACACGCAGGGGCATTAACGAGGGTGAGATTTTTTTTTTCATTTATGGAGGACGGGACGGTCAAGGTGGTGCAACGGTGTTGCAGCCTGACAAATGATATTTTTACAGGTTGTTTATTTTTCAATAGGAAAAAGATTCTTTCAGCTAGTGGTAGCAGGTGGTAGAGGGTACACCAGCTAGCTCTCTCTCTCTCTCTCTTACACACACACACACACACATATGAAATGATCTCTTTACCCCTATCTATGAACTGTTTTGTTGTCCCTCATTGATGTGCTCCTTTATACCTCTTATTCAGAGGACCCTCTCCTTTTTCAATATCATATTGTGCCTTTTAGTTTTCACTTAAAAAACAAACAATGAAAAATCACATTTACGTAGTATAATTTATCTTTTCAATCTTTTTTTCCTAATCATTGCTTAGAATGATCGTTTAGCTCAAAAACATGCTAAAATGTCAATTTTTTTTATTTTGAAAGTATCTATTACCGACGAACCCACAGACAAAAATGGTGGATGGATACGTCTGTTTGTATCATGTGGAAGAATGATGTAACAATTCTAACATTGGTCTCAAATTGAATCAATTACCCTCACATCTACTGACATACATCTATGTAAGTACACGCACCTTCTCCTAGTTCCTTGCATGTTAGATTTTTCTATGTTTTATTTTACCACATGGCAACCCTTATTGGATTGGAATTTAACATGTGGGCATAAGACCACGGGATCTAACTATGATAAAATTTCAGTGTCACCTGATATGCCAGCTAGGTGGGAGATTTAGGCACCCACCTAATGATTTCGATTGTGGGACACCATACACCAAAACTTCTCTTTTAAATTGTTACTTCACTTTTCCACCTCCTATCTTTGCTAGGTTCAGAAACTCATAATCAGACAGGATCAATTTTCCATTGATTTCAATCCAAATCATCCCAAAATCAGCGGAGAATCAATACGACAAAATCGGGGGAAAAGATCCTCTCCAACTTCAATCACCCACCCAACAATAGGGAAGACTTAAAATCTCATATCCACAAGTATTGACAGATATTGAGATGCACGTCCAAATCCTTCCAGCCATAGGACGAATGATTGTAGAGAAGTTGGATGCCCAAGTAGTTGGAGAGGATCCAGATCCCTAGATTGGAATCAACCTGACTGGCCACACTCGATCTAACTCGGTTGGTCTTAGTAAGGAGTGGAGGTTAACAGCATCAGTTTCTAATGATTCCTAATCAAATTGGCGGAATCATTGTTTCCAATTGGAATGTTAAAACGTTGGTTGTGAACCTCCATTATATCATTACATCAACACTCTAATTCTACAATTTATTTCACTTCATTTTTTAAAATCTTGGTTTACTCACTAGCCGACCCCATTTAGTTGGGATAAGGTTATGGTTGTTGTTGTTGTTTTGAAAATCTTGTTGTACTTCATTTCAAACTTCACTTCTAACCAAACAGGGCCTCAGATTCATTCTACAACCTTGAACAGAAAGTTCAATTTTTCAGAACACCAACAGTCAAAAGTACTGTCTACAACCTTGATCATCAACATATATTTTTTTTATTGATGAAAAACAATTCAGTTCAACTAAAATGAACTATCAAAGTTGGTTAACAGAATTACACCTATAGCTCGCCAGCAAAAAATATGTGCTTATCTAAACCAAACCCACCCACACCTCCAAAAAAAGAAAATCCAGCATACAGACTATTTCTTTTTCCGAGATAGGTTTATACAGAAAAATATGTCACAGTAGGGGAAGTACAGAAATTCAGAAAGCAACTAGCCGCCATATTCTCCCTTCACAAAGCTATTCTCTAGATAAAAGTCGGCCATGACAACCCTCCCATCAAATTTCCGACCATTCAAGAATGTCCGGGCTTTTATGGCTCCTCCTAAATCTGCATACTCCAAGAACACCTGTGAAGCAGTATAAACAAGTACAATCAAAACAAGTAATAGTCAATACTATAGCCGTCCCAAAAAAGAAGGTAAAAGCTTCATTCCCCTTTCTTTTTTGGGGTAATGCCAATGACAAATATCACAAAGGTTGATGAACTCTATAGAGTTCACATGTTGCCACATTATGAGTAATGGAAAAACATAGATGAGTCTGTCAAAGGAATATTCACACTGAACTCATCGGTCAAGTTTTGGACTGGTCAATTGGTCTGATTTAAGTAAACAATGGGGATGAACAAGGTTCAAACATTCAAAAAATTACAAAAATGCCTCTAACCTCTAAACTGTAATAGTTGATGTTATTGGCAACCATGTGAAATCACACAACTTTGGATGCAAGTCTAACAAAAATAGAATACTCGTTTTGGGTTTAAATTTGAGAATTAAAATGGGCAGTCCTCTGTAACATAGACCGACCCAATATCCAAGATGTCATACAGGTCAAAACTTGGGGAAGCTTTACTAAATTCCTTTTTGAACACATGAGGACCAGAAGGGGGGGTCCCCTTAGGTAAAAGATATTGATAAAGCATCTGCCATGCAGAGTTTGTCGATCTGTTTGGCCATTGACCCCTATATAACACCCCATCATAGAAAGGCGAAATGGCGCAGAAAAGTATATGCACAGTATTTCAAAACAATTTACAATTAAAATCTCTCTACAAACCTTCCCAACCCCTGTAGATAACTCGCTGTTTGGTCCTGGACGAGGAATGACAACGTTCACCAGCTCTCCTGCAGAGGCAAAACTAATATTAGAATTGAGAGTGATCACAGAATACCAAAAAGGTAATACACAGAGATCAGAGTCATGAATGTTCACCATATTTTCCCCCTTCTGTTTTCATGTCTTCCAATATGCTTTCAAACTCCTTATCATCTTTTAGCTCATCTGCAATGACTGCCTGAGTTAAACACACAAACTTGGTAGCCTTGGCAGGTACTACTGCACCTTGGAAAGCAAACACCTACAGAAGGCAAGGAAGTCAGTAATAAGCATCTTCCACTTATGTTTCAAACTAGTTTTTCAACTTCTAATAACTAAATTACTGACAGCAATACTTGAAGCAAATGAAAAAAGGAAATAACATAGTTGCTTAATGCTAATTGTAAGAAAACAAGCACCATGATGCGCAACTCAAATAACTGCAAAATAAAGTACTTAGAAATAAATTGTTAGACCTTTTCAATACATTAAAATGTCATCATAGAATAAAAGGGCTCATGGCCCTTTGTTTCAGTGGCATAAACAAATCTGGAACAAACACATTCCTATGACAATCGGTGTTTTCATTTGGAAGGTACTTCATAATGGGATTGCCATGGATCAGAATATTGTCAAGCTGGGTTTTAGAATGGCTTCTAAGTGTCATTGCTGCTCTTCTCCTAAGATTGAATCTAGAGATCAACTTCTCAACCGAAGTGAGTGAGTTAGCTAGCATTGCCTGGAATCAGATCAGATAAAAGTTAATTAAAGCAAAACATTCTTGAAGAATAAAAATGTTTTTAAACCTTTCTGAATTGGCGGTGGTATAAAATTCTTAGACCAAGTTCTTGCTCCTGCAAATAATAGTATTTTGAAACAAAACCAGCCCCTATTTAATAATGGATCCCTTTCAACTATTTCCTTAGAAGGTAACATTTTCTTTTAAAAGAATAAAACACTAAAACTACTGATTTCATTTCACCTGTGTAGTAGACCTGAAAGAATCAAAAACCAGGAATATCCGGGGAGTAACTACACTAAAGGGAAGAGAAGGAACTCAAGTGACTATGTGGATATAATTAAGGACATTTACGAGGGAGTGGTGACAAGTGTCAAAACTGCAGAGGGACAAAATAGTGAATTCCCAATTACAATTGGGTTACACCAAGAATCAGCTCTAAGCCCCTATTTGTTTGCACTCATCATGGATGATTTAACCAAGCATATTCAAGATGAGGTCCCTTGGTGTATGTTATTCGCTGATGATATTGTTTCGATAGATGAGACAATGGAAGGGATTAATGCGAAGCTGGAGTTATGGAGATCAAACTTGGAGTCAAGAGGTTTTAAGTTAAGCAGAACAAAGACAGAGTATATGATGTGTAACTTCAGTCAAACCAGGAAACGTGATGAAGTGGTGAAACTTGAGAAGCAAGAGCTACCACAAAATGAATGCTTTAGATACCTGGGGTCAACCATTAACAAAGAGGGTGATATAGAGGATGATGTTTCCCACAAAATTAAAGTAGGATGGATGAAGTGGAGAGGAGCATCATAAGTTTTATGTGACAAATGCATGTCTATTAAGCTTAAAGGGAAATTCTATAGAACAGTAATAACACCAGCGATGACATATGTAGCGGAATGTTGGGCAGTTAAGAAGAGTAATATAGATAAGATGAGTGTAGCGGAGATGAGGATGTACGGCAAAACCAGGAGAGATAGAATAAGGAATGCTTGTATTAGAACCGAATTGGGAGTTGCACCAATCCAGGACAAGCTTCATGAGAGCAGCTTGAGGTGGTTTGGTCATGTCCAAAGGAGACCAATGGATGCACTAGTAAGAAAGAGTGACCAGATTCAATTTGAAGGAACTAAAAGAGGTAGGGGCAAACCTAAAATGACTATTGGAGAAGTGGTAAGAAAGGATATGCATATGAGAGGGCTCGATCCTAGTATGACCGCGGATAAAGTTGTTAGAGGACAAGGACCCGTGTAGCCAACCCCTCGTAAGGGGATGTTCCTAGGATGCTGCTTTAACTATTGCTTAGACTTTTTCCTTTAGTAATTTTATTTTATTTTATTTATTATTATTTTTTTAACCCCTTTTTTACCTTTTTACTTCCTTCTACTGCTCTTATTTCTATTACTGTCTTGGCCTCTTCGGATCCACGTAGCCGACCCCATTTAGTTGGGATAAGGTTATGGTGGTTGTTGTTGTTGTTGTTGTAACACTTAAGGGCTAAGAGGTCCTCTATTCAGGAAATTTTAACCTAGAGGACTTCATCAGGGTTTTGAATGTTTGTTCTACCAAATGTTAAGGGAAACGGCATGGTATAAAATCAGACAGTTAGAACTTCCATTATTCAGTAAATTAAAATGGATATAGAAAGGGAAATAGTGCTGCTACCTGCTGCTGCTGAGCCTGTATGAACGTGCTCTCCTGATCAGGTTTGGGCTGTGACATACCCTGGTTTGCACGCCTAACGGTAAGAATTTTATCTCCCAATGTCAAGCCATCAAGACCTTTGCAAGCATCATCTGTGACTGAAAGATCCTGGTACATGCAAAATGCATAGCCTTTCGAGTTGCCTGTTTCTCTGTCTTTAACAAGATCAAAACCACAGAGAGGCCCATAGGATTCTAGAAGCTCCCTTATCTGTGCTTCCGTGATATAGTATGGAATCCCACCCACAAAGATGCGATCGGGACCCTCAAGCCCGTCAGAGGATCTAGGTGCTAATCCAACAGCAGCCAAGTTAAGATTGGGATTGGGTTGACTGGGCCCAAGGGCTGCAGCAAGAATAGGGTTGTAATCACTTGGCCTGCTCACCTTCACTGGTTTCCCCTGTTAAACACAAGGAACAGCACAAACAAGTCAAACTATTAAGTCAATTAAAACAATGAAGCTATTTTATCTTCAGCATTGAGAAAGGATTTAAGTGTGGAAAATAAATAAATAAATATATATATATATATATATACACACACACACACACATAAAGAACGGGATATGCTCACCATATGTATAATTAAAACTATGAGAAAAACATCCTACCTCAAAAATAATACCATTCAAGGCCATCGCATTACTAGCTTCCTCAACAGACCTCATTTCTACAAAAGCGAACATCTTCTCATGGTTGATGTATACATTGACAACAGAATCTCCTGCAAAAAACACCACCAACAACATTTATTAGTTCAAAGCAATCATAACAAAAGGCTGGGTGAGGGGTCACTGGACTACATACCTGGTGCAGCGGAGTTTCCTCCAATAGAAGCCATAGCAAGGCTGAAAAAAGTTGCCACTGACTGAGGTAAAAACGAGATAAAAGAATCAGTAACCAATCATCAGAACTTGGAAAAGATAGATTTTGAAGCTATCAATAAGTCTTTTATATGTATCACGTTTTAAAAAAAATTGCAAACATACTGAAGTACCCCGACACATCCTAAAGCATATTGCGGTAACAGGTTCAACAATGAAGTGATTGCCCAGCAAATACACCACAAAGCATATTGTGGTAACAGGTTCAACAATGAAGTGAATGCCCAGCAAATACACCAAAAATTGCATATAAAAAAATCAAGTGGAGAATGGAGAAGAGACAATTGTAAGCAAAGAAATAAATTTTTCACAACTAAAGTTTGGTATGTAATAGGAAAATACAATACAAGTTGCAGGAAATATTGTAGGTTCTGAAGGGACCCAACAATATTTTCCGGAAGAATAGTCAAACACCAGGTTTCTTCCATCTTAAAATCCCAATTTAAATGGATCAGATGCTGATCCTAGTCACCAATATCTGATATCTAAAAAATATTACAATTTATCAAAATTCAGTAATTTAAATTTATGCTTTCCAGAGATTAAAGCTTCCAATGTAAAATCTTCCTTTCTTCTGCATTAAAGACTGCCTACTGAATTGGCAAAAATTAGTTTTGTACTCTAATGGGTCTTCCAAGAGATGGAATACTTCATTTTATAATATGAGAAGAGGGTTTCACGCTTTCACCTACTTTAAAAACAGAAGGGGGGTCCCCTGCAGCATGACCCACCTTTTGCCAGATGAACAGGACATTCAGTCATCCCAGGACACATGTTGGTGACCTATCTCCATGATGGTCCCACATGCGTAGGGCTATATTCCCCTCATTTATTTTAAGGCCCCTGTTCATCAAACAAAGTAAGCTTTCTACAGTTTTGAAAGCATTCTCATTCATCCCAACAAAATAATCATTCTCTAACACATGACATTGTTAGACTAGGCTGAAAATCAACATGGTTAGCTGAAGACATGGAGGACACATTCACAAACATTGGGGCCCACCAGACACTGACATGTAGCCCAAAAAAAAAAAGGCCTACTGGTAGAATGCCTTCCACCTGACTCGCAGTCGGAGCCCACCCCTGTAAAATATTATAATTTCAATAGTAAATCTTATACTTTCATGAGCTAGCAATTGTTATCCCAAAAAAATGAAAAAGAAATTCATATTCAAAATAAAATAAATCCAACATAATACAACGACAACATTTCACAGAATAAACAATAAACAAGTCCAATAATAGGAAATGACTACAGTTTGATAGGGATGTATATAACCTGTTCATTCACAGTTGAAGGAAGGCCACCAACATAAACCCGTCGAGCGTGTCTTGTCGCCTAAAAAGAGAAAAAGAAAACCTTAAAATTATTAGACATCAAATGAATCACAGAGGATGACTCAACATACAAAGATACAACTGAGCCACCATACCTGTGGAGTCATTGCATGGGGATGCATCAAGAGTGGGCTTCCAAACTGGCATATATGAACAAAAGCATATGATAAGAATTTAAATGAGTCGATGCATCTACATAAATATCACTTTAACATGGAAGAAATAGACTTACCTGTCCAGTAAACTCTAACATGTTTGGAAACATTCCAGGAACGGTTGGAATTGCCCCCGTCAATTGACCTGCAAAAGATAATTAAATCATATTGTGGTGTAAATGCACAAATTAAATATATAAAAAAACACACTTCTGAAAAATCTCTCTCTCTCTCTCTCTCTCTCTGGTCTGGCACTAATAAAATAACAAATCAATACACGCCTCCACATCTTCATGTGTTCTCAATAAATTAAACTTCTTTTCCCTGACAAACTCAACAAATTAAGAATGATGTGGCCCATTGTAATCAAATTGACAAGATAAGAAGAATAAATCGTCAAGAACAGGCGAGAATGTTCGTAAAGACTACCAAACACTGGGTGAAGCAGCCAATGTTGCCTTCTTACAACATACAAAAACACAAATAACAAAAGCAAGAACAGAATAAAAGAACAACTCAGTTTAGGTAGGTTCAAGTGATAAAAGACCCCACACCTATCTCACTGTTGAGTTTCAATCCAATGCAAGTACTTAAAGTATCTTAAAATCTTGCTCGGAGTGAAAGTACAAAAATACCATTACAACGAGATGTAATTTTTGTAATTTTCTGAAACTTCAAATTTTTAACCACTTCCCAAGCTTGTTTTTAGGCTGAAATTCAACTAGTGAGACGAGTGGAGTCCTCTATCACATAGATGCACTTATGCCCATCCAAGTCTGCCACATGGCAGGGAAAACACGATCTTGTAACAAAATGTAACATCATGTAAAGGTCATAACATATCTACTCACCCCAAATCTTAAAAAAACGAGAATAGCTCATCAAATGATACCATGCAATTTCACATGATTTTCCAAGCCAAACACACTGGCAATAAATCAAATTTTAAGCCAGAAATAAAGATTATGTACCTGTAGCATCAGTCCCTGGGATCAATGCAGTTGTCGGAGGTGCCACATCGAAACCACTCACCCGCTTGCTGCAATACAAGTTAAAATTAACCATTTTCACCAAGAAAACCTGGATTATTTCAATCTGAAGATGAAAGGTTATGTGTATTGAAGTACATTGGATGAGAGTGTTCCATTAGAAACAAGGTCAGTTGAGTATGGCACTGATGCCATATTATCAAGTTTCTCTATATGACATTCGGTACATTTCCCTTATGAAGTTGCAAGTATGTATTATTTATTTGAAAGGAATTAAAAGACATCAAGTTTCAGATGGAGGATTGAGCATAAAAGGAGAAAAAGTGACAACCCTAACCAGTAGAGGTGGGCTGGAACGGGGGAGTATCAGAGGCTGAGAACATTGGACCACCATCAGGCCATATGGTCAGATATTCAGTTGGGTTCTAAAAAACTGGAGCTGCTAGCATGAAGACATGGTTATAGTTTCAATTCGCAGGGCCGCAAATTTCTGCAGAACTGCCAAAGGTTAGGACCGAATCCAATCTACCCCTCCCCCTCGCAGAACCTATGAAAGCAGGGGTACCCAACCTGTACCAACCTCACATAAAGAGCATATGAAAAATTGCCCCCATTATGTTGATTGATTTACCTGATGGTTTTTTTTTATTTTTCACTCAAAACAGGCTGACAAAATGTAAAATAAAAAAAAAATAGTTTATGATGTAACTTATCACAAAAATCCTAACAGTGGCCCCTGGTCAAACAATATTCTGCATTTCTGCATTGATGGTCCACAACAGATATGTGAAGGTCCAAAATGAAGCTTTGAGGAATAACCTATGCCTGAATTGGGTGATGGCTCCATGCTCAACCTGCTTCAACAATGAATCAACAAGGACATGTATCCCTTACCTCTTTGATCTGGATTGAGAAGGAGATTGAAATCTTGATCTATGATGAGATCGAACCCTGGACCTAGATCGATAGTTATGCCACTTGTGCCACCCTTCCACATCCCGATCATTGTCTCTATGCCTGCAACGTAATTGTAACAACAAATCATTACAAGCACAGTTATAAAATGCAATCGTTAACAGGCCAGGACAGAGAGAATTAAAAAGCGATATCAATGGAACTATAATACTAAAATCAGACCTACCAAATCTAGAACCTAAAAATATGAACCCATAATCACCTGAGAATTTACATGTTGTGATGCAAACCCTACTAGGTGTACATCAGTAATCAGAACATATTTGGAAAATGTAACCAGATAGTATTCTCAAGAATAATATAATACCTAGTTTATGAGTTATAATAACCTCACAGAAATGGGATTTTCAAGCACTGCGGTGTAAACATGTAAGCCTCCAGTGGAACCTTTAAACCCCACGAGAATGGCTTTTGACGAAAAACATTAATGTAATAAACACACAAAATTTATAACAATTTTAAACAATTGATGTTAATTATGTACCTCGATTAGATAGGAATATTCTAATCGAGATTCTCATTTAAGTGTCCTAGTGTTAGTCCTATTTCAGTTTCTATTTTAGTTTCCTAATTGTAATTCTATGTTTTAGTACTGATTCCTAGTAGGATTAGGAATCCTGCCCCTTGTGATATCTTTTCACTATAAATAAAGGAATTGGGGGAACTACTGAGTATCGACTTCTGTCCCTCAGCAGTTCCTCTCTCTCCCGTTCTCTTCCCTTGTTTTACATAATCAACTGTGTTACATGGTATCAGAGCATAACCATTAATTGGTTATCCATTATCGATTCTAGTTTGAAGGTCTTTCAAGGTTTTCATTAAAAGGTTGCAGCACCCTATCCTGCATACTTCAGAGCCCTAGTTGATGATATTAATAAACTAGGGTTCTACTTTGCTACTATACTACTTGCATGGAGTGAAGATCAATTGACAGCCATTAAATTCAAAGATCAAGGACTCAGTTTCTGCTCCTTTTGTTTTCCAACCAGAAGATTCTTATTTACTCTTGAAGGCTAGTTCGATTGAAGGGTGAACCTGGTCTGATCCTTCGATCTTATTCAAGTGAAGGTCTTCTCTCTCAATGCGATACACCCTTTTTAGTATAACACTACTGTGAGTTTCTGGGAATTTATTCCCTTATTCAAGTACTCAATTCGATCTCTCTGACTTGCTGGAAGTTGGGTTTTTTAAAACCCTAATTCTGATATTTACTCAGTTCGATCTCTCTGACTTGCTAGAAGTTGGGTTTTAAAACCCCAATTCTGATATCTGTTAAGATTTGGATTTTAAAACCCTAATTCTGATATCTGTTATGATTTGGGTTTTTAAACCCTAATTCTGATATATGTTATGATTTGGGTTTTTAAACCCTAATTTTGGATTCTCTTAAGAGCCGGCTGTAACTAAACTACTGCTGCTACTATTTTTCTGTTGTGGTGTTGATCAGTTTTCTTCATGGCTGATCCTAAACCTCCATCGGACAATGTTCAAGTTCAAATTACTACTATTTAACTCTCCGGAATTTCAAACTACCTCTTATGGGCCCAAGCAGTACAGGCATATATATACATGCCAAAGGTAAACTGAAGTACATTACTAATGATCCTCCTGCCACTGATCCAAAAGATCCTTCCTCATTTACATCTTATGATGAGTGGATGCGTGAGAATTCTACTATCAAAGTATGCTTATGGAACAGTGTTGAACCTGTTATTGCATCTAAAGTGATGTTTCACACTCTTGCTAAAGAAGTCTGGGAAGATTTGCGAGTGATACAATACCAGAAATAAGAGAACCAGATTAGAGAAGGTGGGAGAGAAGAGAGAAGAGGGAGAAAGAGGAGAAGAGAAAGAGAGCAAGCCGTAAGAGAGAAGACCTGCGTGAGAACTTAATGTTCTCTCACAGGTTAATATGATTTATTTATATAAAACTTAACTGGACAGAATTGCCCTTACATAGTCGAAATATAAAAGACAGAAATATAAAGGACAGAAACAAAGGAATAAAGTAACTACACAAAGACCTATTTGCCCCATATAACTCACGACTTCAACACTCCCCCTCAAGCTGGAGCATATATGTCACCCATGCTCAGCTTGTTACAAGAAGACCGGAAAGTAGGAGCAAATAAACACTTTGTGAACACATCAACAACCTGATCAGACGAAGAGACAAAAGGTGTCTCAACCAGCTTCTTCAACACGGCACTGCGAACAAAGTGACAATCCATTTCTACATGCTTAGTCCTCTCATGAAAGACGGGATTACTAGCAATATAGATGGCCGCCTGGTTGTCACAAAACATCTTCATTGGGGTTGGAATAGAAAAACCCATCTCAAGGAGGAGAGACCTAACCCATATCAGCTCTGCGGTGGTATGGGCCATGGCTCTATACTCAGCTTCAGCACTGGACCTGGCAATCGTGGTCTGTTTCTTGCTCCGCCACATAACCAAGTTTCCCCCAACAAAAGTGCAATATCCTGTAGTAGATTGACGGTCACTAGCAGAACCTGCCCAATCAGCATCAGAATAAGCAACCAGCTCCATATGTTTATTTGGACGATAAATCAGTCCTTTCCCAGAGGCTCCCTTCAAATACCGAAGAACACGGATAGCTGCATCCCAATGATACTTGCAAGGGGACTGCATGAACTGACTAAGAACCCCAACAGCATAGGAAATATCTGGCCCATAGTTATTAAGGCGTCGCCTTGCGTCCTTGCGGTTTTGAAGAGTCAAGGCGTTTAGGCACCTTAGTGGAAAGGCATTACTTCATTATTTTATTAATTTTTTTGCATTTTATTCTATTTTTTATATTTTTATTGGTTTTGTGTATATGATTTTCTTACACTGCGACACACCGAATCATTTAAAAACAAAATAAAATTAAAATATGTAGAGTTTTATTCTATTTCTTATATTTTCATAGGCTTGTATACTTTATTTCTGTATATTGTGTTGCATGGAATCACCTAAGCCAAACAAAAACGAAAAAAAAAACACGAAAGTCTTTCACTCCTCACCGTCTCAACCATAACCAAAAGAGAAGAAAGAAAACCTGCGAAAGAGAAAAAGAAGCAGCGGCGAGGGCGACTGTCGCGACTCCCTCAGACCTCACTCCTCAATCCCTCTCAGTCCCCATCCTCGACCGGCGTCCGATGAGGCGACGACATCTCCAGCCTTGTAAGTATTGTGCCTTTTTTTTTTCTTTTTTCCTCCAAAAATCTGAACCCCTTCTAACCTCTTCACTCTCCACTCTCCACCCTCCACCCACATCTCCATCTCCAGCCTCAACCTCCACCGACGTCCGGCGACATCTCTAGCCTTGAAGGTAAGTATTGTGCTTTATTTTTCTCTTTTTCCTTCTAAACCTCTATCTTCTAAAGTCTAAACCCTTTCTCTAACCATCTCCAACCTCCACCCCCACCGGCGACATCTCCAGTACCCTGTCTCCAGTCTCCAACTCTCCACCCCCACCGGCGACATCTCCAGCTTCCACGGGAAGTGTTTTGCCAATTTTTTTTCTTCTTCTAAAGTCTAAACCCTTCTTCTAACCTTCTCTGTGTTTCTTCCTTTTGCAGCCGTGACCTTTTACATCTTCCGGCACCGCTGTCTTCCTTTACTCCGGCATTCCGGCATCATCTTCCGGCCAGCAGCGAGTGTCCTTTTTTTTCAGTTTCAGTTCTTCTCTTCTTCCGGCCAGCAGCACTTCTTCACTTCTTCAGGCCACTGGCCGGTGGCTTTGGCAGCTGCATTTTTTCCTTTTATTCTTCTAGCTTCTTCCTCTTCTTTGTTCCATGTCTGACCATCTTCTATTTTTTTTATTTTTCTTATTCTCCTAAACCTTATTCTTCTATGGCTGGCTTCTACTAGTGATGGCCGGTGGCTTTGGCTGCTGCCGGAGTGGCTGTTGCTGTAATTTCTGTGATTCAATGTAAATTGTGCATTCCTTAGTATAATTTATGAAATGCATCTGTTATTGTAAGTTATGCAATTTGTGGTTATGTAACTATTTATTCTGTGATTATGTGAGTTTATAATTCTAACATCATGTGAGTAGTAATTATGTGATTCATTGATTTTGTAGGTATGTGATTCACTGATTTTGTAATTCTATGATTATGCTATTTTGCAATTCCTTGATTATATACTTCAATTCTTTCATATTTATTTAGTATATAAGTATAATTATATAAAAATTAATATGCTATTTACGCCTAATAAAATGGTTATATAAAAAAAGAACACTAAAAAGCCTTGTTCGCCAAGGCGACGCCTTACGGCTGCCCTATCGCCAAGGCACTTAGGAAGGCCCTCAAACGCCATGGTCGCCTTGCCGCCTTGATAACTATGATCTGGCCTAGTGACTGTCAAATATAACAACTTCCCAATTAAGCTTTTGTAGGAATGAATATCTTTAAGACTCTCACCATCATCAGAACCAAGCTTGTGATTAGGGTCCATAGGAGTATCCACTGGTTTTGCAGCAAGCATACCAGTTTCAGTCAACAGATCTAGTACATATTTCCTTTGAGACAGGCTTATTCCTTTCTTGCTTCGTATAACCTCAATCCCAAGGAAGTAGTGAAATTGGCCCAAATCTTTGGTCTAAAAGTGCTGCTGTAAGTAACTTTTCACCTCCTGGATCCCATTTTCATCATTTCCTGACACAATGATGTCATCAACATAAACCACTAGAAGCAACAATTTCTCTCCTTGGCGGCGAACAAACATAGAATGGTCAGAGAAGCATTGAGTAAAACCAAATTGTGTGACAACAGAACTAAACTTCTCAAACCATGCACGTGGAGATTGTTTCAGCCCATAAATGGCTTTGTGCAGCCTACACACACGACCACTATTCTCCCCCAGAGCAACATAGCCCAGAGGTTGCTCCATATAGACCTCTTCAAACAGGTCACCATAAAGAAAAGCATTCTTGATGTCTAACTGATACAACGGCCAAGCAAAATTCACAGCCAAAGAGATAATGATGCGAACAGAATTCAGTCTAGCCACAGGAGAAAAAGTCTTAAAGTAGTCAACACCGTAAGTCTGGGTATATCCTTTAGCCACCAGGCGGGCTTTAAGCCGCTCAACAGACCCATCGAAATGGTACTTAATAGTGTACACCAAACGACACCTAACTAGGTCTTTACCAGGAGGTAAATCCACCAACTCCCATGTATGTCGAGTCAATAAAGCATCCATTTCCACATCCATGGCCTGTTTCCAGGCAGGACTATGAAGAGCCTCAGTGTGAATGCGGGGAATAGTATATGAAGACAAAGAGGTAGCAAGACCATGGGGATAAGGAGGAAGATGAGATAAAGAAACAAATTGTTCAATAGGATAGGCAACGAGAGAATTTTAAGTACATGAACGTTTACCTTTTCGAGTAGCAATAGCCAAGGCATCAGGATCCGGATCAACTGGTGCGACAGGAGAGACAGGAAGAGTAGGATCTCCACCAGAGGTTGACACAGGTGCAGGAAGCGATGCGAATGGGCCAGGCTGATTTGGATGGAGTTGCCCAAAGTGCCTCTTGCGCCGGTACACCTGTAGTGGAGGAGTCATAGGGACAATGGCAGGAATAGGAGGAGCCTCAGACACAGCTAATGGATCACTAGATATAGTAGGGTTGTCAGAAAAATAGGATGTACCCTCGAAGAAGGTGACATCCGCACTCACAAATTGTCTGCGAGTGAGAGGGTCATAGCATCTAAACCCCTTTTGGGTCCTAGAGTAACCCAAGAAGATATACTTGGTGGACCGAGGGTCCAACTTATCACCATGAAGATGGAGATTGTGAACAAAGCAAACACACCCAAAAACTCTAGGAGGCAAGCTAAAAGTCGAAACACCGGGAAATAAAATAGAGAAAGGGGATTTGTCACCAAGGACAGAAGAGGGCATGCGATTAATCAAAAAACACGAAGTACAGCATCATACCAAAAATGTTTGGGCACCTGCATATGCAACATGAGGGCCCTGGCAACTTCAAGTGCGTGCCTATATTTCCGTTCCGCAACTCCATTCTGTTGAGGAGTATATGAACAACTAGTCTGATGAATCATCCCAGTAGAAGCACAGTAAGAAGAGATCTCATTTTGAACAAACTCTAGAGCATTATCAAACCGAAAAATTTTAATAACAGCATTAAATTGAGTCTTTATTTCATTGCAAAAATTCTGAAAAACATTTAAAAAATCTGATCTATCCTTTAAAAGATACAGCCAAGTGGTCCGGGAATAATCATCCACAAAAGTGACAAAATAACGAAAACCATGTCTATTGCTAGCACGACAAGGACCCCACACATCTGAATGTACCAAGGAAAATAAAGACTCACTACGGGGCATAGAACGAGATGGAAAGGTAGCACGATGATGCTTACCCAACTCGCAGCCCTCACACTCTAATTTATTCAAACTCTTTAACTGAGGAAAAACAACCTGTAATCTAGATAAAGATAAATGTCCTAGCCTACAATGCCATTGAAACGAAGACTCTCCACCAACAGAAGTAGCTGCAGCCGAAGCAGACGGGGCAACGCCATACAAATAATATAGACCATCTTTCTCACACCCTCCACCAATCGTCTTCCTCGTGTGAAGATCCTGAAAAACACAGTAAGAGGGAAAGAAGGTTACCGAGCAGTTTAGATTTTTAGTAAGTTGCCTAACAGACAAAAGACTTAAAAGGAAATTGAGGAACATGTAGAACTGAAGAAAGGGAAATATTTGAATTGAGAGATACAGTACCATGCCCGGTAATAGGAGTGGAGGAACCATTGGCCACAATAACAGGAGGTGTGTGAGAGTTAGAAAAGATAGAACTAAAAACCGATGACTTACCAGTCATATGAGCGAAAGCCCCCGAATAAATGATCCAGGGTGTGGAAGTAGTAGAAAGGAGAGCGGCAGGAGTACCTGCATGAGCTAGGGTGGCAGTGGTGGTGGAGGCCCCAGAAGTGGAAGTGGATGATTCCAAACTCTTGATGCGACGCATGAGTTGTTGAATCTCATCACGAAGGTTGGTAGAAGAATCTCCCACGGTTGAACCAGCTTTAGAATCGCTAGGTGCAGCAAAATCAGAACCATCTTCAGAGACTGCATGATTGGCCAAGTTTTGAGCCCATTCGGGTTTCCCATGCTTGGACCAGCAAGTGTCAACAGTATGATTTGTCTTCCCACAATAAGAACATAAAACGGGCTGCTTTGTCAATATGCTGTCCGCCAGAATTACGACCACCAAATCCGCGTCCTCCCCCTGAGCCACGGCCTATACCGCAGCCTCTAGTAGTAGTGAAAGCAGAATTTTCCTTTGGATTGGTGTCAGGCTTGGAGCTAGAAGAAGCAATACGCTGCAATCGAGAAAAAGTGTCACTCAATGTAGGGACAGATTCCCCAGCAAGTATATGTCCTTTAACAGCCTTGAGACTAAGATTCAAACCAGCCAAAAATTTAGATACAAAGAATTCGTTTCTTTGAGACTTCAACTTCTCAATATCAGTGGGGAGGGGGCTGGAACATATTTAGTTCTTCGACCATTCCCTTAAAAGTACTCTAATAGTCTTGGAGAGACTTGTCCGATTGCTGATATTGAAATAGTTTCTCATAAAGGTCGAAGATACGTGTCATACTCTTCTCTTGAGAGTATGTCTCCTTGAGATCATCCCAAAATCCCTTTGCCGTGGTGTGGAACATAACATTCGCAGCAATGTCTGGCTCCATGGAGTTCCACAACCAAATCAAAATAATAGCATTCTCCCTTTTCCAAGTACTATAATCCTTAGAGTCAGCCGTTGGAGGAGGAGAAGTAAGATAGTCAGCCTTGTCCTTGGCCATAATGTAGACTCGAACAGCCTGTGCCCACAATAAGTAGTTGGAACCTCCCTTCAACTTTATGGATGTAATCTGAACATTCACATTGTCGTTGGAGGTCTTCGAATCAGCCATAGTGTATATACGTCAAAAACCGAGGCAGAAATAATGTAAATATGCAGCAGCCAATATCACTCAATGAAGGCAGCCAAGAACAGCAGTAATAAGTAGCAGCAAAGGATAATAAAAGGATGAATAATCTCCAGCAACCCAGAGGTAATAGACAGCAGCAGCCCCACACTGATAGAAGCAGACAGGCAGAATCGATCTCAGAATTTCTGAGAAGAAGAAGGGATCTTCACAGCAGCAGCAGCATCACCCCAAAACAGGGTAAGATAATTTCTAGAATCACTAAATACCATGTAGGAGAAGGCCAGAACAACCAGACATCAAGGAAGAGCTTCGAAAGAAACAAAACAATAATTGTCAGGGTTTTCTCCTGTACTCGATCTCAGCAGCCTTCAAGAAAAAAAATCGAGGGAGGATTCCAATCGATCATCAAATCATGTAGGTACCAATATGTATCACTCTATTCATTCTTCAAGGAGTGAACTTACATCGTAGAGACAGCTATAGGTGGCTGTACATCACAAACCAGAAATCGATAAAGGGAAATCAAAAGAGAATCGAGGGGGTTTCTCCAATCTGATTATTCAGGCTTTGATACCACGATACAATACCAGAAATAAGAGAACCAGGTTAGAGAAGGTGGGAGAGAAGAGAGAATAGGGAGAAAGAGGAGAAGAGAAAGAGAGCAAGCCGTAAGAGAGAAGACATGCGTGAGAACTTAATGTTCTCTCGCAGGTTAATATGATTTATTTATATAAAACTTAACTGGACAGAATTGCCCTTACATAGTCGAAATATAAAAGACAGAAATATAAAGGACAGAAACAAAGGAATAAAGTAACTACACAAAAACCTATTTGCCCCATATAACTCACGACTTCAACAGCGAGAGAGCTTTTCTCAGGAGAAGCATATCTCTCGTATGTATGATCTCTATGAGAAACTTTTTAAACTCAAACAGGGAGATATGACTTTGAATGAATACTTTGCTAATTACAAAGGTATGGTTGAAGAACTCCAGATACATCAGCCCTTGACTACCAATCTGGAACACTTGAAGCAACAAAAGGCTGGATTCCATGTTGCAAAATTTTTGCTAGACTACATCATGACTACCAGTATGTGAAGAGTCAACTTCTCACAAGGGAGAAGGTTCCTTCTCTCACTTCAACCGTCTGGCTAATCCTTCTACAACTGATAAACAATTCAGCATTTGTTGCCAATCGCGGACGAGGTCGTGGTACTAGTGGTCGTGGTATAGGTAGTCAGCCTATTGATAAATCTTCTCGCCAGTGTACTTACTGTGGCAGATCAAATCATACTATTGATACTTGTTGGGCCACACATGGAAAACCTAAGTGGGTGGATGAGTTGGTTAATATAGTCACAACTGATGCTTCTATTGAGAAAGCTAATGATAGTTCTACATCTGCTACTTCTTCTGCTGTGTCTCAGGATGATTAAAGCCAGTTACTCAAACGCCTTCAACATCTTGAAGCTGCGTCAGCCTCCACTTCTACTGTCACCTTAGCCCACATGGGTAATTATGCATTTCATATCTCCTCCACCCTGTGGATTATTGATTCCAGCGTGCATCCCTTCATATGACTGGTTAGTCAAGTTTGTTTTCCTCTATAAATCAAACTCAAAATTCCTCTCTCATTATTCTTGCTGATGGCTCCACAACTCACGTAATTGGTCATGGTACTGTCTCTCCAACTTCTTCCATGACTTTCACCAGTTCTTCATGTTCCCAAATTACCTTTAAGTTTGTTATCTGTTAGTCAACTAACCAAAACTCACAATTGTTTTGTTACTTTCTATCCTTCTTATTGTGTTTTTCAGGACCGTCAAACAAGGAATACAATTGGTGGAGGGCTTGAGCACAATGGACTATATTACTTGGATGGCATCAGACCTTCTACTGCTGCAACCACCACCACAATACCTTCTCCTTTACAGTGGCATCTTCGTCTTGGTCACCCATCTCTTTCAAAGCTTTAGTTAATGGTTCCTAGTTGCAGATTAGTTCATCGTCTTGAGTGTGAAGCCTGCGAACTTGGAAAACATCACCATGCCTCTTTCCTTGTTCACATTGCACCTAGAAGTTCTTCAATGTTTTCTTTAGATTAGGATTTTCTTACTTTGTTAGTTTTGTGGATGATTACTCCTATTTAACTTGGGTTTACTTATTACAAGATCAGTCCCAATTTCTTAAGTATTTCAAAACTTTTCATGAAATAAAAACTCAGTTTGATGTTTCTATTAAGATATTTCGATCAGATAATGCTCTTGAATACACTCAAAATGAGATCTCTAATTTTTGCTCAGCTCATGGTATAATTCATCAAACTAGTTGTTCGAACACTCCACGGCAAATGGCCGAACAAAAGAACAAACACTTAATGGAGGTTGCCCAGTCAATTATGATTCATATGCATGTCCCCAACGTTTCTAGTGTGATGCGGTTCTTACTGCTTATTATCTTATTAATTGTATGCCTTCGTCTATTTTACACAACAAGATTGTTTTTTCTGTTTTATACCCTAATGTACCTTTGTTTGGGTTGCCCCCATGAATTTTTGGGTGTGCTTGTTTTGTTCATATTCTTCTACCCTAGATATGTTGTCACCTTGTTCTGTTAAGTGTAGTTTTTCAGGCTACTCTAGGACACAAAAAGGGTATAAGTGCTTTGATCCTATTACAAATAAACAGTTTGTTAGTGCTGATGTAATTTTTTTTCGCAAATACTTCGTATTATCCTATTGTTCCGTCTTTTATCTTCTCCAGAAGATGATATCTCTGGTCCACCTCTTCCAGTCCCAACTCCAATGCACCCTCCAAAACCAATTTAGGTCTATCAGCAGCGACAACATGCAGAAATACCATCCTCCAATCCTATTGATGATTTACCTTCCTCTACTGTTGTTCCGGAGCTGCCACCCGCTACTCAAGGTACTAAAACTCAGGTCTTGGTACCAACTCGGCTCTTGGAAAAACCGAGACGAGTCGGGGCGAGATCTCTCCGAGTTGGTGCATTTTTTTTTCCAACTCGAAGCCTCAACTTTGAGTCAACCCGAGACCTGGACCCGAGATTCAGGATCTCACCGAGATATGTCAAGTTTTGTCCAATTAGGTAAGGTATTTAAGTGGTAGGTGGGTTAAAATAATGGGTCGAAACCGAGATCCGTGATCTCGCCGAGATCTCTCCGAGATATTGCACTTTTGAGACTCGCAGGCAGTCTAGTCTCGGCTTTTCCAAAAACCGAGAAACTCAGCGATGCCGAGATCTCGCGAGTTCTCGAACTATGCCGCTACTACAGTCCCCACTCTACCACCTGCTCAATCGGATCTTGATATTGATGGTTCCCTTGACTTAACAATTGCTGTTCATAAAGGTACTCGTTCCTATACTCAAAAATCCATGACTATATATTATCCTATTGAGCAGTTTGTTTTTATTTCTCATCTACCCCCTTCATTATATACCCTTGCCTCTTCCATATCTACTGCCTTTGCTCCCAGACACCACAGCGAGGCCTTTTCTCATCGCGACTGAAAAGCAGCAATGGACACAGAAATGGATGCTTTATTATCTTGACAGACATGGTCTCTAATGGACTTACTTACCTACTGGCAATGACCTTGCCAAGTGTCGATGGGTATATACTATCAAACACAATCCTGATGGATCTATTGAGCGACTGAAGGCAAGTTTGGTTACTAAAGGATACACTCAAGCTTATGGTGTGGATTATTTTGAAACCTTCTCACCAATCACTCATTTAAACTCTGTTTGTGTGCTTATTTCTCTGGCTGTCAACTGAGATTGGCCCTTGTATCAGACGGATATTAAAAATGTTTTTTTCTATGGTGATCTTCAAGAGGAGGTATATATTGAGCAACCTCCAGGGTATGTTGCTCAGGGGGAGAATTCAACCAAAGTGTGTAAACTTCATAAGGCCATCTATGGGTTAAAACAATCTCCAAGAACATGATTTGATAAATTCAGTTCCATAGTTACTCACTGTGGATTCTCACAGTGTTATTCTGTTCATTCAATCTTTGTTCGTTTCCAAAATTCAAAATCGGTCATACAAGTAGTTTATGTGGATGATATTATCCATAGTTATCAAGGCATCACCTAGGTGCCTAAGCTCCTTGGTCGCCTTGATTTTAAACCCTCTCCAACACCATGGTCGCCTTGATTACTGTGATACTATCGTATCAGGCAACGTTGTGTCTACAATTACTCAAGTTAAATCCTATCTTCATCAACATTTTCAGATGAAAGATTTAGGTTCTCTAAAGTACTTTTGGGTATTGAGGCTTTACGGAGTAAGAAAGGGATTAGTTGACCACAAAGGAAATATGTACTTGATCTCCAAACTGAGACTGGAATGGTTGCCTCTAAACTAGTTGATACTCCCATGGATTGATGCATGTCCAAGCACAAGGAAGAAGAAGAAGCCTTGAATTTGGCTGTTGATCTTTGTTTTTTCGTTGGAGCCTTTTCCCATACTTAGTTTTTTTTACAGCCTTTAAGGACTAATTCTGATTGGCTGGAGTTTGTTTTAATTTGATTGGTTCATTAGGAATCTTTTAAGCTAAGTTAATTTAGTAGTTTATTTAGCTTTACTTCCCCTCCACGATTTCTATTTGGAGAGTTGATTTGTTTTGTAATAGAATCAGATTTGGGTTTTTATTTGAATCCTAATCTAAATAGGATTTTGGCGTTAGCCTTGTTTAATAAATAGCACTATCATGGGAGGCTCTCCCACAGTTCAATATTCAAATTTTGCTTCTTAGCTTTGCTGCCATTGTTACCGATTGCTCTTTGAGTGCTTGCATCCTTGTGGATCTCAAGGTGGATAGGGTAGGTGGACTCCTGCGACTCCTTGCATCGTGAAGATCAAAAGGTTTCTCTGAATTGTTCAAGCTGCTGCCTTTGGAGATACTTCAAACCAGTAAGTTGTTTTAAGTTTTTGCAATATTCCTTCTTTTCCTCATCCTCCAACCCGAACCTCCACTACACCATTGATTCCTTTTTATAGCCCCATCAGACCATCGAACCACCAACCCCAGCCCTTCCATTAAACCTGCAAATCTCCATTGAAACCATAGCTTGGTTTTCAAGCAACCAAGTTCCAGCCACCTAATCCCCTCCAAACTCCCATTGAGTTCCTTATCCATCCCCCCAGGACTCGAGCCAAGTTTCAGCCCTTCATTCCTCCTCTAACCCCCTCATCACCACACACCATTAAAGCCCAAAACCCAGAGATCGATAGACCAGTTCTGCCCTAATTTTACAGAATTTCAAACGTATTAAAACCCTGATATTTTTATACATTAATAACCCCTTTGACCTGCCTATTAAAACCATATAAGCCTTACCATCATTATCTCACCCTAACCCTAGTTTTAACCTAAATTACCCAATCCTACTCCAATCGGCTGGCATTATTAGAGATCCTGATTCACTGGTTTCTAGTGGGAATTAATCCTATCTGGAACTACATTATGGATTCTCATCAAAGTTTGGTTCTAGTGAGAGTGAAGAATTTGAAGATATACACCGGTATAGAAGATTGGTAAGAAAACTTATTTATCTAATTGCTACTCGCCCAGATATATCCTTTGTAGTTGGATTCGTCAGTCAATTTATGCAATCACCAAAGAAGATTCACTGGGATGCAGGCTGTCGTATACTATGATACCTAAAAGGAGCTCCTGGTAAAGGGCTTATTTATCAACCCAATCGGAGTGTTGATCTAATAGGATACTCTGATGCTGATTGGGCTGGTGATGATGGTGATTGCAAATCGACTATTGGCTAATGTACCTTTGTTGGTGGCAATTTAGTCACTTAGAAAAGTAAACAGACTATTGTGGCTAGATCTAGTGTTGAAGCAAAATATCGAGCTATGGCTCATACCACCGCTAAGTTAATGTGGTTAAAATCATTAGTTCAACCGTTGAGGTTTCCAATCAATCAACCTATGAAGATGTTTTGTGATAATCAAGTTACTATTTATATTGCAAGCAATCCAGTGTTTCATGAGATGACCAAGCACATTAAAGTTGATTGTCACTTTGTGAGAGATGATGTTATGAAAAAGTTGGCTTCTAGTTTCTACTACATTTGTTTTGTCTACTAATCAACTTGGTGATATGTTTACCAAACCCTTGTTTATTCCTGCTTTTCGAAGAGGTTGTTCCAAGCTGGGCATAGGTGATTTGTATGCTCTAGCGTGAGGGGGAGTGTTAATAATGTACCTCGATTTGAATAGGAATATTCTAATCGAGATTCTCATTTAAGTGTCCTAGTGTTAGTCCTATGTCAGTCCTAACTCTATTTCAGTTTCTATTTTAGTTTCCTAATTGTAATTCTATGTTTTAGTACTGAATCCTAGTAGGATTAGGAATCCTGCCTTGAAATATCTTTTCACTATAAATAAAGGAATTGGGGATTTCAGTAGTGAACGGAGGAAAGCAGAGCATCGACTTCTGTCCCTCAGCAGTTCCTCTTTCCCTTCCATCTTCTCTTCTCTTATTCGATTCTCTGGTTTTACATAATCAACTGTGTTACAATTGAGATGACTGCAAATGCTATTTTGTAAAGTGAATAAATAATAAATTAATATTTTACTAGATTTATTACTAAAGGACACCTTCAACACAAGTTTCTCTAAACAAACGAATCCTATTGAAACTGTATAGTGAGACTATTGATCTGACATATCATCAGCAGAAACATAATACTTTTACCATTCCCAAGTTTTTTTGTACAAGAATATTTTCTGTGCCAAATTTAGGGAGTCATGCTCCCAACTTTTCACAGCATGAAGCTGTGTCTCGCATACCTCAATCTTTTTGCATGTACATTAAATCAAGTAGCAAGGAGTTATCCTTAATGCTCACCTTGATGATTATACTTGACATGTCTTCTTGGAGAGTGAAGAAAAGTAAATCATTAATGAATCAAAATGTAGAATTGTATCATGGACTTCCTACATTTATGTTGTTAATAGATATCCAACCTACAAAAAAGACACAACAAATAAACAAACAAAGCAACTCAGTAAAATGCATAAATGACTCCATCCAATTAACTAAAAAACTATGAATAGGCCAGCAACATAAAGGAGGTGCTCAGAAGAAAAAAAAATCCCATCAACTTCAGTCACTATAAGAGCAAAACTACACCATCAAAATAATATGAAATTGAAAATAGCTGCAAGCTCTAGTCATTTCATACCTCACATAATCTCGGCTTCGGTGACGATCATAATCGTCATCTTTATCTTGAACACAATGATTTCTGTCACTTCCTTTTCTGTTGTGGTCTCTATGGTGGCGATCACAATTTCTGTTACATTCCTTTTCCCTTTCCCTCAATTTAAATTTATGCATCTCCTTGCTTCTTAAATATTCTCGGCCATAATCATGGGTTCCATGCTGCAATGAATAAAGATACAAATCTTTCAGCTTCAGTAAGGAAATGAAAATATAAATATAGCCAAGAAATTACGCTCTATCGTTCAATGAAATATAACAAGCATGAACATCCAGCAAGGAAAAGAATAAGAGAATAACATCCAGTACTTTTATATACATTATTTGATGGACCAGTTCCATGTTTCAAATGACTGTCCAGGAGGAAGCTACTTGAGAACTCAAGAGAAAAGCATATATGAAAGAGGAGGAGGGGGTGGGGGATTAACTCTTAGATAAGCATATATTTTACGGATACAAGGAGGTGCATGTTCAATGAGGAGAAAAATAAGAGGAAAAAAATTGAGCATTCGACGAACACACACATTTGACTGGTACATGGACATGTATGTTAAATACATTAAAGGGCCATTACCCAGTGCTGGTCTTGCCTAAACGGGGTCCTGGGAGGGGTGAGTTTGGAGTCGATCCTAACCAACATTTTTTCGCAAAGTGGCCGCCCTCAAGACTCAAACCCAGGCATTTGCCCTAGCAACCCAAACCTTTTTAGCACTGCTCTAAGCAATGGCCCTGTATGTTAAATACATTGTGTCAACTGTCAACAAATAAGAATAGGAGAGTCCATCTTCTGTGTGTACCAAATAACATTGACACAGACACAGATGTATGTGTTATAGGTGCCGGCATGTCTATGTGGTTGATAAGGATGCAGCATAAGCATTAGTCTCTGGGTATTTTCAACACATTGCATGTAAACGAAAAATAAATAGGCCACCAGCAATCTCGATGCTGCTACATTGAGAGAACAAATTATTTAGTTGCAATTTCATAATTTATACCAACAATCGGCACTGTAAATTTCTACGCAAGATTCATAAACAAAACGGTATTGAAAAACAAGGGAGAGATCCAAAGTCCTAACCCTGAATTTTTTTTACAAGAATCCCTAACAATATAATACTTGTCTGGGGATAATATTTTCGTGGGAGTAGATCACGCATAGTTTGATCTGATTTGCCAAGAACCATATCATACAATAAATATCATCCATGTTCAAAATAAAAACAGTTGGATTACAAAAGTTTCAGATACAATTCAACAGCAACAGTGAAACACCCCAAAGTAAGGATGAAATAAATATTCTTATCGGTTCTTTTTGTCCCCCATCTCTCGAAATCTTTTGTTTGGGTTAGGAAGGGAGCAAAAAGAAAAGTAACAAGCGAAGAACAAAGAACAGAGATAATGGAAGAGCAGGAATTACATGAGATTTAGAGTCGCTATAACCGTCTGGACCGCCATGACTTCCACCCTTCTGTTGGGGTGGGGAATTGTTGTTTTCAAACTCTTCACCATCATTATCGTATCTTCCCCTGGAATACGGCATTTTCTGGTTATTCTCTCCGACTTCTCTCTGGGTTTGGTGCTAATCTTTCTTTTCCTGAGAAGTAATCAGGTTATCGGCAATCAGATTCACGGTTTCACACCCCAAGCCCTAAATAAATAGAAGAGGCCGGCTCAGGTTCACCGTTCACGTACCAGAACATTCTCTTACGCCTGGATGCCATTCAGATGGAATCCGTTAGAATCCTCCGATGTTCTCGTACGTTAATCTGAGCCGAGTCCTAAATAGAATAGAAATATAGAATTCGTCGTTGCCGTATAGACGGTATAGTCATGTATTAAACAAAGTCAAACTCAAATATACCCTGATTCGGTTCCTCTGCACGTTCGTGCTGGTGCACTTACATTTTTTTTTTGGGTAAAAGATGGATTTATTCAAACGAAGAGCGGTTACAAACCAAGGCTTCTTCTTCACAACAACGAAGAAGTCAAGGAGTGGAATTAGGCCATACAATCTTAAACCCAAGAGGAGTGACCTTTCCGGGCTAGAGTGTCGGTCAAGCCGTTAACATCTCTAGAAACATGGCTAAAAGAGCACATAAGAGGGAGAGCACAAAGGAGCTTGATATCATTCACAATAGGGGTAATCTCCAGAGGGGTTGGGGAGACGTTTGAGATATCGCTCGAATAACCTCGGTCGAGTCTAACTTGATTAGAATGCGCACATGGTCTTCGTGAAGAGCATAAAGCACTATTGATCTAATAGCGTCAGCTTCACCACACAGTATAGACGACATCCAGCTGTGATCAGACACCGCAAACAACAAGGAACCTTGGTGGTCTCTTCCGATAAAACCTAATCCCCCTTTAGCGTTTCCATCAGAGAGAGAGACATTCGTGTTGATTTTGATGTAATCAAGAGGAGGAGGAGACCATTGGATACAACCTTTGCTACCCTAGCCCCGCCCCAGGGGCTCCTTTTCTCCTGAAGACTGCAAGCTCCAGAATTCCACAAAATGTCTCTCTGCCACTTGAATAACCTCCACCAGGGATAAGGACTTCTTATTGAAAAGAAGATCGTTCTGGGACAGCCAAATAGACCAACATATGAAGGTAGCAAGGCTAAAATTCCTCGAAGTAGCAGAGCCCAAAGAAAGCCATTGATGGAACCAAGAATGGAGATTGAAATCAGTGCTTTCAGGGATCCTAAAGGAAACAAAGGAACCAAACCAAACCAAACGGCCCTAAAGGGCAATGCAGCATAATGTGCTCAATTGACTCTTCTGTAGTTCCACATCATTGACACATCGAATCAACAGGGATTTGATGACGCCGAAGCCCCTCAGCAGTGGCCAATCCATTCGCTAACATTCGCCATAGAAAGACCTTGATCTTGGGAAGGGTGCGAGCATTCCAAATGAAATTCCAGATTCTGCTGGGCACCGGGGGTCTAACAGAGCTGTGAGAAGATGAAGGGCGACCATTTTCCTCGCTTTCTTTTTTGTTAGAAATGAGATGATATGGAACTTTGACTGAGAAGACCCCTTTCTTAGACATACCCCAGACCAATTTATCCAAACAAGGTTAAACACTCGGGCTGATCTTCTTAATATTGGTTGCATCCTGCTGAGAAAACCATCGATCAATGAGGGTCGAATTCCATTGGCGATTAGAGTCAATAATATCTGCAACCCAAGACAAAGGGCAGTCCAGCAGAGGGGGGGATTGCAGTTTGAAGTTCTTAGAATCAGGCACCCAATTATCCTCCCAAAGCTTAACTTGAGTGCCATCTCCTATAGCCCATCTGAGACCATCAAGCAGAATTGTTTTGCCATGTAGAATGCTTCGCCAAGTCCAGAATGGACGATTACCAGCAATGGCATTCAAAAAATCCGTCTTAGGAAAATATTTAGCTTTCATTTGCTTGCCCCACCAGGAGCCTGGTTCCATCCAAAGCTTCCACGCAACCTGGGCCAACAGAGCTGAGTTTTGAATAGAAGAATGCTTTAATCCCAGACCTCCTCTAGACTTGGATCTACAAAGCCGATTCCATGAAATCCACTGAACCTTGGAGTCAGCCTCTCCTTGACCCCAATAGACCTTGGAAGAGGCTTTTCTTATAAAATCATGCTGGTGCACTTACATGTGAGACGCAATCACTTATCCTATTTTTGTTATTTACAAAGGGAGGACAGGTATTTATGAAAATAAAATAAACAATTTGGATCCTCTACTGCCGAGCTGCCCGGCAGGACCGTGCTGCCCAGACACGGTGTTGTGGGCAATGTCCGCCTTACCCCTGCCCAAAAGCCTTGCCCGAATGGGGGTAAGGCGGTCTTTGCGCATAGCACCATGTCTGGGCAGCACGGTCCTGCCGGGCAGCTTGGCAGTAGAGGATCCAGATCCTAAAATAAACATATGATTGACTGTGAGATCTACGTTCACCTACACATATATGATTCATTCTGCATGTACCCCTACCAAAATTTCCACCTCTTTATCCTGCGGTATATTTAAATCCCCATCTTTGTCGGGTGTTGCCGTGTTGGCCAAGTTGGGTTTGGCCCATTAATGTGTTGGCAAGCTTTATTTCTTATTTAGTGGTCTTTATAGTTATAAGAAGAATGACTTTGGAAGAAGTATGTTGTGGATTTTCGCTAGAGAGAGAAAAGTTGACAAGGTTAGAGAGGAGGAATTGTTTTATGATAACCATACCCATTTCGTGAAAAAACGTTGTTAAGTGATGACATCAGCCTTAATATATTCATTTAACCCAAAAATACCCTTATATAATGTGATATTTCAAGATTACCCTCCCTACTAATAAAATAACTAATTGAAACGAAGAAGAACTTCTTCGTTCGAATTCTCTTTGACAAACCCATGGGATTGAGGCTGTGAGATTCGCCGGCCGAAGATTGTCCCGGATTTACCTGAAAAATTGGAAGATAATTGCCCTCTGAGCATATTGCAACTGATGATGAGGCTGAGCTGGAAAATGATCACGTTTTGCAAGGATTAATTTCTATGAGTACAGTCAAAACTGTTGAAGATTGGGGCAGAACAGGGGACGGAGAGGACCAGTTTAAGCCACTATCTTTGAAAGACCAAGAGAGGAATGTGTTGGTTTCTTTGGGCAATGTGGATTCAGTTCGATCTTCTAATTCAGATAATGTGAGCCAGTTATCTGCAAACAAGGCAGCCTTGGAATCATATACTGGAAAAGCAAGAGCATTGGGTCCTTGACATGCAAGTTCAACCTTCTTGGAGTCCTACTAGTTTCGATTCTTCCTCTGGTTTCTATGGAGAAACTGGGTATTCTTCGCCTGTTGCATCACCCTCAAAACCTCAGCCTAAATTTGTTATGCCAAACGTTTCCCCAGAACTCTTGCATCTTGTGGATTCTGCTATAATGGGGGAATCCTGAAAGCTTAGAAAAACTGAAGGCTTGTTATGTGTGATAAGGAGATTTTTTGGGAGGGGAGAGGAAATTGATTGCATTGCCGTTTTGGTAGTAGACTCCCTTATTGCCATGATGGATGGTGTAGAATGTTTTGGAATTACCTATGTAATCCATAGAGATGGTCTTACAAGTTTAAGGTATTAAAGAAGAAGAAAAAGAAAAGAAGCAGAGGGGACGAAGAGGGTTTGGTTGGTGGCAGCTATGGAGTTTGGAGGTTTGAGTTGGGTTTTTACATTATAAAACGGAGAAGAGATGAAGGAGAAGGAGATGATTCGGTGGGTTCGGCCATGGTGGAGGAGGAGAAGAAGAAGTTGGGGATTCGGTTACTGCGGTAATTAAATGGGTTCGATCATTAGTTGCAGGAGGAAGAAGAAGAAAAAAAGAAAAAAAGAAAAAAAAAAGTATGTGGTTAGCCAATTAAAGGCTTCTGCCTTTTTTTTAACTCCAATTAAGGGTAATATCATCTTTTGAACAACTATTTTAACACCGTAAGCCACTTAGGGTACGGTTGATAGAATCTTTCAAAAGTAGGGGAGGGCATTATCATTATTCAAAACTTGGGGGAGGGGTTTGATATTGTGGATAATTAGAGGGGAGGGGATGATATTTACTCTTGTTTTACCTTGTTTAATAAATTAGAATATGGGTTTCGCTAATAAGTGCAAATTTTCTGCAAGAGGTTTACTTTAATGGGAACTAACTTGTGGATTTGAGAAACTAGTACAAAAATAGTCGAGAAATTTAGTGGCTGACTTTCGATTATGACATAAGTCGACGGTTCCCATATCACTACATTGTGATTAGTAGGTTGTTATTGCTAATGTAAGAGGCAAACTATAATGGAAAGATGAGACATATACACCTTAGATATAACTTCATGAAGGAATACATAAATGTTAGCATTGTTAACAATTATATTAAGTCGTGAAAGGACTGTAGGACATATGCTTACAAACGTCTCAGTTCACCAAAGTTATATATGTTTTCATCTAGAGGAATGAGCTTAAGGCCTGTGACATATGACATATGATGATACCTTATTACTAAGTGAGAGTACATCGATATAATTATGTTCAAAGGATAAAAATGAAATCACCAAATTATTTTTTTAATTAGTTGTTCATTATGATTGGATGGGAAAATAGTATTCACCCCAATGATTAGATGATGAGTTATAGGATTCTCGATCAGCCAAAATCTCAATCAAAGGTGGGGGTGTTTAAATTGTGGTCCACACTAGGGCTGACCTAAGTGAGTGTAGGAGTTGAGGCTACTTACCAATGATAATTTTAACGATGAATTATCTAAACATCTATAATTTTGAAACGAGAACAAAATAAAAAATGTACTTTTAATCGAAAGGGTCATTAAAGTGTCGAATGGTATGACATAGATGATAAAACAATCGACAATACCAATGAGAAAATGTTCAAGAAATCTAAGTTCACCTGTACTTTATAGCATGACTTATCAAACTTAGTGTAGATTCAAGACTAAAAGACACCTACAACGATGCATCCAATTATTTTTAATGTATTTATTGTGGTTGTTATTTTGAATATTTTAAATCACATGGGGAATTGTTGAAATTCTAATTTTTTTAAATAAACGATTCAAATATTTTTTTTACTTTGTAAGATTTATTAGATGGTCGTGTCTTTTCCTAATAGGCATCTGAATGACTAATTGGAGTGATTATTGGAAGACACGTTTAAATGATCAGTAATAATGTACTGTGAAAAAAGACATAGTCTGTGGGCTTGTATTTTGGAGACAACCCTTGGTGGTGTCTTTTTTATCCTCTATACAGAGATGAGGTTAAGTTTGTTTCTCTAACAGTTTTGGAGATAACTTCAACCTCTTTTGTTTTAATTTTCTTTATTCATTATTTAGTAGACGTTCAATTAAGTACAACTTTGAAGTGCCCCGACATGGCTCCGCACATACATCAAATTGTCTAATAAATCTACCGTTGCAAAATACCAAAACTTTTGGGTTACTTAAGAAAAGAAAGAAGAACTTCTTCGACAATAATCTTTTCTTCTGGCAACAATATCCCTCTCTGACTATGGTTTTGATTTCTTCACCGGCAACACTTTACTTTTCTTTCAACAAGCTCAATAGCATTTCTAATTTCTTGGGTTCCCATGAATTTCAAAACAATCCTGCTCAACTTGTAATAGGTTTGAATTTGTATTTGGGTTGTATTGCATGTTTAGATGAAGATATAACAAAAAATTGTATTTGTATAGCTTCGTATGTTTTTTTTTTTTTGGGAATTGGGGGAGCTTATATATATATGAGTTATCTATGGGAGAGGGGGGGGGGGGGGGAGTGACCTGGGGAGGAGATAAGGTATCAGCCAAGAGATTCAAACTCGAGACCTCTTGGTGAGCATGGGCATGAAGCGCACCACAGCTCACCAACTGAGCTAAGTAGTTGTTGGTTAGTTTTGTATGTTTATTAACACATGAGTTGTACTATACATTTAGATGAAGGTATGCTACCTGATTTAACACATTAGCTCATATTTCAATGGCCTAAATTTAATGATTCTATACAATTGGATCTAAATATTTCTTTGGAGCATGGTTTGAGGAATCGATATTGGATCGGTTGATTCATATCAATATCGGTGGATAATGATACCAATTCCTATCCAATATCGTATTCATGGATCGTTACAGACAACAGTAAAAATAAAAGAAAAAAATTAAAGGAAACAAAGGAAGATCTGTCCGATTTGGACCGATCCGGATCAGTATCGGATTACTAAAACCTTGGGTTGAGGGATTCATCCTCCCATTGGGCAAGGAAAACTTTCGCCATCAAACATGGAGTAAATTTTTTGTTTTTTCATTTTCTTCATAAAGAAACCAAAAACAGCCAAAGCATCTTCGGGATTCATAGGTATAAAATCAGGGTGTCCAATTTCAATTTCATCGTGCTTGACGACGATAACGCAACAAGTCATGGAGAGCGCGTCTCTGCAATTGGTGACATACAGCCAGCATCCAACGACATCATACAAACGAAGTTCATTGATAATGGAAATTAACATTTATCGATTTCAAGTCTATTTTGCCCATTGATTTTTTTTCTGGGTAAGAATGGTATCACATTAAGTTCCCCTGAGAGTTGCTACAAACTTGACACCCAAACAAGGATTGGCATTATACGATAAGCGAAAAGAGAACCCTAACCATTGCTGTCAACGACACCACTTTGGCTGTCTTCATGATGTCGGCAGAATAGCCCTGACAAGTATTCATGAGAGGGGATAAGTGAGAAAATATGATAAGAAAGAGAATTAACATGAATAGACCGTATTAGGGCAGCAACAAGGTCGGGTTGGGCCGGGCATTTGAACACCCTAGCCCAACCCTGAGTTCCCTTAGCTGGGCCCAGGCCCGCCCTGACCCTAACTCAGGGCCTAAATACCTTGACCCTAACCCTGACTCTGACAGCCCAAGCCCGCCCTGATTGGGCCTGGCCTTGCAATAATTAAATTAAAATAACAAGTCTAGAGAAGATGTGAGAGAGAAAGCTTGAACCCAAGACCTTTTGGTAGCAATTGAGTTTTTCACAACACAGACTGCCAAGTGCGATAAGAATTTGTTTATATTTGTAATAGCTTCTATTTTGTAATAAATAAAAAAATTTCTTCAGTACCAAAATCAAGGTAAAAAATCAAGGTCAAAATCATGGTCGAGCTGAGCCCGATGTCTCAACCCTGACCCGATCCGAACCTGACTCAGGACCAGGAATTTTTTGCCCTAACCCGCCCTTATGGCCAGAAATCTTAGCCCAGGCCCTGTTCAGGCTCAGTTCGGGCCGACAGAATCAAACTTGCAGTCCTAGACCGTATACACATATCTATCTAGGAATTACAAAGGAAAAGAGATAAAACTCGTTTTTTTTATTTCTCTTCCTTTTGTCATTTTTCCTGTCAAAAAATGACTTTCCCCTTTTCTTCCCTATTCTTCTCTACAATAATTCCCGACTCCACCCAAACCCCAATTACCAAAGACTTTTGCTTGAACACCATGATTAGGGCACCGTTTGACAACGTTAGTAGCGTTTCTGTTTTGTTTTTTATTAAAAACGTATTTTGGTGTTACTGTTACTAGAATAACGTTACTGGCTTCCGAAAAGGTGTTTGATAAACCTGTTCCAGAAACGTATTTAGAACACTATTAATACTGAAAGGAGTTTGATAAAAACTGTTTCTGTAACAGTTTTGTATTGATTAATGTAAATTACAAAATTCCCATTAATAGTATAATCCATATAAAGTCAATGATATCAATACATTAAAATTTATTAAAAATCTAAATAAAATGTATATTAAATAAAAAGATAGAGATACACTAATAGGTTACTATAAATTATAAAAATGCCATTAACACTATAAATTACAAAAGTTTATGGATCGATTAGACATACAAAAGTTTTAAAGAATACAAATAGGAAATGTCTCATTCGTTGTTGCATCTTTAAAACTAGAGAAGCAACAAAATTCATTCAAAGTTTCAAACTATCAACAAAAAAACGAAAAGAAAAAAAAAACATAGAGAAGCAAACATTGTATGATGCTCATGATTGTCTTCTATGAACAGTTGAGTAAAAAGGGTCATGGTGGATTCGAACCACCATCCCCTTGGAACACATCTTCATGTTCCAAGTGCTCTACCAATCTGAGCAAAAGATCCAACAAGTAAAGTTTGAAATTTACAAGTAAATATGTGACCATGCCACAAACCATGCTTCAATGATAATACCCAATTGAGACCTGGCCACAAACTTTCCTAATGTTCTCACATGTATTGGTTAAAAAGAACTCTGAGCAGAGGAAAAAGTAAGTCTGACCCAATAGCCTTCATAAATCCGACAAGGAAGACATGAGGTGTTGGAAATGTCAATCTCCATTCAAGCCTGCCCAATATTGCCTTCTCCATCCCCAATAACTGTTCTCTAATGTATGCCTTCTCTAAAATGATAATAAAGTCATTGACATGCAAAAAATCACACGTAGCCAACATGCACCTCCCTTTCATAAGGCTGGAGGTACCCCTTCATCATGCACCTCCTTCTCTCTCTCTCTGAGTCACTCAATGAATCGTGTCACAATACAGGAGAGGGCTTGAAATATCTTCTCAAGTTGAAGCAAATGTTGCTCAAAGGATCCCAAGTGGTTCAATTTTCAGATATGATATCCAGTTGTGTGTTATAGCTTGTCCATTAATGTTTTACTAATTAAAACACCCATTTGTCTCTGTCATAGTCACGGTCTAACTGATTGTATAAAACACCCAGTTGTCTCTCTCTCTGTCTCTCTCATATGGGAAGTTCACACTCTCTACAGTGTAATTACAATTTCAAAACAGTAGCAGAGAATAGGCAGGCAAAAGCAAACAAGGGAGGACATAATCTTAAACCTCTCTATTTGGTTCTATGTTATATGGTCTTGTTCTAGTTAGCATAAGAATGTGCTAAATAAATAAAAAAATGAAAGTGAGAGATGTGCGAGAGAGAGAGAGATAAAGGAGAAAAAATCAGTCTTACAAAGAAAACAATTTAACTTAACAAGTATTCAGGTTTTTGGGTGAACCAGAAAACATCCAGCCCATGTCTGGCTAAGTGACTTAAGTCACTTAGGTGACTTAAATGAACTGCAGCCCATTTGAGAGGTGTGGGCCTAGTACTTTAGGTTCCTACGGCTATATTACTTGTTAGGACCTATATATTAAGGAATTTGGAGACAAACATAAGAACTCAAAGTGCAATAATGGTTGGATTGATGGGGTGGGGACTCACACAGCAAAGAAAGGCTATGACCTATGGCCTTACCCATTAAATTTCTGTGAATTTTTGCCAGCCTATTCTGCTTTTAAGAAAGACCACTCAACCAAGGTATTTTCCTTTACCTATTGGAAAAAACAAGAAAAAACTCGCTTCTTGAGTTTCTTCAGCTTCCTCTCTCTCCCATATATACCTAAAGGTTTGGCAGGACATATATGCCTTACCAACCAATGGGGGGGGGGGATTTGAATCACCCATTATAGATGAAGGATACCAAATATAACAAACAAAATAACCAGCAGCCAATAGAAGTAAATAGAGTAGATGAAAGAGGAAGATCTCGAACTATGGTTTCCCACCAATGGAGTAGAATCCCACTGTCTAGTGCCCCAGGCTTCACATATAATTAGAGTTTTAAGATGGATCCATACTGAAAAAAAACACTTTATATCATAGAACAAAAAGTACAGCAAGAAAATAGGCAAATCAAGAGATAAAAAAAGGACTTTCTTCAGATGGTCTAGCCAAGATTTTGCTTAAATAGTCTGCAATAACTACTTAAAGTACAACAAGAAAATAGGCAAATCAAGAGATAAAATGGGGGTTAGGGAGAGCCAAGGAAGAGCAAAACCATAAGCAATTCACATGTTTCTGTACATGGTAGAAGTCCAAATAGGTTTTCTCCATCCGAGCTTTGGTTGAGGAGTTGAAAATGAGATGAAAAGCAAAGCAAATAAATTTAATCATTCTAACCAATGGATACCTCCGACCATAAGCATTTCTTAAAGCATCCTCCTCGCAATCAAACTCACAAACACAAAACCACATCCAACTTAACAAACTTTGTCTGGATAAACACCAGAACCAGCTAATAATTACATAGGTGGAGTTGAAGATACCATTAACCATACAATGAAATATGTACATGTCAGGGAAAGAAATGCGGGAAGAGGGAAATATAAGCAATTCTCATTCACAAAGAAGATGGTAATTCTAAAAGAGTTTCTCATTCTGTGAGTTTAGATGGCAGGAGTTTCAGGGAGGGGGAAAAAAAATCTCTGTTCACATTGTAGATGGTAATCCTAGAATGGATTATCCTCTCGAGTTTGAAGAACACATTTGCAAGGGGAACCACAAACAAAAGAATCCAAAAAAAAAATGAAATGCATTGGAAAGGGCTGGAAGACTGTCTTATCTGGAGTCACTTCCCACCATTAGCTCGGACGACAAATTTTTTTTGCCACCCAATTTCAGAAAACTTAATGGAATCCAATACCAAATTCATTTGGTTACAGACACCACCGCAATGAAAGTGCACCGACATAAGCACAACATAACAAATGCACTCTTTTCACGATACACTGAGAAAAGGCCTTTCAAAGTTTGAACAACAGAAGGCAATACACACACGAATAGACAAGCTAAGAAGAAGACATGGCTTGTGAAATCAACAAGGGAATAGACAAAAGAAATCATAAAGAATATATGAAAATTTTGAGATTTGTAAAACCTAGGGTTCAATGATGAGAGAATAACGAAAGGGAAAATGGGTTTTTTGTACAGATTCCGCACAAAGCTTCCTTGCAACCTTCTATGGTCTCCCATTGAAGATGATCAGACTAGCTCAGAGAGAAAGAGAGAGAGCGACAGATTGAGAGAATGAACGAGTGATATGGGAGGGAGGGTACCTGGACGATGAATACGCATCGATCTCGAACGATGAACAGGCAGCGATCTCGGATAATGAAGACCTAGCGATCTCGGACGATGAACACGCAACGATGAGAGAGCTTGACGGAGAAGAAGAAGTTCAGATCTATCTGGGCATTCACCTGGTTGCAGAGCTCGGCAGAGAAGAAGAAGGCATGATTAGAGAATGGTCGAGAGATGGCCTGGGTCAGGGAAAGATCGAGAGATGGGAGTTTTATCGTGTAATAAATAGTTTTTAGGTTTTGGTTCAAAAAATGTAAAAACAACAAATTGTTGTTATGTCAAAAACATTTTTTTAGGCATAAATTGTTATAAATTTTGATTTTTGTTATAAAAAATACTTGAAACAAAACGGATTTATCAAACGGTTTTTCTGTTCTATTTGTGTGCTGGAAACATTATCGTCACAGAAACAAAATGTTGTCAAACGGTGCCTAGATCTAAGACAGAAGAATTTCTCGGCCAAATCTCATTAACAACAAAAGAACCAGCAGCAGAAATAGAGGAGCGGAGGAAGCTTATCCACCTCTACTGTAGCCATGGAAGTTACAGCTAAGACCCACCAGACAACTTACTTCAAGTCCACAACATGAACAGAAGATTTGATAGATTGATAGAGCAAAAGGGAGACGGACACGAAGACCAGGGAGAGAACAGCGCTACAGTTCTGGTGAAGACGAGGAAAGTCTGAAGGGCATTTAAAAAGGGTTTTGGGATAACATCGACGGCTGGGGATGGCCAAAATGGCTATAATCGGAGCGTTCATATTTAACCGTAAGGGGTACACACAGATGGCTGACGTGGATGGGGAACCATCTTTCTTTTAATTTTCTTTTTCTTTACACACGAATAACCAAAATTATTGCTCATTTTCAAAATAATAACAAATCAAATATTGAAAAACAAGTACTACTTAGAGGCTTAGAGCTCGTTTGAAAATCTTACGAGAAACAGTTTCTGGTGTTTTTGTTCTATCATTTCTTGACTAAAAATTGGAAAAGTGTGCCTAATAAAAACTCCTATCTTCGTTCACTATGCTCTTTTGTAAAATTGAAAAAATGTACCAAACATATCCTTTTGTTAATTTTTTTTAAAAAGAAAGGTTTTGCTTGTGTCTAAGAACTGGTTTACCAAGCGGGTCAAAAACGATTTCTCAGCACAGAAAATGAAAAAACTGTTTTGTTGTTTCTCAGCACATAACCATAACAAAAACACCCGTAAGGTTATCAAGCGGACACTTATTTTCCGTGGTCTGCTCGGACTGCCCAGGTGTTTTTCATCAATTGATCTAAACCATCTGATCGGCCACTTATTAGGGTAACAATTGTTGACCTTCAGATTGATTTCTTTGGCTTTTCTACGTTTGGTAACGGTTTTGGTAAATAACACTTGTTCTTGGTCAAGAACGTTGTTTGGCGTTTCTAGTCTAGAACGGCGTTCTGTGTATGAATATGGCCGTTTAGTAACGGTCTCAATAACGTTTTCGAAACAATAATAGAACAAAAATGTCGTTTGGTAAAACCTATTTTTCTAAATTTAATATTAATTACAATAATGTCATTTCCTTCTAAATGATCCCAAAAAATACTTGTAAAATTATTCTCTCTCACCAATCTTAACATAAAATTAAAATATTTCATTAACATAAGCAAAGTAATTATACAAATATGTCAAATTTAAAAAATGCCATTAAAATTGGGTTCTTGTGTGAATTAGTGTCATAACTGACTATGCTATGAACAATTGAATAAAAAGGGTCTTAGTGGATTTGAACCACCATCCCCTTAGAACATACTCATGTTCCAAGTGCTCTATCAATTTGAGCTAAAGACCCATCAAGTACTCATTGATTAGGGGACACAGGTTAGAGTATTCTTAATTAATTTATTGTGTTAAAAGTAAGTCAAACAAAAGCCAATAAACAAGTAGAAACAAGGTTTCAATGATAGGATGGCACTAATCCTTGTACATAGCACAATGAATTGGCTGATGCATCACAGATTGAACCAAGATTGGCAGGGACTGATCCAAACCTGATCCCTACAATCTTGAATTCAAGTTTAACCTAACTTTTAAGGCAGGGGTCTGAATACAGAACCAGTATGACCACTCAACAAGAACCAAACCGGCCAGCACCATTAGGTTACTATTTTCTTGTGAAATCGTTAGTGAAATGACCAATAACTGACCACTTGGCTGCTTTCTTTACTTTACCCCCATTGGATTGGATCCTTATGAAAGTCAGTCCCAATGCAGGTCCAATATAGGTTGGTTAAGGTTGGTTACAGTACCAACCTTAAAAAAAGCAAGCAACCATTACTGTAAAACATCAAGAAATTCTACTGATGCAAAGGATAAAGGAAAGACTAACTTATCTTGAAAGGCTAAATTAGAGAAAAAACTCCACAACTGAAGACCCTATTGCGTGCTTCTTTTCCCTCAACTCCCTTATTTTCTTTATCCGATAAGCCTCCTTCTCTCATTTCTTTAATAATCAGGACAAGTATTTTTGGAAGATCTTTAGTTGTGTGAACAAGAAAGAGGTAAGAAATAAAGTTCCACAAAAGCAATTATCTCCATGTAACATGGAACATTGAGACCTGATCATTTTCAGAAAATTACAGAATATTTCAAACCTCTATGGGTTTTCAAATTCTGTAATTGCTTAAGACAAATTTATATCTGTAACCATCCCCTTTCAGAACACATGCATGAAAATCGAACCAGGATCCTTTGCAATACAGGCTGGGCAGCGGTGCACATCTGATGACACAACAAAGACCAGATGGCACACATGGCACATGGCCTTTGCTGTGCCGCCGGATGTGCATTGCCACCCTGTCGGTACTACAGAGGATTTTAATACATGAAAACCCATAGATGCTTGAGATATTTCAAAGCTACAAAATTACAGAATATTCAGAAAATTGAGACCAATAGATGTACTTGAGAGAGAACCATGAAACAGCAGTCCAAAATTGCATAGGCTAGCCAAGATATAAAGAAAATTCTAATGACACATGAAAACTGTACAAGGTGAAAAGCCTTCAAACTAGAAGGAACCAAAAAAAAAATCCCCAACACCACTTCCCCCCCCCCCCCCCCCCAAAAAAAAAATGTGATCCAAACAATTTCATCATCCCATTGATGACAAAAATCCCACAGAAAACAATAACTACTAAGGGATGGAAGATATCAAGGAGTGGAGTGCGCCTGGGCCATTTCGATAGAAGAGCGTGTGAAGGATGTCCTAGTTGCATGGTTTCAACACTATTTTGGCCATAGTTTGGTAATTTCATATGTTTCGACTTGAACACCTATATAAATTCACTTATTCCCATTGAAACTTGACGAAACTTGACTCGAAATTAGGACAAACACTTATTTATATCAAATAACATTTAAGTAAATATTATTTATAAATAAGCAAACACCCCCTATTTGAATCCAATAAAAATAGATGAAAAATCAAATTCTAAAAGGATAAAAAGTCAACCCCCTAGTTTAAGAACAAAAACTGAATTTTTATTGATAGGTGTAATTTTCAACTTTTAAATGCTGACTGGGGTTTTATCAACTCTAAAATTTTCATAAACATTAATGTGATAAAAAAAATTGCTAATACCCAAAAGAGCGATAAATTATTCATTTGTTTTGAGCTTTCCAATAAGTCTAAGCTTGCTTATATCTGATTTATATATAAAGTTATGTTTCGATCAAACATTATTTGGCGTGTGCAAAGGCTATTAAATTCGTTCTAAATGAATATAAATTTTTAGACATCAAAACAAATGAACATTTTACCACTCTTCTGGTTTTTAGCAATGTTTTATCATATTAATATTTATGGAATTTTTAGATTTTAGAAAAAATCTCATTTGAAAGTTGAAAATTACATCTATCTTTGAAAATCCAATTTTTATTTTAAAACTGGGGATTGACTTATTCTCCTTTTAGAATTTGATTTATTGACTATTTTTATTGGATTTAAATAGAAAATATTTACTTATTTATGAATAATATCTTAAGTAAAACATTTATTACTAACTTGGGTCAAAAGACTCAAAACCACAAGTAGTATTTTGAGTGTCCTTTTAGAATTTTATTTTTTGATTAATCTGGGTGTGGGTTCCAACATGCCGGTGATAGGCACGCAGCATTTCACACATGCCTAATGTGGGCCTTTCTTTAATTTGAGTTTGGGTTCAGTCTGAGCTGTTGGTTTATTTCTGCCAGAATTAAGGCCCAGAACACGAGTCCACTCACTCTGTTCTTCCTCTTCATTGTCAACCTGAAACACCGATTTTCTTCATCCTCTTCTCTGGCGTCCTGAATCCTCCTTTGTCCTTAAACTCTAAACCTGAAATGGTGAATGAAACTGGGAGAGAGATCAGAGGTAGATAGATCTCTGGGAGCTCTATGGAACCTTGAACCATTAGACCTGAAAATTGCAATCTATGTAAAGTCTATAATCTCATCAAACCCCACTGTGAACATATGAAAGAGAGAGTTCGCTGTTAGAGACAAGGAGAGCAGATCATCAGGAAACACAGTGAAGATCATCATCATCATCATCATCAGAGAAGTAGGGAGAGATCACTTCAGTTTCAAGCTGGGGCTGGGGGAGGGAGAGAGCTGGTACTTGGAAAGAGAGAAATTACAAATTTGCCTCTAGCATTGATGGTTGTGATTGAAGTTTCTATCCGCCTTCCCTCTCCCCTCCCTCCTTTGGGGATAATATATATATGGGCTGATGTTCTCTGTGCCGCAGCACAGCCTACACCTAGACACATGGGCCTGTCATTCAGGGAGGCAAGGTGGTCATTTCACCCACTTCCATGTGTCAGGGCACAGTCTACGCCCTGGCACAGAGAACATTTTTGGCATATATATATATATAGAAGATGTGGTGGATAGCAACCATAACTTACCACTGAATTTTCCTAGGCCAAAAATGGAGTGACATTAGAAAAGGGAGCAAAAATTTACAAACTCAGAACATCACTCCCATTAAGGCCCTCAGACTGGCTATTGATTAATATTAAAGCCTAAAAATGAGGACTCCCGTCAATCTTTGTACCTTATTATCACAAATTACAAATGAGAGGAAATATCCCATGTTCAAAAGGCAATTACCATCCTCGCACCAATTGTCTCATTTTTCATCTTCCCCATGAAAAAGATCTGTGACTTGTGGTCAAAACTGTTTGATTAATTGCAGTAATGTGTTAGTGTTAGGCATTACCATCCTCGTACCAATTGATTCACCAAACACTGATGGGATCAACCCAGGTTTGTCTGAGAACTATGAACTATGGGGTAATTCAATTCCTGATTCATTTTAGTAACTGGGTTGACACTGAATTGGTCTTTTTCTGGTTCTCCTGTTTCAAGCAGATTCATGTACAAATGCTAGAATTGAAGAGAGTCATGTAGTTTCAGGGGATGACTGCATTGCAGTGAAGAGTGGTTGGGATCTATATGGGATAGCTTTCTGGCTGCCCACAAAGCATGTCATCATCAGAAGGTTCACCTGCATTTCCCCAGACAGTGCCATCATCGCTCTCAGGATGTTGCTTCCTGATAGTCTTAGTATTCAAATGGCAATATTTTCTTCAATTATAAGTAATGACATTCAATCACAAATTGTAGGTATCGATTTTTGAAAATCCAGAGATTTTCTACGGAAAACAATTGAGGAAAAGGACATGGAATCATTTTTGCACAGACAACCACCTTTTCTGATGTTTTCCATTTGAAATCTGCACATTTTCATTCAACGACAAACCAAACGTGGGCTTTGTTCTTGAAGCCAATTAAATATATTTTCTATGGAGCAATTGAAGAAAGGGACTTGGAATCATTTTTGTTCAGACAACCCACCTTTTCTGGCTTTGTAATCCCAACCATACAATAGATGAGCAGCTCTCCATGAGTTGCAGCTGTATATTTTGACTGAGACGCAATTAAATTGGAAGTTGTTTGTCAAGTTCTTCTATTGCATTTGAAGAAAGTAAATTTTGTTTCTTCCTATGTATTCTTCTTCTGCTTCTAACAAAATTGCTGTAAACTATTTTCCATTGAAATGGACAGAGGCTTAACACACATAAAACTGTCAGAAGTTCCAAGTAGTGTTAACTGTTGGGAGGAATTTGGATAATAGTGCATACCATATATATATAAAACTGTCAGGTACTTGCTTAACAGTTAACCAGTGCACACAACCTATAAAACTCAAGGGAGGAACTTGTTACAGTAGCAGATCATACAAAGCTCCAGGTTCCGAAACCAGCAAAGGCCTCTCCAAAAAGAAAAAGGATATAATCCATAAAATACATCAAAGCAATTCTTCAGATCAACACATATTAGAAAGTGAGAGATCAGAACTAATGAGCCTTAAAAGACTATATTCATAATCTTTTCCTAAGAAGTACGATGTCCAAAGGTCCTCCCATACCCTTGATATTAATGGGGTAGAACACCTGCACCAAACATGGTTTATAGCTCTAAGCAAAGCTTGAAACGGTTTGGAGCTCAAAAAGGCCCATCACCAACATGTATGTAAGGTGTTGATAATCTGACGAATCTTGATCCTATGAAAAGATTTGCTCCAACTTCTTGCTGTGAGTTGTATATTACAAGTTTCAATAGAAATTGAATGTGCTCCAATGACATCTTGTTTAGTGACTTCCAGCGGATTTTTATCTGCTCCATTTTGCTCCATTTACCCCTTAAGATGTTGACACCTGTCTTACATTAATTTGACGGTCAGATTTCAATCCCCAAATTTCACCCACTCAACCCTAACCTAACTTGAGTTAACTGTTTCTCTCTCCTCTCTCACTCCCCCTCTCTCTGCAACACCGCCCCTTTCCCTCCTCCCACCTTCCAGCTGAACTCCTGCACTGCCGCCGACTCCATATTCCCTCCCACCGCCGAGATGGGTTTGCTTCTCTCAACTAGGTCTCCTCGGTTGTTATCGATACAGGTGCCTAGCAACATAGGTGCCAAAAGCGAGCTTGTAGCCCTAGTCCCTAGATCTGAGTTACAACCAGCGGGATTTTTGCCGGCATTCATGGCAGTGATGCGGAAGCTGTCGGCTCTGTCGCTGGAGAAGAAAAAGTTCACAGGAAAAAGGAGAGAGGAAAAAGCTGCAATTAAGAATAAAGAAGCAAGAAACCATTCTACTGTATTATTCATTCCACTTCACATGTTCACAAATATTAACAGGAAAAAATTAAAAAAAAAGAACCCCCTCTTCTCCTTCTTCTCTACATCTTGATCTCATTCTACAATTTGTTTTTTCTCTTCATTGGAATTTGAAAAGCAACCCAACCCATAAAAAGATAGATTAGCTCTCCAAACCTCTGTTTATTGTTTTGGTTAAAGACAGACAGGGTCTTGGTCCTCAAAACAAACACATGGAACAATAAGAAAAACCAGCTCCTTGCAGTTTAGATTAAAGTTGAAAACATGTGAGAACCATTTAAGCAATTTCAGCAACATTCTAAAGGGTGTGGGAAAAGACCAGCTATATTCCACTTCGCCCAAGTAATCGTTGATTTCAGATGGAGTCAAAACTCTGAAATTTCCGAACTCCGACAGGTAAGTTGAAGAGCAGAGGAGGCTGGTTAGGGGAGGGCAAGTTGCAGAGCAGAGGAGGGGTGGGGGGCTACTGGCCGGCGAGGGAGAAGAGAGGTTGCCGCCGCTGGAGAGAGAGGAGGGTTGGGTTTGAAAACCATGGTTAAGCTTGGGAAAGGAGTCTTTATTATCAATCGTCAGATTAATGCACCACAGGTGTCAACATCCTAAGGGGTAAATGGAGCAAAATGGAGCATGTCAGTAATGGAGCAGATAAAAATCCGACTTCCAACATCCCTAGTGCAGTTTTTATCTTTTCCAAAGGATTATGATGGGCAGATTCAGATATAGAGTATTAGGACTCTGATTTTCCAAGATCTTTTTTACAGTACAAATACCTTTAACTATTCCCTAATGAATTGGGTCAGGATTGAACTTCAGAGACTCCCTCCAGATGAGCTCCTTGATATTCTCCTCAGTGAATGATGGTTGCTCAAAATCAACTCTGAAAGGCCTAGGACAAACTCACTCATTATTTGTATCATGAAAAGACAACAAATATGGGTGGCGCAATGCGTCGTCAACTGCATACAACCAATATGAAGAAAGAAGAACAATTAACAGAATTGAACTCCAACAAAAGCTAGTTTTCATAGATGTACTCAAAAGTAAACCCGGCCCATGATACATGCAATGCGTTTGTTTGGATCAAATACCAGCATTTTCTCTAGCAAACCAACAACTCCAAAAGACAACTAACAAAATCTTCACTCTCATTTCACACAGAGAACCCTAAACTCTGAAATTTATTAAATTTCCTTATCATTGTGTCAAATCTCTTTCTCCTTATTAAAATCTCTTATTTTATAAACCTCATGAATTTCATGAATTTCTTTAGTCCTGTGTTACATGTTCAAAGAATTAGGACATATAAGATTATCAGATATTGACTGACTCTAAGGTTATCAGATATTGAACTAAACAATGATTTCTATAAATAGTTTGATATTGTTGCCCATATGTGAGAGTGTTATTTCCCTTGGTTTAATAAATTAGACATACACGTTGTATTGAAAGGATCCGTAGAATTATCTGATATATAGAAGAAGAATGAGGAAACTAAGAGGTTAAAACCTGAATGACTTTGTTTAGTTGGATATCAACTTAATTAGCTAAATAGCAGGAAAAAAATTGGTATTTGATGGAAATAAAAGTTCTGAGCTCACCCCTACCCTTTGTATTCTCTTCTTGCAAACCAGATGTAGAGCAGTGAACCACCGAGATCGAAAATCAGTGAACGAACCTAAATCAGAGAATGCAAATCAGCATACCAAAATAGGGTTTTCGTTATCTAGCTCAGATTGGGTATTTTGTTCTCTGCTCAGACTGGGTTCGATCGTGATGCTCTGAGGCTTTGCTCTGCGTTTTTTGGGAAGAAGAAGAAAAGAGCGATGGATGCTTGTTCTGCTCTGCTCACATCTTTTGATGTCCGCCCCACTTCCCTCGGTTCTGCAACTCATTTTAGGACTTTGCTCTACTGGTGAATCTTTGCACTTTTGGGTTTAGTTTGATAGCATTTTGAAGAACAAAGAACAATGGATGAAAGAATAATGGATATTGAATCTGCTTCCTGTTTTTGGGAAGAAAAAGATGAGAAAACTTGACCTAATCGGCGTTATTTGGGATGAACACATACGAGTAGCCATTGGATGCTCATAAAGACAAGTGGCGCTCTCTTAGCACTAGGATGGAAATACATGTGATGGAAGTAGAAGAATTCCGAACATTTTTTCTTCATTTCTTCTTTAATTCCTCCCACCCCGCATATTCCTTCCCGATCGCATCCAAACCCCAATTTGATTATAACTACAAAATACAACATTTCAATCCCCATTGAAGACATTGCTATCATTTTGTTTCAAAATCAAAGGAAAAATTTCTCCGCTCATTAAAAGCAAAAGAACAGCTCCAGCAACCAACCAGCAGTAAGAAGTTACAAACAACAGAGACGGACACGGAAACCGGAGAGGGAACGGCTCTGCCGTCTGCCGTTCTGGTGAAGACGAGGAAAGTCTGAAGGGCATTTAAAAAAATGGTAAAGCACACGCACCCTTATAATGCACCCAATATTCTTCGTATTCTCCAAGCGGTTCAATATTTCACGTACCATCCTTCAATATTTTTCGTTAAATACTACCGTTAGATGTCAAAATTTTGACTATTTTGCCTTTGCTTCATTTTCTTAAAGCTAAAAAGACTTAAGTACCCTCACTTATTTGTTGTCCTAAACTAATTAAAAATGATCATTTTATCTTAACCTAATTTGAAAAAACTATTTTACCTCTAAATACTTGTTCCTAAAAACCCCAAAATACCCTCATCTTCTCCAAATCATCATCTTCTTTTACATACCCACCTCTACCACCAGCGCCACCGCCACCGCCACTGCCACTGCCACCACCACCACTGCCACCCACCATTGGCATTGGGTGGTAGAATGAATCGATCCGAATAGGGATAAAATCCCAAAAGCCAAGATCTCCATAGGGCGTTCAAGAACACAATCAAATAAATAATAGAAAATAGGGATCGAACCACTGACCTTGTTTCGCATCCATAGTGATGATGATTGCAGTGAAAAATAAAGAACAAAGATCTAGGTGCTTCCCCTCTATTCCCAAAGTAACTGGCCTGATGAGAATACCGAATGCGTAGGGACGACGAACACTGAATATCTCCCTCTCTTTCAATAATGCACTCCTCAATAGTAATTGAGAATAATAAGTTGTGATGGGTAGAGGGAGGACCTAGCTCTCCTTATATAGTAATCCCTATAGGATCTGACTCATCACAGTCCCAATACGAATCTATCTGGCCCACACTAAGCCAGTCCACATTAGACTTCTAATATAACTTAATGACCCCACTTTATTAGACCAAAACCCTAATTAACCTGGTTTAGGGATTTAATTATGTCCATATAGAATTATATTAGAACTAAAATTCTAACATTCTCCCACTTGGACTTACATTAAATTCCTTATTTTTTTTTTTTTTTAAAGGATTTAACAACAGTTTTGACCAAAACAAATCACAGGCTAACAACTATTTAAGAAAACTTTATGTGCACAATTTTTAAAATAAATTGGTCTAGAGGTCATATTAGAAAATCAATCCTATCCCATAGAGTTTTAGACACCGAATCATGGCGGTAATCGCATCTATGATCAAGCGACACGAGCCTTCCATGGTCACGAGAGCCCTCAACTCTACTAACATGGATGTAATGTGGTAGTGTGGCAATACTCACATAGTGATTCCTTATGTATTATCAATTTGTCAGTCCAAAATTTCTCTTCTTTAAGTGGCACAGACTCACTAGAGAAATAATCTTTATAATTCTAACGAATCTGTATGTCTCATCTTGAATAACTCAAGTTTTACTTTATGTGTTACAAGACATACCTTTAAGCTAATAACTTAATGCCCCAGCCTTGCTTAAGGTTAACACATTCCTTAAGTCTTTAAAACTAGATATATATACATCATGTCAATAAATGTAACACCCAAGTGTTCAAAAGAATTTTGCATGCAATGACAACTGATACATATAAGCCAAGATTTACCACACGATAAAAATTACAGATGAAAATAAACTTTATTTTACAATGGAGCAAAACAACTCCCACTAACCAACCGCATCCCATGATGCACCTAAACCCATGCTTATGACATGTCTTTCAAAACACAAGGACGAAGACCTTAGGTTAGGGGATCTATAACCATATCATCTGTATCAATATGCTCCACTGCAATGTCACCTTTCTTTACTGTCTCCTTTATGGTCAAATACTTGACCTTCATGTCCTTAGACCCTCTAAGTTATTTATTGTTGTTTATAAACAACACAAAGAAAACCATTATTACTATATGTCGGATGGGTCTATCCACAGAATCTAAAATGGTCAACTACTTTATGAGATTCCTGAGTCAAATAACCTGAGTAGCAACCCCATGGCATGCTACAAACTTTACCTGTATAGTCAATGTGGTTACCAATGTTTGTTTTGTACTGTTCCATAATACTACCCTTCCTGCCATTAGAAAAACTTAACCAGATGTGGATCTCCTATCATTCTCACAGCTAGCAAGGTCGGAATCTGTATGACCCACTAGCTTGAGTTCAGGAATGTGTCTTTATGCTACATATAATCTTTTATCCCCTATAAGTACCATAATACTTTCTTGGCAAAGAACCCAGTGGCTAAGACCAGGATCCTGATCGATATCTGCCAAGAAGACCCATCACAAAGGTAATATTCGGTGCCTGGCATGGACTGAGCATACATGATACTACCTAATGCGCTAGTATAAGGCACCTCATTATGTCATCCTTCTCAGCTTCATTTTTCGGGCACTGTGTCGAGCTCAGTTTGAGAACATGAACATTCTCGGGTTTGCAATCCAAAGATATCTTGAACCTCTCCCGAATCACGATCAACATAAGCCCTCTGAGAAAAACTTAGTAAACGACGAGAACGATCCCTATGGATCTCAATGCCAAGGACAAAAGAAACCTCACCAAGGTCCTTCATGTCAAATTCCCTAGATAATAGTTGCTTTCATTTATGCAACATCCCTAGGTCACCGCTAGCAAGCAGGATGTCATCCATATAAAATATGAGAAAATAGAATTTGCTCCCACTGACCTTGTGATATATACACTGATCCGCTTTGTTTTCCACAAAACCGAATGAAGTCACGATACTGTCAAACTTCAAATACCACTGCCTGGAAGCTTGTTTGAGACCGTAAATAGACTTCTTGAGTCCACACAAGATCGTCTGAACCATCCACCGCAAGACCCTTAGGTTTAATTCAACAAGCTCCCAAACATCATTATGTTTCATCGATTCCACCTCATCTCTCATTACATCTAACCACAAATCTAACTGAGAACTAGAAACAACGCCTGAATAAGTAACTGGATCAACCACACAACCAATGTCATAGTCATGTTCTCTCAGATAGACCTCATAGATAGATGGTATTTCGAATTTCTCCCCTTGATGGATTTCGTGATGGTGCTACCACTGCCTCACCCCGAATCGAGAAATCTCAACTAGAATCGCATCAATGATAGGATCCTCAATCGCATCTCGATTAAGAGGAATCTCATCGGGTGCTACATGAATGTCAAGGATCGTTATCAATATCAGGCTCCGAACTCCAGCAGTGTAACTAATGGCGTGGTATGCCCCACATCCGTCTCAATAGGTAGAAGAACATGTACCAATGTACCAACCATGTCACTATCTCGAACGATCCGAGAACAATCATTCCTTTTGGCCATATCAAACTCCGAAACTTCACGCCTATAAGTCCATAATTCTAGTGTCTTCATGGGTTATAAAATTTATATCCTTTCGAATGATCCGGGTAGCTAACAAAATAGTAATGAGTAGTCACTGGGATCCAACTTGTTCAAAGTTGGATAATATAGTTTTACTTCTCAGGCACCCCAAACTCTAAGATGATTTCGGGTTTAGTAACTACATGGTTAAGGATACAATGAGTAGTTTTCAAAAAACTTCTCCCATAAGAACTTAGGTAAAATTTGTCTTACTAATCATACTCTTCACCAGTGCGGTTATGCCTTTCGGGGACACCATTTTTCTCAGGACTTTCTGGCATAGTAAATTGATCAACTATCACAGAGTCCTCTTAGTATTTGGAAAACAGGCCCTTAAGCTATCCAGCATCGCCATGTCTGCCATAATACTCACCCCCACGATCGGATTTAACAATTTTAATAACTTTCCCCAACTGTTTCTCAACTTTAGTCCCAAAAATCTTGAACTTGTCAAGAAATTCAGACTTTTCTTTAATTAAGAACAGATAGCCATATCGGGAGTAGTCGCCTGTTAAAAGTGATGAAATAAAAAATTTCTACATAATGTGGTGAACAGGGGACCACTCGATGTCAATGTGAATGACCTCTAACAGTCGAACTATAGACTACTGATTTTCTTCTTTATCTTGGTCATCTTTCCCTTACATCACCTACATAAGTTTCTAGATCACTTTCGAGAGTAGGTAGGATGTCGGACTTTATCAGTCTTTCCACTCTTGCCTTAGAAATATGACCTAACATCTTATGCCACAATGTGAAAGACCGTTCTTTAGGTAAGGGTCTTTTGGAAACAACGTTTTCAATATTATGGAAGGCGTAGATATCATTGGGAGATAAACACAGTCTGTACAATCCATTGGACGTAATGCAGGAACCAACTTTATTTGAAACAAATTTATCATACTGTTCTTTATTTCAAAATGGTAACTACCAATGTCCAACACTGAAATCGAAATTAAATTTCGCCTGAAGGATGGTACATAAAAAGTATTCTTTACAGTCAAATTAAAACTAGAAACTAGTAATAAAATGATATCTCCCACGAACTTTACTTCAATCATATCCATCATTCCCTATGACAAGTCTTGATTCATCCTGATTTGGCCTCTTCCGGTTTATAAATCCCTATATGGTAAAAGTAACTTAGTTAGTTGCCCTGCCGTCTAGCCTCCAAGTACTGGATGAGGCTTATGATAGATTGGACTCACAAATAAAAGTCAAAGAATCGTTACATGATGGCCTGGATTTTGATAACCAAGTCTTGTATTTGTTGCAGTCCTTATTTATGTGACCCTTCTTCTTACAAAAGAAGCAGCGATCACTCTCTTTCTTGAAAGAGTCTTTCTTAGGTCCCAAATTGTTAATCCGATCGCACTCTTTATTGGCAGACTTATGAGTATGGTTTTTAGACTTTTCACTCTCATGGGATTTGGAAATAACAAGTAGTTTCTCTTCCTCGGATACAACCCTAGAAATAAGGTCATCGATACTCCAGACATCATCCTAGGAAAGGTAGTTGGTTTTGATGATGTCAAAATTAGAAGGTAGGGTATTAAGAACTTGATGAACAATCAAGGCATCAGGAAGAACAATATTCAAGGCTTTGATTTTGGTTTGATAGTCAATCATCCAAGCAATATAATCCCTAACACCCCCAGAACCATGGTATTCCATATTAAATAGCCCTTGTAGAAGTCTCCCAATCTTAGCATTCGATGAAACTTGGTATCTCTTGGAAATTGCATCCAGCAATACTCTGGCAGTACATTTATCAGGTAGACCACTCTTAAGGTGTTCCGATATTGACCTCTTTATAGATAGTACAACTAAGCAATTACTCTTTTTCCATGCAGAATGCACAAATTTTTCATCCTCAATACTATTAGCTGCTAGGTCCATTGGTTTATCTATAACAAGGGACGTATGCACATTTGCCATCTTCATGGCAAACATAATGTCCTCTTTCCACTTCTTAAAATTTGACCCAGTAAGAATCTCAATAGTAACCATGTTATTATTGACAGAAAATGTGACTGAAAATTTAAACAATGAACAGTACAATAATCAGCATGATGCAAGTACAGCTTGAAACCTTATAAGCTAATGAGAATTTTACACACATCGTTATGAAAACACCTTTGGGCTGAATTCCTGCAATTGTAAAAATCCCTACATACCAGTGGCCATGGGAATACAGCTCAACTTTCAAAATCCATCACCTTTGGGTGTGCATAATTCTAGGGTCAGCCTATTCATATGCATACTGTATATGTACCCCTTCAAGTACCAATACATGACCACCACCTTTGGGTGTATGACCACACATTAGAGTTGAAGGACATCCCACAACTGTATGAGACCGGTGTTTCATAAATCCAACAAGGAAGGTCGCTTTGGCGGCTGCATCCTATCGAACCCATGGAACCCTCTCTTGGGATATTCCAAAATTACTTACATCCTTAAACAAATTGTGTTATTTTATACTTTATGACAAGGGGCTTAACTATCTCAAAATTAACACAAATATGCCAATAGTATTGTTCATCAAAGTAGGTATTCCAGTAAGTCAGAAAATTAGTTTGGTTCCCAATGGAACGAATCGACAAATTTCATAATAGGACATGCATCAAAAGAATACCAAAAATATTTAAAATATTCATATCTGATCAAAACAGAGGGCACCACTGTGTAGAGCACAGAAAAACAGAGCCAACGCAAAAAACGGGACCCCAAACGGAGTCTCGTAGCCCCCAGAAAGCACGGTCAAAGTTCAAGTCCAAATTCGATTGACTGTACTGGTCAAACCGATCCGAAAAGTCAAACCAAATAAATTTGGTTCAACCCCGGTTCGAACGAACCGGTTCAGGTCCGGTCCAATCGGGTTCGGGTCAACCCAAATCGGGTCACCAGCCGGGTCAATGGATCGGGTTTTCGGGTCAGAAACTGAGTCGACCCGACCCGAGTAGCGCACGTTAGCATAAGCTATAAATAGCATTAGGCGCACGATAGCAAAAACCGTCTTTTTTTTTTTTTTTTTTTACATCTTAGCGAGTGAAGATCACCCGCGGCTGCCGCACAGTGAGAGCGAGTCCGACAGGCCGTCGACAATGATCCACCACCGAAAACTCTCGATTTTGCGAGCTCTACGCCCCATGTGATCGTCTGTTTTGCGCAGGCTAAAAAATCGGCAGAATACCGGTGTCCGTACGGGTTTTGGAAAACTGGAAAAAACCTAAAAACCTTGATTTGAATCGAAAAATTTTCGATTCCCTTATTATGTTCTATTATTTTGAATCCATATAGGTTCAAGAACGGATCTATGGAGGCTCTGATACCACATGTTAGAATGAATCGATCCGAATAGGGACAAAATCCCAAAAGCCAAGATCTCCATAGGGCGTTCAAGAACACAATCAAATAAATAATAGAAAATAGGATTGAACCACCGACCTTGTTTCGCATCCATAGTGATGATGATTGCAATGGAAAATAAAGAACAAAGATCTAGGTGCTTCCCTCTATTCCCAAAGTAACTGGCCTGATGAGAATACCGAATGCGCAGGACGACTTAACACCGAATATCTCCTCTCTTTCAAGAATGCACTCTCAATAAGAATTGAGAATAATAAGTTGTGATGGGTAGAGGGGGACTAAATTTTCCTTATATAAGAATCCCTATAGGTCTCGACTCATCACACCCCACGATAGGAATCTATCTGCCCACACTAAGCCATCCACATTAGACTTCTAATATAACTTAATGACCCCACTTTATTAGACCAAAACCCTAATTAGCCTGGTTTAGGGATTTAATTATGTCCATATAGAATTATATTAGAACTAAAATTCTAACATTGAGTTCTAAGACAAATGCCAAATTGTTGTAATAACAAAATTTGGTATTCAGAGATTCACAAGGAAGACATTTCTGTGGCTGCTATGGTGGTTGATGTTGTTGATTTTCACCTGTTGCTGGCTTCACCCTCCGATCTTGCTGTTGCAGACTACCCATTTGCTCAACTCTCCCTCTTCCTCCACCCTCCTGCTGCATCTCTCTATCTATTTCTTGATTTCTTGATTTCTTCTTCTTCTCTTTCTCTCTCTGTTTGTGCTCTTCTAATACACTAATATATAAGAGGCAACAAAACAAATAGGTATGGTGCATCCTGATTTTGATTTTGGTGACACGGGATTTCTGGGGGAGGTGCCTTGGCGGTTTCAGAATTAGAGAGAAGGAGAGTAAACCACTAACCTCAACGTGTCTACCTTCTATTCTCTAGTCTTAAAGAATCTATGGAAAGAAGAAAACAACGGCGAGATCGTTAGCGTTACCTGAGTACAAATTCCTCAACACCTTCCCTTACCCTCATAGTCCTTATCCTTCACTTCCTCCCACGAGTAACAAAAGCGGGGGGGCCAAGTAATAAAGAAGCAAGATATCTATACTATCCAACAAAATCTTCAAGGATCTTTCTCTCTTTGCGATAGAAGAAGATCTCTTCTCTTGAACCCAAAGAGAGAGCAAACACAGAAATGGAATAAATTACTCTTCCTGCAAGGCTAATGAGAGTAGGTACTATCACTGTGGGACGAGAGAGAAAGGGAAACGTCCAAATCCGTGAGGGAGAGATTACAGAAAAACGAGTTCAGTAGAAGTACAATCTGGGTTCCTTAGCGTCTGAGTAATCGTAGTCACCCAGAAGAAAAAGGAAAAGAAAGGAAGACAGAAAACCATTTCATTCCATAGATCAAAAAACCCAACCCAAATCATACAACAAAACAAACACATATACAGGACAAAGACAGCGGAGACTGGTTAATGCGGTTTCTAATCTTCATTTTTCGTGGAGTTTAGGTTTTCGCAGGCGAATCATACCATATCGTGTTTCTGACACAATTTCCATCTTAAGTGGAAATGTAACATCCATGTATTTGAATGTTTTTTCATTTCTAACATAATTTGGAAGGCAAGACATTGATTTGATCAACGATTCAAAGTTTTTTTATTTTTCTTGACAAAAGGTATCATTGAGTGGAATTGTTTTTAGTAGAAGGTTTTTTGCACTGAACAGTATTTAGTTTTTTGGTATTGTAAACTCTCTTTTCTAAACTCGAAAGATGAGATACGTTCATGCATTTGAAGTTGGATACAAGGAAATTTCATGCTTGAAGAACTAGATTATTCTCTGCTTATTGATGTAGTAAATTTGGTACTTTTTACTTTACAGTTATGTTTCACTATTTATTTAATATCCAGATAAAATTCAGTCGGTATCCTGTTTGATAAATTTTTTTTTTGAATTGATTAGTTATATATTTTGTTACTCTGGTTTGGTTTACTTGGTTGGTAAACTGATCTAAAAGTTATAATGTTATTGCATCCATTGGTGTAAATAAAAAAAGAGAAGGGTATTTCATGCTCCACAGTCTACATTGGATTTATAGTCTCTCTTTTTCTCCCCCTTTCTCCTTTTTATATTATTACACACTTCTGTTTTACATTAAGGTCATTTGTTCTTTTGTGACTTTTATGTTTCTGCTTCATTGATCTCAGCATTAGGTACACACTGTGTTTTTTTTCCTCTGAAGAGTTGCATTTCTTTTCTTTTCCATTTTATTTTTTATTTTTTAAGCAGTTGTATGAGTTTGTTAGTGGGTTTCCAATACCGAGAACTTAAACTTTTCACCTACAGAAATGCTTCACATTTTATTTGGGGAATGTTTTCAGTTGTTATTGTGACCTGCCCTGGCTAATTAAGCATTTTGTTTCAAAGGTGGTTAGAAGTTGACGTTTCTGTTTTACAGATAGAAATCTTGAGTGCCATTATTTTATTTTCTTGGTCAAATATAGTATGATGCTACTGCTTTCTCATAAAGTAAAATCACTTTATGCTCTATAGGGCCAAATGTTTTGTCCAATGTGATGCGTTTCACTATTCTTTGCTCCACAAGATAGACAAAGAGAGTATATTGTAGCTTCAATCAATGGAATTAAGGAGCTTTAGCCATTTGCATTTTATTCAGGTAATTAAGAGGGGTACGGTGGAGAAAATCCTTAACAGAGATTGTCATGGAAGACCGACATTTAGGTTCAAAACAATAAAGGCTATATATGAATCCGAAAATGCCAAAAATCTAGGTTCCTGCACAACACTTCAGCAGCAAGGAGGGGGGTTGATGGGTTTGCCACTTGGTTGTGGTGGGATAAAGGTTGACAGCCCAGTTCTTCTCATGGACGGCAGAAAAATCAAAAGTGACCCTGAACTTTGTGACTTATATGAGGATGTTTGTGATAACAAAAGAAATGGTAACATGGGTGACTTCAGCTTCAGTGAGATGACATTAAAGCAGCTTAAGGAGAGCTGCAAAAAAAAGAAGAGGAAACTTCCAAAATTTGTTGACGTGAAAAAAGAACCATGCTCCCATCTAAACGAAGATTATACTAAGTTGCAACAGAAGGAAGATGAATCCGACCTAGAGGAAACTCTCAGCAATTGGAAATTAAAACTGTGGAACAAACCAAAGGCCAAACGGAAGCGTATCAGGAAAGATGTGCATTCACTTTCTAAATTTGCAGTTTCAGTTTCTGAGCCAACTCCAAGAGTCCCTCAAGATTCATCTCAAAGTACAGGGGGTCTAAATGGACCCATTAAAACTGAGATTGAGATTTCAGAACTTGGTTTTTCAGATTGCCATGATTTGGATGGTCTTACCTTTGGTGCTACCCCCAATACCCATTTTACAGTGGATGCTAGTGCAAATGTATCTGATGAAGTGGCAGGGATTTCTAACAGAAGTGAGTTGGCTATTGGGGAGTCAACTTCTCTCACTACAGAATCTCCAAATTGTGTTGTTGCAGAAGTTTTAATTGAACATTTGGAGCACGATAATTCTCTCTCTCATCCTGCGAGTGCTGTAGTGGGGGAAGTAATGGAAGACAGTTTTTCAGAGGTGGTCAGTCAAGATAATCTTTCTTCCTCTGTTTCCGAATTTGATGCAAATGTTAGATTTATTCAGTCAACTCCTAGTGCAAGCCCCATTGAGGCACTGTGCATCACCAACAAGCCAGCTCATGAGAAGTTTAGCTGTGAAAGCTATTCATTTATGCAGTGGACATCATGTGAAATAGATAGCAGTTCTGTGATTCACATGCCTCATAAGTTGAATGGTGAGAACATATATGATGGTGGATATATGTTTAGTATGGAATCTGAAGGTGGCAGCAAAGAGGATACCCTTCCTGATCCTGAAAAAGATGTTATAAGAAAGTCTGACATCTTATATTTGTCATTTCAAAATTCTCATCCATGCTCTGATTTTAGTTCTGTTGATTGTACTTCACCTACAATTGAGGAGCAGAATCACTCATCTTTGTCAACGGAGGGACTAGTGTCTGCTAGCGTGGATATGGAAAGTGAGGGTGACATCAAGGAGGATAACCCTCCTAATCCCAAAACCAGTGTTACGAACAACCCTGACATCTCATCTCAGAATTTTCATACATGCTTGAATCTTCCTAATAATTTGAAGGATTTTAATTCTGCAACTGATGTGAAACACTCATTTCCCACAAAAGAGGGACCAGTGTCTAATATTGCTAGGGTAAGAGACTGCTTTGTGGGGACTAATCCATCTGATGATACTGAAAGCTGTACAGCCAATGAAGTGCTTAAGAATTTCAATGCTTTGAAGCTGGAAAGTCCTCCAAAAAGGCTTTTCGTAGCCAGAAAGGTGTGCATCATTCTTCTTCTTTGTGCACAATTTTCTCATTTTTTATGTTCTCTGGAAGTGGTTTATGATAGACGTTTTCAGGTCATTTCTCCAACTTCTCAGGAAAAGCTGCGTCAAACTGTGGATGCTGATTACTCAAATGATGATATAGGTCTTTCCAGTAAGTCATGAAAACTTTGGATTAACAGTTGTATTATTTGTAACCTAGTATAACAACCCCCCCGGGGTTGCTGAGACAGTGCACTTGAGTTTTGTGGCATCCATAAATAATAATCATTTCATATCTATAATTATCTCTATCATTGTTTCTGATTGAGATTTTAATCAACAGAGTATAGGGAGAGACCACGTTTTGGGGAACAATCTAAGATTGGAGCTTATTCCACAAGATCGGATCTTGAGGGAGTTGAAGTCAAAGTGAATCTTCAGAGGATCATCTTGAAACCGAAGAATGAAAAGAGTAAACCTAACTTGTTGGTTCCTAAAGGAATTCTCAAGTCTCCAAATGTTTCCTGTGCAATACCGCATGCTGCAACTGAAAGCACTTATGTGCACCCTCATGCAGAGAGTGCTATTGCATTCTCTCAGCGCCAGATGCATGACATTGAGTGTCTTGCAACGAAGCTTGTGAAAGAGTTGAAGTTCATTAAGGACATTGTCGAAGATAAATTGCACTCTGAAGTTTATACAACTACATCTTCGAAATATACTGTGGATGAGGTATGTCAAAATGAAAAATAGTAATATTTGCAGTATGGCTTGTAATTTGGGATTTTCTTTGTTAACCTTATTGTCTTGACAGAAAATAAAAATCAAGCTGAAGGGTCCAAATGACTTATATTTTGTATTTCAATTAAATTTAACACATGATAATGTAGTAGTTATGTGCTCCATTTGTAATGGTCATAGTGTTATTTGATCTGGACTTGGTTATCTGTGGCTTGTTTTGGTGTTGACAATATGGGCAGAGCCATCAGCCAAGGGGGGCATGATGCAAACCCGAATGGGTAAGCAAGCCAAGATCGATTTTGGAAGAGAATAAAGATAAATAGATAAGTTGTAGATGAAGATAGATAGGTGGCAGCCTAGAGTCCCACTAGTTGCCCAACCATCGGAGTCCCACTGAGGTCACGATCGAAGGAGTCCACCTTGATCCCACTTGAGTCTCACAAGCAAAAAGTTTTCAAAGAAAACAATTTGTTTCCAATTCATGGTTGCTAAGAAAGATCCCACAATAGCCAAGACATGGAGGCTAATGCCTCTTGGAACTTATAAAAAAATATTAAAGAGACCTTTGGGATTCCAAGACAAGGAAATTCCCAACAAGTCAAAATGATAAAAACTAGGCAAAACATTAAAGACTAACACTAGACTCTAGACTAATACTTGGGAAAATGAAAAGACTTAACTAACAACCTAGGAATAGGAAAATACTCATAATTATGCCTTGGGATACAAAAGGTCAAAACACTAGAAACTAGGAAAATTAGAAGACACTATGTTGGAACTGAAGAGTCACTGCTAGGATTGAAAAGTCACTAGACTGTTGTTGACTTGTGGGGCCAGATTTGGCAGTCCCAAGGGTCCACGAATTTGCTGTGAGGGACAGAATTGTAATCAGTCCAGGTTGGACAGATCTGGGCGGGTCATGAACTCGGGCTGGGCTTTAGACTTGGACTGTGCCTTCTTTGATGGGCCAACTGCTGGTTTCATGAACTTGGGCTGGGCCTGGTAGGCTAGGCCTGGCGGGCTGGCTGGCTGAATGCCCTGCATAGGGCAACCCCGGAAATCTTGGTTTTAGTATGTATTTAGGTGATAGGAGGATGGACAAGAATCAACAATTGTGTCCCCCCACCCAACCCTATCCCAATTCCCTACATACACATACCCAACTCCTCTACCACCTCCAAGACTATGTAATATCACATATTAAATTATAGTATGATGATATTATAATGTGTTTTATGGGGAAGAAATGTGTTGTAAAGTACTCTTGATATTTTAGGTCTGTTTATGGTGTGTCTACAAGGACAGTTATGTAGCCCTTGTACAATCTTTAGATGGTACCTTCACATATTACGCAAGGTACCATCTCTAACAAATTAGTCTATTTGTTAGATATATATATGAGCCAAGAATATGCTAATGATAATTTCTTAGAAAAAATATCCTACATGGTAATAGGATACATTACGAAGTGTATATCTCAGTATTTTTATGACTGAAAATTGTTGACTGACCAATAGAAGATTAGACAATTCAACCACTAGAACTATACGAGATTTAAACTTATGGCTTTAGTTGGGTGTACCAATGCCTCAAGTCGAGCACCATGTCTTTTATTAGAAATTTAATCTTTATCTTATATTAAATATTAGATTATATCTTTTTTTTTACTCATTAGAATCTATTGATTGATGGTTGGGTTTTCAGATCTTTTACCTGCTAGGTTGCATAGTCTTACTTGTAGTGGAGTTTTTAAAACAAAATGCTATCCTGACAGTCATCAGGAAATGACCTGATAATCAAACTATTTGCCCCTGAACCCCAAAAGAAAATCCTGGCTTTGCCCCTGATTAACAAGATAACTTGCAAATCTGAACTCTCTAATCTCTAATTGGCTTTCTATTTTTTTTTTTTTTTTTTTGATAATTACTAGATTTCTATTTGAGGGCAATAGTTTCCTTGTCTGCCACTGAGGTAAGCTTATCTACACGTCAACCCTTTTTGAGCCAAGTGGAGGGCTGAGGTTAGTAAACCAACTATTTAAGGGGTAGTATAGCCCATGGGTCAGCCACTTGTCAAATTTGGGTCCCTCAATTATATGACCCATCATTTTTGAGTTTCAAATTTTGAATTTCCAATGGTAGAAACCCTCAACCAAGTTTTCAATCATTTTAAAGCTTTATATCCCTATACAAGAAATATGCTTGAACCATGGTACAAGATCTTGCCAAGATCTCGCTTTTGTCTCAGATTCGTGGCCCACTGAGTCGAGATGCCTTGCGATACATAAAACATACAAGATCTCAATCGAAATCTCACTATCTCGCCGAGATTTCGGTCCATATTTCGAACTCAGTTCATTTTGGTGGAACCAGACTCAATGACTTTATATATACCATATTTCGACCCAAAATTTGACATATCTTGCTGGACTTGATAGAACTCGCCTCTCTGGTTTGAAAAACCCTTCCAAACTTGTGCTTTTCACTATTTTTTGTTGGGAAATTTCACATTAACTGCTGGAGATTGAAGATTGAAGGTTGGGGATTGTTGATTGAAGATTGAAGTTTGGAGATTGTGCTTTTCACATAAACTCGTTTCAGTACTAGCTACTAGGATCCTAGGACTCTAGGATGGACGGGCATAAGCCATATGGCAAGTCATCCACTTGTATTTGTTTAATCTATCTCTTTCAAAGTTTCTAACAATTATTAACAAACCATGTGTGATTATGAATATGATGCCTAATGCATTAAATGGTTTATGGTTTGATTTTTTTAATTCCTAATGCTTAATTAAGTTGTTTTACACCTCTATTTTAATTATATGTGTTCTACTAGTACTAAATACTGTGTGAAATAGCCTAGGGTAGAGCTCACCGACGGTGTAGACTAACAACCTAGGGTCCAAAGTCAAAGTACCATTTTGGGTTTGAATTTGTAAAAACTAGTGTTTCCATATGTTTTAGAAAGCCTAAAATAGGGTGGAAACCATGGGTGAAACCAAGTCCTAAAACCTTGGCTTGAACTGAAACTTCCCAGATAGATAAATGGGGTTGTTGATCATGCCCGTGGACTTTCAGAGCCAACTTAGTTACCTCATGTAGATAGAGGCTCTGTTTGGTTGCAAGTAGAGGGAAGTGAAATCACTTTTGAAAAGAAAAACAGAAGTTTGTAATCATGATTATAATACCAATCTAAAAGTCTTACCATATTTGGTAAATATATTTTCAGATTAAAATTTATTTTACTTTTTAAAATCAAAGGAATATGATTGCTAAGTGAAGTTGAATTTAATAACCCAATTTGGTATGTTTTTGGAGTAAGATACACCATCATGTGTGAGGTTATAATTACAAAAATTTCCACTTTTGTATTGATTGCGAAGTAAAATTTAATAACCAACCATCAAATTTGTCTGACTTGATGGTGTAAAGGGCATGTTCCCTCTGTGTTTGTTTTTATTTTTATTTTAATTTTGCTTATACTTTAATCTCTGACAGACGATAGTGGCTGTTCAGAAGGCTGGAGAAGTTGAAGAGAATACAAGAAAGTGGCTCTCAATGATGGCGAAAGACTGCAGCCGTTTCTGTAAAATTATGGTTTGTGTTTTTTTCTTCTCATCTTACTTATTGTTAAAGATGCCTAGCTTTGATGATACCTTAACCATACTAAAGATCTTCTCTACATAAAAAAGGTTGTACGCAGCCTTACCCCCACTTTACGGAAAGGCTGTTTTCTGACTCAAACCTGAGCAACCTTACCATTGCGCCGAGGTCCGCCCTCTAAAGATCTCTACATAGATGACCCTTTTTTCTGGTTGCTTGGGGATTTTATGGCCAACACAAAGAGGCCTGTGGATCTGCCTTGATAATGCAGTCTCTGCCCCTACCTTATAAGCCACAAAATTAGCTGCCATGTGTGACCTACCAGGGACATCCAAAGCCTACTACACTGTACATAACCATTCAATGTTACTTGAAGTTTGAATTGTCTTTCTTTTCCTAATTTAATCAATGCCACTAATGGCAGAGATCATCTGGGAAGAAGGCTCCTGCTGCTCCAAAATCTGGTTATGGACTCCACAAGGACAGAAAGAAGATAATCTTTGCAGATGAAGCTGGTGGGCCTCTCTGTCATGTCAAGGTTTTCGAAGATCAACTAGCTTCTCTCTCTGGCTCTGAATGTGAAAATGAGAAACGTCAAGCTACTAGAACTGAAAGAAATGCTTGTTGTACATTAGAGTGTTGATATTGGAAATGCCAATGTTATGCTCGAAGATATGAAGCTCCAAATCACTTTTGGGGCTGAGGATCCAGCTGCTGAGTTTGAGGCCATTTAAAAGCTCGTGATAAGCCTAAGAGCTCTTATCTTATTATTAGGTCTTTGGTGGTTCTTCCTGGCATTCTTTTCTGCAATGTAATTTTATTAATTTTTATTTTGATCTGAGCTTATTCTGTAACATTTGTAGCCAGCTTGATAAAGAAGTATGGACCAAGAACCCCTTCATGGGCATCATTGGGTTTCAATCAGTGGGGGAACAGTGAAAGGCACTTTGGAAATCCAACATGTAAGGAGCAGGTAATTATGACGGTAGATTTGTGGGTGAATCCTTCACTGTGGGTGTGAAGCAAAACTTTTCCCAAGAAGTATTGTAGGTTTGTTGCGAGTGACTGGATAATGTTATCAGTCTTGATTCTCAAATATATGAATCTTTGTGATGAGAAAGAGAAGGAAACAGGATACAAATTTGTGATAATATAGAAACGTGGAGATTATGTATGGAATTGAACTAGTGAAGGAGGCTAGTTGTTAATAATGATCAACTATGGTATTATCTATGCTGGCATTGATGCCTTGCAAGATGACTGAGCATGACAGGATAAGCAATAATGAAGTTTCTAAACCAGTATTGTGCATTAGTAAATTAATATTGGAAAAGCTTCCTAATGTTAGAGTGCAATTTCCCTCGCATGTTTTTTTTTTTAATATGATTTTGTCTCCTACTCTGAATTTGTGAGTCTCATGTGAATGATACCTTTTTTGGGCAGTCATTGGAGTGGTGTGCAGATTACTCCCTACATCGGATTGTCAGCTGCCAGCCATTTTGTAAACCTCCCCTCCTCCTTAGAAACTGGAAAACCATATTGTCTGCAGGCTTCTAACCCGTTCTCCTTGGAGCAAATTTTTTTTTTTTGTGGAAAAACATTATTGCAGTTATGTCTGTATAACCATGGAGGATTTTAAATTTCAAGATACGAGAATACTGATGGATAGTTAATTTATATGTCTATGTATCGTATTGGCTAAATAAACGGATATTCCCTTTTAGTGGCCAATCAGATGGTCAAATCAAGTATATAGGTTTTTTTTTTTGGGGGGGGGGGTTTGGGTAGAGAGAGAGAGAGAGAGAGAGAGAGCTGGGCTCTTTGTTGGTAAGGCTGCTTATATTATGACTTTCTCCCCAATGGTGAGAGCTTCATGCATTGGGCACGGTTTTTTTTTTTTTTTAGAGGAGCTGGGCTTGCGTTATGGATGTTGGGTTCAACCCCGTTGAGTGTAGACATGGGAGCCCATAGGCTATATATACTCTTCGTAGATACTGGAATTAATATTAAGATCTTCAAAACAAGGGTTTTAGAGATTTAGTTGGTATTCACATTCATCATTATCATAACTGTAGGGCCAACTTGTTAGTTATTAAGGCCCAGATCCTCTCGAGTCTCATGGATATTGTAAGTTGTAGTTTGGGTCTGGAGTCTACAACCCAGCAAAAGAGGAAGGGATATGGTGAAGTCGCAATCAAACCCCTTTTGTCTCTCATTTTGAAAGGAATAGTAAAAAACTTTTTTTTTTTTTTTTTGGTAAAAGGAATAGTAAAAAACAGACCTAAACATTTTGAGAATGGCAAAAATAAAAAGAAAAGAAAATAATTAAGGATGGTGAGCATTTTAAGTGTTTAGATTTGAAAATACTAAACTAAAAAAATGACAATATACACACATAAATTATGACACTTAATATTTGATTTATTGTTTACCCAAAAAAAAATATATATATTTGATGTATTGACCATAGTTTTTTATGATATAATTTTTTTAGAAATGCCATTTTTTCACTAAAAAAAAGCCAACCACATGGTTCAGACTAGACCAGGTCAGACCATATTAGATAAGAGTCTATCACATAAACTATGGTTCAGACTAGACCAAGTCAGACCATATTAGATAAGAGTTTATCACATAAACACTTACGAAATGGCATTTTCTAGAGGACAACTTTGGAAATTCTTTAGGCTCAGGTCATGCGTTTTCATGGTTTTAGTGCACGGTATTAGAATGGGCATCGATCAACCTGAAAACCAATACCATATCAGATTGGTATCGACATGGATTAGTCATATCAGACAAATTTTCCCATGATTCTTCAATAAAAATGGATTTTTTTGAATCATTTTAACCCTTATCCATACCGTATCACCGATATGGTATCAGGATCAGTCACTTGCAAAATTGATATGTATCGCCCGTATACAATATGATATCAATACCTCAAACCATGTGCGTTTTAATATAAAATGTATAGAAAAAAGTTCTTTGTTGGGCTGGGTGGGGACATGTACCGCCCAAGCCTAGACACTGTTGGGGATGGCATGAAATGACAGTCCTCCTGCTCCCTTTAAAAGATGAAATCTTGCCACCCATGTTGCTTCTGTTACCCTTCTCATTGGCCCCGGCATACACATGACCACGTACCCCCAAAATGTATAAAGTTTTGTTATAGAAAATCTTCTTTTGTTTTTTTTTTTGGTCAAAAGACAAATTTTATTTATATATAAAAAGCCTTCGAAAACCTCAACCAAACCTTTGGAAGTTTAAGTTTTGAAGCACCTCTGGATAGGAAGTCCGCTTGAGAATTAGCAGAATGGCTAATGAAGCAAAATGAGGCAGAAACAAAGGAACCACAGATAGACCGGATTTCGGAGACCAAACCTTCCAAAGACCAATGGATGCGGCCATCGTAACCGTTAAAGGCAGCAACGGCAGCAGAGCAGTCCGAAAAGATAGAAAGCCGAGATAAACCAGGATTTGCCTCCTGTCCTGTCGTGGCGGGAGCTGGATGGTCCAATACCTCTTTAAGATGGAGACACATGACCTTTAATACATCCAACGGTCAAAAATGACAAAATCTCATTTTAACTCATATTTACCCCTCTTCCTCTCTTACCCTCTCGTTTGATGAAACTCGACCCGAATGGATTCAAAACTCTCGTTTCTCTTCCACAAGTGCCGTATGAAAGAGGATTTGAAGAGCAAGTTTAGAAAGGCCTCAAAATATGCTATTTCTCAAGTACTACGAGGTGGTGGGTGATCCAGCTCTTCACTTGAAAAGGATTGCAGAGTTTATTGAGTGTCCCATCTTCTCAATGGAAGAGAAGGAAGGGGTGGTCCATCAAATCATAAAGCTCTGCAGTTTCGAGAATTTAAACAACTTAGCGGTGAATAAAACTGGAATAAGTGATTTTTGTTTTTCTAACAGCCCCATCTCCTCCATTTTCACGTTTCACTATTGATGAGGCATAAAACACCCTACCAATCAGGAGCGGTCACATGGCCGAGCCGAGGTTATACCAAAAACCGAATCGAGCTAAGCGGAAGACCAGGCTGACCCGATCTGGGTAAACCCTACTGCTTGGTCGAGCTCGTCAGACACTTCCCAGTCAACCAGACGCTGAGCCGAACTTGTACGGGTCCGACGAGACCGACTTAGCAGGCCGGGCTCTTCTGTCGATCTCTGGCTGCACGGCACGACAGATTAGTACTCACCCAAAAATCCCCATGGTCTAGGCCTATGCAGGTCGGCCTCGATTGGAGCACCACAGCGCGGCAAAGCCCACACAACTAATGATGACCCTCAGGTCATACGGGCAGAGGCCGACCTCTGTGGCCGAGCTCCTACGCTGAGCTCTCCACAAAGGCTACCATAGCGCCCCACCGGAGATCATGGCACCACGTAAGCACCACCCGGGAATCACGGGATAAGAATCGAGTCACGATCTCATCGCGATACCGAATCACACTCCCATTAGGACTCTTACCTTAACAAGAGTCCGACCCTGAAGGAAATTCTCCACTCCACTCCGCGCCGCGGGGAAGAGCCTTACCAAACAAGGACTCTTACCATACTAGGACTCCTCCAACCGCTTCATCTCCCTCTATAAATACTAAGGTATGGAGCTCTATTGCTCAGCTCGCTTTTTACTAGCTGTTACGCTGTTGCACTGGTGATCTAACTTGAGCATCGGAGAGTCCTAGGCCGGAGCCACACCGGCCCTCTTGTGCTCATAACTTGGTCCTTGCAGGCTCATCCGTGGGCGAACCAAGTGTCAGAGATTTCCACATGCAACAACTATTTAAATTGAAAACCCATTCATTCGATATCTTAAACAATCTGATTGGCATCAATGATCGAAGGAAAGCATCTTCTAATCCATTTTAGAGGAAAAATTTTCAGGAGAAAGGTTGCAATATCAGTTTTTTTTTTGGTTCCTCAAATATCACTAATTTGATACAGCTTGGCTTAGTTAGGATTTGTAGAGGAACCAAATCCTATTTGCTCACCCCTCAATAGGTGATATGCCTCTCTGCCTTGCGGCTGTGCCGCAGTGGGCCTTGTGGCCTCCTTTCACGGTTTCGCCTTTATTGGTTTTGCTTTTGGCTGTGAAGGATATCTCTGCAGATTACCTGGTTAGCCTCACCGTGATCGATCGTCGTTTAAATGGGAAGATGGAACCGATCACCTAGGGTTTGAGCTGAGTTTCCTCCAGGAAAGATGGAGACTATACGAAAGGGGGAAGAGCCGAGAGAAACTAGAAACGAGAGTTTTAATCTATGGGTTTCAAAATGGTCAAATATTTAGGTTGGATTTTGTCAAACGAGAGGGTGAGAGAGGAAAAAGGGATTACATTATGCCTATGCCTTTTTTGACCATTGGATGTATTAAAGGCCATGTGTCTCCATCTTAAGAGGGTGTTGGATCATCCAGCTCCCGCCACAGCAGGATAGGAGCCAAATCCGATAAACCTAAGGCTTCAAGCAATTTCGGATAGAAAATCTTTTCATTCATGATGATTTGAAAATATGATTGAACCTAGAACAACGAATCTATTCATTAACTGCCGCTCTTTCATTAAGGAAGGTTCAATTTGAAAGCCAAGAAAATAAGCAACATAATATGACAAAAAGTATGATAATACAATGATTGTTTTATAAGTCTATTATCTCTCTCATCAAATTCAAAGTTTTTTCAATCCTCCATCTTTGATACCAAAATTTTTTCTCCAGCTTTCATTCAGTTTATGTTGATTAATATTTGACCTGAACAGGGCCGGTCTATAGGCCTACAGCTTAATAGTACCAAAGCAGAGCACATGGGAGAAAGATTTTGTCTCGGCTCGGCAGAGAAGACTTCCCCTCTCTCTGAAGTAGTGAAGTCTGAAGAACTAGATCGTCTAGTCTTTTATCTATTCTTTTGTCTTCTTCTGTTGGGACATTAATGTACTTTTACCTACTCAGTAGTCCTCGACACTTTAAATTTCACTCTCTGCTCTGCTCTCAAGTCGTATCATAATCGTCTGAAAAAACTAGTAGAGACTCCCACTCCACTGTCCTGTCAATACTATGTACTAAGACAGACTTAATACAATAATGCTCCTGCTGCTCCAACAGCGATCTGCTTACGGATATTCGACAAGAACGGAGAGACACTTCAATCTTTGCAGATGAAGCAAGGTGACCCTCTCTCTCATGTCAATGTTTTCGAAAGATCATCAACTGTTCCCCCATGGTTCTAAGTGTCGGTATCGTATCGTTTATATTGTACCAGTTTTGCTAATCATCAAAACCAATATCGTGTTGATACCGAATACGGTAAAGGCAAGGGATAAAATGGTGAGAAAATTTATTTTTTAAAGAAATTTAGAAGTAATTTTATCTGATACAGTCGATTTAAGTCAATATCATATTTGTATTGTATCGATTTTGCATTTTGCTAATAACCGTTCAAATATCGTGCACTAAAACCATGACCCCCTCCCTCTCTCTCTTACTCTCTCTTACATTCACACACAATGAAAATTAGAAACGTCAAGCTACTAAAACTGAAACAATTTCTATATATATACATATATGGAATTGAACTAGGAAAGAGTCCAGATATTGAAGACAATTGAGATCATTTGATTATTGAATTAGACAACAAAGTTGTATATAGATAGAATTGAACTAGGAAAGAGTCCAGCTATTGAAGACAATTGAGATCATTTGATTATTGAATTAGACAACAAAGTCCTCATTGCTACTTAATTTCAATGGTAGATAAACAAACCAACCTGTCAATTACAGTGATTACTATTATCCAAAACATCTTTTGTTTTGGTATCTAATTTAGAGTTGTGTATTTTTGCCTATATTCCTCGAGGGGGGAGGGGGGAGGGGGGAGGGGATTTGCCTAGCTCCCTTGCAAGAAGGGTTCGGTCCTTAATATGTAGGACCGTTTGACCTATTTTCACTTCGTGACTTTTAGAAGCTTGTAATTCAGAATCCATGTGTTCTACAAGTTCTAATTAGTAAAGTTTTATTTACCAAAAAATAAAAAATAAAAACTTGGGAAAGAGTCCAGAACTCCAGATGTTAATCTAGGATATTATTTATACCGGCATTGATTTCTTCCAAGGTGACTGAAAAAGGTTGAAGAGGTTAATAACTTTCAAAACAATTGGACAACATCAATTATGAAGGTTTTCATAAAAAAAACATCAATTATGAAGGCTCTATCAAAGTGCAAGTAGAATAAAGTGAAGGAAAATAAAATTAAAGCAAAAAATAAAATAGATTTATTTAAAATTATTATCTACAATGATTGTTTAATTGATTCAAAATTACCTAACTTTGAATAGAAAAGTATGACAAGGTTAGAAGCCGCATGCGTGCATGTAAAGTTGTATACATTGTGACCCTCCCTAACCTTACAATGACGAGAGCCTTGTGCAATAAGTACGTCCTTTTTATTTATTTTTTACGAGGGATTAGGGATGGAGATAAGTGAATGTGGCAATGACATTTGATCCCAAGATCTGACTAAAACTAACCAAAGAAACCGACGGGGATAGCTCAGTTTAGCAAGGGCCAAATCCTCACAATTTAGAGGTAATTATATATTTAGGGACCCTTATCGTTTAACCTTGACAGTGCAGCTATTTGACAATTCTAACCTTCACATAGATAGCTAGGGGCTGTGCCCATTTGTCATTTAAAATTTAGGGAGAAGGTTCCTTACACTGCTGCAGTTTTAGACAAATGAGAGAATTCCCTTGGAACCTGACAATAAGCAGTCATTTATGACATATCATCTTCTAATTAATTACATAAACAGTGATATATGAAAAGTCATGCAATTTCATTTTTGAGCTAGCGTTGTGCACAATTTTACCTTAAAATTTGAAGCTGAAATCAGTCACAGTGTATTTTGTATGGAAAAAAGATCTCTATTTGGTGGTGTTTCCTATGCCCTCTCATAAGGCACCGAGAGATAACACCTCTACCCCTAGGTAGATATCTAGATGTACTCACCTATTGGCCCAAATGCTTGTGGAGAGAGCATGCGACCAAGAAAAGATTTCTTACCCATTTTATATTCACCATTTTCAATTGACATCACCTCTTGATATGTCATGGGTTGGAATTTTCTCCATGAGGTTGATGATGACTTTGTCCACAAAGAACATAAACAATGCTGCCACCAACTCCTGGTAGATAAAGGTACATAAACAATGCTGCCACCGACTCCTGGTAGATAAATGTACCTCCTATAGAAATCACGTCTTTATTTAAGAAACTGTTGTTGCTCTCTGTGTGTGAGAGAGAGAGAGAATTGGAATTACTGGAAGTGAAGCCGAAGTGTCCCCACTTTTCAGAGTCACAGAAACAGGAAAGGAGTAATCCAATGGTACAGTGTATGCAGCCCTGAATAATTTCACAACTTTTAATGGCAAGTTGTCGATCTGTCAGCAATCTTTGGTGTGGCTTACACGGAACTAAACTTTCTACTTGAGCATGAAAACTGCTGTTGTATAGAGTAGTCAGCAGTGAATGCAATATATATATATATATATATATATATGCTGCACCTGTGGATACTCTGTTGTTACTCTCTTTTTGGTGTCTCATGCCAATTAATATTAATACATACTTACAAGATGTTAATCTTCATATACGTGAAATGACTAGTGAGAGTCTGTGATACAAGACTTCAGGAGAGGCTAACCCAAAAGCTAGCTTGGGAGGAGGGAGAACCCAAAGTCTTATAAGCACACATTAAGTCATCAAAGCAATCAATGTGAGACTCAAGAGTGTAACATTTCATTTCACTTGCAGTCTTTAAGTCAACATGTGGATGTCATTAGTTCTCTCTTCCATTACATTAATCGATTATCTCTGTCTTTTCCTTCTCTCTTTCTCTCTTTCTTATGATTTATCAATTCATTTTTATTTTTTTATTTTAATTTGACACAATAGTTTTATGTATCTGTCTTAATTGATATCAATCTGATATGTAAGAAAGTGTAGTGAATAGTGTGAGATCTGTGGGAGGTCAGGTCAAAGATCCAATTACGATTATCCAAGAACATCCAAGATAAGGTACCATGGTGTATGTTCTTTGCCGATGATATCGTTTTAGTGGATGAGACAAAAACAGAGATTAACACTAAGTTAGAGATATGGAGATTGACCTAGGGACAAGAAGCTTTAAATTAATAGATCAAAGACGGAGTATATGATGTGTAATTTTAGTCACACTATGATGGATGTTGACATGGTGAAAATTGAAGAGAGAGAGAGAGAGAGAGAGAGAGACCGCTAATTAAGTGACTAACTGACTATTTCAGATATCTAAGGTCTATCATACACAAAGAAGGTGACATAGATGATGATGTTTCACAAAGAATCAAAGTGACATGGATGAAGTGGAGAGGTGCGATCAGAGTACTGTGTGATTGACACATTCCTTTAAAGCTTAAAAGAAAGTTTTATAGGACTATCGTCCGATTTGCTATGATGTATGGGGTGGAATGTTGGATAGTTAAAAAATGCTATACAGTGAAACTATGTGTTGCAGAGATGAGGATGTTAAGATGGATGTGTGGCCAAACTAGGAATGTGGTAGGAGTTGCCCAGATTAGTGACAAGCTTTGAGAATGTCGTCTGAGGTGGTTAAGCCATGTGCAATGGAGGCCTAGGGACGCCTCAGTAAGGAGAAGTGATTTGATTCCAATTGAAGAAGTTAAAAGAGTTACGGGCAAGCCTAAAATGATCATAGATGAGGTTGTGGAGAATGGCATGCATAGTCTAGGTCTTATACCAAATATGACCTTAGACAGAGCTTATTAGAGAGCAAGGATCCATGATGTCGACAACATGTAGCTGAGATTTTTCTAATTGCCTGGGCTATCCTATTTCCTCTTACTTTCATTCTTCATTTTCATTTTCCATTTCTCAAATTTCTTATTTCATTTCATTTTTTTATTTTTGATTTCTCTTACTTTCCTTTTCCTTTGTGAAGACCTTAGTTTTCCCTACTTTTAGTCTAGAAAGGATCCATGTAGCCGATGGCTGAGTTATTGTTATTGTATCAATAAAATAAAAAATAAAAAATTATTAATAAAAGAATCAATAGTAACGCCAAAAAATGTCATGGCTTTATGATCATGACCAGTATTAATTTGTATTGATATAAAAAAAAAATCACAATCACGACGCTATTGGTTTGAAACTATTGATGTTCTAGTCTTTGGTTTGGGATCAATACCAAAGATTGTTAGAAGTGGAATCATATCTTATCATATACAATAGAAATTAAACACCCATACTTTAATACATAATTAAAGATGTTAATCTTTTAAGTTATTGCATTATATTTCTTAATTAATGAAATCGCTTTGGTTGGGTATGTGTTAAGAAAGAGTTATTCATAAAAATAAAAAGGCAATGCATGCGTCTCATTTACTCAAACAAAGAGCGGCAGTCACATCACCGCAGCTGCAACAAGCATCTTATGACCGAGTACTGTCAGTCAGCTGTGAGATTACCCCTTTTCCCTTCTCTTCTGCCAACATGCTTCCGTGTGTTACGGAATAACTCGTAAGAGTAAAGATTCATCAATTCATGGATGGACAGGAGAAATTGCAAATCCCACCCTTCACTTTACTATTATTACATTCTCAAGTCCCTAATCATAAAAAATTAGCAAAATAAGAACTCCTACTAATGACCCAGTCCCCCATGTACTCATGTAGGACCTTCCCGCGTTTCGCTCGACGTAAAACATAATTGAACACTTTTATAAAGACGAAAATAGCCTTGACCACAGATCCTTTTTATATCTCCATGCCACTTAATTTGTAAGCTTTAGTATTGTAAACTGTAGGATCGTGATCGTCTAAGGCCTACTGCCCGTAGTGGTCATAGTAGTGCACTAATGAGACAAGACATAATGACCGCCTTACCCTCGTTCGGGCAAGACACTTGGATAGGATTAAGACGATCATTGCATCATGTCTCATCAGTGTGCCGCTTTAGCTGCTACAGGTAGGCAAGCAATAGATGCTCTGGATACACATAACCTGTAACTCATATAGAGATTTACAAAACAAGATTTACGTGATTCACCTCCAAGAAAGATGGTTACGTCCACGGCCGAGTGATAATACAAATCCACTAATTTTGCAAGACCCTCTCACCCATCTTTCAAAGAGATTTTGACAAAAGAAAAATCTTTCACAGAGTTAACACCATTATATAAGAAAATTATAATCTGAGATTGTACAAAACTACCCCATTAGTTCACCTGGTTCAAACGAAATAGGTCAAAATCCATATCAAATTGAAACTCTCAACAACATCTACAGGGGCAGCACCTCTAACGCTAATGTATGCTCTTTTTGACCATTGTGATGGGACTTCGAAGATAAAACAATGTGCGAAAAATCACCACAGCATTTTCTAGACTGAGATCAAGCTTCACCAATAACACTAACCTCTCAACACTTTGGCTACTACTCTTTACGAGCTTCACTACTTCTTGTTCTTGGGAAACATTAATGTTCGAAAAGAAATTTTAACATTAATTAGTACACAAAGGTTCGTTCACGTTCTCCATATTAACCCATTCCAAAGGAAAGAAGCAGCCATTAATTAACTTAAGCGAAAATAAAAATTAAACAAAAATGAAAGAAACAAGTTAAGGTGCATGGTTTAATTTTTCATCCTACATGGAATTGTTTGTTCAGATTTACTTCAGAGATTTCAGGAAGCTTCTAAATCGAGTTGAGTCCTCGGAGATTTACAGAAAAAGGTCTCCCAAATCTCCGAGAACGCTTCCACGATGATTCCATGGTGTTGACGAGAGTTTAGAGACAGAAAACAATGGAGGAGCTGTTCCAATTCCCTCGCCTCGAACATCTGTTTCTCAACGATCATCTCTAACATGGAACGCTTGAAATCCTCGTACGGATGTTCTGATCTCTTTATCACCGCAAAGCTCTCCCTTACCTTCCCATCCACCGTACATGGGATTAGCTTCTGGAACACCGACAATCTCGGCGGCGTATCAGTCCCCGGCGATGAACTCGTCTTCCCCTTTCCAGCTGGTTTCAGCCTCCTGACCCTTCTGTGGTTCTTCTTCTTCTTCTTCTTGTGCCTCGATCCATTCTCGTTGGGAGATTCGTTTATGGTCTCCAAGTGAGGATTGAAGTCTGTGGAGTAGTCGGTGGAGATACTCCGAGAGGAGGAGACGAGGGTTTCGGTTTCTTCGCGGTCTTTGCCGTCATCTTCGCCACCTTCACTGCTGAACCAACCGCTATCGCCGGAAGAGGTGCTGATCCGAATCCTTGGTTTGGATTTTTTCTTTTTCTTTCTCTTCTTGTTCTTGGAATCGGCACCAAGCGGCGATTGTGAGACATCGGCGTCGGTGCCGCTGGAGACGGAGGAGTTGTGGATTTTCCGGCGAGGTGCTGGTGGATCATCGTGGACCGGAGCAATTACGTGCCACTTGTCGTTCTGTTTCCATTTATACTCGGGGTGATCGGAGTTGTCGTCGGAGGAGACGTGCTGCTTGGTGGACCTTGATCGGAAACCGCAGCGCACGGATAAGATAGCGGAAGAGACATGGCGTTTGAGAGATGAATGGTAAGGCTTTGGTGTTGGTTGTAGTGGTAGTGGTGGTGGTGGGTCCGGGACAGGTAAGGCTGCTGGGGTCGCCGGAAAATCCATTTTGTTGCTGTTGGCGGTGGTGGTGGGGGAGAGTCGGAAGAAGATGGGATGTGGGTCCGCTGGCAGGACTGAAGGGTCTTTGGATCGACAATTCTGGAAGGAGGGGATGAGTCGGAAAAGTCGCAGCTTGAAACGTTTCGCCATCTCTTCTCAGTTCTCTCTCTCTCTTTCTTCTTCTTCTTCTTCTTCTATGCGGGAGTTCCACAATTCTGTGTTGGGGTTGGAAAAATGAGATTCATAAGTGGAAGTAAGCAGTGTCTGGCTCTGGCAAGACAGAGGGTTGGGTTAAGGATAAGCGTGGTGAAAACCCAGAAAATCTCTCTCTTGTCTCTCCCCATGTGAATTGCATGTAGAACATATTTGTTGTTTTTCTTGAGGGGGAGAGCGAACCAGCCAACCAAACCAACCGGCAGAACCCGGTCCATATTGGGGTATTGGGTATTTTATGATGACTATTTGAGATAGTCAAAGAGGACGGTCTGAAAGGTGGGGTGGGACTTTTGTCAAGTAATTGGGGACTACCACTTGTGATCATCATGGCCCATTGACATGAGTTCCCTCCCATTCCCACTTGATGCATCCACATTGTGGTTGGAGTTGTGGGTTCCACACCTATCATTTTTGAGCCCCTCCCTCTACAAAGCAATTGAACATTTGAGCCCCACTCCTCATTGAGAGAGAGATAGAAAGAAGCTCGGGTCGTGGATGTCGGGTCCGACCCTGTTGATTGTGAAATTAGGAGGCCCATACTCTTCGTAAATACTAGTATGAATAATATGATCTTCAAAACAAGGGATTTTCCTTGGGCATTCACGATGATCAGTATCAAATGTAGGTTCATCTTGTAAATTTTTTTTTTTTTTTTTCCGGGGGGGTTGGTCGCCTAGTCATTTTCGGGGTTCAAAGAGGTGTGGCAGTCATTTCGCATACCCTATATTAGGATGTAGGGGCTTGCGATGTGTGACTGGGTGACATTCTTGAATTTTTATCTGCTCCATTTCTATCCATTTTCTTCGGAGCTGGTTGTCGTCGTCTCCAAGAGTTGGAGCAGAGAGAGAGAGAGAGAAAAGAATGAGTAACTCGGGTTAGGTTAGAGTTGGGTGGGTGAATGTCATAACTCAAATCTGATCGTAGGGTTTAAGCAAGCCATGTGTCAACAATCTAAAGGGAAAATGAACAGAAATGGAAGAGCAGATAAAAATTTGACGTTCTTTTTTTCGTTAATTTTATTTATTTTCTACAACAAAGCTACAGTTGGAAAACTAGGTTTTAACTCAAACGAGTCACCTGAGTCTAGGTAAAAAAACCATAAACCCTGGTCAAGAGTCTTGAAGACCCTCACCTAGGCTTAAAAAGGCCGAGACTCGATCCTAGTCAATATGAGACTCGATCCTGGTCAATATGATTTTTTCCTTGACTCGTAATTTTGTCAGAGTCACAAAAACATTACCGAGTTACTTTTCCCTTTGTTGCATTGTGTATCACACTATGAATTGTTGTTTTACAAAGAGTAACTAAGAAAATAATGCATTCAATACCCTTCATTTACCCACCTTTTTTTTTTTTATAATTTTAATTTTATTTATATTATATTAAATGTATTAATTAACTTGATTCTTCATTTTGAATTGACTCACTTGATTTTGAAAAAAACATGTCTAATAAAAAAACCTGATTTTCCAACTACGCGACAAACACATCACATCCTTATATAGACCGGATAAATCCAAGTTCCACATAACACCATGCAACTCACATGAACCAGGAAAGACTGAAGTCCATGAAAACCAAGAAATTATTTTTTCAGTCGGGTGGTCCCAAGGGTTGAGTAGAGTTGAAATCAAAACCTCTACCTCCGGCATGATCTATTGCATTTATTTATCATCATCATCAAATACGACCAGAGTTATAACATAGAAATATGATACACGTGTACAAAATGGCATTCACTAGAGGACAACTTTGAAAATTCTCTGGGTCCCAGGGGGTCACGCGTTAAGTATAAATAAATGTACATTCAAATTAATCCTCCTAGCTCCCTTTTTTTCTTCCTCCAAAATTTTCTCTTTCTTTAATTTCATTGAGTTAATGACTTTATGTAGATTATTGTTGAACATCTACAGGGTTTAAAGGTCTAAAGCAAAACAACGCAAGCCATTGTGACAAAAGATTTTGGCTCTGCGGAGAAGAAAGAAATCCCTCTGAGCTGAGCGCGTCTACTTCTTTCTTTTCCTTTTGCCTTTGTCTTCTTGTGTGGGGACATATTTATTCGGATGCGTTAATTACTTATGAGTAATGATGATCTTTACCTTCTCGGTCCTCACTCCCCCAACTGCCTCTCCTATCCCAAACAATTGGAACTACGTGGCTAATTTAGTTCCAGATCCAGGAGTGGACAAGTTGACTAAATAAGAAGCCTTGCTCACTTGTATATATTTTACTATCTCCATTCATTCAACTGTGGCTGCTCTTTCTTGCATAACCAATTGACACCTTCTATTGGCTATGGATCCCATTGCCCTATTTGTATCAAGAGTTCTCAAATCCCAACAAAGAGTCTCCAGGTGTAAATGATGGATAGGCAAGGGATCTCTAAGCCCTGCATGATAACACTTGTGTTTCTGGGACATGTGTTTATTTTAAACATAATTTTTTAGAAAAATTACATGCCGCTTCTTTGTACTATGGCCTAATTACATATTCTTCGTCTGGATTTTTTCCAATTACATTTGATTAGCGTTCGTTGGTTAAGTCGTGATATAGTAATTTTTTATTTATTAATCCCCAAATTAACATTGGGTCTATATAATACCCAAAATACCCTTCTTCTTTCTTTCTTTTTTCTTCTCTTCTTCCTCTTGCAACCCCACCCACCTCCACCCCTCTGCACCTTGAGTGATAAAACATCGCCGCCCTCACCACTAGTATCTTAGCCTCCACCCCTCTGCACCTTGAGTGAACAAATTTAATTTTGACTTTGTCATCAATTTCTCTTGCAACAATGCCTTTGAAGGGCAATAATGTTAACCCTCACTGCATTTGTAGGTCATCGTCTGCCATGAAATATTGGTTTTGAGATTTGAATTTCCTGCCATGTGTTCTATGAGATGATTACTTTGAATACCTTATTTCAACTTTGTCCATTGCTCTTAGTTTTGTTGCTATGTTTGTCACTTTTCTGGACAAAAAAGTTTTTTTAGTAATGCATAATAATTTTTATTTTTGAGTAAAAAAAGAAACAAAAAATAACCAAAGAGACCCAGTAAACCTTGAATTTAGCTCGTCTTCAGGGAGGCGTGTGCCTAGGGTGCTGCCAGGGGGCATCCTGCGGTTGAGCTGTGCCGTACACATCTTGGCATATGCCTAGGGATGTGTGTGACACAGCCCAACGGCTGGCAGCACCTTGGATGTTCTCCGCTCCCTGGAGACGATCTTGATCTGTAAACCCTAAAAGAGGCATAGAGGGGAGAGAGAGTATCAAAAGAGAAAGAGATAGAGCATTAGCAATTTAGTATAGCCTATGCGGCTTGCTAGACTTTTTTTTTTATATATTTACATCTTTAAGGAGAGGGTTCTTTTAACAAACAGGGAATAATAATACACCAATGAACTGTGACAGAATGATTTCCAACCTTAAATGCCAACAAGATCATTTCATGTGAGAAGAAGAGAAAAAAAGGAAAAAGAGGTGCTACCGTACTCCAAGAAAATCCCTCAGAACAAATTATGAAATCCAATTCAAAATCCAAACTTCCAACACGCGAGAGTAGAATATTCATGACATGTACCACAGATGATAGAGACGAATCCGCTCTTGGGAGCTGGGGCGTTTATTTCCATGGGAGGTTCTGTAATTTTATTAATAAAAAGACTAAAAGGGGCTTTGTGGTTAAATCAGCAGGTCGTGCATATCGGCTTCAGTCAATGACTCAAAAGGCTGAGGCTGTTGATGGGACGGAGAGAGCGGACTACACCGTTCGTCTCTCTCTCTCTCTATCTCTCGATCGGAACTTGAACGTTACTGCATTGGTAGAGTCTCCTGGTGGAAGGAGGTTCTGTAACGATGACATTGCTTCTCCTTTATGTAGGGATCAAGGAGACATGAATTATTCCTCTCTCTCTCTCTCTCTCTCTCTCTCTCTCTCTCTCTCTCTCTATGTCTCTATCCAGTGAAATGTTACTTGGCTTCTTTATCACCATGATATACATCAAGTCCATGGTCCATGGTCCAATTCAAACCCAGGATTAACCTAGCTTTGTTGGATTTGGATCCTCTAGACTTCTGCGGCATAGAGTTGAGTGGTCATCGTGTTGTGCTCAACTCACAGGTCACACGTGGAATTACCATCGATCCATGGAGTTGAATGCTCACATCCTCTTTTTTAATTTTGAACGGTAATTTTGAATTTTGAATTGTCGTCATCTACCAACCATTGGGTTGGCATTAATTCCACGTGACAGCTTGTGAGTTGAGCACAACATGATGGCTACTCAACCCTAGGCCCGAGAGGATCCAAATCCAGCTTTGTTTACTCAAAGACAATTGAAATATTTCTTAGTTCTTAAGATAAGTTGTTACCAACATACGATTGAAATAGAATGTTTTATCTTTATAAACCCCTCTTCCCTTCTTTTCCCTTCCCTCCCCCTCACAAAGAAAATGAAAAAGCAAAAAAGGAACGAAATGGTGTGTTGTAATCTTTGTATGTCCTGGTTAATATCATAGTTAGTTAAAATGGGAATGGAAACTTTTTTTTTGTTTTGTTTAGTATAGCATATTTAAAATGGTTCAAAATTTAAATTGGACAGTAAATAATACAATCAAACATTTTAATATATAATCTATGATTAGTATATGTCTAAATGCTATATTATACTAGGATGTATGAAATTGTGTTGTATATATGTATTAATATATATAAGTGCATTATGGTATGATGTGAATGCTAAGTTCTCTTATACTAATATACCTTAAAATTAATAAATCTAAATTCATTAAGTAAATAAAAAGTTATTTTATTTATACCATATAGGTCATATGAAAGGAGTCTTATCTTTCAGTTAGGTATGCAAATTACATTAAGCTAGTTAGGCATTATACTAAGCAAATGGCATATAATGTTAATTTATATCAAATGTAAACCTAATCAAACATAGGAGGATGAAATTAATTACATTATCCTAAATTGACTATTTTAGTCTAAAACTATATGCATGATCCTCTCTAGAGCTGGGCAGACCGTGCAGCCTGATACGTGAGGCACGCAATGACCGCCTTACCCCACTAGGGATGTAAACGGATCGAATTCGGTCGGATAGTGGCATTATCATATTCGTATCCGATTATATTCGGACGGATTCGGATAATATCCTATCGGTTTTGGACGGATTCGGATAATTTTCGCATAGTGATTTTTTGAATACGTTCTCCTAAATGGATATGAATACGATCAAATACGATTTTTCATTATCCGTGACATATTTACCACTTTTATGATGAGGGTTAGCGTTGAGACTTGAGAGTTCAGAACTACCCTTTCTTCTCTCTTCTTAGTCTTTTATTCTCTTACGTTTTTCACTTTTGATTTCTTAATAGATATGTAATTCCATGTATCACATTCCATAAAACAATATATATAAACCAATAGCAAATGTAGAAAAAGAATCATATTATCTTAACTTATAAATTTATAAAAATAAGATGACAAAATCCAATAAGGTAACTTAAAAGGATGGACAAACACGAGTTATATTTGATATTTTATTACCGCGGATTGCTAAACGAATCGGATAATAATCGGTCGGATAGGGGATTATCATATTCGCATCCGATTAGTTTCGACGGATTCGATTCTCCTAAACGGATACAACGCGGATCGAATACGAATTTACGAATATCCATTTACATCCCTAACCCCCACGGGCAAGACGTTTGGGCGGGGCAAGGCGTCCGCAGCTCAGGTTGGGCTATACGGTCTTGCCGGGCAGCTCGAACAGAGGATCTGGATTGCTAATTATATTACAAGAGATGTCGACTGAATTTGGCTCAAGTACTTGTTTACTAGACTCCATTGATCTAAATTGTATTTTGAATCGGGCCATTGGGGGGCCAAATGATGTGGATTGCAATGCGTACCTGGGGCACCTTGTTAGTGGATTTGCACAAACCAAGGCTTAAGAATGGGCTCGATCTCTCCTCTCATGGTCCATAATCCCTCTCTCTCTTTTTATTGATGGTTCTTCTTTATCATAAACTTTTTTTTTTTTATAAAATTTTTGCCTATCTAGGTAGACAATTTGCTCAACTAATATCAGGTTTATCTTACCTTTGTTCTTCAAATGATTTACTGCGGGCTATGGGTTTGGGAGTTCTCGTCCTTTCTCCAATTAGGCATTGATCATGTCTTTCCTAGCTCAGCAGTTGTTGGGGAAGCCCTAGCTATCCGGCTGGGTATTAAAGCAGCTATTAGTGTTGGTATTCAGCGGATTACCTTTTACTTCGACTGCCAGGTTGCGATCCATTGTCTTCTTGAGGAATCCTTGGCATCACCGGTTGAGATCTCTACGATTTTGTTGGATATTAGGTGCCTCCTTTGCTCTTTTGAGGTTGTTTCCTTTTGCTTTGTAAATACAAATGCTAATGTGTATGCCATAAATTTTTTTAGTGGGCTTTGCTCTAATTAACCTCGCTTGGGTATGTGGAGATATTCCTTTTCGGATGACCTCCTAAGCATTGTATCTGACTCTTTGCCTTCTATGACTCAATGAATTGCCCCTTTGGGGTTTTCACGTGCCAAAAAAATTGGAATGAAGTGAGACCAAACTTGAATTAAGTCAAGTTGCCTATGTAATCTTAGAAAGGATCAGTCTTGTAAATTATGCCTTTTTATAGTCGAATGAACATGAAACTATCGTCGGAACTATCTTCTTCATGTAACCCAAGAGAACTTTATTAGGTCGTAACAAGGCTCAGGACACAATTTCAAATGAAGGTAAAACGCTCTAATATGCCCTAAGGTTGGTTCAAGTGGTATAAGTGTTTTGAGAAAATTATTTCTTGTGACAAGCTTATCTCTTTTTCTTACTTTTATTTTTTCAAACTTTGCTATTTTCTTTTTTCTCAAGCCTTTCTTTTTACTTTCAAGCTTCTTTTTTTCTTCTGTATTTTTTTCCCGGCTTGATTTTTGCTTGCGTTTGTAACATTGGATTGAAATTGAATTCTGCTGATGCTTAAAAATTGAACCCTGCGATATAATGGGTTGTTATGGATAATAAGATAATAGGATGGTACGTAAGCTATAAGCTCAAGGGTGGCTAGTGAATTTTGATGTTTTTCGGCATTGTGGGTTCAATTAGACATCATCTCCTTCTATGCTTCATGCTCTATCGAAGGGGATTAGATGTGTGGAAAGTTCAAGAATATTTTTTTTAATCAAGATATCAAGACTTTGACACAAATTATCTCAAGAATAAGTGAAATGTAACGAATTTTTACGCTTCAGAATTGAAAGGTAACAAAATTTTATTGATTTTGAATGTCGTGCCTTAGGTTCTAGCAGTTGTTCATTGTATGATCCGGTAGAGTGTAGAAAACACAATATGAGAAGGCATTGAAAAACTTTCTTTGTCCACAAGGAAATTTGAAAGTCGATAGATTCTCCTTAGACCTCGAAAAATCCACGTCAAAATCATCAGTTGGGAGTTATACATGATTTTCAAAACCATAAAACACACTATCCAAGGCATTTGTTCATCATAGTTAGGTATGCCTTTAGGGTGATAAAATGCGGTGTGTACAAAAACAATTTTTGTAATCATGATTGTGTAATTAACATTAATTCTAATTAGGGAGAAAGAATGCCATCCATTCGCGTTTGAGATGCCACACCTATGCCCAGACACAGAGGTGCGTGAAATGACCGTTGCACTGTTGGGCATTTTCGGGGTTCCAAGGTGTGCGACGATCATTTTACGTGCCCCTGTGTCAAGACGTAGGGGCGATGTGCATTGTAGGACCGGGAGGTATTCTCTTTTGGTTATTAATATGATAAGCATATTTTTCAAATAAATTTTTATTTGCTTTGTTAAAATCAAGGAATTTCGTTGTAAAATTTAATAATCAAATGGGCTTATGTTCTCTATGCCCTACACCTAGACACATCAGCCTGCCACATAAGAGGGCAGGATGGTCATTGCACCCACCCCCATGTCTGGGAGCAGCTTGCACCCCCGGCACATAAAACATTCTCCTTAATCAAATTTAGAATATTTTGAAAATTTTTCATTTTGATTTTTTTTTTTTTAATTTGATTGCACTTTCCTTTTATTTTCCATGTAACGAGAAGCACAATCATCTTTAAGGCATCATGATTCATGACCGCGGTTAAATAATTAAGGAGATGATAAAAATACCTTTTTTAAACTGTTAATTGAAGCTGTAACATTCCTGAACGCTGTTAAATAGATAAGGGAATAGAAAATATTTTTTAGACAATTAATTGAAGCCATAACATTTCTGGTGGAGGTAGAATTGGTTGCTTTGGAGAGACGAAATTTTGCTGCTATTAGTAGCAGGAACATTCCTGATGTTCCTGCTACAAGGCTGGTAGCCAAGGAAATGAGATCTTACAGGGTATTTTAGAAAATACAAACACCTAAGAGGGCATTTATGAACCGGAAAAGTGAATTATTCCATTTTCTTGGCTGCTAACCTTGTAGCAGGAACATTCCTGCTATAAGTGTAGCAGCAAAATTTTTTCCAGCTTTTGGGGTATATAGATAGGGAAGACACACGAGTCGATGATAAGGTTGATGAGATCACCCATTCCACTTTTTAACATTTCGGAAGTCTGCAATCCAGCTCCTTACATTCCTGTATTTACAGGAATTTATTGTCGGATTAATAACAATATGGGTTTATCTGTGATTTGTCCAAATTAAGGGAGTTAAAGTTTAATCTTATCAAACTATGATGTGGCTTTTCTGCTTAGAAATAGCTCTAATTGAGGAAGATTGGTGTCATATCCGATCCATTTCTAGCTAATACAGAGTAGATAACGAGTTGATTGGGTTCCCATCCGACGTTTTGGGAGAACCCTCTAAAATGGATTCAAAATCTTTTCCTTTTTAAACCTCTCACAAGGATTGAACAACATCACAAATGAGTTTTCACACAGGAAGGAGTTACAGATAGGGAATTTTTTTATAATCCGAGGGAGAAGAAAGAGAGTTTCTAACAGAGAGAGAGAGAGAGAGAGAGAGAGAGAGAGAGAGAGCAAAGCTGAGAAGGAAGGGCGATGGGATCAATGGAGATTGAAGGTGGGAATGAGAAGCCAAAGCTGAACAAGTACGCACTTGCTTGTGCTATAGTGGCTTCATTGATCAATTGTATATTTGGTTATGGTGGGTTCTCTCTCTTTGTATCTCCCACACACACACACACCCACACAGAGATTGAAGAACTGAGTTTTGTATATGTTTTCCCTCTCTCTCCCAGAACTGGGTTTGAATTTTTAGGAATTTTCAGAGATAACTTCTCTTTCACATTTTAGGACAGCATGAGCTGAATGGAGAGGAATAGAATGGTGAACTCAACTTTTCTATAATTTATAATGATGATTTTTAAATGGGAAAGAAAACACTATCTCTACACCTAGACACAGGGTCGTGTGAAATGAACGCTGCATCGTCGGGGATTTCAGCCTTTTCATGGGAATACGGTGGTAATTTCGTACGGTCCTATGTCTAGGTGCAGGAATATATATGAAAATGCTTACATTAGAATTTTTTTCTTTTTTTTTTTAAATATATTGCTCCTTTCATTATATTTTTTTTGGCGAATAAATGAATATATATAGAACCCCAAAGGAAGAAGGTGGGCCTTGGTGCAACAGTAAAGTTGCTCCATCAGGGTTTGTATCTCGTAACATTTTCTTTGCAAAAGCAGAGGTGAGACTATGTATATTATAATCTTTTGTAGTGACGGGAGTTTCGTGCACCCAATTCATCCTTTATAGAACCCCAAAGGACGAAACAAATAATACAAGGCAAAGATGCCACCAAGTGACAACTCAACCCCAGGCATGAATAAAGAATTTAAAAGTCAAACCTAATACCATGACACTTTCTCCTCTTCTCTGCTAAGTAGTGATTTGACTAGAACAAATTTTTCATTATCTAACCATACTATTACTTCCTCTTTTGAGTAAAATTGATGAACAATTGCTGAAGGATTACTGTTTAAATCTATGATCTGAAATTGAATTATTAATATAAAACAAAAAAGATTATTTCTTATTTATTTAAATTTGCTGCAACAGACACAGGTGTTTTGAGTGGAGCAAATATCTTCGTAAAAGATGATCTCAAACTCAATGAAAGCCAAATCGAAATACTTGCCGGAACCCTAAATTTAAGTGCTCTGGTAGGTTCCGCCATAGCTGGAAGAACCTCTGATACGATCGGTCGACGTTACACAATCGTTGTAGCATCTCTTATCTTCTTGATCGGTGCAATCCTGATGGGCTACTCCCCAAACTACACAATCCTCATGACCGGCCGCTGCATCGCCGGCGTCGGCGTAGGCTTTTCTCTTATGATCGCACCTGTCTACTCGACGGAGATTTCCTCCTCTTCACACCGAGGAGCTCTCTCTTCTCTCCCTGAGATATGCATCAGCGTAGGAATCTTAACAGGTTACATCTCGAATTTAGCCTTTTCGAAGTTGCCATTGAAGCTCGGTTGGCGTATGATGTTTGGAATTGCAGCCATTCCTGCAATTGCTTTAGTTTTCGCAATCCTTCAGATGCCGGAATCTCCAAGATGGTTGGCAATGCAAGGTCGTCTGAAGGAAGCTGAGGAAGTATTATTGTTAGTTTCTGATACCAAAGAAGAAGCAAAATCGCGGTTTCGAGACCTAAAATTAGCTGCAGGGATCGACGAAAACTGTAAAGAAGATGTAGTGATTCCATCCAAGAAAATAGCTTCTGGTGCTGGGGTTTGGAAAGAGCTCTTCATAAGACCAACACCCACAGTTCGTCGGATAATGCTTGCTGCTTGGGGAATCCATTTTTTTCAACATCTTACAGGTATAGAAGCTGTGGTCTTATATAGTCCAAGAATCTTCAAGAAAGCTGGGGTTATGGGTAAACAGAAGCTTTTGCTTGCTACAGTTGGTGTTGGGGTTACAAAGTTACTCTTTATCTTGGTTGCTACATTCAACTTAGACAAGTTTGGGAGGAGAAGATTGATGTTAACAAGTGTGTCAGGTGCAACTACAGCATTAATAGTATTAGGGTTTTGTTTGACAGTGGTGGATCATGCTAAAAAACAGCTTCTTTGGGCTCTTTGTCTTAGTATTATTTCTACATATACATTTGTGGCTTTCTTCTCTATTGGGCTTGCAACTGTTACATGGGTTTATACTGCAGAGATATGGCCATTAAGACTTAGGGCACAAGGAGCTAGTGTTGGAGTTGCTATTAATAGAGCTATGAATGCTACTATTTCTATGACTTTCATATCAATCTATGAAGCTATAACTATTGGTGGTGCTTTCTTTATGTTTGCTGGGTTTGCTACATTGGCTGGAGTGTTCTTTTACTTCTTTATGCCTGAAACTAAGGGAAAAGCTTTGGAAGAGATTGAGATGTTATTTACCCCAGAGGGTTCTAAAGCTCATCAACAAAAAACTGAAGAAGTTGTTGTGTAGACTTGTTGAATGTTGATTTTATTTTTTTCTCTTTTATTGTTTTTGTATACTTAATCTTCTTTTATTATTTTTTGTATACTTTAAAACATTAAGGAGAAAGTTTTCTTCCACCGTGGGAGAAGGAAAATCCGAAGCTTTATTATGCTTCGACAGGTTGTACAAACAAATTAGACTTTTTCCTATTATTTTCTCTCTTACTGCTCTGCACGCATATATACAATTTCTGTTTGCATAGGATAGAATTCCAAGCACACCATTGTATGAGTGATACTCTCGAGAATTGGAATTCTCTCGCGATTGTAGCAGGAGTGCCAGAATTCTACTAGACTAAGTTGGCAAGGCCCTTTTGGGCCAAACAAGTAAGTTTCTCTCTCCTCCCCTATTTTAATTATTTAATTAGTATACATGTAATAGTATAAGTGAGCTTTCCACTTTTCCCAAAATACCCTTCTTAGGCCTTTATTCCATTATGTCCTCATCCCAATATTTCCCTATTTATTCCATTATGTTGCCAAAATATGGTTTTCAAAATGATAATATATTGTCGTACGCCGAGAGGCTACTGAAATGATTTTTCAAATATTTAAATACTAATTCATATGCCGTTATGCTGCCCAAATGAATTTGCTGGTCTTTTATCATTAATCCTAGTCTCAAAAGCAATCTTTTTCTGAGAAATCTCGTTTGACACTCAGTCATCATCAATGGACCTCAGTCATAAAAAAATCAAGTGAGAAATTCCCTGAAATGGTGTGTTGTAATCTTTGTATGTCCTGGTTAATATCATAGTTAGTTAAAATGGGAATAGGAAATTTTTTTTTTTCCGTTTAGTATAGCATGTTTAAAATAGTTCAAAATTTAAATTGGACAGTAAATAATACAGTCAAACATTTTAATATATAATCTATGATTAGTATATGTCTAAATGCTATATTATACTAGGATGTATGAAATTGTGTTGTATATATGTATTAATATATATAAGTGCATTATGGTATGATGTGAATGCTAAGTTCCCTTATACTAATATACCTTAAAATTAACAAATCTAAATTCATTAAGTAAATAAAAAGTTATTTTATTTATACTAAATATATAGGTCATATGTAAGGAGTCTTATCTTTTAGTTAGGTATGCAAATTACATTAAGCTAGTTAGGCATTATACTAAGCAAATGGCATATAATGTTAATTTAATTAAATCAAATGTAAACCTAATCAAACATAGGAGGATGAAATTAATTACATTTTCCTAAATTGACTATTTAAATCTAAAATTATATTCTAATTATATTACAAGAGATGTCGACTGAATTTGGCTCAAGTACTTGTTTGCTGGACTCCATTGATCTAAATTGTATTTTGAATCGGGCCATTGGGGGCCCAAATGATGTGGATTGCAATGCGTACCCGGGGCCCCTTGTTAGTGGATTTGCACAAACCAAGGCTTAAGAATGGGCTCGATCTCTCCTCTCATGGTCCATAATCCCTCTCTCACTTTTTATTGATGGGTCTTCTTTATCATAAACTTTTTTTTTTTTTAAAATTTTTGCCTATCTAGGTAGACAATTTGCTCAACTAATATCAGGTTTATCTTACCTTTGTTCTTCAAATGATTTACTGTGGGCTATGGGTTTGGGAGTTCTCGTCCTTTCTCCAATTAGGCACATCTATATGGTGACTATTGATCATGTCTTTCCGAGCTCAGCAGTTGTTGGGGAAGCCCTAGCTATCCGGCTGGGTATTAAAGCAGCTATTAGTGTTGGTATTCAGCGGATTACCTTTTACTTCGACTGTCGGGTTGTGATCCATTGTCTTCTTGAGGAGTCCTTGGCATCATCGGTTGAGATCTCTACGATTTTGTTGGCTATTAGGTGCCTCCTTCGCTCTTTTGAGGTTGTTTCCTTTTGCTTTGTAAATAGAAATGCTATGTATGCCCATAAATTTTCTAAGTGGGCTTTGCTCTAACCTCGCTTGGGTATGTGGAGACATTCCTTTCCGGATGACCTCCTAAGCATTGTATCTGACTCTTTGCCTTCTATGGCTCAATGAATTGCCCCTTTGGGGCTTTTACGTGCCAAAAAAAAAATAAAATGATTTGCCGTACTGGCAAAAGATTTTCTCATGTACCCATTTTCTTGTTTTTACCATTCAACTATGAAGGCAAACTCTTCCGAAACTCTTACTAGACCGGCCATTATGTGAGAGATAAAAATTGTAATAGGTGATAATTAGAGGGGGGGGGGGGGGGTGTGGAAATTGGAATGAGGTGAGACCAAACTTGAATTAAGTCAAGTTGACTATATAATCTTAGAAGGGATCAGTCTTGTGAATTATGCTTTGTTATAGTCGGATTAACATGAAACTATCGATGGAACTATCTTCATCATATAGCCCAAGACAACTTTATTAGGGTCGGAACTATCTTCATCATATAACCCAAGAGAACTTTATTAGGTTGTAACAAGGCTCAGGACACAATTTCAAATGAAGGTAAAACGCTCTAATATGCCCTAAGGTTCGTTCAAGTGGTATTAATGTTTTGAGAAAATTATTTCTTGTGACAAGCTTATTTCTCTTTTTCTTACTTTTATTTTTTCAAACTTTGCTATTTTCTTTTTCTCACTACAACAAAATACACTTATAGCTACGGATACTTTATTGCGGTTTTTTAAAACCGCAGCTATAAATGTCTTAAAACTGCGGTTTTTTTATATGCAGTAATATGAGATACTTATTGCTGCGGTATTTAAAAACCGCAGTAACAGAGGACCTTGTAACTGCGGAAACAAAATCACAGTTAAAAACCGTAGTAATATGAGACACTTTTTGTTGCGGTATTTAAAACCACAGCAACAGAGGACCCTATAACTATGGAAACAAAGCCGTAGTTAAAAACCGTAGTGATATGAGATACATTTTACTGTAATATTTAAAATTGCAATAATAGAGGAACCTATAAATGCGAAAACAAAACTGCAGATAAAAATTGCAGTAATATGAGATATTTATTGCAACGGTATTCAAAACCGCAATAAAACAGAGGACCTTGTAACTACGAAAACAAAATCACAGTTAAAAAGTGCAGTAATATCTGGTACTTATTGTTGTGGTATTTAAAATCACACTAATAGAGGACCCTATAACTATGGAAACAAAATCGCAATTATATGGAATACTTATTAATGTGGTATTTAAAACTACAATAATAGAGGACCCTATAACTGTAGAACCAAAATCTTAAAAATCGCAGTAATATAAGATACTTGATGTGGTATTTAAAACTGTGGTAACTACATCTCTCCCCCAACCTATGACCCCTAAATTCATTCTCACCCAAACCTACCTGCAAACCGTTTCCTTCGCTCACTCTCACTCTCCAATAACCTTGTTCACTCTAGACTTTCGATCTATTGCATCAACAACAGCGAAGAAGGTAATCTCTCTCTCTCTCTCTCTCTCACAGAGAGAACCCTCTCCCATAGTCATTACCTTCAACCAGCACCATAGTTAGTAAAATCGTGTATAATATGCATACACGTACATATCACTAAAAAAAAAATGTTTTTTTAACCAGAACCGAGTGCAAGGGTGTGCATACGTGTATAGCTTTTGCCTAGTTGCTTAAGAGTGTCAAATTCGAACTAGTTTCGAATAAGCCAAACCGAATCGAATAAAATGTTTTCTTCAATTTGAGTATCGAATTTCATAACCGAATCCAAACTGATTTTGGATATTAGTATATTATAATGAATTAATATAGGGAGAAAGAACGCTACTTGGTCACGTGCGGTGTGCAACCCCTATGCCGAGACACATAGCCGCACAAAATGACCGTTGTGTCCCATGAAAAGGAGGAAATCCTTGAGGGTGCAACGGTCATTTTGTACAGCTCTCTGCTTGGGTGTAGGGACCATGCGCTGGACGAGACAAGGTAGCGTTCTCTTTCCCATTAATATATTATAGTATATTAATATATATATACATATTTATATTACTAGAATTATTATTAGATTTTATATACTATACTATAGTATAATAGATTATATTATATATTATATATTATAATATATGGATCGAATATAAGAACCAGTTGAACCGTATAAATCAAAAATTGAACCGAACAATTCAGCTTAAATTATAATTTCAAAATAAACATGTGATTGACTCTGAGATGTACGTTCGTCTGCACGTACATGAAGATGATCAATTCTCAATATAAATTGTGTTGAATATCTTTTTCTTTCCCGCCTTAAACCCGAGCCCCATTCCCTTCCCGCTTCTTCCTACCAAAAGGAAAAAAAAAAAATCCGTTCCCGCTTCCAGTCACCCATGCGCCCCTTTCTCAATCTCTCAAATCTCTCTCCCCGCCTTTACCAAAATTAAAAAAAATCTCTCTCCCCACGCGCCCCTCTCTCATTCTCTCAAATCTCTCTCAACCCTATCTGTTCCCTTCCACTTCCAATCACCTCCACCTGTTTTTTTTTTGGTAAATCCCGCCCATATACTCGAAACCCCTGGCGGCGCCTCAAAAGAGCGCGAGAACGAAGCAGCCGTCTAGAACCATCATCTCCACGAATTCGTTGCTGCTGAGAGAGATTGGTCCTTCGTAGCAGGCTCGAGCCTTCTCCTCAACCTCCCGGATAGAATCGAGGTAGAGATTCACGTCTTGATGGGTGTGATTCAGAACCTGATAGAGAGAACGCCACTTGTGATGGTCCATATCTCGGAGGTTCTTCCGACCGTGATGGTAAGGACCCAGGGAAACGATTTGTGGGACAAAGGCCTTGTCGTAATTGTCGCCCACACAGAGGTACTGTGGGACTCGGTAGATGCAGAGCTTGGCCCATGAGGCAGCTTCATGATCTTGATGGGCTTGCTCTAGCTTTTCTCTAATGGAGATCGCCCAATCTGATTCCATTGGATTCGTTACTTCTCTTTCTTCTTTAACATTTTCGTCGTCACCATTGATTGATGTCAAATGCGATTGCGAAAAGGAGGATTCTTGCAGCGTCAGCCGCTACTGCTCCGGAGGTGGTTGTGTATGGGATTGTCGCCGTTGCAGTGGTCCCAATTGAAGGTCATGTGAAGGGATAGAACCAGGTGAGTTTACGATTCCAGCTTCCACTGTTTCCCTCAGTTTGAGAGCGATGAGATACCAACTTAAAAGCTCCTTATTAAACACTGCTACCATTTTTCTAAGATTACAAAAGGTTTTTATGCTTTGAAATCAATTTTTTCAGTTTCTTTCAGGAGCAAGAGAGATAGCAGCCAAGAAGAAGGGGTGGTGCGGTAGCTTAAGGGGAGGGATCTTTGCCGTGTTCGGAATGCCATTTTCCAGAAGACAGGTTTTCTGGATTGAAATCTGAAGCCCGTTTGGCGATATCTCTCTACCTCTCAAACCTGAAATGTTTGGCCGATTATAGCTAGAAGAGAGTTTTCATGGTAAGTGCTTAGAATCTTAGTATGGGTGTAAGTGTATAACATTAGCATGATTATTTCTTTTATCCTGTCCATAATATAAAAGAGCTAAATGTATTTAAATCTCTCTCACTCTCTCTTTGCACTTTCCTCTGCATTTCAGTTTTAGTGGGATTCTCTTCTTTTGCAATATAGCTTCATTTTATTTGTTGCTCTTTCTTGGGCTCAAGATGACTCTTTAGGGCCAAAGGACATTTAGATTTTCTTTCCATGATGTCTTCATTGTCTGAAATTGAACAAATGCTTTAGATTCTTTTTGTAGGGGAAGCAAAGTGGCTTCCAGCGCACTTTGACTGTTTTGGCTAGGTTTCATAGCTGCTTGTCTGAGAGTAGATTGATTTCCAAAGGTAAGTTCTCTGGTTGCTTTAGCTAGGATATAGAGCTGTTAATGGGAGCTCCACCCCACACCCCCCCCCACCAAAAAAAAAGAAAAAAGAATAGCATTATGATGCTGTAGATGCTTACTGCAATGATACCTACAGATTGTTTGTTTTTTTTTTCTTTTGTAAGCTTAAGAGATAAATTATAGTTTTTGTTAATACCTCAGATGAGGGTTGGATGACTAGTTGATTATTCATTGTTTTCCAGGTCATGTTTGTATGTGGTTCTGATCTACTTCAATCTTTTAACATCCTTAGAGCTTGGATCTATGAGCAGGTATGTTTCTTGGAAGTCATGTTCTCTGCTTTCACTAAGAAGTTGGTTAGTTGATAAACTAATTAATTTTGATCATATTGATTCTCAACTTGCAAAATTTGTTGAAGTAACAAAATAATATTTGCATGCTTTTATCCTTTTAGTTACTGTCCTAAGTAGAATATGTTTCCCATCATGTTTCTGTTTTATACTGTGAATTAGATTAGTGGCTCATTGTCAGATCCACCGTCCCTCCAGTAGCAAGTGAACAAAAACAGGTGTACTCTAGCATTTGGATATGAGTAGTTTTGTTGCATATTATTTTTTTTTTTTCTGTTCTACCTCAACTTTAGATTATGAAATCACTTAAATCTAATTTAGTAACAATGTAAAAAGTGAAATCTGGGTTCAGAATTGATATCTATCAAAATGTCAATTTGAGATTAGAAGATCTGAATTTTAACTTGGTGGAAGGTAATAATCAGAATCTAAGTAATAAATTCAACTGATTTATGTGAAATCAACACATAATCTGTTTTGGCCCCCTTTCCTTTTTCTCATTAGAAACTTTGTTGATCCCAATTCCCAAATGCTTACAACTTTATACATGTGGTAATGAGTGTTGTACAGGTTATAGAAGTTTAGTGAACAATTTTAATAGATTTTTGGATCAACTCTCTGTCCTTTTCCATGTATTTGAAAGGCTACTTTGTATTGATTGTCAATTTGAAGGCTTAATATGCTAGATGCTTTTAGGGTGCTAGTCTTAAAAGTTATTTTTATATTACAGTTTTTTTTTTATTTCTATTATAATTTATTGGTCATTATTTTTAACTATTATTTATTTCGAGAATAATCCTTTGTTATCTATATATGTGTGATAGGTACTTGATGCCTATACTGGTCACAATGAGTCAACACTACAAGGGAATCGCTCTTCTTTAGCTAGTCATAATGCTTCTTCATCTCAACAAGGTAAAGTGATATATAATTTATGGTTTTATCATGAGTATTTATTAAATAATTTTTTAACAATTAGTTTTATTAATATTGATTACAGGAAGTATCCCATAAACTCAAAATATAGTCAATCAAGAAGGTGGTAGACCATTGTAGAGTTCCCCATCAGCATAGCACTTGGGAGGCTGAGACTCGATCAAGATCTGAACAACAAGGAGCACTCAACTACTAGTTGAGTCTAGTAGTAGTTTTTTTTTTTTTTTTTTTTTGGCGTACAATATGAATTGTTGGGAGTTGAGTGTTTTTAGGATACTACTGTTGATTTGTTAGGTATTTTGGATTTAAGTGATTCGGATGGTGAACATGATTTTTTTTTAGATGTATTTTGAAGTTAAGTGATTTGGATGATAAACACGATTTATGCATTTATATATATTTTGGTGTTAAACAATTATGTGTATCGAATGGTTTTTTATTTTAATCATATTACGTGTTGAATGGATTTTTATTTTAGATGTATTGTGTAATGAATGGATTATGTGGATTCAAGAAATAGGCATAATCTAAAATTTTCATAATTAAAATCCACGACTATAAATTTTGTTGCACAAAAAGTTGCAGTTAAAATTTGTAGTTATAGATTTTGATGCACAAAAATCCGCAACTAAAATCCATAGTTACAAGTTTCATAAAAAAAATCCGTAGCTAATATCTGCAGTTATAGCCTTTAATGCACAAAAATTTGCAATTGCAATCTGCATCTACATGTCTATAGATTTTGTTGCATAAAAAATCCGCAATTAAAAAATGTAGCTAAAAATTTTGGGACGCAAAATTGTGCAGCTAAAATTTGCAGGTATAGATTTGTTGAGGAAAAATCCACAACTAAAAGTCTGCAGTTAGATATTGACTACGGAAAAATCCATAGTTAAAAATCTGCAGCTATAGATTTACTGCGGAAAAATCCACAGTTAAAAATCCGTAGCTATAGATTTGCTGCGGAAATATCCGTAGCTATAGGGTACCCTTTTCCTGCGGTAGGATAACCATAGCTACAGACTTAGCGACAACACTTGTAGTTGCAGATAAAAAACCGCAGGTAATCTGTAGTTATAGGCTATTGCTGCGGATTTTTGGGCCTATTACTACGGAAAAAAACGCCGTTATAAGCCCTTTTTGTTATAGTGTCTCAAGCCTTTCTTTTTTACTTTCAAGCTTCTTTTTTTCTTATGTTTTTTTTTTTTCAGTTTGATTTTTGCTTGCCTTTGTAACATTGGATTGAAATTGAATTATGCTGATGCTTAAAAATTGAACCTTGCGATATAATGGGTTGTTATGGATAAGATACTAGGCTGGTAAGCTATAAGCTCAAGGGTGGCTAGTGGATTTTGATGATTTTCGGCATTGTGGGTTCAATTAGACATCATCTCCTTCTATGCATCATGCTCTATGGAAGGGGATTAGATGTGTGGAAAGTTCAAGAATTTAGACCTCAAAAAATCCCCGTCAAAATCACCAGTTGGGAGTTGTACATGATCTCCAAAACCATAAAACACACTATCCAAGGCATTTGTTCATCATAGCTAGGTATGCCTTTAGGGTGATAAAATTCAGTGTCTACAAAAAACAACTTTTGTAATCATGATTGTGTAATTAACATTAATTCTAATTAGGGAGAAAGAAGAATTTAGCTCGTCTCCAGGGAGGCGTGCGCCCAGGGTGCTGCCAGGGAGCATCCAATGGTTGAACTGTGCCGCACACATCTCGGTGCACACCTAGGGATGTGTACGGCACAACCCAACGGCTGGCAATGCCCTGGGTGTTCCCTGCTCCCTGGAGAAGATCCTGATCCGAGAAAGAACACCACCCGATTGCGTCTAAGATGCTGCACTTATGCCCTGACAGGGGCACGTAAAATGACCGTTGCACCGCTGGTCATTTCCAGGGTTCCAGGGTATGCGGCGGTCATTTTGCGTGCCCCTATGTCAAGGCGTAAGTGCGATGTACGCTGCACGATCGGGAGGTGTTCTCTTTCCGTTATTAATATGATAAGCATATTTTTCAAATAAATTTTTATTTGCTTTGTTAAAATTGAGGAATTTCGTTGTAAAATTTAATAATCAAATTTAGAATATTTTGAAAAATATCCATTTTGATGTATTTTTTTTAAATTTGATTGCACTTCCCTTTTATTTTCCTTGTAACGAGAAGCAGAATCATCTTTAAGGCATCATGATTCATGACTGCAGTTAAATAATTATGGAGATGATAAATATACCTTTTTTATACTGTTAATTGAAGCTGTAACATTCCTGAACGCTGTTAAATAGATAAGGGAATATAAATTTTTTATTTAGACAATTAATTGAAGCCATAACATTCCTGGTGGAGGTAGAGTTGGTTGCTTCGGAGAGATGAAATTTTGCTGCTACACTAGTAGCAGGAATGTTCCTGCTACAAGGCTGGCAGCCAAGGAAGTGGGATCTTAAAGGGTATTTTAGAAAGTACAAAAACCTAGGAGGGTATTTATGAACCCAAAGGAGAAGTGAATTATTCCATTTCCGTGGCTGCTAGCCTTGTAGCAGGAACATTCCTGCCATAAATGTAGCAGCAAAATTTTTTTCGCTTTTGGAGTATATTGGTAGGGAGGACACACGAGTCGATGATAAGGTTGATGAGATCACCCATTCCACTTTTTAACATTTCGGAAGTCTGCAATCCAGCTCCTTACATTCCAGTATTTACAGGAATTTATTGTCGGATTAATAACAATATGGGTTTATCTGTGATTTGTCCAAATTAAGAGAGTTAAAGTTTAATCTTATCAAACTATGATGTGGCTTTTCTGCTTATAAATAGCTCTCTAATTGAGGAAGATTGGTGTCATATCCGATTCATTTCTAGCTAATACAGAGTGGATAACGAGTTGATTGGGATTCCATCCGACATTTTGGGAGAGCCCTCTAAAATGGACTCAAAATCTTTTCCTTTTTAAACCTCTCACAAGGATTGAACAACATCACAAATGAGTTTTCACACAGGAAAGAGTTACAGATAGGGAATTTTTTTTTAATCCGAGGGAGAAGAAAGAGAGTTTCTAACAGAGAGAGTGAGAGAGAGCAAAGCTGAGAAGGAAGGGCGATGGGAACAATGGAGATTGAAGGTGGGAATGAGAAGCCAAAGCTGAACAAGTACGCACTTGCTTGTGCTATAGTGGCTTCATTGATCAATTGTATATTTGGTTATGGTGGGTTCTCTCTCTTTGTATCTCCCACACACACACACACACACACAGAGATTGAAGAACTGAGTTTTGCATATGTTTTCCCTCTCTCTCCCAGAACTGGGTTTGAATTTTTAGGAATTTTCAGAGATAACTTCTCTTTCACATTTTAGGACAGCATGAGCTGAATGGAGACGAATAGAATGGTGAACTCAACTTTTCTATAATTTATAATGATGATTTTTAAATGGGAAAGAGAATACTACCTCTACGCCTAGACACAGGGTTGTGTGAAATGAACGCCACATCCTCAGGGATTTCAGCCTTTTCATGGGGATGTGGTGGTAATTTCGTACGGTCCTATGTCTAGGCGCAGGAATCGTGTGACACACATGACCAAGTAGCGTTATTTTCTTCTTTTTAAATATATGAAAATGCTTACATTAGATTTTTTTTTTTTAATTTTTTTATTGCTCCTGTCATTATATTTTTTTTGGCGAATAAATGAATATATACAACACCAAAGGAAGAAGGTAGGCCTTGGTGCAACAGTAAAGTTGCTCCATCAGGGTTTGTGTCAAGTAACAGTTTCTTTGCGAAAGCAGGGGTTAAGCTGCGTACATTATGATCCTCCCTAGTGGCGGGAGTCGTGTGCCCTGGGTACATCCTTTTTAGAATCCCAAAGGAAGGAACAAATAATACAAGGCAAATGTGCCACCAAGTGGCTGCTGAACCCAAAGCCTGAATAAAGAAGATAAAAGGCAAACCTAATACCATGACTCTTTCTCCTCCTGCTATGCCAAGTAGTGATTTGACAATTTGGATCCCTCTACTGCCGAGCTACCCAGCAGAACCGTGCTGCCTAGACACGACGAGGCATGCAATGACCACCTTACCCTTGCCCGAGTGGGAGCAAGGTGGTCATTGCACGTCTCACCATGTCTGGGCAGCACGGTCCTACCAAGCAGCTCGGTAGTAGAGGATCTGAATCCGTGATTTGAGTGTCTACCCAATGAAACTCCTCTATTTTTCCGTTTATTGATTTTTATAAAATCTTATATTCTATTTGCTTGACAAGAACAATTTTTTCATTATCTAACCATACTTTTACTTCCTCTTTTGAGTGAAATTGATGAACAATTGCTGAAGGATTACTGTTTGAATCTATGATCTGAAATTGAATTATTAATATAAAACAAAAAAGATTATTTCTTATTTATTTAAATTTACTGCAACAGACACAGGCGTTTTGAGTGGAGCAAATATCTTCGTAAAAGATGATCTCAAACTCAATGAAAGCCAAATCGAAATACTTGCCGGAACCCTAAATTTAAGTGCTCTGGTAGGTTCCGCCATAGCTGGAAGAACCTCTGATATGATCGGTCGACGTTACACAATCGTTGTAGCATCTCTTATCTTCTTGATCGGTGCAATCCTAATGGGCTACTCCCCAAACTACGCAATCCTCATGACCGGCCGCTGCATCGCCGGCGTCGGCGTAGGCTTTTCTCTTATGATCGCACCTGTCTACTCGACGGAGATTTCCTCCTCTTCACACCGAGGAGCTCTCTCTTCTCTCCCTGAGATATGCATCAGCGTAGGAATCTTAACAGGTTACATCTCGAATTTAGCCTTTTCGAAGTTGCCATTGAAGCTCGGTTGGCGTATGATGTTTGGAATTGCAGCCATTCCTGCAATTGCTTTAGTTTTCGCAATCCTTCAGATGCCGGAATCTCCAAGATGGTTGGCAATGCAAGGTCGTCTGAAGGAAGCTGAGGAAGTATTATTGTTAGTTTCTGATACCAAAGAAGAAGCAAAATCGCGGTTTCGAGACCTAAAATTAGCTGCAGGGATCGACGAAAACTGTAAAGAAGATGTAGTGATTCCATCCAAGAAAATAGCTTCTGGTGCTGGGGTTTGGAAAGAGCTCTTCATAAGACCAACACCCACAGTTCGTCGGATAATGCTTGCTGCTTGGGGAATCCATTTTTTTCAACATCTTACAGGTATAGAAGCTGTGGTCTTATATAGTCCAAGAATCTTCAAGAAAGCTGGGGTTATGGGTAAACAGAAGCTTTTGCTTGCTACAGTTGGTGTTGGGGTTACAAAGTTACTCTTTATCTTGGTTGCTACATTCAACTTAGACAAGTTTGGGAGGAGAAGATTGATGTTAACAAGTGTGTCAGGTGCAACTACAGCATTAATAGTATTAGGGTTTTGTTTGACAGTGGTGGATCATGCTAAAAAACAGCTTCTTTGGGCTCTTTGTCTTAGTATTATTTCTACATATACATTTGTGGCTTTCTTCTCTATTGGGCTTGCAACTGTTACATGGGTTTATACTGCAGAGATATGGCCATTAAGACTTAGGGCACAAGGAGCTAGTGTTGGAGTTGCTATTAATAGAGCTATGAATGCTACTATTTCTATGACTTTCATATCAATCTATGAAGCTATAACTATTGGTGGTGCTTTCTTTATGTTTGCTGGGTTTGCTACATTGGCTGGAGTGTTCTTTTACTTCTTTATGCCTGAAACTAAGGGAAAAGCTTTGGAAGAGATTGAGATGTTATTTACCCCAGAGGGTTCTAAAGCTCATCAACAAAAAACTGAAGAAGTTGTTGTGTAGACTTGTTGAATGTTGATTTTATTTTTTTCTCTTTTATTGTTTTTGTATACTTAATCTTCTTTTATTATTTTTTGTATACTTTAAAACATTAAGGAGAAAGTTTTCTTCCACCGTGGGAGAAGGAAAATCCGAAGCTTTATTATGCTTCGACAGGTTGTACAAACAAATTAGACTTTTTCCTATTATTTTCTTTCTTACTGCTCTGCACGCATATATACAATTTCTGTTTGGATAGGATAGAATTCCAAGCACACCATTGTATGAGTGATACTCTCGAGATTTGGAATTCTCTCGCGATTGTAGCAGGAGTGCCAGAATTCTACTAGACTAAGTTGGCAAGGCCCTTTTGGGCCAAACAAGTAAGTTTCTCTCTCCTCCCCTATTTTAATTATTTAATTAGTTTATATGTAATAGTATAAATGAGCTTTCCACTTTTCCCAAAATACCCTTCTTAGGCCTTTATTCCATTATGTCCTCATCCCAATATTTCCCTATTTATTCCAGTATGTTGCCAAAATATGGTTTTCAAAATGATAAGATATTGTTGTACGCCGAGAGGCTACTGAAATGATTTTTCAAATATTTAAATACTAATTCATAGTGGTCTCTTATCACTAATCCTAGTCTCAAAAGCAATCTTTTTCTGAGAAATCTTGTTTGACTCTCAGTCATCATCAATGGACCTTAGTCAAAAAAATCAAGTGAGAAATCCCCTCAAATGGCTGAAATCATGCCCAATCTCCAGTGGACTTTGCTCAACCGACAAAAGGGCTCAAAAAGGAATCTTTTACCGTGCATCTCTGATCGAAGTGTTCCCCACATTTTTTGACTACTGAAAAGGTATGTAGGTTTGTGTTCTTTATTTTCACTACCTTGCATTCGCAAATCTTTCTTTTTTTCCAACTTTTTTCTTCTTTTTTAAGCTTAATTTTTTGCTTAAAAAATGAACTCTGAGATATAATGGGTTGTTATGGATAAGATATTAAGATGGTAAGCTATAAGTGTGCTAATATAAATTATATATATATATATATATATATAAATTTTATATATATAATGGGTTGGTAAGGTAAAGTGTGCTAATATGAATTTTATATACATAAAAAAGCTTAGGCTCACAAAGGTGACTAGTATATTTTAATGTTTTGGGGATTACTTGTAATAAATACTAGCTGCTAAAGGTGGCCTCCCTTAATTTATGGGCTCAATGAGATGATATCTCCTTTTAAACTTCTTGTTCAATGGAAAGGAATCAAATGTGTGGAAAATTCAAGAATAATTTTTTTTATTGAGATTTTGACATAAAAGATTATTATCTCTAGAATAAGTGTAAGGTAATGAATTTTAGCACATGAGAATTGAAATGAAACAAAACTATATTGATATTTAAAGTAAGAGTATGACATGCAAGGTAAATGAAACAAATAATAGTAAAAACAAAATTTCTAACTCTCTCACGCCCGGTCCCTCGTATGAGCTTATTCACTCTTTTGGTTGTTTTTTATTCAAAATGGTGAACTTCTTCTAATATGGATGTCATACCTTAGAAGATTCTAGTAGTTGTAAGTTGTAAGTTTGTGCAGAGTATGGTAATTGCAATATGAGACGACACAAAAAATATATTTTAGAAAATTTGGATGTTTAAAAATTCTCTTTAGACATTGAAAAATCCATGTTCCACCCAGATTTATTGAGTTAAATATATTTATTTTAAATTCTTTAAAAATTTATAACTTTTATATTGTAAGTAGAAATTGAGTACGTGATTCAGATTGTGTTGGAAAAATTATGTTCTAAATACTATTCAAAGTTATACAAATAAGGAACCACTTTAACTAAAAAAAGATTTTAGAAAATTCATTTGAAGGTGGGTGTCACATGGCTAAAAAAGGTAATATTTTATAAAATAATGAATTCATTTTTAACTCATTTTTTAATGCAGGGTTTTAATAATAAAAATCACATAGTCAAAAAGTTTGGACTAATTTTAAAGTCGTTTGACTCAACTTTTACTGAATGAACCTTAATAGGAATATTTTGGTAATTTCCCAGAGCTAACTCTTCTAGCCATTTTGAGATGGTCCAAAACATTAGTTGGGAGTTATAAAAGATCTCTAAATCCATAAAATAGACTGCATATTATCCAAAGGCATCCAATCATCATCGCCATGCATGCATTTAAGGTGATAAAATGAGTTATTATCAAAATAGAAATAGGTAGATAGTTCCCAAATATGCAAATGGTTAATGCAAGGCACTCATGTTGGTTGGCCCTTAGATTTGTTTAATTTTTTGTTGGCCATATCTTCTCTAATGAATTATGTTAAGGTTTTGTATTCTTATAAGAATGACTATATATATATTTTTTTGGTAAACGACTATGTATTTTCAATAGCAAGTAAATTAGCAGATAGGCCATATCATATCAACTAAATCAACTAATTTCGTAAAAAAAAAAAAAAAAATTAATTAGAAACTTTTGTAATCATAATTGTTTAACTAAGTTAAGCTTTATTACTATGGTAATCATATTTTTCAAATAAATTTTTAATTTCCATCTTTAAACCAAGGAATTTATTTACAATAGATAAAAAAATTCAATAATTAAATTAAAAATATTTTGGAATTAGTTAAACAATTTTCCTTGTAATGAAATGAAGCCATCTCATCTTAAGGCATCATAACTGTTGATAAATAGGGATAAATAAAAATAATATTTTAGACAGCTAATAAAGCTGTAACATTCCTGGAATGCAGTTAAATTATTAGGGAGAAAATTATAAATTATTTATTAGACAGCTAAATTGAAGCTGTAACATTCCTACCAGCGGTTAATTAATAGGAAGAAAGATTATAAATTATTTATTAGACAGCTAAGCTAATTGAAGCCGTAACCTTCCTGGTGGAGGTAGATTTGGCAGCTTTGGAGTATGGATAGGGCACACGACTCGGTGATGATAAGGTTGATGAGAAGAAGAAGACTGTAAATCCAGTTCCTTACATAGATTTAAAATTTTAAAGAGAGACAAAAGTTTAATCTTATCCTTATTCCTTAACCCAGAAAAAAAAAAGGCTTAATCTTATCAAATTATGATGTGGCTTTTCTGCCTTACTTCATTCCTATCCATAAGTCCTTATTATTTCCAAATTCCAACAAATTTCTTTTATTCTCTTCCTATAAATAGCTCTAATTGGATAAACTGATGTAATTGGCAAATCTCTCAGTTCCGTTTTAAATGGAATTCCCCCTTACATGAGGAAGAAGGTTGGTGTCAGATCCGATTCATCATAGCTAACACAGAGTAGGCAACGAGTTAATTGGGTTCCAATCCCACGTTTTGGGAAAGTCCTCTAAAATGGGGGAAGTTTCACCGAGTCAAAATCTCTTTCTTTTTAAAACTCTCACAAGGATTAAACAACATTACACACATAGGCCGAGGTAGCTAGAGATTGGGAGTTTTAATCTGTCAGAGATAAAGAGAGAGAGAGAGAGAGAGAGAACTGAACGTGTGGGGAGACAGATATAAGTGGGAATACAGGGAAGGTTCACCAAAAAAGAGGGAATACAGGGAAGGAGAAAACGAATGGCGATGGAAACAATGGAGTTTGATGGTGAGAATGAGAAGCCAAAGCTGAACAAGTACGCACTCGGTTGTGCTATTGTGGCTTCTTTGATCAACGCTATATTTGGTTATGGTGAGTTCTCTCTCACACCCAGAACAGAACTGGGCTTTATTTTTTGGGAATTTTCGAGTAAAACTGAACAACTGATGGGATTCAGCTCCACATCTTCGAGGGTATCGCCCAATGAGACATCCACGGTTGGATTGTACCTCACACATCTCGCATTTGGATGCCTCATTGGACACTCATTGGGTGAGATCCTCTCCTTGGATTAGGATTGTCTCCAGGGAGCAGAGAACGACCAGGGCGCTGCCAGCCATTGGATGCTCCGTGGCAGAACCCTGGGCGCACGCCTCCCGGGAGACGAGCTCAATTCCCTCTCCTTCCCATTCCCAATTGATGAGGGAAGACTGTTTGAATCTAAGATCTGAAATTGAATTATTAATATATAAATATTGCTACAACAGACACTGGTGTTATGAGCGGAGCGAATATCTTTATCAAAGAAGATCTCAAACTCAACGATACTCAAATCGAAGTACTTGCCGGAACCCTAAATTTATGTGCTCTGTTGGGTTCTGTTTTGTCTGGGAAAACCTCAGATATGATCGGCCGACGTTATACAATCGTTGTGGCGTCTCTTATATTTATGGTCGGTGCAGTCCTAATGGGTTACTCCCCTAACTTCGCAATCCTCATGACCGGACGCTGCATTGCCGGCGTCGGCGTAGGTTTTGCTCTCATGATTGCACCGGTCTATTCGACGGAGATATCTTCCTCTTCACATCGAGGAGCTCTTTCTTCTCTCCCTGAGCTATGCATCAGCCTAGGAATCTTACTAGGCTATATCTCGAATTACGTCTTTTCCAAGTTACCATTAAAGATAGGTTGGCGTATGATGCTTGGTATTGCAGCCATCCCTTCAATTGCATTAGTTTTCGGAATCCTTAAGATGCCGGAATCTCCAAGGTGGTTGGTAATGCAAGGTCGTCTAAAGGATGCTGAGGAAGCATTATTATTGGTTTCTGATTCGAAAAAGGAGGCGAAATCAAGATTTCGCGACGTCAAAATAGCTGCAGGGATCGACGAAAACTGTAAGGAAGACATAGTTATTCCGTCAAAGAAAACAGCTTCCGGTGGCGGCGTTTGGAAAGAACTCTTTATAAGACCAACACCCACTGTTCGTCGGATAATGCTATCTGCTTGGGGGATCCATTTCCTTCAACATCTAACAGGTATAGAAGCTGTGATCTTGTATAGTCCAAGAATCTTCAAGAAAGCTGGGATTATGGATAAGCAGAAGCTTTTGCTTGCTACAGTTGGGGTTGGGATTACTAAAGCAATCTTTATCTTTGTTGCTATCTTCAACTTAGACAAGTTTGGGAGGAGAAAATTGATGTTGACCAGTGCTATAGGTGTGACTACAGCATTAACAGTATTAGGGTTCTGTTTGACAATGGTGGATCACTCTAAAAAGCAGCTTTTTTGGGCTTTATGTCTTAGTATTATTTCTACATATACATATGTGGCTTTTTTCTCAATTGGGCTTGCACCCATTACATGGGTTTATACATCAGAGATATTTCCCTTGAGACTTAGGGCACAAGGAGTTAGTATTGGGGTGTCTATTAATAGGGCTATGAATGCTATGATTTCTATGAGTTTCATATCAATCTATGAAGCTATAACTATTGGTGGTGCTTTCTTTATGTTTGCTGGGTTTGGAGCATTGGCTATAGTGTTCTTTTACTTCTTTATGCCTGAAACTAAGGGAAAAGCTTTGGAAGAGATTGAGATGTTATTTACCCCAAAGGGTTCTAAAGCTCAACAAAGAAATGGAGAAGTTGGTGTTTAGATGATCAGCCTTACAAGAGAAATAAACTAGTTGAATGTTGGTTGTATTTTTGTCTCTTTTTTTTAGTGTTTTTTGTATACTAAAGATTAAGGAGAAAGGTTTCCTACACTTTGCGAGAATGAAAACCCAAAGCTTATATATGTACAATCTCTCTTTGCATAGAATAGAATTTCATGGAATTGTATGAGTGATACATTTTGGCAATATTTACTAGTTTGTGAGGATTGTAATTCCTAATGCCATTTCAAATTTCTTTCTTTTTCTACATACCCCTCTCTCTATCTCTGGGTTTCATTCTTCTATGATTTGAACATTTATCTTTTCCTCCATTTTTTTTTTGGGGTGGTTGAGGTATCTTTTTTCGGTTACATAAAAAAACCCACATAAAGATAAAATCTTTAATGATTTGAGCATCTATCTTTTCCTCCATTTTTTTTGGGGGGGGGGGGTTGGGGGTGGTTGAAATATCCTTTTTTTGGTTACATTAAAAAAAACCCACATGAAGAGAGAATCTCCTCACCAATTTTTTTTTGGTGGAAAAAAGATCTATTGATTTGAACGGATTACATGTCTGTCATTCACAACAGCATTCGTTATAGAAAAACAGGGATCGGACATGGGCAAACATTTCTAACCGAAACAGACTCAGTCCTCCTCACAGGGGTATCTGCTCACCAATGCAAAAAGTATTTTTGATCTGGGAGACCTTAACCATAATTAATAAATACGCGTATTATATTATATGCATACACATGCATCCATCTAATTCGGAAAAATAAAAAAATAAAAAAATTTATGATTAGTTGTATATATATGGTAAAATGTACACATTTTAAAAAATAGGGTTGGTAGCCTTTTTTTTTAATTAAAAAAAAAAAAAATTAAAACCCCCAAATCCTGATTTCCTTCACTGCCTTTCTTCTTCTAATGAGTAAGGTTTTGAACCCTAAATCCATATTTCGTTATTCCCTTGTGCCGACATTGGTTGCAGCGGTGTGTACCGATTGCAACGATGAGTCTCCTCTAAGAGAACTGAGTCATTTTGGCAATCTTTACTAGTTTGTGAGGATTGTAATTCCTTTACTGGAATTTAGAATTTCTTTATTTCTCTTCCTTGTTTATGGGATGAATCTCTTCTCTTTACTCAATTTTACCATTCTTGGGAAGTAATGAACCTTTTCCTTTATGTTCTTTTTTCTACATACCCGGCCTCTCTCTCAAGATCTCTAGGTTTCAATCATTAATGGTTCGAGCATCTATTCTTCCTCCATTAATGGTTTGCAACGACTATTAGAGGGGTCTACAGGGCTGTTTTTATCTTGGAGGCCGATTCACAAGAACTCGGCTTGCGCCATAGGAGGCGTTTATAGTCTTAAGAAAAATGTCCGTTGTCACAACTCAGTCCCCACCAATTCTTTAAATTTCTCGATGCAATTTCATGTTCGTAACACTATATTTGGTACTTGAATTTACTGGCATCAACCTTGGGTTGTCTACAGTTCAAATAAGTACTCAATTCCCTTTATTTACATGTGATATAGAGTTCTACTTGCATCTAAATACATCCAAAAAGAAAGTTACGAGCGTGGAAGCAGAGGTAAGAGCAACTATGGAAGGAAAATCTTCATCTTTAGGCAATCTAACAGCTGGATTGGAGCTGAAGCCGGTCGACCGACTAAGATGGGCAATCGACTGGTTGATGCTTTGATGCAGGATTGCATCGGTTTCAAATGGCTTCTATAAAGGGTTTCATATCCTCATCCTTGATGCTATTATATGTTAATCATACCAAAATTCTATAAATTTACAATCTCTTGAACCAGATCTTGTTAATTTTGCTTCGGGTTTGCTAGTCATGTAAGAAATTACCACTCATATGTTGCCTCTATCCCCCCCCTTCCCCCCTCCCCTCTTCTTTTTCTTCTCCCCCTCCCATCTACATCATTACGTATTTTTGAGTTTAGATCTGCTACCTTCCATGGGGCATAGGTCCCACACCCCATGGAGGGTTCAAATCTATCCCCACCCATCCCCATGTGGGTAGCAGATCTGAACTCAAAAATAATCTGGATCAGCTACCCACATGGGGACGGGTGGGACCCACGCCCCATGGAAGGGTTAGATCTGTGCCCACCCGTCCCCATGTGGGTAGCTGATCCGGATTATTTTTTTTGTTGTAGGTCGAGTAGTTGGTCTACCAATTGTTGCCAATATCACCATTTTAGGTACAGGCCTTTAAGGTTTGGGCCATGCCCAACAGGTTAAAAGCCTATAAAACCAAGGCCAAGTCATTACCAAAAGTTAATCAGTTATGAAAGTTTAGGCCCAAACCTAGCTTAGGGACCTAACTCAAGCTCAAGCCCAAGCCCAGAAACATTGTGCAAACTTATAAACCCATCATCATATAAAGCTGTCCCTTTGGAAATCCTTACCAAATTGTATTAATGTAATTAATTAGAAGCCCATACATTGGTCACATGTAAAATTTGCAGCCCTACTTCATCATATAGCCAGCCAGTTATGTACATATATATATATTGCAGCTTTTTTCTTGTATTTTCATTGTTCTAATCAGGGAAAAAGATTACCTAGAAATGGCCAATATTCAAAAGACTAGTTGGAGACCGGCGATGCGTTCCAAATGCTACAAATCCAATCTTAGTTTCTGTCAATGATTTTGGGAGATTAAATTAGACGTGTTTGTAATATTTTCAACATGTATGAGGTAGCATCCAGTTATTGTATACGTATGGATTAGTGGAAGCGAGTTATTGATCGACAGATCTAATTGGATGTATATGAAAGGATAGCTATGCCCATTAATAGCTATCATCTACAACTTGTGTAAGAAAAGAAAGTGACTCATATTGCAATGAAACTTTTTAGCATCCTTTAATTCAATGTGGGAATGCAATATGGGGACATGAGCATCAAAGGGTCCAAGGGATCACAACAATATATGGTGCCACCTTGCCACCCACTTTCACAAGAGGACACTAAGTAATGCAGCAAAGGGCCCAAGGGATCACACCAATATATAATGACACCCACTTAGACAAGAGGACATTTATGTAATAATCCTCTCTTTCTCTTTCTCTCTCATGATTTTAGTGCACGGTATCGGATCGAGTATCGATCATTAGCAAAACCGATACGATATCGATACAGTATTGACATGGATTGATCATATCGAACAAATTTACCCATGATTTCTCTTAAAAAACAGGTTTTTTTATAAAACTATTTTACCCTTTGTCTGTACTGTGTCATCGATACAATATCGATTTAAAATCAGAATCGATGACTAGAAAATCTAATATGGACGATTTAATTGCTATAGATACCTGAAACCATTCTCTCTCTCTTTCTCTCTCTTTTAAGGTTTTGGAGCAATGAAAGACACCGATGGATCTTCAACCAAAAAAAAAGAAGAAAGAGACCACCACATTCATTTGCCTAGCTAAAGTTCTAGAAAAGCATTCACCGAAAAATTAAAGTACATTGCAAAGCTTTGCCACTCATCTACGTTGTAGGGTCTCTCAGTTAACTCTTTAACCAAATCAAACTGACTCAGGATTGGAAAGTGAAGTCGAGTAATCAGAAAAGAAATAATATTCTATCTTTTATTTTTTGATAAAGAGAAAGAATAAACTATCAAAGGATCTTTACTAGGTCTAGATTCTAGAAAGAATATATTATCTTTTTTTCTTCTTTTTTTTTTTGTGTTTTTTTGATAATAGAATATTCTATCTTGACTTGACAACATTTGCTTCGTCTCTCGATCATTTGGCTACCATAAGATACCATGCGTGCTACCTTAAGGTGTGCTTGCTCCAATGAGACATGTGAGACCCATTTGGCATGAAATAGATAGATTCGATACAACAAATATGGAGACCATATGAGGATGTTTAGGCATACCTGAATTCATGGTAAGAAGAATTATTATTATTATTATTATTTATTAGAAAAAGAAAAGATTATATTAAAAGGAAGAAGATTTACGGCCTAAAATAGAGATGTCCTACTGCATCTTTATGCAGCAAGTCAACTAGTCTGGGGGAAGACTGTCTAAACAAAAGTGAAGCTCCTGAAGACTCTGAACAAAGCCAGTCAAAAAATCTGCACAAAAGCTTGTCTTACGCACTTGGAAGAGGAAGAGGGTCTGCTGGAAGGAATCGCGAAGGTCCCATACCCGTCGATCTTGTCTGATTTTATTTCTATAACGAATAGAGTTAGCAACTAGTGGACATTGTTACCAATTTATAAATGAAGAGTAAAGACCAACCCTGATATAAAGAACAATAAACAATTAGGCTTCTCATGTAATAAAGAGCAATTAAACTTTACACTTTAGGACAGGTTAACCGAAAAACCCATAACCCATTAGGGATATCAATTCCCCTTATTGGACTCCATCCAATTAAATCCATCAGTCAATACCCTTCCACTAATCTATACTCTATAATCATACAATGACTTACACAATGCTAACCCATACATGATGAAAACATTACGATCCTATTTTTCTCATGAGAGAGACTGAACATAAAATTAGGGTTGTAAACGGATCGGATTCGGTTCGGATAGTGCTATATCCGCATCCGCATCCGATTAGCTATCGGACGGATTCGGATAGTGCTAAACGGATACGGACATGGATTCGGATCGGATATTTTATCCATTTACATGTAAATATAGCTTTTCGGATAGCTATAGCCTATCCGTATCCGCATCCGTTTAGCTTTCGGACGGATTCGGATAGTGCTAAACGGATACAGACACGAATACGAAAACGGATTTCGGCTATTCATTTACACCCCTACATAAAATGGACCCTCAAATCAAATTGTAGGTTTGAACTTAATTGTGTGAGTGTGGTGTGTGTTTTGTATATCCGCCATTCCACGGTCCTAACAGTCGTTCAACCTTTCGGGATTGGTGTGTGGTTTGTGTGATTACACTTTCATCAAAAAAAGTTACAATTAAGGCTGCAATAGGGTCGGGTTGGGCCAGGCTTTTTAAAACCCCAACCCATCCCTAAATCCCCTTAGCTGAGTCCAAACTCAACCTAGCCCTGACTTAGGGCCAGAAAAATCCAACCCTAACCCACCCTCAAGGTCGGGCCGGACTGGGGTGATCCTAATTGACCCTAGGGAAAGGGTGGAAGAACAAAGAAAGAAAGAAAGAAAGAAAGAAAGAAGAACGAAGAGAACAAGAAGAAGAAAAAAAAGGTTCGGGTTGTGCCAGGCTAAGCCTGGCTCAACTCGAGGCCTTAACCCTAACTCGGTCCAGTCTTGACTCAAGACCAAAAATTCCCGACCTTGACCCACCCTCAGGATCAAGGTCTCTCAACCCAAGTCCTGTTCAAGTTCAAGGAGGGCTCGGGTGATTAGGAATAAACTTACAGACCTAGTTACAACTTCTAACTTTTTTTTTTAATTTTTTTTTATTTTAATTTATTGCAAATGAAAAGAACTTCCAATTCTTTCCACCGACGTTACAAATCATGAACCATTTGAACCCCCATTAAACAAAACCTTGGTAAGTAAGTGAAACCAACCATAGTCTCCACGCCATTCCTTTTACATCTATGACTGATGAATCCTCTAAGAAGTTCTGATTTTGAATCCTATTCAACCACTTGCGCTTCTTTGATTTCCCTATATTATTGTTGAGTGACACTAGAAAGGAAAAGAAGAACTGTATACGTGAGAGAAAGGCTGCAATTAGATAATGGAAACGATACTGGTAATTTTGGAGGTATAACCAGCCTAAAAAATAAAGACAAAGTCTTTTGTTATACGCACATTAAAATCTTAAGAATTGGTAAACACCCATCCCCGATGGACTGACTCTTAGGAACTAAGATGGTGGCACATGGACCCCATGGACCCCAATACCCTTCTTCCTTCCACTATGACTCCACTACGAGTCTACGACTCTAAGACTTCAACGTGTATAACACTTTGTTCGTTTTACACCCAACCCAACCCAACCCAACCCAACTACGTACCTACCTATACTACGTGGATACGTGGACATCAATAAAATAGAAAAAAAATCATCCAACCTTAACCCAACCATCTAAAATACGTGGACATCAATAAAATATTGGAAAAATCAAATCATGGTTACGTAACACCTCCGCCGCTCATGTCAACAAGACACTCATGGCAGTGTCGTAGTCGTCAATTCTCCTTGTACCCCACCCACGTATTGAAGGGGTTTGATAAAGTAAGTAGTCCAAAAGAAGTAGTAGGAAGGGAAGGGAAGGGTAATAAAAGGTTACAGAGCAATAATGGATTCGACAAAAACCTATATCAGAACTTCGATCTCCACTATTAGTGTATTAATATGTGGGCCTTGCATATATACCCTTTGGCCAAATGGTCCACAGACCCTACCTAAACAATTATAGGAGTTCAAGCCAATCAAACACAGTTTGAGTTTGAGTAGAAGAAGAGTGGCCAGTCCTTGTGCCAAAGTGTGACATGCACGAGCCCTTAACCTTTTTTTGGCTTTTGATACTGATCGTTCAATATCACTTACCTTATCTCCTCCAGCTTGCTTGCACCATTGTTGCGTATTCCATTATTATATATATAGGAATAGCAATATTATGAATCCCGATTGTACATTCCACTTAATGTAGAGATATATATATAGCAATAAGATTTGTTATTATCTTGTAATCCATACGGTTGGATATGATTACCCAATTAACATTTCTCCTTGTGGATTACAAAGCCAAACATGATATTATTCTTAATTTTTTATATAAAATTAGGGAAAAAAGTTGGGCACATTATTGGTGTACCGTAAGCTAGCACTCATTATAATACCCATCTCATGTTCTCGTATGAGAACGTTCCTTGGGACCTGAGCACCATCCCTAAACTTCATGTGGGTGGTGCTCAGGTCCCATGCAAGATCGTCCTCGTACAAGGACTTGAGTCATACTCCTTGTTATGTTTATCTCTCACTCTTTTTCCCTTTGAAATGACTTGTCTGATACCCTATCTCGTGCCCCCATTGGTGCCGCCTGTTAACTTACCACACACTGGTGGGCGGTATGTCTATCTTTCTCCCATTGATGAAGGGAAAGGAGTTCATGCACGGTAGATTCCATGCATTATTCATTCAATAGGGGGGGTTTAGGGGCTTCATGATTAATTTGAATGGGAATAAATGCCCATCAACCAATAATTAATGCAGGCCGTGCATGGGCTCGGCCGTGTATAAAAACTTTTGCCTGTTTGAAAATAGAAAAGCCTACTATCATTGAGGGGTGGAAATGACCACCCTCCCTCCCCCTGCCCGGGGGGTCCACCCCCTCTATTAGAAGAACTTGGGAAAATGAAGCGGACAGGAAACGGAACACATAAAAATTCCTCACTTCATAACTCTCCACTTCACCGTATCATCGTCTTTATTGGGTTTGAGCTTTGAATTAGAAATTGGATTCTCTTTCCCGTCACTATGTTTAGTGAAGTATAATGCTTTCCTATTTTTTACATGGTAGTACACAGGTTTAGTCGATATGATCAATGATCAAGTCAGCATTTTTATTTTAATCAAAGATCGAGTAAACATTTTATTGGTACAATTTCAACTCAAAATGAGTAGAAGAAGTAGCTAAAATTACAAAATATGCTATTTTGTATTTTATATTCATCTCCATTTGATGGCATTTTGGTAATGTTAGTAAAACTTCGAATCAAGGTTTGAGCAACTTTCCTTTCTTACTTTGGAATAAATTTGATTAGGGCTGCAACAGAGTTGGGTTGGGCTGGGCTTTATAAAACTGTAGCCCAACCTTAAGTCTCCTCAGCTGGGCCCAGGCCCGACCCGACCCTGACTCAGGGCCTGAAAAATCCAACCCTAACCCGCCCTCAAGGTCGGGCCGAGCTGACCCTAATTGGCCCTGATCATAGGAAGGGGGAAGGAAATGTATGGACTAGAATGGGTTGGGGAGAAAATCATCAATTTTACCTAAAATAACTCTATACTAAAATGTATTATATCACTTATTATCTTCATATATAATATATTATATAACAAAATGTGGGTGAAATTTAAAGTTTATAATATATATATTATATGGATATATATTTTATAGTATAACTTAAAACAGGGTCGGTCCGGGCCGGGCCAAGCTTGGCCCAAGGCCTCAACCCTGATCCAACCAGACCAGGGCGGACCAGAGTGGGTTCAGGCCGACAGGGCCAAACTTGCACCCCTAAATTTGATCATTGAGATGTATGTGAAGTTCTCTATCACATGGACTAACTCATGCACTGTTAAATGACAAATAATTATAGTCTTGTACTTCACTAGCCATAGTGACACCTAAAAGGACTCAAATTTTATTATGTATAGTAATTAAAGTGTTCTTTATTTTTCAACAAAATTACTTTGAATTTGAATAAGAAAGAGTTATGGAATCAGTTTAAAAAGTGCTTTAGCAACCTTTCAAGTTATTTATACTATTATAATAAAAAATAAAATTAAGTTTACTTTCCTTCATTTCATTTTATTTGCAACCAATGTAGTTTTTTTTTGTTTTTTTTGTTTTTTTGGTAAGAACCAATGGAGTTAAATAAGAAGCACTTCAATTAAAAGGGAATTAAACTAAACATTAGTCACTAGGTTCATAAGCCAAGGAGGAAGCTCGACCTCATCAAACCAGAGAAGATTTCAATAATTTGGTAAGCAAAGATTTCATTTCCTATTCAGTTGTATATGACTAGTTCTATGCCTCTTTACCCCCACACCCCTAACAAAAAAGAAAAAAAAAGACAAGTTCTATGCCTGGTGCAAAAGGACCCTGGCCTTCAAGTTGGATTCTTTTAAGATGATGAAAATTATGGTCTATGACTCGATGATATAAAGGTGCCTGCAAGTTTGTGCACCCTTTATTTGTTGTATGTTTTTTGTTTCTTTTGGGGAAAGGCTCTTTGAGCCCATTGTATATATTACGCCTTTTGATCATATGAAATATTATATTTATTTTTTTAATGAAATAAAAAAAAAAAACTAAAACAATCAATGTGAAAGGGTGTAGAGTATCCTCCTTTCGCAAAGAACCCTCTCCCTTTTTTTTTTTTTTTTTTTAAAACCATCACACTGACTAAAACGGCTATGACATTTTCCAATAACAACATATGATATGGAGCCTATCCCCCTTTTTTTTGGGTGGGGAATGAGGAAGATTTTTCTACTGGAAAAAGGGGTTGGTTGAAAGTGATCTCAAAATAAATTGTGGGGAAAAAGAAAAAGGAAATGAACGGTCTAATTGGGTTGAAAATAAATATGACTTATAAACATTATAGATTTCAGGTAATTTTTTCTAGGATCGAGTTTTCCTCCACCTACGGACTACGGTGAATGGGATTCTATTCACCAGGGGTATTAGATGGACAGGAGAGGACATCACGAGGGTGTTTTGGTAAAATACTAAACCCCTATAAGAGTTTGTGAGTGCGTGAACTGTTCTTGGGTGGAAAAAAATTGTCTTTTTTTTCTATAACGTATACTTGGGTTTTCTTTCTAAAATTTTGACCAAAAAAAAAGAGGAAAATGTGAATGAGAACAATTAGATTGATTCAAAGAAGTCGGGGGGGAAAAAATTGAACCTACCCACCTCCCCCCCCCCCCCCCCCCCCAAAAAAAATAATCCCTCCTTAAAAGGATTAACCATGGTAGATAAGACTCCTCTACTCGGGAAAACCCATGGTTACACGAATCTAATAACAGTTAGAATGTATAAACTATGTTTTTTGGTTTGTTGACCAGCTCTTGTTCTATAACCACTCAAAAAGGAGCTGATTATTGCAAGGCTTACTAAATAAGGTACATTCAGTGTAGAATATCATATAGATAGAGGACCAGGAAGAGGCGCTTGATCGAAAACAACTTCAAGCATCAAAACAAGAAGGTAGTAACAGTGTTACAAGCATAGTTGGGAAATCAGGTTTTCTAATTTGACTCGTCTTTCAGAAAAACCTAATGACTCAGTTTTGTCAAACCCGGTCAAAATGAGTCAGATTTTATTAATTCTTAATATGATAAATATGTATAAATTAGTAAAAAAAATTCAGGAAAAAAATATGGGAGAACAAAAAAAAATCAAGGAATCAAACATCAATGCATTTTGAGTTTATACCATTGAAATAGAAAAGGGAGTCGAGGGGAGTTGAGGGTTTCTAATTGTTTTAAAATACCGATTTACTATTTTACTCAACTTAGTTTCTAAGTGAACTAGTTTTATGGTTTATTTAAAAACGATTAAATTTGCCGAGTTTGTCATGACTCGAATAGAAACATCAAGTCTTATTTGACTCAGACTATTTATGACCTTCATTTTTTACCTTGATCTAATCAACACAATTTTTGATCATGTTTTTCAAAATTTTGACTCGACTTGAATGAGTCGCCCTGATCAAAACCTAGTTTTCCAACTATGGTTACAAGTGAGAAAAGAATTTTTGGTAAAGGAAAACATAAATTGCTTCAAAACATAAATAAATAAATTAAATAAAATAAAAAACAGTTTTTCTTATATGCTTTTCTATTAATAATGGCAGAAAATGCATCTACTTCTAGAAAGAATACAGTAAATGAATAATTCAATCAATCATTTTATTTTTGGTGAAATAATTCAATCAATCATTGATGGTGTAACAAGGTGACAATGGTCTACCATTAGACACTTGCCGAAGAATATCCAAATATCCGAAGGAATGGTCGACAATCGTACGCCTTATCTATCAAATTCAAAAAACAAAAAAAATCTCTTTGTTACTTCCTCTTTCCCTTTTTTATTTTTTTCCTCTTTCAATGGATGTATTCTCACACCTTTTGTTTATTGTGATTAATGTGGGTGAAGATGCTAATCCCAAATAAGATGTATCTGTTAAGGTGGTAAAAATTGAAAGGAAGGGAATTCTACAAAGTAATCATTTTAGGTATCTTGGTTTATTCATAAATAAAAAAGTGATATAGAAGATAAGGTTGTTCATATAATTAAAATAAAATTGATGAAATGGAGAGGTGCGTCCAGAGTATTGTGTGATCCAGTACTTCTTTAAAACTTAAAGAAAATTTTTATTCATTCATAAATAAAGAAAGTGATATAGAGGATAAGGTTGCTTATATAATTAAAATAAAATTGATGAAATGGAGAGGTGCGTCCAGAGTATTGTATGATCCAGGAACTTCTTTAAAGTTTAAAGAAAAATTTTATTTATTCATAAATAAAGAAAGTGATATAGAGAATAATGTTGCTTATATAATTAAAATAAAATTGGAGTAGAGAAGTGCGTCCAGAGCATTATGTGATCCACTTACTTCTTTAAAACTTAAAGGAAAATTTTATTATGATTAATATGGGTGAAGATCCAAATCGCTAATATTTTTTGTTCAATGAATTGAGATCGGATTGGTTGAATTGGTCGATTAGGAATAGAATTTGTTGATTCTATTCCCAAATAAGAGTATCATAATCAACATATGTACCTCTTAGAATAACACTATTAAAGTTCACCTTTGATGTGTAAATAAGAAGAGAAGGGGATTCTACAAAGTGATTATTTTAGGTATCTTGGTTCATTTAGATTAAAAGATCTAAAAGAGACAGGGGTAGAACTAAATTAATCATAGGAAAAGGGGTGAGGAAAAATATGCATAGCTTAGGACTTGTATCCTGAATGATTTCGAATAAAACTGAGTGGATATCAAGGATCCAAATAGCCAACCATATATAGTTGAGATATGGGAAGAAGGCTCTCAACGAAGATAGCCACAACAAAATATACAGTGTCTTGTGAATTAAACGAAATATTAAAAAAATATATTTTTATTTTTTATATGTCAGATCTCTCATCAGCGAGTATCATTAAAGACTAGGGGTGCAAGTTTGGCCTTGTTGGCCTGAACCCACCCCATCCCAACCTAAGTCCGAACAGGACTTGGGTTGAGCTACCTTGGCCCTTAAGGCGGGTCAGGGTTGGAAATTTCTAGCCTTCAGTTAGAATCGGGTTGGGCCAAGATTGAGGCCTTAGGTTAAGTCCGGCCCTGTTTTAAGTTATATTATAAAATATATATTGATATAATATATACAATATATATTGTAAACTTAAACATCACACATATTTTGTTATATAATATATTATATATGAAGATAATAAGTGATATAATATAATTAATTATAATGTTATTTTATAATTTTCTCCTCGACCCAGCAACCCATGCATCTATCCCTTCCCCTCCCCATAATCAGGGCAAAAAAGGATCGGCCCAACCCTGAGGGTGGGTCAGGGTTGAATTTTCAGGCCATGAGTCAGGGTCGGGCCAGGCCTAAGTCCATACTCAAGGTTGGGTTGGAATTTTAAAAAATCTGATCAACCCGACCCTGTTGCAGCCATATTAAAGACTTTGTGTCAGTTTTCATTCGTCTCTCTTAGTCAAGTCGGCCAAGACCTCAAACCACAATTTAGCCTCACATTTTTTTATTAAATATATACGATCGAGGTTAATGGGACTTAAGAAGAAATGAATTTTCATCTTGTCAATTGCGATACAGTATTGTCCAATACACCTTTAAAGTGCATCTGATTTGACCACGCATTTGAGTGTAAAAATATCAATAACTCAAGTGCAAAGCACTGGGAGACAACAATATCATCTACACAAGCTACCAATCAACGAGCTCTCATAACTACTTTAGCCTTTGCATGCCTGTGAGATATTTTCCGAATTGGATCCCACCCATTCATAACAGAAGGCCACCATCGCCTTCTCTTCTCAACTTTGGTCCCTCGGTAGGACCACCAGACCACATACGAGGTAGGTAATCAGTGTGACAGAGGCCTAAGTGCCTAACAACCTCCTTGTCATCATCTTATTCCATGAGCGCAATCGCACTAATCTCTAAACAAACGTCTTTGAACCACGTGGGCATGCAGGCGGCGGTCCAACCATTCTATGGATTTTTGGATTGTCTGATGCAATTTCCTAATTATAAATCAGGAATGCAATGTTAAGCTAAAAAGGATAGAGAATGTACAATATTGTTGAGAGCATCATATTGCACAATAATAATCTTTTGGATAAAGTTATCTGTCATATCTTTCTTATTTTTTGGTAATACTGTCATATTTATATTTTTCTTAGGAGGCAATTTTCCTTCACCCACGGTCAATGCATATCTTTTGAGGGGTTAGGTGATGTGCAGAGGGTATTGGGGAATATCGAGAATAATGGAAAGATATTTTCGACTTCATACTTTTCTTTTACTCTCGGTGGAGGAAAACCTTCTCCTCTTGTTATATCATGCAACATCATCCATCTGAAAAAAGAAGTGCTTGATGACATTTAATTAGGTGAAGAAAGGTTAGATATCGTTAAATTAATTAGGTTATTCTCTTTATAATGGTGAAAGCAGGATATATCTCAAGAATCTGAATCAAGTACCGTATTCATACATGAATCATATATAAAATCTTTGATCAAAAGTAAGGTAACAATATTTTAATATAAAATAAAAAACAAGAGATAGTTGTCTAGTCGTGGAACCTTGCATCAGCATGACGGCCAATGAGAATATGCACATAGATATCAATATGGATGAGATTTTTTATTTCATAGGGGGTGGAATGGTAATTTCATAAGCACATGTATCTAAGTGCAAGAGCCACGTGGATAGGTAGCATTCTTTTGAAGGGGAAATTTCATATGCATACCTATTTTTTATTTTAAGGGGAGAAGGGAGTCATTTCAAAGGGAGGAAGAGAGAGATAGACACATAGGATGCTTGGTTATGGTATACCGCTAGCATACCCATACCTCTCCCAAAAATTTATTCTTATAATAAGGAGAAAAAAAAAAAAAAAATAAGGCTACAAGTTATTTGATGGGAATTTGTTCTCTATGTGGGACGTAAGGGCCAAGCTGCGCACGAAAGCCAATGAGAGCCGCAGGTTGGCACATTGGGGAGTAGAACTTCAACCATTCTTGGAGGCGTGCCTGCCATTTCTGCTTCCCATGGATCTGGAAATTTTAATATTTACTGGCTAGTGTGGGCTCACAGATCACGTACCATTAGATCTGTAAGGGGAAGATCTAACAAAATCTGTATAAAAGGGAAGCTAGGTCCCTCCTCTAACCCTAATCACAAAAATAACAACACCGTTATTGAGAAACGGTGTCTGAAAGATTTTACCATTGAGCCAGTGCTAAAGAGGAGCTTCGAGGAGAAGATCTTTGCTTTGAGGGAGATCGAAATTTCATTCCGCTGCGTTCTTCGTCATCCCCAATGGATCCCAAAGAAAGTATGCTCCCGTGAATGATTTTGTCACATGTTTATGCGTGTTCTTGATCTAACTAAGAGATCCTGATTAGGATTTATTCTTACATCTACGTCCCACTTCGAGAACATTTCTCCTTATTTGATGAGCACATGGTTTATTTGATGGCTGAGGAGTTGTTTCAGAATTTCTATTTCATTTGATTTCGCTCTTGCTCTTTAATGAGCACATGGTTAATTTGATGGGTAAAGTAGTAATTTCATGTTAAAAATAATTCAACAATTCTTCTCCTAATGGTCTCCCCACCACCACCCCACAACCACCATTGCCACCACCACTCTGTCACCGTCACTGTTACCACCACCACCACCCTCAGTGCCATTGCCACCCCACTACCACCACCACCACCACCACCTCCCTACATCACCACTACCCTGCTACCACTTCCACACTACCATCATGACCACCATTGCCACCACCCCCTTCCCAGCCCGCCCCGCCCCTCCTCTGTCATCACCACCCTTTCCGAAGAAATATAGAGAATCTATGTTCAGAAATTGAACTACCAAATGGATTTTTTTATTCTTGAAATATTTTATATTGATACAACCAAAATATTTTCAATTTCTTGGCCAAAAATCAATTTGTTGACTATTTCATAAAGTCAATCTGAAATTGAAATAGAAATCATACCAAATCTGGCCTAAAGCCTCTAGGGGTATTCGCCAAGGTTGTCCCCTTAGTCCATATCTGTTTATTTCTATAATGGAAGTTTAATCTCGTTTACTTGCAACTTACAGGGAGCTTGGTATGTTTCAGGGAATTAAATTGCAAGGGATGCCCCTGAGATTTCTCACTTACTCTTTGCTGATGATACATTTATTTTTTGTCGGGCTACCGTAGAGGATCTCAGTACTATTAAAGCCATTCTGAGCCTTTTCTCGGACCTTTTTGGTCAAGAGGTTAATCTTGATAAAAGTAGTCATGGTTTAGTAAAAATGTGTCTTTTCTGGATAAAAATCATTTATGCTCTGTTGTTGGTATTAAGGAAATGCCTAAAAGCTATTCATACCTGGGTTCCTACCTCTTTCTTTCTAGATCGAAAGTTAAGGATCTTTCCTACATAGTGGATTGGGTTAACAATAGAGATGTAAACAGATTAGATTCGGCTCGGATAGTGCTATATCCGCATCCACATCCGATTAGCTTTCGGACAGATTCGGATAGTGCTAAACGGATACGGAAACGGATTTCGGCTATTCATTTACACCCGCAGTTAACAAAAGACTTGCTTCTTGGAAGACTAATTTCTTATGTTATGTAGGTCGTCGTGTGATGATTCAATTGGTCCTCTCTTCAATCCCATCGTATCTTATGTCCTGTTTTTCATTTCCTCTTAAAATTTATCGTTCCTTGATTCCATCTGTCTCAAGTTTTGGAATGGCTAATCTTCTTCCAAAAAAATGTCGCTTATTGCGTGGGATAAAATTTGTCGGCCATCCTCTGAGGGGGGGGGGATTGGGCATTCGTAAAGCCAATGTTATCAACTCAGCTTTGATTCTCAAATTAGGGTGGCGATTACTCAATGATCCTTCTTCTCTCCGGGCAAAAGTTCTCAAGGCCAAATACTTTCCTCACAATTCCATTTTCAATCGTAAGATCTTGGTTAAACGAGGATCCTGAACTTGGAATAGTTTAGCCAGTTGTATTCCAACACTCAAGCGCATCTCCTTCAAAATTATCGGCAATGGTAAGGATTCTGCTTTCTGGGATATCCCTGGATCCCGTCAATAAAAGACTTTTCAATTCCTTATTGTCTTAACACATACTTGAGAATGGACAAGGTAAGTCACTTCTATTCATCTAATTTTTGGGATATCTCTTTATTGTCCTCTTATCTTCCAACTAATTTTGTTCATGAAATTTGTATGGTTCTGGTTTCCAATAATGAGGATCAATGGTGGTGCACATTGGCCAGAGATGGCAAATTCTCCATTAAACGTGCTGCTAATTTTATCACACTCAATAATTTTAATTCTCCATCTTGCAATACCAGGTGGTGGAATTTCTTTTGGAAGCTTCCGATTCATCCTAAATTTAAAACTTTCTTTTGGCGTGTCTTAAATGGAGGACTTCCAACCAGAGGAATTCTATCGAAATGGATTTCAGTCAATTCCTATTGTGTCATCTGTGGACAGTTCGTAGAATCTACTTGGCATATACTACTGTCTTGTTCTTGGGCAAAACTTATTTGGGCGTCAGGCCCATTAGGTCTGCGGATTAAGTCTAACTCCACAACACCGTTGAACACTTTTTGCATAGATTTCCTAAAGCATAAGTCCATTAATAAAAGTTCATTGATTTGGTTTTTTCTGGCCTTTCATCTTATTTTATTAGGGATCATCGAAACAAGGTTTTATTTGGAAAAGACAAGCTGACCCGTTGAAAACAACCAGTGGATTTCTGATTTTAAGCTATCTCCATTTATAGAATCTCAAGATCATACCATGTTCTCTGGGAATTTGATTACCTCTCAACTTAGGGACTATAATCTACCTCAAACTAATTTTAACACAGCCATAGACTCTTCTACCTGGGTATTTGGATCCTTGAACAGGGTAATGTTATTTTGGCTGTTGCAGGATATATGATGGAACACCATATTTTGGAGCTAGAGGTGACGGCTCTAATCAAAGGGGTTGAGCAAACAAGAACAATGAAGATCCAGTTAAAGGAAATTCAAGACCAACAAAGCTTTGCTTGATTTTGTTCCTAAACTGATTAAGGAGGACTGGCCGTGGTACATTCTCCCTTTATGTTTTTATCTTCATACCCTTGTACAGGAAGATATTACTTGGATAAGGATTGTGGATAAATCTGTAATTTTTTGGTTAATTGATTTGACTTATCAGACAATTATATGTCATAGGTAATAGGATAACATTTATTATCCTTTTAATATATATCTTCTTCTACAAAAGCAAAAAAAAATCATCAACAAAAATGACTGCAAAAGCAAAATGTTCAAAATGGAAAGCTGAATCCTAAAAGCAATACGGTCTTATTCGAAATATAAACGTGCTTTAAACAAAATACCAGATTTTTTTTCAAAAAAAAATAAAATAGATAACATATTTTTTCTTTAAAAAAAAAAAAACACTTCCTAAACTTATATGTGTTACTTTAATAAGACAAATGACACTTTTCAGCAAGAAAGGAAAGCAAATAAAGCCCGCTTAGGATTCAGTTTTTCATTTTTTTTTTTAATATTAAAAATAAAAAATCGTATCGTGTTGATTAAGAATTCCACAATCGCTAGCTTATCCCTTTTCTTTTGATTATTGTTTTTTTTTATAGTTTTATCTCTTGTCACTCTTGTCTATTTCCCTTTCTATGTAAATTGAATTTGAACCGTCTATGACGCAGTTGCCCGTCCTACTTGTACTGTGTAGACATAGGACCACACGTAAAGATCGCATTACTCTCACTCGGGTAAGGCTCTCGGACAAGGGTAAGGCGGTCTTTGCACGTGGCCCTGTGTTTGCGCAGCATAGGTAACTGCACCGTAGACGATCTGGATCCATGTAAATTATGAAATTGGTTGTAACTATTGGGTGTAGCTCCTAGGGACTAATCTTAAAATAGAATACAAGTGTAATTCTCCCATAATAAGACTCAATTGTAATAAGGTCTATTAATCTTTACATTTTTAGGAGGTTAAGTGAATCACAAAACACCCATTAGTAGATCACTCTCATATTGGACTTCATCCAATCCAGCCAGCTAATCAACACCCATCCACTATCCGACCCACACAATGACTGCCACTAACCCATACATGAAATAACGTTACAGCAATCTCACGTCCCCTTCTCTATTTAAGCACTTCACATCACTTCACGTTTAAGCACTTGACACCAGAAATCTCGCTCAGAGTCCCAAGTCCCCGTCCCCAGTCCCCAGCCACCAGCCAGTCAGTCACCATTGAACAGAAAAATGGGAGAACCCAAAGGTAGTCAAAATGCAACTTATGAGGCACCGGAAAATCAAGTACCGGCGATTGAGTCTCCGAAACAACATGGTTCTAACAAATATGCTATGTGCTGTGCGACCTTAGCTTCTATGTCTTCAGTTTTATTGGGTTATGGTGGGTATTTACTTAAGCAACCATTAAATGAGAGTTTAGTTTAATCCATGCATGTCTAACCATCTTTCTTTCTTCTTCTCTATCTTCTTTGTCTTTTGTGGTTGTTCAGATTATGGAATAATGACTGGAGCTGCAATATGCATCAAAGATGATCTCCACATAACTGACACTCAAGTGGAATTCCTAGTTGGAACCCTCAGCTTCTATTCTCTTATTGGATCAGCAGCAGCTGGAAGAACTTCTGATTGGATCGGACGTCGCTACACAATAGTCTTCGCCGCTGTAATTTTCTTCATAGGAGCCCTAATGATGTCTCTCGCCATAAACTATGCTTTCCTCATGGCAGGCCGTTTCGTTGCCGGAATCGGCGTTGGCTACGCTCTCATGATTGCTCCTGTCTACACCGCCGAGGTGTCATCCGCCTCGTGTCGTGGCTTATTAACATCCTTACCTGAAGTCTTCATCAACTTTGGACTCTTGCTGGGTTACGTTTCCAGCTACGCCTTCTCTAGGCTTCCACTCAACTTGAGCTGGCGTTTCATGTTTGGAGTCGGAGCGATTCCGTCGGTGTTATTGGGGGTTTGTGTACTCGCCATGCCTGAGTCACCACGTTGGCTTGTTATGCAGGGTCGACTCGGCGATGCCAAACGGGTTCTTGAAAAGACCTCCGATTCCGAAGAGGAAGCCCAACTGCGACTCGCCGATATCAAGGAGGCAGCAATGATTCCCCCGGAATGCAACGATGAGATCGTGACTGTATCAAAACAAAGCCACGGCGAAGGTGTATGGAGAGAGCTTCTCCTCCACCCTACACCGTCCGTCCGACGTGTCTTAATCGCAGGCGTCGGTATTCAATTCTTCCAAGCAGCTACGGGAGTGAGTCCCGTGGTGTTGTACAGTCCACGAATCTTCGAGAAAGCTGGGATCACCAGTATCAACAAAAAGCTCGCAGCAACCGTGGCCGTTGGATTTGTTAAGATGATCTTTGTCTTAGTGGCTACTTTGTTTTTAGACAAGGTGGGACGGCGACCGCTACTTCTGAGCAGCGTTGGAGGTATGATTATCTCATTGTTGGGTCTCGGGTTCGGGTTAAGAATTGTGGATACCCACCCGGATGAGAAGATAGTGTGGGCCATGGCGTTGTGTATAACGACGGTGTTGTCTAACGTGGCTTTCTTCGCGATTGGGTTGGGACCCGTTACGTGGGTGTACAACTCGGAGATCTTCCCGTTGAGGCTGAGGGCGCAGGGAGCAAGCATTGGGGTGGCAGTGAATCTGGTGACGGGTGGAATTATATCCATGACCTTCATATCTCTCTACAATGCCATCACCATTAGTGGTACCTTCTTCTTGTTCGCCGGAGTAGCAATTGTGGCATGGATCTTCTTCTTTACATTCCTGCCGGAGACGCATGGGAAGACCTTGGAAGAGATGGAGGAGCTGTTTGGCAAGTTTAACTGGAGGGACTCAATCAACAGAAAAGGGAACAATGAAGGCAAACAAGCCACAGCTACCACTAATGGTGATGTTCAGTTAGGCACTAAAGGAGTAATGGTTGAGCTTAGTTAATTAAATTTTTTTTTTTTTATGTGTCATAAGTCATAATCCCATTTGTGTGTTTCTGGCTTTGTCTCACGTTGATCGTTTTGACTGATGTCAACTTTTTTCTTTCTGTCTCTTCAATGGTATTGTACTTTGGAAAGGGTAAGGGTTTCTATGTGGTCCTTCTCCTTTATATTTATTGGACACTACATAAATTATAAGTGTTTTTTTTTCAGACTTTCTCTTCTACTTAATCTCTGTTAAGTGTATCTCAAATTTTCTTTTTTTATTGTTTTGATAAGTCATGTTCTCCTTACCTAAAAAAACTTGGGAGAAGTCATGCTGTTCCATCCCTATTATTGATTGAGCACATTCTGAATATGTTCCAACCTGACGTAGTAAACGAGTGCAACAACTACTGAAAAGTCTTACAGGTTGTTTTATCTTAAAGGCTAATTTGCAAGAACCTGGCTTGAACCATAAGGGACATCAACAATCTTACTCAGTCCCATCAATTTCTTAAATTTCATCATATATTTGTAGGTTCTTGAAGTCACTATCTTGTCTTCGATCTTGGTTGTCTACAAATCAAATAAGTAATCTAAACCCTTTGTTACATGAATTTTCATGTATAATTTGGATGATATATTTCCAACAATTATCCATTAAGAAATGGAAAACCCAAAAAAAAAAAAAAAAACCATTTTCAATTTGGAAAACCAAAATTGGCTTGACTGAACCCGACAACAATCCTATAAGAAATCAAACCAAACCAGACCAAAACGAAAACTTTCTTATCAAGTTGGATTTGAGTTGGTCCAATAACCTATCGAAACCAATTCAACCAGACCATAATTAAACCAAACCAACTGAGATTGATAGCTTTAAGTTTTCTTGTTATTTATTTTATGGAATAAAAGAAAATATATAAAATTAAAAGATATTTACAGAGTCACTTTCATACAAGAAGGATTGATGACATTGTATTGTTTTCGAAGCAAGTTTTGTCATCCAAAAATTAAACTATTTGTCACAAGGTAACAAAAAACTTGTTTCATCATATACGAAAGAATTGAGTTGAATCAACAAGAGGCACTAACTTCCTCGGCCACGAGGTCTGAGAAGGTTGAGGAATATGCCGAAGAACCTCTTTGTTTGAGATCCAAACCTCCTTGATCCTGAGGCCCTTTTCTGAAAACTTGTTGAAAGCCAAAAACTATTGTTGTCACTTCCAGCTCCAAAGCATGATATGCCGTCAAAAAACCTGCATTAGCAAACACAAGTCTTCCTTGGTCCAAATCACAAAAGACCCAAGTCAAGGTGTCTACACCTGTTTAGAAGATTCCTGCACGTATCAAAACAACAAAATAAATTTGTGGCAGCATTACATCATTTTTAGACGCCGAAAAGTTGGGTTTAATATAAATATCATTAATGTTGTTGTTGTTGAGATTGGGTGGTGAAAGATTAAGAACAGAGATCCACCAGCTTATGCGGGCCATAGTGCTGAAAGGATCAGCCTTAGCTTTTCTAAAGACAACTATGTTTCTAGAATACCAAATGAAATAGCAAATGATTATAAAAACAGAAAAGAACCACTTTAAAGATTGTTTATTTAAATAACTTTGAGTAAGGAAAGATATGCCAAAAAGTTCCAGAGAAGGGTGGTAGAGAAGTTTTGTTCTCAATCCCAATGGGCTTGCAGCCCAAACATGCTTGGCCCAACTACATGATAGAAGGATGTGCCAAGTGGATTCCAAATTGTGTCCACATAACAAACAATTAGGATCGACTGAAACCCATTTCGAGATGGTACCTCTGGTTGGGAGAACTGCATGTAAAACACACCAAAAAAATATTTAATTTAGGATATATAGAAAGATTCCAAAAGAAATTCCACCAGGTTACACACTTAGAATTAAAAAGATTAAGATTTTTATTTGCAATAATTAGGAATCATGCTGCTCGACGAGTGGAAAATTGGCCGTCCTTGGCAAGGGTACACCACCATAAGTCATCCTCAACCGATAGAGGAATATTAATGATTTTCTGAATGAAACCACAAGGGAGACAAGATGAGAGTAAGGAAGCATTCCAACTGTTAGAAAGACAAAAAATTGGCTTACCATCTCATTCCTCTGTTATGATTGAGAGAAGATGGAATTGAAATATTCTTAATGGTCGGGATCCAGGGATCATCCCAGAAAAACGAATTTAAGCCGTTACCTATTTTCCGGAGAGCAATGCCTGTGAGAGTATGGATGATATTAGCAATGCTATTCCAAGTCCATGTTCCTTGCTTGATCAAAATTTTGGAATGGAAAATGAAATGGTGCGGGAAGTATTTTGCTTTGAGAATCTGAGCCCATAAAGCATTAGATTGTGATATTTGGAGCCAAGCAATTTAAGAATTAAAGTTGAATTAGTAATTCAAGTCTTACAGATGCCCAAACCCCTGAATTTAATACGGAGACAAATTTTATCACATGCTATAAGAGAAACCTTTCTCTGTGAGGAAGAACACCCATTCCAAAATCTAAGGCAAATAAAATCAAGAGATTTGCATATTTCTTGGGGAAAAGAAAAACAAGAAATATGATAAGTGGGGATGGAGGCAAGCACCGATTGAATCAAAACCCAACGACCTGCATAAGATAACAAATTTGTTATCCAGTATGCAAATTTATTATTAACACGAGTAACAATGTAATTCAGGTCTTTTGTTTTAGATCTAGAATGGAAAAGATTGGTGCCCAAATTTCTTTGACATTTTCTTGATGCCGATGATAGAACATAGAAAAATTCTATCACAAGGGGAACATATTTATTAAATTAAAGGCCATTTTTATAATAATTTATCTCTTGACCAAAGACGTCAGAGAACAGGTCTAAAACAGCTTTACTTGTTTGCAAATCCTCAACAGTAGTCCTGCAAAAGATGAAAGTATCATCTTTTATATATGTACAACCAAAATTTTTGGCCGGAATATGAAATTCCCAGGGAAAACCATTGAATGGGCCTCTGATCTCTAAACTGACATCCTAATCTAGCTAAAAGAATGCAATTGCTTGGCAAAACACCAAAAATGACTAGGTTAATGGAATCTTTTATAATTATATCTCATGGGTTTATCCTAGATTTGACGTTTGGGGCAAGGTCTAAAAACCTAGATTTAGACAGGGGATTCTCATCCATCAATTCCCAGGTCTAAAAACCCTAGATTTAGACAGGGGATTCTCATCCATCAATTCCCATTCGAATTGGATTGGAATATTCAAAATAGAATTGATTGGAATTGACTAGAACCTAAAAATTGGTATCGAGAAAACAAAGCAAATAAGATTTTTTAAAAAATTTCAATGATTTTATGGGTCCACCTATATGTCATTTTGAAACGTGAAACACTCACATTTACTATTCTTCTTTTATTTACCCTTTTAAATTGATTCGATGAATTGCAGTGGAGGGATAGAATTTGTAAATTCACTTATATTGGTCGGGTTCCTTCTTCTAATGCTCGTCTTGTCTCGCCTCATCTCTCGTTTCATCTCAATTGCCCTTGTTACGAAGATAATGATGACTTTTAATGTAGCTCCTCAAATCCTTAAACAATGGTGATAAAGATTAGGGTTGGAAAAGTTCAAGGATGCCAACTTGCTGGTACATTTGGCAATTAATTTTAGTTTGCAGAATTTGAGACATGTTCATGTGCAGGCGTAGGACTTGGTGGAACTATTGAAGCCAGAACTAAAATGTAAAATTGATTCCTTGATAGACTCAATCATAATACCTCAAACTTCACAGTTCTAATCACTACTGGGAAAGAGATTTGTGCCCAAATTCTCAAGCAGAAATAGATTAAATTTGAGAAATTCTCTCTTGCAACACTCTCCAATGTTCTTTGTTGTATCACACTGGGGTTTAATTATTGGGTTTTCAATGGGATTTTAGAATATAGATCTCATACGCATGATTTAGAAAATTACAAAGATATTAAGTTTAAAAACCAGAGTTGAATTAAACTATTATTCTGTAGTTTTAACCAAGGTTCTAAAATTCGGGTTTCGACTAGGTTTCGACCAGTCAAAAAACGAGTTCGTCTCGGTTTCAACCATATCTCGATCGAAACTTGGGATTTTCTCCAGACTAACTCGAATCTTGGTTTCGAGGCCCAGAAGTTATTTTTTGCCTTGATTCTGATTGTGCTGCCTATTTTTGACATTTTAAACTCAATCAATGCATTAGTTTCACATAGAGAACACTAAAAATATTACTTGTGGTTTTGATCCAAGTTTGATATTGTATATTATTCTTGAACATGGTATCAAATAAAGTTTGACCGGAACATAATTCCTTTAATATAAATGAGATTTAAGCAATCATGGATTTGTTAGAAACCTTTGTTTTGATACCTTTTCAATAAGTCCAAGATTTCTTAAATCTGATTTATATTGAAGGAGTTATGTACCGGTCAAACTTAATTTGGTGTGCACAGATGTTGTCAAAATCGCTCTAAATGAAAATATTTTTTTGGACATAAAAACAAATGAATATTTTACCGCACTTTTGGTTTTTAGCAATGTTTTACCATATTAAGATTTATGAAATTTTTAGATTTGAAAAAAACCCCAGTATTAAAAAGTTAAAAATTGCACCCATTGTCGAAAATTCAGTTTTTGTTCTTGAATTGGGGATTTGACTTTTTTTCTTTTTGGAATTTGATTTTTTAACTAATTTTATTGGATTCAAATAGGGGGTATTTGCTTATTTATGAATAATATCTTAAGTAAATGAAATGCAAATACAAAAGCAATACAAATATAATAAATCAAATACAAATACATAAATGATATTAGACATAACTAAGTGTCTGTCCTGGTTTCTGGCAGTTTCTGGTATAAATACCTGTTTATCTTTGTTTCGAGTCAAGTTTCCCCTAGTTTTGATGGGCATATGTGTCGAAACCACTAAAATATGGTCGAAACCATCGAAACCCGGTCGAATCCAGAGATTTTATAAAATCTCCCTTCAACTCGTCTCGAAAACCTGAGAAACCGAGTTAACTTGGTGGTTTCGACAGGTTTCGATCGAGTTTTTGTTCCATGGTTCTAACCGAACTCAGTTCAAGCTTGAAGTAATGAAGCAATCGAAACAAGCTTATGAAACCCTAATGCATGCACATTCCTTGGCCTATCTCAGCTTGGAATCTTCGTTCTTTGCAGCCTTGAAGGCAATTGAATCCATAGCTGGGAGAAGTGCTGTAGGAAGTGGGGGAAACAGAGTGAGGGTTGGGCTACGAGATTCATTGCAGGGTAAAGAGAGAAAGGAGGGGAGGGGTGGGGTGGGGAGGGAGATGCAGATGGCAAGACTAGGCAAGGGGAGACCGGAGAAGTGAGGGTGAGCCCATGTAGGGATTTGGTAAAATTTTTAGTATATGAAATTCTCATAATTAACCTCAAAATATTACAAGACGGTGAAAGATTATGGGTAGAAAAGTCATAGTGAAACAATTTATTCCACTCTCTATAGTGTACTACGGCTGATTACCCACTCCAAATGAGAAAATTTTTCATTCACCCGTAATAGAGTGTGGCGATTCTTGGAGATTCGATGGTTACTAGGCTTTGTATGGTAACGTTTTTTTTAAGCATTTTTAGAGTTTTTTTGTTTTTTTGGAAGAGAAACATACTAAAAACTGTATGGTATGTTTGGTTTGATTTTTTGTTTTTTTGAATTCAACAAGACACTTGACACACTTTTAGCACACATTTGTAAAACATCAAATTTTAGTGTTTCTCAATTAATGAAAACACTTCTACCAATTTTTTGAGAAACACTTTCGGACTTAAATTGACGAGGGCAATAATGGAATTTGTCATCTAAAACATAAAATGTGTAAAATTAGTCCTAAATAGCAAAGGCTCTCTCATCTTCTTCGTCTGTTCTTCAGTTTGGGATCCCTTTGTTGCCAATTTCTAGGGTTTTAATTGATTGATGGGAGGAGTTATCGATCTAAACAGTGTCAAAGAAGACGACGAAGATGCTTCTGCTTTCGATGGGGGCGTCGGCTTCGCTTTCGTCGACCTCGTCTTCGTCTTCTTCGACGCCTTCTTGTGCTACTGCTGCCGCATCAATGTGTCCTTCTGCAACCGCTGCTGATTCTTCGTCGGTTTGAATGGAGCTCAGGCATGCTTGTGCAGGACCCCTCATTTCATTGCCTAAGAAAGGGAGTGTCGTTGTTTACTTGCCGCAGGGACATTTAGATCAGATTTCTGTTTTTCCGGCGATGGTTTACGATCTTCCATCTCATGTTTTCTGCCGTGTTGTAGACGTCAAGATTCATGTTAGTGCCAACTCTATCGTCACTGAAAATTAATTTGTTTTGATTTCAAGTCTCTTTAATTTTATTATTCTTTCTTGAATTTTGCTTCTCTCTTTGTGAAAATTGCTTTTCTTCCCTTAATTTCATGGTGATTTTGTTGTTCTTTAGTTCATTCATTGTTTTTTGGTTTTGATTAGATTGAGCAGAAATTGCAGGAAGGAGAGATTGAAGCAGATTGGGAAGATGAGGAAGTTGAAGCAGATTGTGCTGTTCATGTATTTACTGTTTATCTATTTCCATCTATTTATTTGAAAATAATGTGAAATTTGAGTAAATTAAGTTCGAATTGTGGTATCAGGTCAGACTTTTGTGCATGTCTTATTTGGTGATTAAAGTACATTGATGTCAAACTTTTGATTCAAATGCCTGAGACATGATTTACACAGCATCTCTCTTTCTCCTTTCTTATGTTTGGGATAGGGAGAATACAAACTTAACCGGGACTGCCATGTATGCAGTTGCAATACTCATCTTGTTTGTTAGTTTGATTCAAGTTATATGTATGATTCCTAATGTTGTGCTGTTTTGTCCATAGTATAGCCACTGAGATGATTTGGAGTCTCTTTGTTATTTTAAAGCAACCCTAATCAGAGATCAAAGTAGAAAATCAATTGCAGACCAGGAAATAGGAGTTTCAGATCCAAAACATCAACTGCTACATCAACGGCTGTCTGGTACACCAGCAATTACGTAACTTTTGGTAAACAACAGAAACGATTCTGTTAAGTACGACCCATACAGATTTCGGTTTCTTCTAAACTTCAGAAACATTTTTTTTTTTAGGGTTACTATACAATATTTCAGGACCTAGAAATACTCAAAATACGCAGAAACATATAAAAGTGTGCCCGATCCAAAACCACAACAAAAAAATACAGAAACATTATCATACAGGGCCTAATCCAAATCCCTTTGGATAAAGTTTGAAATGTTTATTTTTTTTATTTTTTTTTATAATATCTGAAATGTTTTTTACACCGGCAAGAATGCCATTCAACTGCAATAAAGATAGTGGGTCAAAAAAATCTTGGTTCACCGGATGGTGAAGTAAAACTCGATCTGTTACATCCAAAAAGGACAGTTTTCCTCCACCCATAGAGGACAGTTCACTCACCATCCTATGGTTTTGGGATGTTCTAAAATATCCTTCCAATACCTATTCCCGCCCCTTGATTGAATGGGATTCCATTCACTGTGGGTGGAGGGAAACTTGATCCAAAAAGAAATATAGAATTGACTAACAAACCCCTCCAAAATACCCGTCCAATACCCTTATCCGCCCTGCGCTGATTCCATTCACCGTGGGAGAAGGGAAACTCGGTCCAAAACTGTATCTATAAAAAAAAAATTTGCACATTGAAAATTAATTGATGTCAATTTGATTTCTGAAACCATGGCTAGGAACCTTGGGTCTTGGGGTTCGTTGGTAGATATCATTTTGCTTACTTTTGTTTTTTTGTCAATTTAAGGAGAATTAAAAACTGATGAGCAGCACATGCCAACATGTGTCCCCCAGTTCCTTTATTCCAAGGATTAAGATATTGGTATGGGCTACCGTATCAGTCTCCATCGATATCAATCCAGATCGGCCCATATAAGCCTGTATCGATCGGTTTTTACCCCTAATATTAATTAAAAATAGAGTTTTCTAACTATTTTACATACCTCTGATCCGATATTAATTCCCAATTCAGGATCGACTAGGGATCGGGATCCAATACAGATACCTCATTCCATGATTCCATTCAAGAGTGGCCTCTCTCTCTTATCTTGCTCCCATGACATGGCCAGCCAATGGTTTTTCCCCTCTAGGCCTGAATCCAATTTGGTTATATGAAGGTGGAGTGCCTCCTCTGGTACGTTATCGCAACTTTAATTGATATTTGTTTCAATTATGAACTGAATAATGCTTGCCGTTGATTACCTTTCGGCTTAGAACTAGTTAACGGGTAATTCACTAATTCTCATTAGGGGTGCAAGTTTAATCATGTTGGCCTGAAACCGCCCTGAGCTCGAACAGGGCCTGGGTTGAGATACCTGGCCTTGAGGGCGAGTCAGGATTGTAAATTTCTGGCTCTGAGTCAGAATTGAAGTCTTAGGCTGAGCCCAGCCCAATCCAATCAAATTTTAAGTTATACTATAAAATATATATTTCTAAGCATCACTATAGCCAGTGAAAATATCAATTCACTATGACTTTGTTTATCCCTCCCAAATGCTCTTTTTATGAGTTGAAACAAATTGTCATTCTTGTATTTGATATCGAGTATATATAGCAGCACTAATCTAAACTAAATGTGGTAATTAAGATTAATGATGGTTATGTGGAGCACGCGCCTGTTGATTAAATTGCTTTGTATCTGGCAATTTGTTAGATTTCTTGCCGTCTGGTTGACAAAGCACTGTTGAGCTTATCTCTGCTGCTAACAAGAACATGATTGTGATTTGGGAGAAGACATTGTATGAGTACGACCTTAGAAACAATTGATTGCATAACAATGGTTGTCTGCTCAATGACAGAAATGGCTCCATGTGTTTGTACCATTGCAGGCAATGTCTATTTCTCTATCTCAAGCTCCAGCCGAGAAGGTATCAACGACGGAGTTGCCAAGACCGTCACGCGAGTGTACCCATTGGCATGGCCTGAGCATCGATGTACATGACAGGGTTGGGACCCACACATATAGACCAATCTAATGCCATCAATGCGGAGTTGACCGTTGGAGGGAAGTTCACTGGTTGGAACTAATGGAAGGATGTGAGCACTTGTCGTTTAAGTTTTGTTAGATATAGATTCTAATTTTCAAGAGTAAAGAGAGATATGTGACTTTAATTTGATCCCAAGAGTAAAGAGTTCTTGATAAATGATATAATCGATCGTTGACTTATAAACTCTTTTTTAATCAGATTCTAAGTTTCAAAAAAAATTGAGTGAGAATAGCTTAACTTATGGCCACTCAAACATGATTCTAATTTTGAATTTGAAACCATATATAGCCTTAGGTGAGCTTAGAAAATTTTACATCGAAATAGACGGAGCCAATTATGTATCAACCCTTCACTAATCAACACCATCATTATGGAATCTAAGGCATGCATGCCAATACTTCCAAATCTCATTCTGTAGTGTATGTCCATATCAGAGCGTCTATGTACGTGATTGGAATCACAAAATTTGATTTAAAGATTTTTTAAATCATACATATAATTAACATTTGGGTAAGCACATTTTTGCAATTTAGAGCAAATTAAGAGTTTTTTCTCTGAACATGCAAGCGGAAGACTCTACCGGAGGTCCCTCCTCCTCTTCGAGGGATGAAGGCGACAGGAGAACTACACCCTCTCCTTTGGTGGTTTCGGCAAATGCAGGCACCAAGGAGGATCAGCCAGAAGCCCAGTCTTCGACTCCTTTAGGTGCTTGCTCTCAACCTCAGCAATGGTCGTCCCTTTTTGAAGCTTCACCCTCTTCTCAAGAGGGTCTATCTCTTCACTTCTCTCAACCAGCTGTGGTGGGAGGGAAGTTTGTAATCCAATGCCCAACTAGTGTGGTAACCGAAGAACTCCATCTTTGGGACAACACATGTGTGGGTGTTTTCATTGGTCGTAAGCCAACATTTGAATTCGTTAAAACCTCCCTCCCAAGGATTTGGAGGCTCTCTGGTTATGTGTAGATCAAAATGCTCGACAACGGCATTTTCGTTTTCCAGTTCAACAACGTAGATGACAAGCTTAAAGTTTTAGAGGAGGGGCCTTGGTCGTTAGCTGGAAGGCCTCTTATTGTTAGACCTTGGGATCCCTCCCTTCAGCTGAAGAAGGTGGAGCTTTCAACTGTCCCTGTTGGGTGAGGCTTCCCGGTGTACCATTTCATTTGTGGACTTCTTCTGCTCTTAGCATGATCGGAAGTGCAATCGGCACTCCCCGTTTCTCTGATAGATTTACTCTTTCTAAAGAACGACTTTCGTATGCTCGCATTTGCATTGATATCAAGGCCTCTATGGAACTGCTGAAATGCATTACCATCTCTCCGGAAGCTGGTCCAAGTTTTGAGCAGGAAATTATCTATGAATGGCTACCTTTTAAGCGTTCCTCTTGCTGCACCTTTGGGCACCTTGCCTCTCTTTGCGCCAAACTAGCCTCAGCTCCTCTTCCCCGGCAGCGTCTGTATACGGAAGCAGACCAAATTGGCACCACCAACCGCCCGTGATGTCTTAGTTGCAACCGGAGACAGCAGAGGAGTGGTATCCACCCGCTGCCGGAGCAAGCTCAAAAGTCTAATTCTGAGATTATCGAGACTACCGCTGCAGCTCCTGCTCCTCCTTCTAGCTCTGTTGTTGATGTCAGGAAACAGCTGGGGACCTGTCCCAACACTTACCACATCAATGATTCTTCGATTAAAGTGGGAAGTGATAATTTGAACCATTCCTTTCATGGAAGTCCATGTGGTCTGCCCCCTCCTTCTGCTCCGCCTGACTCTACATGCTTGAAATTAAATGCCAACCCTTTTGAGTTGTTAAACTCCTACGTCCCTGACAAGGATGCTACTGTTGTTGGTGAGACCCAGAAGAACATGGTTTTATCCACAGGTCCGACCTCTAACCCTTTGGGCGAGCTGGTCTCGCAAGCTAATTCAGGGTCTTCTCTGGGTCCTATCCCCTCTACTCAAAATGAAGAAATTTCTTTGTATGTTGACCTCATTGCCACTGGGCCCGCTGTTTGTGCTGATCATGTTGAGGTTGAGGAGCAAAACTCCCCGTCCCCTCTGGGGATGAAGACGAAAAAGAAGAAGTCGAAGAAGAAGTCAAAAAATGGAAAGAAATATGGGTGTGGAGTTTGCAGAAGAAGCTTTAGGGTGAGCAAGCCTCCTCCCCCGAGATGGGACCCTGGAGCTCCTGAAATTAAATCTTTAGTGATCTCTGCTTCTTCAATTGTCGATGATAGGGATGTAGTCAATCCGACTCAGAACTCTTTTTTTGACAATGAAGGTAACACAGGTTCTGAGGTTGTTGTTTTGGGCTTTGACTCTCCTGTGGGTGACCTGAAGGTAACACAGTCTGAGGCGAATCTTTCCATCGCTCCAATCAATCCTAGTGGAAGATGGGTGATTCCTCCTATTCCACCCTACAATCCTAATGGAAAGAAGGTCACTTCTTAATCTAGTGTTTGGTTGTTTGGGGTTGTTTGGTCCTTTAGCTTCCCTATGGGTATTCTTCCTTGAGCTTGTTTTGGCTATGGGCTTGTCTGTTAGTTCTTTGGATTTCTCTCCTCTTTTTTGGGAGAGAGAGATAGTTTCTTAGTGTTTTCTTTAATATAATTTTTTATTCATCAAAAAAAAAAACATTTGGGTAACATTTTATGAGAAAATAAAATTTTCAATCATTTCTAAAACAGTGTAGGATCTTGATTCTCATTCGATCATCTATAGACAAACTCTTTTTCTCGGTGTTCCCCAATCTGGCAATGGAAACCTTGTTGGGCGACTCTTTCACTCAAAATGCTTACCCACATCCAACATATCGACTTTAGACCATAGAACCTTAGTCATTGATATAACAAAGTACACGTTCACATGTCTAGGCATACACAATGCGATGACCATATAATTAGGGTGTCCAACCCAAACCCTAGTCGTGACTCTAATTTAAAGTGTAAATTTGTGGACACAAACAGCTCAAAAAGTTAAGCTCGCATGTGATAATATTAAAACAAAACAGATTAACGGTTCAATATAAACCAGACCGGATTTGATGATCACATAAATCTAACAATGGCTTCCAAGAATTCTAATTTAAAGAAGAGCCCGGGATCAAAGACAAGACCTCATCCATACTTCTATTAACTATATCGATATCCATACTCTTAGAGGAATGGTGGTATTGAAGACTCTAATATTTCTCATCTTCCATGTTTTGAATATTCTCTATTGCTCCTTCTTTATAGTTCTAGAGACTCTACCCCACTAGATGATCTATGCAAAAGGAGGAAAAAAAAATTTAATCAGACAATGATCTCATAAAAAATGGTGAAGCAAATCAAGAATTGTTGAATTAAAGGACAATAATTGAGTACATATTCCATTAATTTAAGGGCTTGCCCACAACCACAACCAGTACGAGTATCAAACTAAATAATATGTTTCTATTTTAGGTTGTCAAGCACCCCAATAGCATCAACACACCTTGGATGGAATCTTAGAATTCCACAAGCATGACTCTATCTGTATAGTGGTCAAGGTATGCACATCAGCTCTCGACGTAGCTTTCTACCAATAAGAAGAAAGGGTCTGTGTGTGGTCCCAAAGAGAAATGTACTTTCACAAATTGACACGTCAGCTTGCTTAGCTTTCATGCTGCTTGTTTAATTTTGAAAGTTGCATGCATCATTGTTTATCTTTATTTTACTTTATGCACCGCACAAAAATGCGTACCAAACACCGCCATAGTGTAACAAATATATGAATTAAAGACCTAGTCCAGTCCCTAGTCACAAACAGCTTAAAGTTTAAGCTAAAAAAATAAACCATCCTGAATAAAAATTTATATTAATTTAAAATATTTAAATTTAATTTAATAAAATCATATATTTTAAGACATTTTTCCCGAATAACACTACAACATTTGGTAGGTCAGAAACTACGGAAACCAAACGATGGGAGATGAGGATTACGTGTCCAGTGCACCTAAAGATTTATGGATTTATTTAAAACACTCCCCAAAATGCATGTGCACCGTCCGATGTACCTTTTAGGTACACTGGAAGGTGCATCGGACTTAAAAGGATAAAGGTCGTACGAGAGACTAATAGCTCATAGGCTCTCATAGCTTTTGGACGGTGAGGTTACAGTCTCACCGTCACCTTTATAACGTAAGATTCTTCCTATTAGTCATTAGTCATTACCCTATTTCAGCATTTTTTGGGGGCCCAGTACAGACAAAACTCTATATATACAAGCAGTTCAAATTATGGCTAGCTCCAGAGAGCTCAGAGTTAGTACTTACTACTGCGCTAACTACTTCAAAGTTCAAACCATAGCCCACCTCTAATGGCAGGAGCAAGAGCTGGTAAGAATGCAACTTATGGGGCACTGGAGAATACAGTACCAGCTTTTGAGTCTCCGGAAAAGCGCCGTACTAAGAAATATGCTCTTTGCTGTGCAACCTTAGCTTCCATGTCTTCAGTTTTATTGGGTTATGGTGAGTACTTATTCTGGCTCTACGTAAGCCTAGCCTTCTTTCTTTTGATGCGATGATGCGGGACTGAATCTCATCTTTATTTATCTTTCTTCTTGCTCAGATATTGGAGTAATGACGGGAGCTGCAATGTACATCAAAGAAGACCTCAACATCAGTGATACACAAGTAGAACTCCTAATTGGAACCCTAAGCCTCTACTCTCTTATTGGATCAGCGGCAGCTGGAAGAACATCTGATTGGATCGGACGTCGCTACACCATAGTGTTCGCAGCTGTAATCTTCTTCATTGGAGCCCTAATGATGGGTTTCGCCATAAATTATGCCTTTCTCATGGCAGGCCGTTTCGTGGCAGGAATCGGTGTTGGCTACGCTCTCATGATCGCTCCTGTCTACACGGCCGAGGTGTCACCCGCTTCGTGTCGTGGTTTCTTAACTTCTTTCCCTGAAGTCTTCATCAACGTTGGAATCTTGCTGGGCTACGTCTCTAACTTCGCCTTCTCTAGGCTTCCACTTCATTTAGGCTGGCGTCTAATGCTAGGAATCGGAGCGATTCCGTCGGTGTTTTTGGGGGTTTGTGTACTCACCATGCCCGAGTCACCGCGTTGGCTTGTCATGCAGGGTCGACTCGGCGATGCCAAACGGGTTCTCGACAAGACCTCCGATTCCTTGGAGGAGGCCCGGCTGCGACTTGCTGACATCAAGGAGGCAGCAAGGATTCCGGCGGAATGCACCGATGATATCGTGGCTGTACCGAAACAGAGCCACGGCGAAGGTATATGGAGAGAGATCTTCCTCCACCCCACACCGGCAGTGCGACGTGTCATGATCGCAGCCGTCGGTATTCATTTCTTCCAACCTGCCACCGGGAATGGGGCCGTAGTACTGTACAGCCCACGGATCTTCGAGAAGGCCGGGATCACTAGTAAGAACAAGAAGCTTGGAGCAACGGTGGCCGTCGGATTCGTGAAGACTATCTTCATCTTGATATCCACCTTCTTCGTAGACAAGGTTGGACGGCGAGTTTTGCTTTTGAGCAGCGTCGGAGGGATGATTATCTCATTGGTTTGTATCGGATTCGGGTTAACGATGGTGGAAACCCACCCGGATGAGAAGATGGTATGGGCCATGGTGCTGTGTGTAACGATGGTGTTGGTCTACGTGGCGTTCTTCGCCATTGGAATGGGGCCTATCACATGGGTTTACTGCTCGGAGATATTCCCGTTGAGGCTGAGGGCGCAGGGGTCAAGCATTGCCGTGGCTGTGAATCTTGTAACGGCCGGGGTGACAAACATGACCTTCATATCTCTGTACAATGCCATTACCATTGGTGGGACCTTCTTCTTGTTTGCCGGAATAGCAACTGTGGCATGGGCCTTCTTCTTTACATTCCTGCCGGAGACGCGAGGGAAGACCCTGGAAGAGATGGAGGGTCTGTTTGGCAAGTTTAACTGGAGGGCATCCATAAAAAACAAGGGCAACAGCAAGGACAAACAAGCCACAGCCACCTCTAATGGTGACGTTCAGTTTGTCACTAGAGGATAGGCTTAGTCAGTTTGACTTTGACTCATTGCATGGTGGCAAAACAAGAATAAATAGATCAATGTTAAGAGTTAATGCCTTAGACAATCGAACTGATTTTGTTTCGGTCTGCTTGTGAAAATAGAAAGAGAGGGTAGGTCTTATTCTTGACTTAGTGTAAACTCAGGCTCTGTTTGGATGCCAAGCAAAGAAAATATGACGATTGCAAGAAGGACCGAGTTTCATGTCTCTCTCTCTCTCTCTCTCTCTCTCTAAAAACTTGCACACAGACAAAGTAATGGAGTCCATCTCACAAACCAGGTTACCTCCCTAGAAACTACTAGCAGCTCACTTCAGGCCAGTATTGACAACCTCAACACTAATGTAAAATATGTGTATAGGGTTGCGCTATAAATTTGTAGCTGCGGTTCTTTCTCTATAATTCAATCTGAGAGGTGTGAAGCCGAACGGCTATAACTGTATTCTCCATTGATAGATTGAATAGGAACCTCTCTTTCATTATCCTTTATTAACTTTCAAATAACATAACCAATCTAAAAAAACGCATTTTGACCTATAGACAAATTAAAAACCAGAAACAATATGAATAATAAAATAATGCAAGGGGTAATTTTTATTTTTAAAATGGAGAAAGGAAGAACGTCAGCTGAAGCATTGGTCTCCAGGCAGTGGCGTAGAGAGAGATCCCCTGCTCCCAAGAACTGCAACCCAACCGCTACTATTATGGCAAGCAAGGCCAAGTTAAGATAGGCCTTCCACAGCTCCCAAGAGCCCATAAGGCCCACTAAGCAAGGGGAGAGGGCCCTTGCTCCAAGACTTGCAACCCAAACACTACTATTATGGCCAGCAAGGACTAGTAAATATAAGCCTTCTACAGGTCCCAAGAGCCCATAAGGCCCACTGGCAAATGGGAGTCTTATTACAACCTGAGAGTCAATGGTTGTCTTAAGCATGTAGAGAGACCAAAAGATCACCAGACCTGAGACCAATACACCTAGGGGCTTAAAAAAAACTCGGCTATCCCGACCCAGCCCTAACCCACCCTGAGCCCGGAAAGGGTTGGGCTGGGCCTGGTGATAAGGAAAGATCGGGCTGGGTTTCATAATTGCAAAGCCCTAGGAAGGTTGGGCCGGGCCTCAATTGAGGCCTCGGTCCTAGCAGGGCCAACCCAACCCTGTATTAATGTATTAATGTATTATATACTATATAATATATAATATATATAATAATATAATACAACAAAAAGTGGGCTGGGGCTTTATTAGGTGGGCTTTGATATACATTAATATATATCAAGCGGGCTCTGATGCCACGATGGCCTTTGTTAATTTCACTATTCAATGGGCCATCAGAGCCAATCAGGATCGGGCTGGGTTGAGGGTATTCTTGGCCCTGGCTGGGTCGGCCTGGGCTTGGGTTTTTGTTAAGGCTCCTAGGGTTTAGCTACTGTTAAGACCACGCCCAGCCCGGCCCATTGACACCCCTAAATACACCCGCTATCACGTTATGTCTGTCCTCTCTTTAATTCCATTGCCAATGCTGATGCCCATGCCAATGCTTTCCTTTGCCACCTCATGCGACACGCCCTGAGCGTCCACTTCCCTTGTATTTTACGTTCTTTATTTAACGTTGCTTCAGCAACGGCAGCACCATGGTCTCCGTGTCAAAACCGAAATTTAATGCTTCCATATGTGAGAAGGTGATAATAGATCGGAAGGTTAAAATTTTGCTGCTACACTTGTAACAGGAATATTCCTGCTACCTTGTTGGCAGCCAAGGAAATAGAATAATTCACTTTTCCTTGGGTTCATAAGCACCCATCCTAGATTTTAGTAATTACTAAAATTCCTTTAAAGATCCCAGATCTTTGGTGCAGCAGCAAAATTTCATCCCACCGGAAGGATTAGGGATGGTCGCTTTCTTTCATAGTATGGAATTGAACTATTTCAGGAAACTGAGTGGCTCTCTCATTGAGGAAAGAGCATTAGATGGAGGAAGAAATATGAGTCCCACTTTTTCGTATAATAATAAAATGTGAGGGGATTGATACGCTAGGGGGGATATATTGGAATATTACATGCGAGTTAATGTTGAGCCATAGGATGGAGGGAAAAGGATCCCAATTTTTAAATTTGTCTACCACTACCCACCATTTGATATGGAGAGCTTTGTCCATGATCTCTCACCACAAGTCCGACTGATACAACTTTGAATCTTAGGGTTTGGTTGTGATTCCATTCTATCATGCTAGTGTATACACATTTTTCCTATTAAAAAAATGGGAAAGACCTCTACTTAGTTCTGTTTCATGCCATTTTCATAGGGCACCGTGAAGTGACACCTTTGCCTCCGAGGTAGATATCCAGGCGTGCTCTCCCATTGGCCCAGACACTTGTGTAGAGACCTTGCGACCAAATAGAGATCTCTTGCCTTAAAAAAAATAAAATTCACAATGGGTGATAGGAGGAAGAGAATGAGGAAGACATGACAGCGATGATACAACGTATGTAGAGTAATTACTCTTTTCGTACATGCGGTTGATCCAAATTCCTCTTGCCATGTTAGATCATTAATGTACCATCGAGTTCAGTTCCTTAACACGTACATGTGAGAGGTAACCACCTGTCCTAGTTTTGCCATTTACAAGGGGAAGAAGGATATTTATAGAAACAAATTGGACAGGTGGTTACCTCTCAAATGTATGTTCACCTGCACGGACATGCAGATGATCCATTCTGTATGCCATCTTGGGCTTGCTGGATTTGTGGCCACCCTGAATTAAATCTTGAACTAATCAATGGGGCTGGACTCCGCCGTTAAGGGCTAGGCCCATCCAAGTTTTAATCAGTAAGCAGGAGCCACAACAGAGAGCCAACGTGGCGTCAGCCGACACCGTTGGTCCTTTTATGCTTTCGGAAACCCTAAACCCTAAAATCCCAAAATGGTTTTAGGGTTTCAGATGGGAGGAGCCGCTATTTAAATCCCAGAGGGTGTTCTCACTGCCCTGTTATTTACGAAGGTAAGATATTTCTTTCATGGAGCTCTCAATTGTCCTGGATTTCATTTTTTCGCTATCTATTTGGAATTCTAGAAAGATCTAATGCAGCTTTCTAACTTGGATTGTTGTGTGGGTTCCCAAGTATTATCCTGATGGTCTAATTCATGCTACTTCGTTCGTCTTCTCTGATTAGGGAGACAATGAAGAAGAAGCATAAACTTCCTTGTTTTTAGACTTAATTGCTTCTCAATTTGTAGACTGGACTGTGGTTTGCCTGCACTGTCACATCCTTATTATTAGAGTAGTTGCCTGTCCTATTTCTGGGTATTAACAGAAGAGGGAAATGTGGAGACGGGGCCAGGGCAAAGGGCAGAGAGGGCGTCCAGCGGAGGAGATGCATAAGATTCGTGAATTTACAGATTCTATTCCGTCTTTGCTAGGGAACCAGCATAGGACTCATTCATGTGAATCTTCATGACTCTTGACTAGGTTTCATATTCTTTTACTCTACACCTACTCGATGACTTCTCCGAGTCAAAACCTGGTTTTCCAACTATGATCTTTAACAAAAACAGAATAAAATAGGAAAAATTATGCTGTTTAAATAAATTTCATGACCAAATGACTCCAATTTTGTGATCAACCTAAGGACCTTTTAGGTTTCATTGAAGAGTGTTCAATCCTAATCTAACAAGTGACAACAGCAAAGGAGATTTAGAAGTAACAACAACAAAGATGAAGAGAATAGCGGGCTGCTTTAGTAAAATAACAAGCAATAAGCCACTGCCAAAATTGATCCCTAAAGCCTCTTGTTTGAGCTTAGAATTGTATTTTACTAGTGTAAGTCTGACCAAATTCCCAATTCGATGGGATTAAGTCTTGGAAGATAAGAGTCTTTCCATCATCAGTAGTGACCTTGAAGGAGAGAGACTGACCACTGAGATAGGCATTGGACTGCCAATTAGCCCCCCAATTCCTAGACAACACCTTCCATTCAGTTTTCGAACCTTTGATCCAAGCAGCCTTTACTGCTCCATTTCCTCCCACATTGTGTATCAAGACCAGTTCAAAGTAGTTCTTTCCATTGATGGTGAATCTTACTCCACCATGTTTCTTGCAAGGGACCCTGCACCAACAACAACCCATTTGGCATATTAAGTCTAATTAACACCTGTGGCATAGAGAAAACCAATTAATAAGTAATAACCTTTGGTAGAGAACAGGTACAATCCCTCCTTTGTAGATGCCAATCTTCTCCCAAGCAGGCTGAGCCATGTCAAAATGCTTCAGAGGAGGATTGCACCAGCCACCATTGTCGCTTGTCTGATCATAATTCGGCGGGCAATAATTGGTCGCAGTGACGATCACCGATTGACCCTTTATGCACCACTTGGAGTCTGATTTGTAGTCACATATGACCCGGAAGCACTGTCCACAAGAGGCACCGTCATTGAACAAGGCACTACTTAAAGCTGCAGTCTTAGACCCATAACCGGTTGAGAATAGATCACCATAACCACAAGAACCACCTATTATCAATTACGATCCACTGAGATTCAGTCTCATGTCATAAAAAAAAACCATGCATATATATTACTTCGCAAACATTGCTAAGTGGAAAAATGATAAAGAAACAATGCAATTAATACCCATTGTTCCGGAGGCGTCGCCACCGCCATAGAAGGTAGCATGGCCTTGGTTCCAACCAGAACCCGTAAAGGCCTTGACTTGACTGAATTGATAAGAGAAACCCAACAAAACCAACAACACAAGAACGATACTCCTCATCCCCATTAATCTCTAGCTTACATAACAATAACAATGTGAGGATGAAGAAGAGGAAGAAAGAAAGGACAGTACTGATTACTGAAGGGACTTGAGAATGAGATTTAATTGGGATTCTATTTACAATCTGAAATCTGAATAAGTTAATAAGCAAGAAGTTGTTTCACTATTATATAAATAGGCCAGAAACAGTCGATACACCAACCTCACATGTGATCACTGCAACCCATAGAAAACACCCAGAGTTTTTAAATTCTTTAGTTAATCAATGCGATGCGATCCTCTTCTGCATCTCTCTGCAACTCTGAAGATTTATGGAGCCCCATTCAATTATTCCCACCATGCTCACATGCAGTACCCGAAAAGTACGTAGAGCAGTGAATAGGTTAAAGTTGGGCAAGTCTTTTTATTTTATGGCAAAAGGTTTTGTGTACGGCCGTGCATCGAGATGATCAATCGTGCTTGCAATTGTTGGATGGGAATGAAAGACCGTGTATTATATATGATCATGTCCATCCAATGATTAGAAGTATGACTGTGTATCATACACGATTGTGTACGAAAACTCTCCCCTTATTTAATTCATTCTATCTTGTTTGTTAATATGGGAAGGACAAGATACCATCTTGATTGAATGGATTGAAGATAGATATATTATTGCTTAGATCATCTGATCTGATGCAACTCACATGCATGGTTCGCCTTTTAACCTGTCAACACATACAAGGTGTGTGTTGCACATGATACCATTAATTGACATTTTTCCTACCAAATAGAAGAGAGAGTTTTTAGAATTAATTAGATAGAGTGTTGAGAAAAATTGAGATTGTTTAATCCCCATCAATACAGATTTCATGTTTCTGAAATTAGTGTTTCATCAACTTTCAATAGGTACACAGAAATTGTAGCCGCAATAATTAATATTCCTTTTAATTCCTTCTAAGCCATTCATTTCAAAACACATTATAAATTAAGGGAAAGAGAACGCCACCCAATCACGTAACACACATTGCTCCTGTGCTTAGACACAGGGGGATGAGAAATTACCATCACACCCTTAGTCATTTCCATCTTTTCAGGGGTTGTGACGGTCAATACGCACACCCCTGTGTTTGGATAATATTATAATATCATATACGTGTTTCTAAATTCAAGCTTTTCTAGATTTTTTTTTTTTTTTCTTTTATGACAACAATATCTTAGTATAGTTTCATTTAACATGTTGTAAAGTAATTATTTAATTAATTCCATGTGGTTTTATGTATAGTCATTTTGTTTTATAGTGCATGTGTCGAGGTAAGTCTTCATTCTCTCCTTCATTTAATTTATTAATTATTGCCTATACCTCTAAAGATCATATGAGTGAGATCGATTACTAGAAAATTATTGACATTTTATACGAATTAAAATAAATGGCTCTAAATATTAGTGGGTTGTGATTTTTAATGACCAATAAACGTGATTATTGAAATACTTGTTTGAATAGTCAACAAACAAGTATTTTAGGAAAAGATATAATTCCTCGCCATTTTTTTTTATTTTTTTTTTGGAGTAACTGAGAAGCATGTAGATTTACTACACCATTACTTACTTTTGCTGTAGGTCGAGTAGTTGATCTACCCATTGTTACGTTGCCATATCGCCATTTTGAGGTATAGGCCTTTAAGGTTTGGGCCAAAATTTGAATTATGGTGAGAGTTGAGGCCCAAACCTAGCTTAGGGACCTAACTCAAGCTCAAACTCAACAACATTGTGCAAACTTATAAGCCCATCATAGAAAGCTCTCCCTTTGGAAATCCTTACCAAATTGTATAGTAATGTAATTAGAAGCCCTATAACATACTCATACAAATAGAGAAGGAAGTTTTATGAGATGGAAAAAGAGTACCATAAATTGGTCACATGTAAAATTTGCAGCCCTACTTCATCATATAGCCAGCCGGTTATGTGTATATATATATATATATATATATATATATTACATCTTTTTCTTTGTATTTTCATTGTTCTAATCAGGGAAAACGATTACCGAGAAAAGGCCAATACTCAAAAGACTAGTCGGAGACCGGGGATGCATTCCAAATGGTACAAATCCAATCTTGGTTTCTGCCAATGGTTTTCGGAGATTAAATTAGGCGTTTTTATAATGTTTTCAATATATATGGGCTAGCATCCAGTCATTGTATGGATATGGATTAGTGAAAGAGTGTTATTGATTAGCAAGTCTGGTTGAAAGAAGCCCAATATAAGAAGTGGTACGTGTTAAAGTGTAAAGTATAGAGTGGACCTATTTTGTAATTAGGTAATAAAGCCCAATTGCCATTAGTCTATGCTCCATGTATACATATTAAAGGATAGCTATGCCCATTAATAGCTATCATCTACGACTTGTGTGGAAAAAGAAACGGACAGCAGAACAAAAAAAAAAAAAAAAAAATAGCATTCGAGAAAATCTTCGATCCATCGTATTGCAATGTAATTTTTTACATCTTTAAGTCAATGTGGGGATCAAGGTTCAAAATCCAGGTATCGGATTCGAGATCGGTCATGGCTGAAACCTTTTTGGATCGATCCAAATCGGTTAGGATCGGTCAAAAAACCCCCCAAAAATTGTTTTTTTATGGATCGGGTCATGTATTGGGCTAAGGGAATACAACAATATATGGTGCCACCCACTTTGACAAGAGGAAACTAAATAATGCATCAAAGGGCCCAAGGGATCACACCTATATATGATGACACCCACTTTGACAAGAGGACACTTAAGTAATAACTCTCTCTCTCTCTCATCTCTCTCATGGTTTTAGTGCATGGTATCGAATCGGATATTGGTCACCTACAAAATTCATATGATATTGATATGGTATCGGTATAAATTGATCGTATCAGATAAATTTACCCATGATTTTCCTTGAAAAACGGACTTTTAAATGTTTTACCCTTTCTGTACCATATCATCGATATGATATCGACATAGTATCAAGATCGGTGACTAACATAACCGATATGGACGATACGATACCGATATCTCAAACCATTCTCTCTCTCTCTCTCTCTCTCTCTCTCTCTCTCGGTTTTGGAATAATGAAAGAGACTAACAAATCACATTCATTCATTTGCCTAGCTAAACATCTAGAAAAGCATTCACCAAAAAGTACACTACAAAGCTGTGCAGATCGTAATCACTCATCTACATTGTAGGGTCTCTCATTTTACTCATTTTTGCCTTCTCTTTAGGACGACGATGATGTTGACAATAGGAGATTGATGATAAAGCAATACAAATACAAATGAATATCAAAGACACAGTTCTCTGTCTTGGAGAACAAAATCAAATAGAATCAGGATTGGAAAGGGAAGTCCAGAAATAAGTAATAAGAAAAGAAGGAATATACTATCAAGTATCTTTTATTAGGTCAAGGGTCTAGATCTTTCTTATAATAGTGTTAATATACTTTACAAGGCAATCTAGGACTTGACTTTTGCTTCGACTCTCTTTTGGCTTCCATATGATACCATGCGTGCTACCTTAAGGTGTGCTTGTGCTTGCTCCAGTCAGATATGTGAGACCCATTTGGAATGAAATAAAATTAGCACTTGTTAGACATAGATAGCGTGATTGACTTTACTAACCATCTCCTTCAATTCCCTCTTTTGATACCCGTCGGTCTTGTCAGATCTTTACAATTAGAGTTAGCAACTAATAGACATTGTTACCAATTTATAAATTAAGAGCAAAGACCAACCCTAATATAAAGAACAATTAGGCTTCTCCTGTACTAAGGCTAAATTGCACATAATACTTGACACTTTAGGACGGGTTAACAGGAAAACCATAACGTACCCATTAGGGATATCACTTCCCGTATTGAACTCCATCCAACCAAACCCATCAATCAATATCCTTCCACTAATCTATATTCCTAGCCATATAATGACGTACACGATGCTAACCCATACATGATGAAAACATTATAACACCATTTTTCATATGACGTGATACCCATGTCATGAGTGAGATTGAACATAAAATGGACTCTCAAATCAAATTGTAGGGTTGAACTTTATTTAAGGTTGCAATAGGGCCGTGGGGGTTGGGCCGGCCCTTTTAAAATCCCAGCCCAACCCTGAATTCCCTTAGATGGCTTCAAGTCTGGCCTAGACCTGATTCAGGGTCAGAAAAATCCAATCCTAACCCACCCTTCAAGGTTGGGCCAAGCTGACCCTGATTGGCCCTCGCCATAGGGAGAAAGGGAGATGCATGGGCTGGCTACTCTGAGAAGAAGAAGTAGAAGAATAAAGAAGAGGAGGTAGAAGGATAAGAAGAAATAATATGAAAAAGAAGACAATGTCACGTTGAGTCAGACCTGAGGATAAGAAGAAATAATATGAAGAAGAAGACAGTGTCGGACTCAACCCTAGGCATCAACCGTATGTAACCTGATCCAACCCCTCTCAAGGCCGAAAATTTCCAACCCTGACCCACCCTCATGACCAAGATATCTCAACCCAAGTCCTATTCAGATTCAATCAAGGTGGACCAAGACGGGTTAGAATAGTCAAGGCTAAACTTGCAGCCCTAAGTTACAACCTCCAAGACTTTCCCCCAACATTACAAATCAAGAACCATTTGAACCCCAAGTAAACAAAACCTTGCAGATAAGTGAAACCAACCATAGTCTCCATACACCATTCCTTTTACATCTGTGACTGATGACGTGCACGCCTCCGCCGCACATGTCAACATAATGACACAAGACACTCATGGCAGTGACGTAGCCAACTCTCCATGAACCCCCCCCCCCCCCCAACCTATTGCAGGTGTTTGGTAAAAGAGTCCAAAAGAAGAAGTAGGAAGGGTAAAGGTTGCTCATCTTTTGGAGATTCCCACATACTACACACACAAAGTGGGTGATGTGCTAAAAGCTAGTCGGTGACAATAACCTCACACTGAAACTTCTACACACCGAAAGTGGCCGGGCCAAGAAAGAGACACTACCAATGGGCCTTGCAGTTGCATACCCTTTGGCCAAAATGGTCCACACACCCTAAACGATTATAGGAGTGCATGCCATGCCAAACACAGTTTGAGTAGAAGACCAGTTTGTGACATGCACATGTCTCCTAGGAGCCCTTAACCTTTTCGCTTTTGATACTGATCTCATTTCTCCATGTGGAGTACAAAACCAAACATGGCACTAATCCTAATTTCTTATATAAAATTTGGGTAAAAGGTGGGCATAATAGTAGTGTACCATAAGCTAGCACTCATTATAGCAATTTGGTTCTCTTCCAGCTGTAGTGGGAGCTGGAGGGTTCGGCCCAGTAAAGATACCCAAAAATAAGGGTGATTTAGGTTATTTCATAGGTGGGACTCAAATGGGCTTCCCTATGAAATGATTATATCCTGCCTATTTTTAGGTGTTTTTGTTGGATTGGATCTTTCAGTTTTCACCACGGCCGATGGAGAGTCAGATCCTCATCATAGAGTCCGCCTTAGGTCCTCATACGATGACTGTCCTTGAGATTTGAACACCATACCTAAATTTCATGTGGATGGTGCTCAAGTCCCAAGTACGAGGACTTGAGCTAGTCACACTCCTCATTATGTTTATCTCTCTTTTCCCCTTTGAAATGACTCATCTACCCCTCTTATATGTCTCATGTTCCCATTAGTGCCACCCGTTAACTTGCCACACACTAGCGGGTGATGTGTCTATCTCTCTCCCATAGATGAATTAAATTATACTTGAAACCTGTGTGATTTCACATGAAAACCCAACTGTGACGGAAAAACAATGGAAGTTTGATCTTCTAACTACCAATGTTTTCTATTGTCTTCGACCTTGAGAATGACACACCAACTCATTGAATGCTTTTTTACTATCTTTAAATTTGTTTTTTCTGTTTGAAAAATGGTTCTGATAAGATATCCAATTAGAACTTTCAAAGCTCGTGGGGCCAACGTTTGAAAAACTGTGGCTTTTTTTGTTTAAAAAGTGGGCCTTTTTATCGTCGAGTCTACAATCATTATTGAAGTGTCTTTCTTCGGTTTGAACTTTCAATTAAAATTGGATTCTCTTTCCCGTTACATTTAGTAAAGTTTTAAGTCTTTCTATTTGTCACATGAACCTACTATGTGATAGAGTATAGAGTAAACATATGTTTTTGTTTCCACTGCTGGGATAGATATCTAGCAGACCTTTGTCGATTTGACAAGTTTATTTGAAAGTAGGTTGTGGAAGCATGTCGATATGCATGGGTGGTGTGGTATTGGACTGTTTAGCATGCATGGGGTCCCCTCTTTTGGCACGTATTTGCATGCGCCTAAAATTAGCAGTGACAACTGCTTGTTATCTAGGGAAGTGGTTGTGACCCAACCCCTAGTCTGGATGACCCAATCAATGGCATGTGAGATCGGATCAATTTCCACTCCTTGGTTTTGGATACCATATTTCCATATTTTGCGTTTATCATGTTATCTATCAGTTTTATGTATTGTGTTTCCTTTTGCTTGGCGTTGGGCGCACATGAATGAATAGCCTTGTTTTCTATCAAAAAAAAAAAAAAAAACATATTTTTTGAGCAAATTACATGCATCTCCTGCAGTTTGAAATAATATCAAATCACCCCCCTAGTTTTACTATTTTAAAAAACCCCTAATGATTCACGGTGTTATTAAATTGTTAGTTTTGAAAATAAAAGACCATTTTACCCTTTTAGTTCAGTGACCTATTTTAATTTTTAAATTCTCATTTTACCCTTATATACCTTCTTCTCCATCCGAGAAATCCCTAAATTGATTTAGGGTTTTGCCCTTGTGAAGCTCCAGCTAGCTCCGGCGAAGGTAACCATAGCTTCCGTCCGGCATCGGGATTCTCCGCCTCCTTAAATTGATTGAGGGTTTTGCCATTGTGAAGCTCCAGCTCCGAGGAAGGTAGCCATATTTGCTTCATCTTTCTTCCTTCCTCTTCTCCTCCATCTGTTTGCAAATTTCTATTCCTGCGGAAATGGAATGTTCATTGTTCTAACAAAGTTAAAAACAAACAATTTAAACTATCCTAACTAAAGAGCAAGGAAAAAAGAAAGAATCGAGAATCATATTCTCCTTAGATCTAACTATTGACAGTCAATATATGAATTAAGATCCTTCTCTTTTAGGACAGCAATGATGTATGTAGAACAGTAGATCTGATTTGGAATTGCGGATTCCAATCCTCTTGTTCGGTTGTGGATTTTTGTTGAGATCGAGCCCAAGATTCAATATTTGATCGAGTTGTGGAGTATTTGTCGTGATTTTTCTGTGGGATGGGATCCGAGGGACACCATTTTTGTATGAGAGATTCTTTTTAATCTTTTAACTTCTCTCCTCCTTCGAAGGATTGTTCTGCAAGGGGTGATGAGGGTTCTCTCTCGTTTCTGTGCAAGGGGTGGGGGTGCCGAAGACAGAATGGGGAGAAAGAACAGAGGAGGGTGGGACTGGAAAGGGGTTGCAGAGGAGATGGGGAGGAGCAAACCAGAAAAAGTCACCATCCAAAACCGGGTTCAAGATTTGGATGAACAAAGAAGTAGGTAAAATAGTATGAAAAATACCAGATCTGGAAAATTTCCAGAAAACAAATTACCTCAAGAAGCAATAGGAGAACTTGGATTGCAGGAGATCAAACCACCGGAAGGACTTAAAACTTGGATGGAGTCTGCTGTATGTTGAGATTAATTGATCCTCAAAAATTGATCCAAATCAAATGGTTCAATGAGAAGTAATTTAAGATTCCAAGATTCTGGAATCAAACTCCAGAATTAGCAATCGCAGGCCTGGTATGCTTGAATAATGATAAATTGCAGGAGGAGAATCTTCAATTTTCATAAGGGTTTGGTTTGATTTTAGTTCAATCGAGCAACCAACCCAAGACTTCTTCTTCTTCTCCGATGCAAGGCTCGTCTGGAATGGCGGTGATTAAGTTGCAGGTCAAGTGAGAACTGATTTGAGTGGAAGAGGAATAAGAACAAGACAAAACGAAGGAGGAGATAGAGAAGAAAAAGATGGTAGCAGAAGGGTAATCTGGTCATTTTACAAATGGTGCATGGAAAAAAAATAGAAAGGTAATATAATCATTTTCAAAAGTTTAACTACAGCTAACTGTTTAAACTTAACAATAAAGGGCTGCACGTACAAGGTAAAACTAAAGGGGTAGTTTGTTATTGTTTCAAACTATAGGGGGTGTATGTAATCTGCTCCTTTTTTTTTTCAATCAAAGATTGAGTAATCAAATATGCTATTTTGTATATTTATCTCCATTTGATGGTATTTTGATAATTTTAATAGATCTTTGAATTAAGGTTTGAGCAAATTTCTTTGTTTATTTTAGATTAAATTTGATCATTGAGATGTATGTGGGGTTTTCTGTCATATGGACTAACTCATGCATGGTCTTCTACCAAAAATAAATAAAAACTCATGCACAGTCAAGAGCAAATAGTTAAGCCTTACACTTCACTAGGCATTCACTAGGCATAGTGACACCTAAAAGGAATCAAATTTTATTATGTATAGTAATTAAAGTTTACTTTATTTTTCAACAATATTACTTTGCATTTGAATCAATTTAAAAAGTGCTTTCAAGTTTTTTTTTTTTTTTGATAAAAAAACTGCTTTCAAGTCATTTATACTATTAAAATTACAAAAAAAAAAATTTAAAATTAAGTTTACTTTCCTTCATTTCATATTATTTGCAACCAATGGAGTTAATTAAGAAGCACTTCATTAAAAGGGAATTAAACTAAAGGACCCTGGCCTTCAAGTTGGATTCTTTTAAGATGATGAAAATAGTGTTCAAGTACTAGTGAAATTTGACTCAATGATATAAAGGAGAAGATGCCGACAACGACGATGATGGCAAGCTTGCCTGGGAACGGCGGTCATCGCCCTTTGTGGCAATCTCTTTTCCGACAACGGCAGAAGCGCAACGTCAACAACAGCTTCCTTGCGATGCATATGGCATGTGCTTGTTTGGGCGAGAAACAGTCTGCAAACGACGATATGCTCCTCTGCAACTCTTGCGCAACTCCGTGGTAGTTCAGCTGTCTTCCCGTTCGCCTTGAAACCCTTGCCTCTGCTGCTCAATGTGACTGTCCAAACTGTGTTCTGATTGCCGACGATATTCCGGCACCAATCGTTGGAATATTTTTGGCATCCGGCGAGTCTGCAACTCCCAGCGAACTGACCTATGTGTTTCGAACTATTGAAGCTATTGAATCCTTGAAGAAGCAAGAGAAGGCCAAGAATCGGCAGGAGCCCATGTCCAAAAGCTCGCCGCACCTTCCACTCCCTCTCCGCCCTGCTTCCATCTTGGCTACCATCGACGTTACCGCCAACCATATCCCTACCCCTTCCCCTTCCCCTCTCTTGAAGTCCCCAACAATGTGGATTATTGGGGTTTTTTTCCATTGCCGGCAAACGATCTATTTTGGTGGGATCCAAATACTGGTTTTAGTCTTTGGGTTCTATGTGAAAAACACCGAGGGGCTACTGGAGGGTTTTTCTTTTCTTTTTTATTTTTATTTTTTATGTTCTTACAGGTGATGCCAACTTTGATGATGATGGCACCATGGTTATCGTCGGCTCGGATGATCCAACGGCTGTTAAACGTCCACCAACCACCTCCTGTCACCTGACGATGCTCCACTCACTGATCTAGCAGATCCTTGCAAATCTGTTAGAAAGCAGGCTGAGGCAGCAACTCTTGTGGTCTTCTTGCCATCAACTGAAGTTCCACTCGCCGATCCATCAGACATTTGTCTATCCGGCATGTCTGTGTGAAAGGAGGCTGTGGCAGTATGTCGGCATGCGTGGGCAATGTGGATTTGTTACTTTCAACATGTATGGTGACCCCTTTATTTGCACATTTGTGCATGCGCTTAAACTTAGCTGTGTTTACAACCTGTTCTCTAGGGAAGTGTTTGTAAACCAACCCCTAGTCTAGATGACCCAGTCAATGGCATGTGAGACCGGGTCAGTTTCCACTCCTTGGTTTTGGATACTGTATATCCATATCTTGCGTTTATCATGTTATCTATCAGTTTTATGTATTGTGTTTTTCTTTGTTTGGCGTTGGGCGCACAAGAATGAATAGCCTTTCTTTCTACCCCCCCAAAAAAAAATTGATATAAAGGTGCCTGCAAGTTTGTGCATCCTCAATTTGTTGTATTTTTTTTTCATGTTGGGGAAAGGCTCTCTGAGCCAAATGTGTACACTACGCCTTTTGATCACAAGAATTATTCATTTATTTTGTTTTATGAATTAAAAACAAAATGATTAAAACAATCAATATAAATGGGTGTAGAGTACCCTCCTTGCTCAAAGAACCCTCTCACTTTTTTTTCTTTCAAACCATCACATTGATTTAATCTGCTATGGCATTTTCCTCTAGCAACATATGGTGGAGCCTATCCCCTTTTTTTGGGTGGGGGAGTGGGGTAGATTTTTATATTGGAAGAAGAGGTTGGTTGAAAGTGAACTCAAGATAGATGGTGGGGGAAAAAAAGAAGGAAATGATTGGTCTAATTGATTTGAAAACAAATATGACTTTAAACAATATAGATTTGAGCTTATTTTTTATATGATCGGGTTTTTCTTCACTCACGGTGAATGTGATTCCATTCACCAGGGGTGTTAGATGGACAGAAGAGGGCATCATGAGGGTGTTTTGAAAAAATACTAAAATCCTATAGGGGTTTGTGAACCCTAGTATGGTGGGTGGAACCGTTCTCAATGGATGAAAGAAAATTGTCTTTTTTTCTATAACTTGTAGAAAGTTCTTTTATACTTGTTAATTTCTTTCTAAAATTTTTACAAAAAAAATTCTTTCTAAAATGGAAAAAAAAAAAGGAGAGAGGAAATCTAAATGAAGAAATAGAACAATTAGATAGATTCAAAAAAGTCCAACACCAAAGGAGGAAAAAAATTTAACCTACCCTCCCCCCCCCCCTCCTCCCCCAAAAAAAAATCGTTCCTTAAAAGAATTAACCATGGTAGACAAGACTTCTCTGTTCCGGAAAACCCATGGTTACATGAATCTAATAACCGTAAGAATGTATAAACTATATTTTTTGGTTTGTCCATTGCAGGGCTTACTAAATAAGGTATTTCGATGTAGAAGAATAGAGATAGAAGACCGGGAAGAGGCGTTTGATCGAAAACAATTTCAAGCATAAAGACAAGAATGTGGTAACAGTGTTACAAGCATAGTTGGAAAATCAAGTTTTCTAACTCGACTCGTCTTTCAGAAATACTTAGTGACTCGACATTGTCAAACACGGTCAAGGTAAGTCAAGTTTTTTTTTTTTTTTTTTTTTTTTTGGGGGGGGGGATAAATATGTATAAATTACTATAAAAAAATCAGAAAAAAAATATGAGAAACCCACAAAAAAATAAAGGAATCACAAATCAATGCATTTTGAGTTTATACCATTGAACAAGAGAAGGGAGTCGAGGGTAGTTGAGGGTTTCTTATTGTTTTAAAATACAGATTTACTATTTTACTCAACTCAGATTCTAAGTGAATTAGCTTTATGATTTTTTAAAAAACGACTAAATTTGCCGAGTTTGTCATGACTTGAATAAAATATCAAATCTTATTTGTGTCGGAGTATTTATGACTCAAGTCTCATCATATTTTACCTTATTCTATTCCACGCAAATTTTAACCAGATTTTCCAAAATTTTGACCTCTACTCGAACGAGTCGCCTTGGTCAAAGCCCATTTTCCAACTATGGTTACAAATGAGAAAAGAATTTTTGGTAAAGGAAAACATAAATTGCTTGAAAACGAAAAAAAAAAACTGTTTTTCCTATATGCTTTTCTATTAATAATGACAGAAAATGCATCTACTTCTAGAAAGAAAACAGTAAATGAATAATTCAATCATTGATATGGTCTACCATATGATACTTATCGAAGAATATCCAAATATCCGAAGGAGTGGCCGACAATCGTACGCCTTATCCATCAAAATCACAGAAAAATAAACTCTCTTTGTTACTTGCTCTTTCTCCACTTTTTTTCTCCTTACAATCACTTTAATCATTTGATGGATGTATTCTCACAACCTTTGTTTATTATGATTAATGTGGGTAAAGATGCTAATCGGTCATATTTATTGTTTAAGGAATTGAATTTGGTTCGGTTGAATTGGTCGATTTGGAATAGCATTTGTCGATTCTATTCCCAAACAAGAGTACCATAATCAGCATATGTACCTCTTATAATAACACCATGAAAGTTCACTTTTGATGTGTAACTTTAATTACACTAGAATGGATAAAATAAAATAAAATTGATGAAGTGGAGAGGTGTGTCCAGAGTATTATGTGATCCATGTACTCTTTTAAAACTTAAAGGAAAATCTTATCGGACTGTACCATTACTGGTTATGATGTATGGTACGGAATGTTAGATTGTTAAGAAGCATCAAATAGATAAACTAAGTATAACAGAGATGAAGATGTTGAGATGGATGTGTGGCAAAACTAGAATGATATTAGAGCTGATTTGGGAGTAGCTCTAATATATAATATGCTATGCAAAAGTTGCTTGAAGTGACATGGCCATGTGCAATGGAGGTCATCTCATGCTCCAATACGGATGAGTGATTTTAATTCAGATTAAAAGATCTAAAAGAGATAGTAGCATACCTGAATTAATCATAGGAGAAGTGGTGAGGAACGACATGCATAGCTTATGACTTATATCTTGTATGATTTCGAATAAAATTGAGTGGAGCAAGGATCCAAATAGCCAACCACATGTAGTTGGGATAAGACTATGTTATTATTGTAGAGTTCACATTTGCATAACCTAGGATAGGAAGAGTCCAAAAATAAATTCTCAAAAAAATATTGTAGGTGGAAGAGAGCTCTCAACGAAGATAGCCGCAAGACTTTGTATCATCCTATCAACTTGGAAGAGTGATTTACTTTATATTAAAAGATCTAAAATAGACAAGGCAGACCTAAATTAATCATAGGAGAAGTGGTGAGGAAAGACATGCATAGCTTAGGACTTGTATCTTGTATGATTTCGAATAAATTGAGTGGAGCAAGGATCTAAATAGCTAACCACATGTAGTTGGGATAAGACTATGTTATTATAAAGTTCAATTTGCATAACCTAGGATAGGAAGAATCCAAAAATAAATTCTCAAAAAAAAATTGTAGGTGGAAGAGGGCTCTCAACGAAGATAGCTGCAAGACTTTGTATCATCCAATCAACTAGGAAGAGTGATTTAATTCAGATTAAAAGATCTAAAAGAGATAGGGGCAGACTAAATTAATCATAGGAGAAGTGGTGAAGAAGATATGCATAGCTTAGGACTTGTATCTTGTATGATTTCGAATAAAACTGAGTGAAGAGCAAGGATCCAAATAGCCAACCACATGTAGTTGGGATAAGACTATGTTATTATAATGTTCACATTCATAATCTAGGATAGGAAGTGTCCAAAAATAAATTCTCAAAAAAAATTGTAGGGGGAAGAGCACTCTCAACGAAGATAGCCGCAAGACTTTGTATCATCCTATCAACTAGGAAGAGTGATTTAATTCAAATTAAAAGATCTAAAAGAGACAGGGACAGACCTAAATTAATCATAGTAGAAGTGGTGAGAAAAGATATGCTTACCTTAGGTCTAGTAGTTTGTATGATTTTGAATAAAACTGAGTGGAGAGCAAGGATCCAAATAGCCAACCACATGTCGTTGGAATAAGGGAAGAGGACTCTCAATGAAGATAGCTGCAAGAGTTTGTATCATTTTATCAACAAAACATAGTGTCATGTGAATTGAAGGAAATATTTAAAAAAAAAAACCTGCCCGACCCAACCTGAGCCCGAACAGGGCCTGGGCTGAGATACCTTGGCCCTAAGGGCAGGTCAGGGCTAGGAATTTCTGATCCTAAGTAAGGATTGGACCGGACCAAGATTGAGGCCGCAGGTTAGGCCTGACCAGGCCTAGCCCAGCCCTGTTTTAAGTTATATTATAAAATATATATACTGATATAATATATAATATATATATTGTAAACTATAAACATCCAATACATTTTGTTATATAATATATTATGTATGAAGATAATAAGTGATATAAAATAATTAAGGGTAAATTACAGTGCCACCCCCTGTGTTTTCAAATCATACAGCTACACCCCCTCAGTTGATGGTGAGTGGATGGTGTTAATTTATACATTTTATATACCAACTTTGCCCTTGTCTAATATGCTGTTTAAACTTAGTGGGAATTCCACATTTGCCCTGATGTAAGATTACCCAAAACCCTTTTTACTTATTTCTTCCCAAATCTGAAGTTGCCCCCATCGTTGGCCTGCAATCCGACCTACAACTGCAACTCCATCACTGACCTGTGACTCCATTGGTGAACTACAACTCCATCGTACAAGTATACATCTATTTCTCTCCCTCATCTATTCTCTCTGCAACTGCAACTCCATCTCGGATTTTTTTTCCTCTCATTTGCTATTAACCCTAAAATCGGCGAATTTCAAAATTTGATAAAAAGTGAACTTGTGTTCATTGGTCCATCTCTCATATGTGAATTTATTGAGAAATTTGAAGTGGGTTCTTGGTGGATATGAAGATTATTGCATCCATTGTTATTTTTAGGGATATTTTAATTGCTGGTAAACTGATGAGAAGGGAGGAGATTGTGAGTTTTTGGATCCAATCCTTGTGCAATCAGTTTTGTCTTAATGCTTGAGTTCCAGAAATTCTTCACCTCATATCTGTTCTTCCTGGTAGATGCTTTGCTATCTGGGCCCATCTGTGAAAAATAAATAAATTAAGGGAAGGAACTCCATGTGATGAGAAATCGGAAATGCTGAGAAATTTGATGGGTTGGGATTTTAAAGAATTTGATCACACAAACAAACCTGTTGCCTAGAATTCTATGAACATCAATGATGGTTCTTACTTCTTGTTTAGAAAAAGAACCCCTTTTTAGCTCTGATGGTCAGCAGCATTGGTGATTGCAATGGTCCCACCAAGCATATATCAGTCATTGGTATAAAAACATGATGCAGAGGAATTCTTTGTTCTACCACGGAGATGGAGTAAGGAGAGGATTGGAAGGGGGGCAGAAGTGCTTTGCGATTCCTCTGTTCTGTGAAAAAACCCTAAATGTTTGGATTCAAAACATTAAATCGACATACTTGAATGCAACAAATAAGAACCTTAAAAGTTTCTTGCTGCCGTGAAGCATCATAAATGAAAAAAGGGAAGGGATTACCTCCTTATCGTCGTAGGTTCTGGTAGTAGGTTCTGGTTTCAGGTTGCAAATCTCGGTGATGGCTTTCCAATGTTGAAGTTCTCAGGTTGTGGTCGCAGGTTGTGGTTGCACACTTCTCAAATCATGTAGCAGGGATGGGAGGGCGATGAACCCTCCCTGTATACATCTCCCTCTTTTGAAGTTGCAGAGAACCAAAACGGGAGGGAAGTTCCTTAGTTCGAATAACAGGGCAGGGATGGGTGTGGGAAACTCAAATAACTATTAGGGGTAAATGAGTCATTTTAGGTCATGAATTACCATCTCCTTGCAACATAACAGGAATGGCATAACGGAATGGGGCTGATTGTAACAAATCATCAAAACTGAAGAGGTGTAGCTGTATGATTTGAAAACACAGGGGGTCGTGCTGTAATTGATACAAACCTCAGGGGGTGGCGCTGTAATTTTCCCAATAATTAATTATAATGTTATTTTATGAAAAATTGATAATTTTCTCCAGGATCCAGCCCAACCTATGCATCTATCCCTTCCCCTCTCCATAATTAGGGCAAAAAAGGGTCAGCCCGACCCAATCCTGAGGGTGGGTCAAGGTTGGGGTGGGGTTTTAAAAAAGCCCGGCCAACCCGACCCTGTTGCAGCCAAGGATCAAGAACTCGGGTTTCGACTAGGTTTCAACTTGGCTGAAGCCGAGTTTTGGTCGTAACCAACCGAAACCTGGTACTTTCTCCCATATATGCGGAAACCTTGGTTTGAGGGGTTTCTGTCGAAACTACCGAGTTAAAGGGGTTTCTATCGAAACCAAGTCAAGATATGCTTTTCTTGATTGAGACGAGGTATTATATAGGCCTGGTTCAAGGTGGTTCAACCATTTTTCGATTGAACATGGTCGAAACTTGGTTGAAACTGGTTGAGACCACTGATACATGGTCGAAACTCTGCAGTTTTAAAAATCCACCTCCAACTCATCTCGAAAACCTACAAAACTGACATATCTCAGTGGTTTCGATAGGTTTCGATCGAGTTCTTGATCCATGGTTGCAATCCTATTAAAGACTTTGTATCAATTTTCTATAGTTTCTCTCAGTCAAGCCAGAGACCTCAAACCACATATAAACCGTTCATTTTTATTAAATATCTAGGAAAGATGTTAACAAGATTTGAGAGAAAATGAATTTTTATCCTCTCAAATCACTGTTAAAGTGCATCCGACAGTGGCCACTACATTTGAGAGAATAAACATCCAAAACTAAAGTGTCGAATGCAATCCTTGTTTATCAGATTGGAATCCAACTAAACAAGAATATCATCCACAAGCTATGAGTCAACGAGCTCTCATCACTACTTCAGAGTCTCCACACTGTGAGATGTTTTCCGAATGAGGACATCCCTGGTCCCATCCATCCATGACATAAGGCCAAGATGGCCTACCCGACTCTGTGAAGTCATGGAATTAAATTCCAAATGGTGATATAATCATATCATCAGTCTTTGCTCTTTAACCACTAAAATCAACTATATCACACGCCTACGTTTTGAATGTTTTTTAACCGTCTGATCTCCTGCTTTTTCCATGAGAATCATCACTCTTGAGTTTCTTGCCCACCACCCAAACAATCAAATTAGAAGCTAACGGTTAACAGTTACGACCAATAAAACATACTTATTTTTTACTTATCGGTCTGCTTACAAACTTTTCCACGACCCAGTGAGTCAGTGACCAGACTAGAGTACAATTTTTTTCGGAGAAAAGATTCGCACGCTATCCGCGTGGGGCGTGCGGATTACTTTACATAGGAAGAGACAAAAGTGGGTTGGGGGAGGAGGAACCTTCGGTCTCCTTCATAAAACCCTTTGTTTTAAGAAAAGAAAGTAACTTCCGCAAAAGAGAAGATGATCATGGGAAGATCAAAGAAAGAACTGCTTCTTCCTCCGTAAAGAATTTTTCTAATAATTTTGAATCTAATTTTTTAAAAGACGTGTACAGTATTTTTGTATTTACGAGTAAAATTTTTATCAACGAAAATTCGAAGTATATGCTTTATGGTACAAACTCTTTTTTTTTTAAGGATCCGCAAGAGAAATATTTTGCATATCTGTCCGACTGTTAGATTGAGTCAAAAGCCTACCAACATATAAAGGTTTAGATTCGAGCGAGATCCTAAACAAGGGAGACGAGAATATGATATTTGAAGGTTCCACTGCATCAACTCCTCTTAGCTTTGGGCCATGAATCCCCATATGACTAGTGCACAAATAACCAGTATTGATATCACTTAATGACGTTTAATCCAAAAACCCGAGCTTCAGAGTGGAAGGACCTTTCCAAGGTCATAAGCTAAATTATCGCACACTACCTGATCGATGTGGAACTAATCTCACCTCCTCTTTCTGGCTATAGACGCATTCACTACATGAAATATCCATTCGAAATGATGTAGATACTCTGCCCCTCATTTGAAAAAATTGATGAGAAAATCTCTTATATATGAATATTATCCCTTTCACCACTGAGAGTTCGGAACGGACAGAAAACGTGGCTTAAAACATAGTTGGAAAATCGGATTTTGACTGAGGTGAGTCGCCCAAGTCGAGTCAAAATTTTGAAAAACCTGATCAAGAGTCATGTAGACTAGGCCAAGGTAAAAAAAAAATGATGAGACTAGATCGTAAATGGTTCGAGTCAAATAAGACTCGGTATTTTTATCCGAGTCATGACAAAATCGACGAGTTTAATCATTTTTAAAAAAATCATAAAACCATTTCACTTAGAATCAGAGTTAATTAAATACTAATCTATAATCCGAAATAATAAGAAAGCCTCAACTCCTCGACTCTCTTCTCTTGTTCACTCATATAAACTCAAAATGCATTGATATGTGATTACTTTATTTTTTTTTTTTTACGTATATTTTTTTGTATTTTTATGATTGTTTACTAATTTATATATATTGAATTTATTATAAAATTAAAAAAAATGACTCATCTTGACCAAATTTGACAAGGCTTAATCACCAAATTTTTCTCAAACACGAGTGAGTCATCCAACAATGGTGCTAAAGAAAAGGTAATTGAAGAGGATATCCTCTCCAATGCGTAGGAGAGGATCCGAACCCGCACACACTGGACCCAGCCTGGTAGGAATCTTTTAATAAGTAATCAACAATTGAAGGTGAGGCCTTCCAAAAAGCCCATCAAGTTTGACCCAAGAATCGACAAAAAAGGGCCAGCTTTTAGCACAAAAAGAAGGAAGGACCAAGAAAACACCTATACCTCCTCTATTTTTAAATTAAATTTTGGTTATATTCTTTTTTTGACTTGTTTGACCAAATAGGACAAATCCGAAAATGTAACCACCGCCTTCTCTCCTCAACTTTGGTCCCGCTAGGGCCACCGAACCCACATACAAGGTAGGACAGAGTGACAGAGACCTAACACCCTCCCTCCTTGTCTTCTTATTCCATGCGCGCAATCGCACTAATCTCCAAAGAAACATCTTTGAACCACGTGGGCACTAAGGGCCGGTCTGGCGGTCCAACCATTCCATGGATTTTGGATTCTCAGATCCAATTTCCCAATTATAAATCCATAATGCAATTCCTATAGAAAATGACGTAATTAGGTTTTTTTCTTTTTTTTTTTAAAAATCATGCAGAGTAATAACCTTTTTGGATAAAGTTGATCTCCCTTGTCTTTTTTAGGAGGCAGTTTTCCTTCGGATCCAAATCTTCTACGAAGCACTGTCCGTAGAGTGCCGTAGATATAGGGTGCAGTGTAATAACCACCTTATCCTTGTTTGGGCAAAGCATTTGGGCAGGGGTAAGGTGATCATTACGTTGCGTCCTGGCCGCGCAGGCTGCTATGGGCAACATGCCAAGAGGATCTGAATTGTTTTCCTTCATCCACAATCAAAGCATTTCTTCTGAGGGATTTAGGTGATGTGCTAACGGCATTGGGGAATAGTGGGAAAGTATTATCGACTTCATACTTTTCTTTTACTCTAAGAGGAGAGGAAAGCCTTCTCCTCTTAATAAATCATGCAAAGTCATATCCATCTAAAAAAAAGAAGGGTTTGATGTCATTTAACTTGGCGAAGGAAGGCTTGATATCATTAAATTTGTTAGGTGACTCTTTATAACGGTGAAAAAGCACGAAGGAAGGCTTGATATCGTTAAATTAATTAAGTGATTCTCTTTATAATGGTGAAAAAGCAGAATCTATCTCAAGGAATCTAGATCACCTACCACAGAGTTCCTAGTCTGGTCATTGCATATATCATTTTCCATGAATCATATATAAAATCTTTGATCAAAAGTAAGGTAATAATATTTTAATATAAAATAAAAGGTGAGAGATCGCTATTTGGTCGTGTAGCCCCTCCACCAGCATGGGGGCTAATGAGAATATGCGCACAGGTATCATTGTATGAACATGGATGAGATTTTTTATTTCATAGGAGGTGGAACGGTAATTTCTTACGCACATGTGTCTGGGTGCAAAAGCCACGCGAATAGGTAGCATTCTTGCTCCCTTAGAGGGCAATATGTAATCATTTTTATTGCCCCTTATATTGTTCTTAGAAGTTATTTAAGGCTCAATAAAAACGATTTTTCAAAATAATGTGAAATTGATTTATTATTATATCATTATTAAAAATTAGGAAAAAGGAATGCTAATCGGTTGCGCGCTAGGCGTGGCTCCCACACCTAGACACATAACTGCCTAACCGCCTTGCCCATGGGATTTTCACCTTTTTATTGGGGCAAGATGGTCATTTTCAAGGCAGTTAGGCTGTTATTTGTCTAGGTGTTGGAGCCATGCCTAGAGTGCGGCCAATTAGTGTTCATAAACCCAAAATTATTAGTCTTAACACATTTTTTCAAGTATGCATGTGAAATGACAGAAAATACTTTCTTTGAAAACAAAAAGTTTAGGAAAAAGGTTGGGTATGTATTAGGTACTTGACTAATACGCCAAAAGATCCAAAGCTTATGGAACGCGTTAAATCAAACCATTTAACCTATCAAATACTAAGCTGGTCCAATCTAGCGCCTCATACACTAGATCGGGCTCCATTTGGCACATAACAGACCACCACGCTTCCGTAGTCGTCGTCCTTGATGGCTCTCACTCTAGGCAGCTCTCACTCTGGCGGTAAGTAGCTCTTTCCGTGACTCGAACCCATCATGTAGTGACTAGCTATGATACCAAATGTTAGGTGCTTAACTGATACGCCAAAAGTTTCAGAGTTGATGGAACGCATTAAATCAAACCCTTTAACCTATCCCATACTAGGCTGGTCCAATCTAGCGCCCCGAACACTAGACCGGGCCCCATTAGACACATAACAGTATGCTAGCAGCATACCATAAGCTAGGACCCTACGTGTCTATCACTCTCATCCTCCCTTTGAAGGTAAGGGAGTCATTCGAAGGGAGGAAGAAAGAGATAGACACATAGGATGCCTGCTGTTGCGTCAAGAAATCGCTTAGCAGTCCTTCGAGTGCCGTAACCTGCAAAAGACCCTGGGGTGACAAAGGAGAACCGGTGTGGTTCCGGCCTAGGACTCTCTGATGGCTAAGTTAGATCTCTCTGAGCAAGCAGTTGAATAGTAGTATTCAATATGAGTTAAGATCTCCCCCTAGCGGGGTTGTGTACCTTGCCTTTTATAGTAGTGTATGGCGGTGTGGAGAGTCCCAGTTGATGTAGAGTGTTTGCTGTAGGTGATAGAGTCCCTGAGTAGCAAGGCTTATCCTTGATATGTTGTCTTCCTGAGAGACGTGGTGCCCTTGATAGACTTGGTAGTTGTCTTCTTGTAAGAAGTAGTGTCCTGATAGACTTGGTGTCCTTGGTGGATTGACCTCATCTACGTGGTAGATGGGATTTCTGGTGCATGAGTCCGTTCAGACTACGTGACTTGATAGGCAGCGGCCTAGAGTCCTTGGTGATGCGATCTGTGCCTTGTTGATGGTGGTGATGACCACCGTGTTCAAGGGAGACTTGTCCGGGGATGACGTGTTCTGGGAAGCCGTGCCCGGGGATGACGTGTTTGGAGAAGGGATCCATACCCAAGGGGTTGGCGCCCAGGGAGGTCCACCCCCCCCAATGGGGTTGGCGCCCAAGGGTGGCCGCGCCCATGGGTGTTGGTGGATGGTGCTTCACTGACTCTGTCTTGGCCCACTCTTCTGGGTCATGCCACATGGCGATCTCTGATTGGTTGGTGTGAATTTGGGTTCATCATTTGCCCCCCACTCTCTTGGAACGGAGTGTCCAAGAGAGTAGACTTCCATTGCTTTGTATTAACCAAGGGGCTTTCTACGAATAATTTTTTCTTTGAGGATGTGCTTGTGAATAACTTGGTGAGGGAGAGGTCATAGGTTCAAACCCCTCATTCCCCTTCTTTTTGTCCCTTTCTTCTTTTTTCCTTTCTTTTGTAGATATATGTACTCTTGTCATCTTTTTACTTTTCACTTTTTGCTTTCCACCTTCTTTGCACCTTTTGACTTTTTCTCCTTCTCCTTTGTACTTGAGTTTTGGATATTGTGTCTCTTTTGTGTGCTCCCCATGTGTTTGATATTATGCCATCATAGGTTGCATTTGGCTTTGGATTGACTTCCTTTAGGCATTATCCTTGCCTATGGTGGCTTGCTTATAGGGTTGCCCCTGGCCTTGCTTGTGCTTTGCATTGCTTTATTGCGCTCAAGTCATTCATGTGTCTAGAGAGTGAGCTTAGCTATTATTCTTAAGGCTATTCGCGCCCGTAGCGGCCCGCGCTTTTAGTTGATCGACGCCTTGCTCGGTTTTGCGCCGCTCTCTTGGTCGACGTCCTTGGCTCGCACCCCTTGGTCGACGCCTATGGTCCACGCCCGCTCTTGGTCGACCCCAGTGGTCCGCGCCCTTTGGTCGACGTCCTCGATCAGCGCCCCTTGGTTGACATCCTCGTTTTACGCCCCTCTCTTGGTCGGCTTCCGTGGTTCGTGCCCGCTCTTGGTCAACATCCGCGGCGCCCCTTGGTCGACGCCTGCTGCGGCCCTTGGTCGATGCCAGCAGTCCGCTCCCCTTAGTTGATGTCTGTGGTCCGCGCCCCTTCTTGGTCGACGCCTATGGTCCACACCCCTTGGTCAACGTCTATGGTTCGCTCCCCTTCGTCGACGTCTATGGTTCGCTCCCCTTGGTCGACGTCTATTGGTCCGCGCCCCTTGGTCGACGACCGCGGTCCGTGCCCTTCTTTTCTTGCTCTTTCCATATAGCATCTATATTTATCATTTCTTCTTTCCCTTTTTTTTTTTTTTTGTATTGAGTCGAATTGGTCTTTGGCCATAGACGCGTCTTTATTCGAACCTTGATCTCGATCCCTCGCGAACTTCGACCTCGGACCTCGAACTTTGAACCTTGAACCTCGTCCTTGAACTTCGACCACGAATCTCGTCCATGTCCATGGCCTGTCGCCTACGGCCTTGATAGGACTGCAGTCGTGGTTAGATCCGTTGAGGAGTCTTTTTCGGGGTCGTCTTCCCCCACGGATACTTCTTCTTCTTTACCTTCCCCTGTTGCTTTGATGGTTCTCGTATCTGTGCAACCCCATGTAGTTGGCGGTCCATAGGGATGTCTTGCCTTGGTGGTCCATAGACCTTGGTGGCATAATGCCTCGGGTGTGGCATGGTGCCTTAGGCATGAGGCCTCGGTGGTGGCGGACTGCCTTAGGCATAAAGCCTCAGTGGTGGCGGACTGCCTTAGGCGTAAAGCCTCGGTGGTGGCGGACGCCTTAGGCTTAAAGCCTCGGTGGTGGGGCTGGCTTAAAGCCTCGCTTAGGCTTAAAGCCCTCGGTGGTGGCGGAATCGCCTTAGGCTTAAAGCCTCAATGGTGGCGGATTGCCTTAGGTTTAAAGCCTCGATGGTGGCGGACTGCCTTAGGCTTAAAGCCTCAGTGGTGGTGGACTGTCTTAGGCTTAAAGCCTCGATGGTGGCGGACTGCCTTAGGCTTCAGTGGTGGCGGACTGTTTTAGGCTTAAAGCCTCAATGGTGGCAGACTGCCTTGATGTAGTGACAGTGATTCAATTAAGTAGTAGAAGAAGACACGTACTTTCTAAAACACCTCTTCATTTTGAATGAAATTTTCAAATTATCCTTGAAACAGTGCTGCTGCTGTTACTGCTGATGGTGTTGTCTCACTATTGCTTCTACTGGTAATACTTCTTTAGGTGTTCTGAGTTCCAGGTGCGGTCTACCTTCTTGCCCCCCGGAGTTTTTAAGCGGTATATCCCTGGACATATCTGCTTGGAAACTATATAGGGTCCTTCCCAGTTTGGTGATAGCTTCCCTTCTTTTCTTTATTTCATCCAATAGGGTTCGTTTTGTCACCTCCACTTGACCATTGGCCTATGGGTATGTTACCAAAATAGGCTGATAGTCAATGTTATAGCTCTGGCCGAAAGCTCTGAACTTGGGGTTGTTGAACTACTTCCCATCGTCGGAGACTATGATCTTTGGTACCCTGAACCTATAGATGATGTCGTCACAGGCGAACTTCTCCATCTCATTCTCTGTAATCTTGGCTAGTGGCTTGGCTTCCATTCTCTTGGTGAAGTAGTCTATGACGACCACCAGGTACTTGCGGTTGCCCGATGCTGCTGTGAAGTCCCCCAGGATGTCTACCTCCCACATGGCAAAGGGAATGGGGTTGATGGTTGATGCCAGCTTGGTGGTGGGTAGATGGGGTACTGGGGCGAACAATTGACATTGCTCGCATACTTTGACATATTCGTGCCCGGGGATGACGTGTTCGGAGAAGGGATCCGCACCCAAGGGGGTTGGCACCCAGGTCCGTGCCCCAAGGGGGTTGGCGCCCAGGTCCGTGCCCCAAGGGGGTTGGCGCCCAGGGAGGTCCACGCCCCCAAGGGGGTTGGCGCCCAAGGGTGGCCACGCCCATGGGTGTTGGTGGATGGTGCTTCACTGACTCTGTCTTGGCCCACTCTCCTGGGTCGTGCCACATGGCGATCTCTGATTGGTTGGTGTGAATTTGGATTCATCACTTGCTTATGGTATACTGCTAGCATACCCATAGCTCTCCCAAAAATTTATTATTATAATAAGGGGGAAAAAAATAAGACTACAAATTACTTGATGAGAGGTTGTTCTTTGCGTGGGACGTAGGGGCCATGTTGTGCACGGTATCCAATGAGAGCCTATGCACTGACACATTAAGGAGCAAAATTTCCCCCGTTCATGGGGGACGCGCCGATCATTTCTACTCTCCATGTGTTTGGGTGTGGCCGCTGCGTCCCACGCAAAGAACATTTCTCCTTATTTGACGCCCTAAGTATCAATAATTCTACTAAATATATATATATATATATAAAAGAAATTTTCAGCATGGGCATGAGTTATTTTATTTACCCAAAGTTTAAAGATTTGGAATCGTATCGGAATCAAGCCGATTCTAACCGATCAAAATTCGATGTTAGGTGCATTAGATTAATGGGATCAGCATTAGGTTAGTGGGATCAGTTGGTTCAGTGTTTTTTTTTTTCCCTATCCTACCTATCTGCCCAATGGGACTTTAACTACTCATTACAAGAAGACTATCATTACAGAGGGGGAAAGAGGGAGAATCTATAACTATCACGAGGTATCAAGAGGTGTCATAGTCTGCCCAATAATGCAACTAGGAGAAGTCGGTCCAATTAATTCAATTTAAAAAATCATGTTGAAAGTCCAGTTGATTCAATTTAAAAAATCATTTTTCAACATGATGGGTGCAGGGTGCTTGTCACCAATCTGTGATTGAAAAAAAAGTAAGAGATGGGTGTTTGGACCTCTAGCACTTGCACTTGTGTGAGGGCCAATCAGAATGCACCTGACATGGAGTAAAAGATGGCAATTTTGTTTTTCATGGGGTCAGGTGGTATTTTGCATACTTCTGTGGCACAGGAGCCCACGCAATTGGGTAGCATTCAAAATTAGATCACAAGCCAAAGTTGGAAGCATTGAGGGAGGGAGGGAGAGTGAGTGTTGCAGAATGCGTGGAAAGGGCAGGGGTACAGTTCTTGGGGATGATTATGGTTTGAGGAATCGGTTTCAGATTGGTCGATCCGGCCAATTTGTATCGACATTGGTGGAGATCGATATCGATTCCTGCCCATTCCCATATCATTGGATTGGTACAAATCAGTGTAAAAATGTTTAAAAAAAAAAAAAAAACTATTTTTTTTAGAAAACAGAGTATACCTGATTGATCCAGACCGATATCAACAGATCCAAATTGGTCTTGGCAACCGATACGTTGGGAGGGAGTGGGATTGAGCATTGTCGCTGGTTGCATCAGTTGATTTGTTTTTTTTTTCTTTTTTCCCCTCCTTTTAACTGATTTCAATGGCCGATCCGCGATCATTAATCCCAAATCAAGCTGATTCTCACCGTTCCAGACCAATCCCAACCTGATCTGAATCGGTGGGATCAATCTGTATCTCGATTCCGTTCTTTTATACCTTTGATTTCCCCGAATAATACAAAGATATTTCGGTAAATTAAAGAACATCGTCAAACACGTGGGGAGTGGGAACCCATGAGATGGAAGATGGGTTTTTTTTTTTCTTTCAGATTAAGAGCTTGTGGGTGGGTGGAGAATTAAGGGATGTCTTGTGCATCCGGGCAGCTGGGCTGCCTGTGCAGCGCCAGATTCAAGCGACTCACTTTGATCGCCTTATTTCTGTCCAAGCACCTTACCCGACCAGGGGTAAGGTGGTTAAAGTGTACTGCCTTGAACCTAGCGCTACACATGCAGCCCGGGTACCGGATGCCCAGGATCTTTTTCGGGTGAGAACTCTTATTTGAGGAGCTGGACTTTTGGCAACTGAAGTGACCCCTTGGAGTGGGAGATGAGCTTTTGCTTTTTTGATAAAAAAAAGAAAAGAGATGAGTTACGTGAGGCTCTCATAGTCTGACGTCTGATCTCGGTCTCCAGAACCCCTCTACTCTATATTTAAGCACCTCACTTCACTTCACGTTTACCCAAAATAAAAATTTAAGCACTCCCACTTGAGGCCAGCTGAGAGCTCAAAGTCCCAAGTCCCCAGTCCCCAGTCCCCAGTTCCCAATCACCATTCATTCACTCTCTCTTGAACACAAAAATGGGAGAACCAAAAGGTAGTCAAAATGCAACTTATGAAGCACCGGAAAATCAAGTACCGGCGATTCAGTCGCCGAAAAAACGTCGTTCAAACAAATATGCTATGTACTGTGCGACCTTAGCTTCTATGTCTTCAATTTTATTGGGTTATGGTGGGTATTTACTTAAGCAACCATTAAATTAGGGGAGTTCTTAGTTTAGTTTAATCCATCCATGTCTAACCAACCATCTTTCTTCTTCGTCTTTTGTGTTTGCTCAGATTATGGAGTGATGACTGGAGCAGCAATATCCATCAAAGAAGATCTCCATATAAATGACACTCAAGTAGAAATCCTAGTTGGAACCCTGGGATTCTACTCTCTTATTGGTTCAGCAGCAGCTGGAAGAACTTCTGATTGGATCGGACGTCGCTACACAATAGTCTTCGCCGCTGTAATTTTCTTCATAGGAGCTCTAATGATGGGTCTCGCCGTAAATTATGCTTTTCTCATGGCAGGCCGTTTCGTTGCCGGTATCGGCGTTGGCTACGCTCTCATGATCGCTCCTGTCTACACCGCTGAGGTGTCACCCGCTTCGTCTCGTGGCTTCTTAACATCCTTCCCTGAAGTCTTCATCAACTTTGGAATCTTGCTGGGATACGTCTCCAGCTACGCCTTTTCTAGAATTCCACTCTATTTGAGCTGGCGTCTCATGCTCGGAATCGGAGTGATTCCGTCGGTGTTATTGGGGGTTTGTGTACTCGCCATGCCCGAGTCACCACGTTGGCTTGTTATGCAGGGTCGACTCGGCGATGCCAAACGGGTTCTTGACAAGACCTCCGATTCCAAAGAGGAAGCTCAGCTGCGACTCGCCGATATTAAGGAGGCAGCACGGATTCCGCCGGAATGCAACGATGAGATCGTGACTGTATCAAAACAGAGCCACGGCGAAGGTGTATGGAGAGAGCTTCTCCTCCGTCCTACACCGTCCGTACGACGTGTCCTAATCGCCGGTGTTGGTATTCATTTCTTCCAAGCAGCTACAGGAATGAGTACCGTGGTGTTGTACAGTCCACGGATCTTCGAGAAAGCTGGGATCACCAGTGATAACAAGAAGCTCGCAGCAACCGTGGCCGTTGGATTTGTTAAGACGATCTTCATCTTAGTGGCTACTTTCTTCTTAGACAAGGTGGGACGGCGACCGTTGCTTCTGAGCAGCGTTGGAGGAATGATTATCTCATTGTTGGGTCTCGGGTTCGGGTTAAGGATTGTGGACACTCACCCGAATGAGAAGATAGTGTGGGCCATGGCGTTGTGTATAACGACGGTGTTGTCTAACGTGGCTTTCTTTTCGATTGGGTTGGGCCCCGTTACGTGGGTGTACAACTCGGAGATATTCCCGTTGAGGCTGAGGGCGCAGGGGGCGAGCATTGGGGTGGCGGCGAATCTGGTGACGGGAGGAATTATATCCATGACCTTCATATCTCTCTACAATGCCATCACCATCAGTGGTAGCTTCTTCTTGTTCGCCGGAATAGCAATTGTGGCATGGATCTTCTTCTTTACATTCCTGCCGGAGACCCAAGGGAAGACCTTGGAAGAGATGGAGGGGCTGTTTGGCAAGTTTGACTGGAGGGACTCTATCAACAGCAAAGTTAACAGCCAAGGCAAACAAGCCACAGCTACCACTAATGGTGATGTTCAGTTAGGCACAAAAGGGGGGTCTTAGTTAAATTTTTTTTTTTGTTTTTTTTTTTAATTTGCAAACTTCAATTAAAGTGGCCAATCAGGTGTTTTAATGGAAAGAGTAGAAGAACAGAAAAGTCAAGTGACGTAAAGGGATTATGGTTTATGATACATTTTCTAGAGATGCCCTTCCAAATATCCAATAGATGTAATACTTTAGACAGTGAAATGACTGAAATCCAAGGCTACAAAAAAAATTTGGAAAAGTAAAATATCTGATCGAGGTTTGCTCCCAGCACAAATGTGGTACTCCTTGCACATTAATCATTAATCACTAATCACGATGCTGGCTTTTCATTGTTCCAATGTTGACCCGACCCGTTTCCATTTTGCAGTTGGCTAGGTTATCAAAGTTCATCCCGAACCAATTGATGAGTCGACCAAAACCGATTAATTCAGTTCGGATCGAACCAAACTCAATCCTTATCAGTTTGGTTTCGGTTTCGGGTTGGTTAATGATACCTTTACGTGTTTCTGGCTTTGTCTCATGTGATCGATTTTGACCGATGTCAATGTTTTTCTTTGTGCCACATGAAGGGATATGTACCTTGGGAAGGGTACATGTTTTCCATAGGGTCTTTTCCCTCTGTATATAAAATGGATACCATGTATAAATTACTAAGTGGCTTTTATAGATTCTCTTTTGTACTTGATCTCTCTTAAATTTAATTAAAAATTTCTTTCTAGTTTTTTCATTATTTTGAGAAGTCATGTTATTTCATTCCTATTATCGAGAAGATGAAGATGAAGCAAAGAATTTTGTAAAAAATTCAGTGATTTTATGGGTCTTTCTATACGTTGCTATGAAGAGTGAAACAATTTTATTCACTATTTTTTTAGTGACCCTTTTGAATTGATTTGGTGAATTGAAGTGGAGGGATAGAGTTTGTAAATTCACCTGTAATAAAACATGTTGAAATCACAAATTGGAGAACTTATATTAAGAATAAATTTTCAACATTTTCACAAAGGATGCAAACTTGCTGGGTCTTTTGGCAATTAATTTCAGGTTGCAGGCGTAGGACTTAGTGGAACTATTCAAAGCAGATCTAAAATGTAAATTTGATTCCTTGATAGACTCAACCATACTGCCTCAAACTTCACAGTACTGGTCGCTACTGAGAAAGAGATTTGTGTCCAAATTCTCAAGCAGAAATAGATTAAATTTGAGGGAACTCTCTCTGGCAACACTCCAATATTCTTTGTTGTATCACACTGGGGTTCAAATGGGTTTTCAATGGGATTTTAGAATATAGATCTCATACGAATGATTTTAAAAATTACAAAGATATAAAATTTAAAAACCAGAGTTGAATTAAACTATTATTCTGTAGTTCTAACCGAACTCAGTTCAAGCTTGAAATAATGAAGCAATCGAAACAAGCTTATCAAACCCTAATGCATGCACATTCCTCAGCCTATCTCAGCTTGGAATCTCCGTTCTTGGCAGCCTTGAAGGCAATATTGAATCCATGGCTGGGAGGGGTGCTGCAGGAAGTGGGGGAGATGGAGTGAGGATTGAGCTACGAGATTCATTGCAGGGGAGGGTAGGGTAGGGTAGGGTAGGGTGGGTATGGGGAGGGAGATGCAAAGGGCAAGACTAGGCATGGGGAGACCGGAGAATAGAGGGCGAGCTCCTGTAGAAATGTTGTAAAAGTTTGTGCATGAAATCTCATCATTAACCTCAAAATATTACAAGATGATACAAAAATTATGGGTAAAAAAGTCATAATGAAATAATCTATTCCACTCTTTATAGTGGTACAGATGATTTACCCACTGAAAGAGAAATTTTTTCTTCACCCATTATAGAATGAAGCGATTCTTGGAGATTCGATGGATTCTGATCACCAAATCCCTGAAATATCTGAAATGCTTTTACACCGTCAAGAATGCCATCCACTGCAATAAAGACGCTGGGTGAAAATGTCTTGGTTCACTTTATAGTGAAGAAAAGTTCTATCAATTACATCAGAAAAGGACAGTTAATTTTCTTCCACCCATAGAAGACGATCATTCTAGGGTTTTGGTATATTACAAAATACCCTCCCATACTTATTCGCCCATACTTATTCGCGTCTTTTCTCGTCTCTTGGTGAATGAGAGATCTGATCCGAAAAGAAATATAGAATTAAATTACCGTCCATCCATACAGGACGGTTCACCCACCATCTTTCCTAGGATTTTGATATATTTCAAAATATCCTCCCAATACTTTTTTCCGCCTTGCGGTGATGCCATTCACCGTGGGTAGAGAAAACTCGATCCAAACGTATATATAAAAATAGTTGCAGATTGGAAATTAATTGGTGTCAATTTGATTTCTGAAACCATGGCTAGGAACCTTTAGTCTTGTGGTTCGTTGGTAGATGTCATTTTGATTGCTTTCGTTTATTTGTCAATTTAAGGAGAATTAAAAACTGATGAGCAGCACATGCCGACATGTGTGCCCCGTTCCATTATTCCTTCCGGGGATTAAGAGGTTGGTATGGGGTACTGTATCAGTCTCCATCGATTTCAATCCAGATCCCGCCCATACAAGCCTGTATCGATCGGTTTTACACCTAATTTTAACTAAATATCGTGTTTTCTAACTATTTTACCGCTGATCCGATATTGATTCCCGATTCAGGATCGACTAGGGATCGGGATCCAATACAGATACTTCATTCCATGATTCCATTCAAGACTAGCTTCTCTCTCTTATCTTGCTCCATGACATCATTGTTTTAAGTAGGGGTGCAAGTTTGGCCCTGTCGGCCCGAACCCGCCCTGGCCCGCCCTGAGCCCAAAGAGGGTCTGGGCTGAGATATTTGGCCCTAAGGACAGGTTATGGCTAGAAATTTCTGGCCCTGTATCAGGATCGGGTCGAACCAAGGTTGAGGCCTCGGGCTAAGCCTGGCCCGGCCCAGCCCAACCCTGTTTTAAGTTATGCTATAATATATATTGATATAATACATATATTATAAACTTTAAACATCAAGCCACATTTTGTTATATAATGTATTATAAATGAAGATAACAAGTGATATAATATATTTTATTATAATATTATTTTATATAAAATTGAAAACTTTTTCCCCGGCCCATGCATTTCCTTCTCCCTCCCCATGATCAAGGTCAATCAGGGTTAGCCCGTCCCTACCCTGAGGGCGGGTCAAGGTTGGATTTTCCAGACCAGTCAGGATTGGGTCGGGCCTGAGCCCAGCTAAGGGGGCTTAGGGTTGGCTAGGGTTCTATAAAGCCCGGCCCAACCCGACCCTGTTGCAGACCTAGTTCTAAGTATTGGTATCGTATCACCTATATCAGACGATACATATCGATTTTACATGTAGCCGATCTCGATATTGTGTCGATACCATATCGATAACATGGTATGGACAAGAAGAAAAATGGTCAAAAAACTCATTTTTTAAGGAGATTCAAGGGGTAATTTTATCCAATACTACCGATCCATTCCGATACCATATTAGTATCATATCGGTTTTGCAAGTGACCAATACCCGATCCGATACCATGCACTAGAACCATGCATGACATGGCCAACAATGGTTTTTCCCCTCTAGGCCTGGATCCTGTTTGGTTATACGAAGGTGGACTGCCACCTCTGGTACGTTATTGCAACTTTAATTGATATGTGTTTCCATTATGAATGGAATAATGCTTCTCGTTGATTACCTTTTGACTTAGAACCATGGAAGAAAAATTCGTTCGAAACCACCGAGTTAACTCAGTTTCACAGGTTTTCGAGACGAGTTCAAGAGTGATTTTTAAAAAATCTTAGGTTTCGATGGAAAATTGATCGTTTCGACCGAAATAGAACTTGGTTGAACCATATGGAACCAATACCTTTTCTCGCCAAGAACTCAACAGAAACCTTTTAGTTTCGGTGGTTTCGACCCTTCACAATCATTTTACACCCAAAATTTTGCATTTTTGCATTGAACTTGTCACAAAGTTGCTACAAAAAGTTTGGATTTGCATCTTGGACTCCAATTTGATCATCTCTTGAAGAAAGTAATAGTGTTTCAAACCCAAAAAAAAAAATGTATTTTTTTTTAGTAAATATATGGTTGAATGCTTTAAATTTTTAATATGTGAGTTATAATGGCCTGACCTACAATTCTATCGGAACGAATTTTTTTTTTTATAGTTGAATTATTTTTAAGATTTTCTGTTCATAAATACCATTTTCTTACAATATTTATTTGAAAAAAATATGTATATATGTTGGATGATGATCAATTTAATATATGTAAGACACCGTTGGCCGATTTATGGCATGACAGTGTCAAATTATTCAACTATCATTTTTTGATAATTGAATTATTTTTTAAATTTAAATATGTCTCTTGTTGACAGTATCTTCGTGTATCCATCCCAACCATGTGTGCCGGCTCCACCTTCATACACTATTGGTGAGCCCTTCCCTAGATTGGGATATCTTGGACAAGTTGATGATGGGGCTTATCATTGGGCGGTTATGGACTATGAGAACAATTGGTCCCATAATATATAATAAGATACATATGTTGTGCATTCGGAGGAACGGCTTCGCAATCTTAAGTGGTACGCTGCTCGTGGATTACACCCACCAAGAAACTCCGCATGAAATTGAGAAAGGAGAATCTTAATATTTTATTTGGATAATATTTATTATTCAGGGTTTATATACTTTAAAATTATATGAACGAAGTATTTATAATATTACTTTAGTGTTTCTATCAACGCATACATTAGTAAACTTGAGTCAATAACCACAACTACCATTTTGAGTGATTTTTTTTGTGATAATAATTCATAAATTATGTTTAAAATATCAAAAATATGCTACCGCCAAAAAAATTCAGACCTAAAAAAGGTTTTTTTGGGGTCGAAGCCATGGTTTCCCCATCAATTGAAAAAATTCCCAAGTTTCGACCAAATCGATTTCAGCCAGGTCGAAACCCAAGTTTTTTATCCTTGCTTAGAACTAGTTAACGGGAAATTCTCATTAGGGGTGCAAGTTTGGCCCTGTTGGCCCGAACCCGCCCTAAGCCCAAACAAGGCCTGGGTTGAGATACCTAGCCTAAGGGCGGGTTAGGGCTATAAATGTCTGGCCCTAAGTCAAGGTTGGATCGGGTCAGAATTGAGGCCTCAGGCTGAACAAGGCCTAGCCTGATTCTTTTTTAAGTTATACTATAAAATGTATATTGATATACTATATATAATTATATATTATAAACTTTAAATGTCACACATAATTTGTTATATATATATAGGGGCGCTGTTCTCTATGCCGCAACGTAGGCTGCGCCCAGGCACATGGGGGTGGGCGCAATGACTACTCTGCCTCCCTGAGTGGCAGGCCCATGTGCCTGGGCTTAGCCTGCGCTATGGCACAGAGAACATTCTCCCATATATATATATTAGGAAGATAATAAGTGATAATATATTTTATTATAGTATTATTTATGTAAAATTGATTGATAATTTTCTTCCTGATCCGGCCTAACGTACTCAATCTAGTCTATGCATCTCTCCCTTCCCTCACTCCATGATCAGGACCAATCCAGGTCAGCCCGGCCCGACCGTGAGGGCGGGTCAAGGTTGGATTTTCTAGACCCTGAGTCAAGGTTAGGTCGGGTCTGGGCCTAACTAAAGGGCTTTAGGGTTGGCTGATGTTTTAAAAAGCCCGACCCAACCTGACCCTATTGCGGTCCTAATTCTGATCTAATAATACAAATTAGGAAAAAACCCTATATATGCATTATAAGAAAAATATGGCAAATGCACCTTCAAATATGGGTGTTTTTTTATGAAAATTCAAATAAGGACGTTAATCAGCACGGTATTGGTAATCAGAATGGTGTTTTTAGTCGATTCCAGTCCCAAGGGGCCAATCGTAGAACCATTCCATTTAAATAAACGGCTCCAATAATAGGATATGGGGTCTATTTCGATACCTTAGTACGTGTTTGGTTCAAGGAGTCAGACTAGTCAGACTCTCATTTTGGATTTGCTTCATATGAATCTGATTCGTAGTTGAGAAAAAAAAACTATTTGGTTACCCTGAGTCTGTCAGTTGGACTGCAATAGAAAAACAAACACAAAATAAATTAACAAATTTCAATATCAAAAGTGAAATTCGGTTAGGGTTTACAAATCCAAAGTTAACCTTACAATTTGGGGGGAATTGCCTATCCAGAAGATGAAAAAGAAGGAGAAAAAAGAGAATTGCAAACCGAGGAGAAGAAAGAAGAATGGGAGAATATGAAGAAATTGCAGACCGAGAAGAAGTAGAAGAAGAAGAGAGAAGGCATAGTTGAAGGGAGAATAGGAGAATATGAAAAAATTGTAGACCGAGAAGAAGAAGAGAGAAGGCACAATTGCTCTGTAATAACTACCAAAATTATCCCAAATAGTTAGGGAAGACGATGAAGCGTAGCTTTGGCTCGACTAGAGGTTAGCACTTCAGAGTCGGGCTTTTGAGTGGTTTTTTGGTTTGAACAATTTGCTCTGGAATGGAGAACAAGAATTGAAAGAGTGGGAGAGAAAAAGAGTGCAGGTGGACTCGCGTGGATTCGTGTTGCTAAATTTACCCCAAGGGGTGAATTCTATTGGATTCTCAATATAGCCTTAAATGTGGACTCCTGTGGATCTACGGATTCCAACACGGAGTCGTGTTCCGAGAAACCAAACACACACAAAAAAAAAAATGCAGAATCTGGGTTCGATGGGATTCGACTGGTCCGACTTCTTTAACCAAACACGTACTTCATGTCTTGGGCACTCAAAGATTCAAATAAGTCCAAAATTCCCAAGTATACAAATAACTTTCTAATTAAAATAAGGGAAAAAGTTCTCTGTCCGGGAGTGTGGCCTACGCCAACACTCCCATGAGTCTATCTCTCTCCTCCGCAAGTGAAAAGACACCTCTGCCCCCTTGTTTTAAGGAGGAGAGAGATAGACACATAGAAGTGCTGGCGTAGGCCACACTCCCGTACAGAAAACTGCTTCCCTTAAAATAATCAAATGTGAAAGTGATGCATAAAAATCGAATTAATAAAAGAAAATTTTGGTGGTCGTGATACTATATAATTACCAACGGATAGCAACATTAAAAAAGAGAGAAGAGATTGGATTAATAAGACAAAGCAAAATCACGATTTACCAGCCATGATTTGATAAAGGGGGGCTTGCTGGGTTCATTCATGGGCTACAGAAGGCTTGCAGGCCAGGGGATATCCTTGCATATAGCCGCGAGCTTAGCTACTTGCATCCCAATTTTGAAATGTTTAATAAAATAAAACAATTTTCTACCCAAAAATAAATAAATAAATAAAACAATACATAAAAAAAAAAATTTGATTACTACCATTCAAAAGTTACAAGGAAACCCTGATTGCGCAATGAACCCCATTAACTTCAAGGTAAGTAATGGATTAAGAAGGGAGACATCTCAGCCACTATAGGGTGAAACCCTTAGCCTTACGGGGGTGGCTTTAATACCAATTATTAAGGATGGGGGATCCTAAATCAAAATATGGCCATCGAGAACGCATAGTGGCAAGCATTCGGGTATTCGCCAAAAGCAAAATTTGGGTTTCAGATTACTTTTGTAGTATCACAAGGGCAACACCTGCGAAGGGACATAGCACGTGAGTATGTATCTTCACTCAGCTGCTGAAACTCCCTTCTTCAACAATGGAGGCTAGGGTTCAAAAACTCTAACTAGGAGAGGAAGAGATAAGAGAGAATTTAAAAGGCTAACTTTTTTATTTTGGTCTCATACTGGTGATTTTTCTCCTTCTCATAGCCTCATTCTAAAGGAATGAAACCCTAATTTGAGTAGGGCACACAACACAAGTGATGGGATCTTATAGGGTGATGAACCACTTACGGAGAATGCAGTCCACCTCTTAGTTACTAAAAGGTACTACAACTTAAGTGATAGATAAACTATTTATGGATCACTCTTCCATAAATGGACAGTAATTTAAAACCCTCATATTTATTAAATTGTTCACATTTTTATCATTTATAGATACTGAATTTTGTCATCCCGGGTGTAAGTACCGTGGTCCTCAGGACGAGGGTTCCTCAGCCTTATGGAGACAAGGATTGGCTTCGATGAATAACGGCGTATCATTCCGATATATCATCATGGGGATTGAGATTCGCTTTATAAAGAAATGGAGTCGCCACCTAGGATTAGGGCCTAGGACCCAATGGGTGTAGCCCCATCCGGGGTTAGCGGAAAGGGCTACTTGATTCCATATGGTCCAGTCGGAGATTCAAGGTAAGTAGTCGGTTACGAGGGTGGGAAGGTGTTAGGCATCCACCTGCCGATAAACCGGTCTTTCTACTAGATGCGGTTTTTGAATATTCTCCTCGATAATATATCTTATACTAACATGTAAGGCTAAATTATGATACACTAATCTTGACAAAGGAAGACAAAATCATCTATTATGTACACTAAACGAGCGCTTTAATTGTCTACATTATGCCAAAAATAATGAAAGGGAAAGAGACAGATACTGCCTAAAAATGCAAGAAGAAAATGAAAGCGCACCGAGGGCGAAATATGTGATGTCCCACGGCTCAAGTGGAGACGGACTATCGGCTTGTCTCTCTCTTGTCGGACGAATGAGGCTATACGAGATGAGTTTTGTCACTCGGACTTGAGCAGAGTAACGGGTATATAAGAGATTCTCGCTATCCGATACGCAGACGATAACGGCCGTAAAGTGGGGTTTTTCGTTATCCGCATACCGACGGGATAACAATACCCAATAGCGTAATCGCTTATGCCTGGATGGGTAATCGAAGGATCTACCCAAGTCGAAGAACTCCACTCACTCACATACTCAAGAGGGAAAGACGGAGGAAAAGATGGTGAAAAGGGGGAAAAACAAGCCCTGAGGGTCTCCTTACCCGAGAAAAGCTTGAGAAATGAGGGGGAAGACCCTCTTATTTATAGGGAGGGGTCCCTCTCTCTCCTCGGCTAGATAAGTCCTCCACGGCGCGTGGGTGACGCGCAGGCTGATGTCACACCCCTCATGACGCCGTGAAAATCCGGTACACATTCCCACGGTGCCGTGGGAGCGCTGCCATTTTTTCTTATTTTTGGGTTTTTGGCTCCCTTCGACTCTTCAAGAAATTTCTGTCGGGGCGGAGGGTGGGGAGGGTGAGCGAGACTCCTTCAAATTTTATAAGTTATTTTAGGGATGTTAGGGTGATTTGGTTTATATGTAGGGACAAGAGTCCTTCTTGAGAGAGATACCGATGTCCGTCCGTGTCCTGTTGTCATCATCGCGGGGTGACAAAATTCAGTGTCTACACCGGAAATTATACGGCAATGATGATTAGAATTTTCTATAATCTCATTAAAAATCTTAGTCTCAAAATTTGCGAGATTTCTCTTAGGAAATGATCGAAATGCCTTACCATTAATTTAACTTTCAAATCTTCGCAAATCAGTCCCAATCTTTGTATACCAATGTGTTCCATCATTATAAACCATGCCCTAAAAAATTATGTGAAAACGGTTTGATTTAGTCATCACTTTATGCAAATAATTATATACCGACTTCAAGTATCGAGACCCACTTTTGACCTTTGTCCTCAGCTATACATCTCAAGACCTTTCAAAACACACTTAAAACATGAAAATCCGACCACTAGATTGAAAGATATATATCGTCGTCCAGAATTTACGGTAAAAGGGTTTAATTTCGGATAATCCCGGGGTACCACATTATTTTCCACATTAACTAAGACGCCTCATCTATTTCTCTCTCTGCTTCCATATTCTTCATCCCTTAATTATTAAAATGCCCACCCTTTTTCCTTCCTCTATCTAGCTACCAAACCACATCCCGCCCCCCTTTTTCCTCCCTTTTTCTAGCAACCATACCCCATCCCATTCCCCTTTTTTTCTCTTTTTTAAGCTACCAAACCCCATCCCCTCCCTTACCCCTTTTCCTATATATAACGAAGCCCCCCTCCCCTTGGTTGCTCTCCCATTCCTAATTTGTTTTTCCCCTCTTTAATGTCTCCCCTCTTTAGTTGCTCCCCACTCCCACTTTAGTTATCCCATCTCTTTAGTAGCTCCCCCTCTTTACTTACTTTCCTTTCTTTAGTTGCTCTCTTCCCAGAAAATACCCACACCCTTACCGTCCCCCTTACCCCCCCCCCCCCATTTTCTTCCTAAACCAATACCTACATCCTCACATCCTTGGATCTGATTTCTCTTCGGGGAGCTCAACTCCCCGGGAATGCTCAGGGGACATCTAAAGGTTAGGCTGTGCCGCACTCATTTTGATGCATACTTTGGAAAATGTGCAGAACAGTCCAATGGTTGAATGCCCCCTAAGCTTGCTAAGTTTTCTAATCTATTTTTAAATATAATTATTTAAATAATAATAATTCAATCACTAGTAAACATTTTACAAAATTGACATCGAGCTCAGAATTAATTTTATTCATTTATAGTCAATGGATTCCCACATGATAGTCTTCCTGTTAGGGAATTGAACTCTTTATTGAGAATCTCTCTCATTCACAGATGAACATTATAAATTTAGCACAGAAATAATAAGTCACTATAGAAATTAACCTTTTAGTATACCAAAACATACAACATTAATTACAACTACAACGGTGTAGATCTCTCAAGCTAGAGATCAAAGAACCAATGAGGAGAGTTTCGTTACTAAATTATATATAAGACTCTCATAATGATCGGATTTGTTACACATAACATATAAATACTTACATACTTATATTTTTAGAATCTCATTCACAAAAAATAAATATAGTGTAACAATTATGTGAACTAAAGAACTAGTTCAGTCCCTACTTGCAATCAGCTTAACGTTTAAGCTAAAGAATAAACCATCATTCATTAAAAGGTAAAAATTAATATTAATTTAAAATTTTTAAATTAGATTTAATGGAATCATATCTTAAGACATTTATCTCGAAGAGTCGAAGATGAATCTAACTCCTCTTAGGTTCTCTGTCTGGTCAGGTTCGTAGGTTCCTCTCATAGGGGGCCGAAAATGAACACTTCACCCCTTGCCAAAATGGAATGAGATTGTCATTTCCACCGTCCCTATGAGAGGAACCTACGAACCTGACCGGACAGGGAACCTGAGAGGAGAAAAATTCATCGAGGACCATTACAACATTTGGTAAGTGAGAAGCTGTACGTGGGAGATGAAGGTTACGTGAGACTAACATTTGGAAGTAAGATCCTTCCCATTAGTTATTACTCATTCATTACCCTCATTAATTTGTCATTATCCTATACTTTTTTTTTCTTTTCGGTAACAATTATCCTATACTCAAAACTCTATACATATATATATATATAAGCAGAGAGCTCAGAGTTAGTACTTACTACTATACTTCAAAGTAGTTCAAACCACAGCCACCACTAATGGCAGGAGCAAAAGCTGGTCAGGATGCAACTTATGGGGCATCGGAGAATCCAATACCAGCTTTTGAGTCGCCGGAAAAGCGCCGTACTAAGAAATATGCTCTCTGCTGTGCCACCTTAGCTTCCATGTGTTCAGTTTTATTGGGTTATGGTAATTATTTATTCATTACGGGAAAAACAAAAAAATAAGTATTTATTCAGTTCAACTTAAGACTAACCATATTGCTTTCTTCTAAATTTTTTTTATTTTTTTTTATGCGATTCGAGACTGAATCTCACCTTCTTTATCTTCCCTCTTGCTCAGATATTGGAGTAATGACGGGAGCTGCACTGTACATCAAAGAAAACCTCAACATAAGTGATACACAAGTAGAACTCCTAATTGGAACCCTAAGCCTCTACTCTCTTATTGGATCAGCGGCAGCTGGAAGAACATCTGATTGGATCGGACGTCGCTACACCATAGTCTTTGCGGCTGTAATCTTCTTCGTAGGAGCCCTACTGATGGGTTTCGCCCTAAATTACGCCTTCCTCATGGTAGGCCGTTTCGTGGCAGGAATCGGTGTTGGCTACGCTCTCATGATCGCTCCTGTCTACACGGCAGAGGTGTCACCCGCTTCGTGCCGTGGCTTCTTAACTTCTTTCCCCGAAGTCTTCATCAACGTTGGAATCTTGCTGGGCTACGTCTCTAACTTCGCCTTCTCTAGGCTTCCACTTCATTTGGGCTGGCGTCTAATGCTCGGAATCGGAGCGATTCCGTCGGTGTTTTTGGGAGTTTGTGTACTCACCATGCCCGAGTCACCGCGTTGGCTTGTCATGCAGGGTCGACTCGGCGATGCCAAACGGGTTCTCGACAAGACCTCCGATTCCTTAGAGGAGGCCCGGCTGCGACTCGCTGACATCAAGGAAGCAGCAAGGATTCCGGCGGAATGCACCGATGATATCGTGGCTGTACCGAAACAGAGCCACGGCGAAGGTGTTTGGAGAGAGATCTTCCTCCACCCCACACCGGCCGTGCGACGTGTCGTGATCGCTGCCGTTGGTATTCATTTCTTCCAACCAGCCACGGGGAATGGTGCCGTAGTTTTGTACAGCCCACGGATCTTTGAGAAGGCCGGGATCACTAGTAAGAACAAGAAGCTTTTAGCAACCGTGGCCGTCGGATTCGTGAAGACTATCTTCATCTTGATATCCACCTTCTTCGTAGACAAGGTTGGACGGCGAGTTCTGCTTTTGAGCAGCGTGGGAGGGATGATTATCTCATTGGCTTGTATCGGATTCGGGTTAACGATGGTGGAAACCCACCCGGATGAGAAGATGGTGTGGGCCATGGTTCTGTGTGTAACGATGGTGTTGGCCTACGTGGCGTTCTACGCCATTGGAATGGGACCTGTCACGTGGGTTTACTGCTCGGAGATATTCCCGTTGAGGCTAAGGGCGCAGGGGTCGAGCATTGCCGTGGCTGTGAATCTTGTCACGGCCGGGGTGACAAACATGTCCTTCATATCTCTGTACAAAGCCATCACCATCGGTGGTAGCTTCTTCTTGTTTGCCGGAATATCAACTATGGCATGGGCATTCTTCTTTACATTCCTGCCGGAGACGCGAGGGAAAACCCTGGAAGAGATGGAGGGTCTTTTTGGCAAGTTTAACTGGAGGGCCTCCTTCAAAAACAAAGGCAACAGCAAGGGCAAACAAGCCACTGCAACCACTATTGGTGACGTTCAGTTTGTCACTAGTGGATAAGGCTTAGTCAATTCGACTTTGACTCATTGCATGGTGACAGAGGAAGAATTATTAAATAATAAATAGATCAGTATTAAGAGTTAATGCCTTGGCAATCGAACTGTAACGTTGCAGTCACTTATCACGTATTTGGCTCTTGTTGGGACAGTAGAGAGTTGTTCTCATCAATAAAACGACAGAAGAAAACTTTGAAAACTTTGTTTTTTCTTGTTTTTTTGATAAATAAAATTTATTAACGCTGGAACAAAATACAAAAACAGATTTAAACACTGGGGTGGGGTTGAAACCAATCCAAGTCATCTTGCACTGATGCCCCAAAAGAAGCTAGGCAGTCCGCCACTGAGTTGGCCTCTCGAAGGATGTGCTTGAAGTGAATATTGTCAAAATGCATCGCGAGCTGTGAGCAGTCTGCAAGAATTGGAGCGACTTTCGAAGGCGTAGCTTGAGATACATTATTGAGGATGTTTATAGCCAGAAGATTGTCGCTCTCTATAATCAAATTCTAAATATTCAAGGAAATGACCATCAAGATAGCTTTGTGAATAGCAAGAGCTTCAGCAACAAGTGCAAAATTCTAGCCAATACCAGTCACAAAACAGCAAATAAAAGAGGCTTCCGAACCGCGACAAACACCACCAATACCAACTCTGCCCGGATTACCTTTGCTTGCGCCGTCTACCTTAAACTTAACATAGAGACTGAGAGGGGGCATCCACTTGATAAGTCTATGGGGCCGATTAACCTTGTTTTGCAGAAGTGGGATATGGTCTCTAACTCCATTTATGGCTCTCCTAATGATGATCTCAGGCCTGAAGAATTGATTCCTAAATATAAGGTCCCATTAGCCCGTCCAGATATGCCAAATGATGTTGCAGAAATACGCAAGCCAAATGAAAAGGGGAAATGTTCTTTGACGGGGGTTGTTTGTTGCCCAAACATAGTGGGAGGGCGAAATGACCACTCCGGCCCCCATGAAAAATAGAAATTCTGCCTCCGAGATGTTACTGTGCGTGTTTTTATTGGCTGTCACACGCACTTGACCCCTGCGCTCCCCCACAGATAATTGCTCCCCAATAAACGAAAAAAAAAAAAAAACAATAGTATCATGGAATGAGAAAGCAATGTGGAGAGAGAGTGACAGAAAGACATCTTAGAAAATTTAACAGGTTGGGACGTCCTGTATTTATAGAGAGAGATTCCCCTCGGACATACTTGTCCAAGGAGGCCAACAGTTATATCTCCTGTAGAGACATTCCAAGAAAAGACTCACTGCTGTTTGATAACTTGGCGAGCACGTCGACCGGTTTTATCACCTTTGTGATATGCACAGCAATAACGATCGAATTCCATTGGATAGTGTCGAGTGTCTATTTTTTATGGATCTGGAGATATTGTGTCACTCTCATCTAATGTTTTCAACTATCTTAACTAGCCAAGAAAGATTGCTCTAAAAAATAACCAAAATACCCTTAAAAAAATGTGGTCCCCATTCCTTGTGAGAGTCTGTGACTCTCTTTCTCTCTCTCCTCCAAAGTATTTGACTTAAACCGTAATGTTCTCTACTAAAAAAAAAAAATCATAACATTCAATCCTATTGCGTTTTTAATTAGTCAAGAAACAAAATCTTAAAGGGAAATAATTATTTATTTAACAAATCATTCCCAAAATGAATAATTACATAATAACAATTATGTACGAACCCTCCACTAATCAACACCATCATTATGGAATCTAGGGCATGCATGCCAATACTACCAAACCCCATTCTGTAGTACATGTCCATATCAGATTGTCTGTGTATGTGACCGAAATTGTAAAATTCGATTTAAAGATTTTTGAAATCATACATATAATTAACATTTTATGAGAAAAATAAATTTTGCAAACCATTTCTAAAACGGTATAGGATCCTGATTCTCATTCGACCATCTACAGATAATCTCTCTTTCTCTATGTTTCCCAATCGAACAATGGAAATCTTGTTCGATGATTCTTTCATTCATAAAATGTTTACCCGCACCCAGCATATCAACTTTAGACCATAGGACCTTAGTCATTAATATAACAAAGTATGCGTTCACATGTCTAAACGTACACAATGCAATAACCATATGATAAAGATGCCCAACCCAAACCCTAGTCGTGATTCCAATTTAAAGTATAAACTTGTGGACATAAATAGCTTAAAAAGTTCATATCGCATGTGATAATATTAAAACAAAACAAATTAACGGTTTAATATAAACCAAACCGGGTTCGATGGACACATAAATCCAACAATGGTTTCTGGGAATTTTGATTTGAAGAAGAGCCCGGGATCAAAGACAAGACCTATCCACACTTCTATTAACTATATTGATATCCATACTCTCAGAGGAATGGTGGTATGGAAGACTATATTTCTCATCTTCCAGGTTTTGAAAATTCTCAGTTGCTCCTTTATAGCTCTAGAGACTCTACCCCACTTGATGATCTATACAAAAGGAAAAACAAAAAAAAAAAAACCAAAAAAATTTGATCTGATAATGATCTCATAAAAAATGGTGAAGCAAACCAAGCTTGTTGAACTAAAGGGCAAGTACAAGTATCAAACTAAATAATATGTTCCTATTTGAGGTTGTCAAGTACCCCAATAGCATCAACACAGGTCGATTCACCTTGGATGGAATCTTAAAATACCCCAAGATTTTTCAACTACTATTGGAATAAAATTGGTCCGAACAAATGAGAGGTTGGGGGAGACTGAAGTTCCAAGCATGACTCTACTTTTATCTGTTTGGTTACCACTAGACATACTAGATTATATAATGAAAAATAGATTTGATATTCTTAGATCAAGAATATATTATGTATTATGGTGGGGGCGAGGTGGGGGTTGGAGAGAGAGAGGGGTAAATGAGAGGCTTTGGTTTTAATTTTTGTTAATTTTACCAATTTTCTCCCATTTAAATAAAAATTCTGAACATGTTCATTAATGGTACCCGCATAAACAAACTTTAACAGTTTATGATGATTAATCCTAAACAACTCTCGAGCTGTTTATAAATTTATGTTTATAGTGATTTATTTTATTGAGAAATAGGGGTCATAAATCATACCAAAAAAATCTATTTATGTTTATGTGTCAGATAAACGTAAATTTAAACTATACCAAAGTGACCCTTAAGTGGTTGATAAACTATTTATTGATCACTCTTCCTTAAACGGACAGTAATTTAAAACCCTCAAATTTGCTATATGGTTCACAATTTTGTCTCTTATAGACACTAAATTTTGTCATCTTGGGAATTATACTAGCAATAATGATTCGAGTTTACAACAATCTCATGAGAAATCTTAGTCTCAGAATTTACAAAGTTTCTCTTAGGAAATGATCGAAATGTTTTTACCATTAATTTAATTACTTTCAAATCTTCCCAAATCAATCCCAAACTTTGTAAACGAATGTGTTCCATTATTAGAAACTATGTCCTAAAAAATTGTATGAAAACGATTTGATTTAACCATCACTTTATGCAAATTGTTATATATCAATTGAAGTGTCGAGGAGACCTTATCCTTAGGTATACTATACATCTCAAGACCTTTCCAAAGACACCTGAAGATTGAAAGATATTGTCGTCCAAAATTTATGGCAAATGTTTTATTTCGGACACTCTGGGAAACCACCTCATTTTCTACCATAACTAGACACCTCATCAATTTCTCTCTTCTCCCATATTCTTCACCCCTTAATTACTAAAATACCCTCCCTTTTCCTTCCTCTGTCTAGCGCTACCAAACCCCATCCCGCGCCCCTTTTTCCTCCCTTTTTCTAGCTACAATACCCCCATCCCATTCCCCTTTTCTTTTTTGTTTTTGTTTTTCTTCTCTTTTTTGAGCTACCAAACACCATCCCCTCCCCCTTTTTCCTCCTCCTTTCTAGCTACCTCATCCCCTCCCTTACCCCTTTGCCTATATATTCTCAAGTCCGGCCACCTCCCCTTGGTTGCTTTCCCTCTCCTTATTTGTTTTTCCCCAATGTAATGTCTCCCCTCTTTAGTTGCTTCCCCCGACCCCCTTTCTTTAGTTATCCCATCTCTTTAGTTGCTCCTCCTCTCTACTTACTTTCCTCTCTTTAGTTGCTCTGTTCCCAGAAAATACCCACAGCCTTACTCCCCCACCCCATTTTCTTTCTAAAGCAATACCTACACCCTCACACTCTTACCTATTCGGACCTTTATCCGCTCCATTTCTCGGGCAGCGTCATTTCTTCAAGTTCCTCAAATAGAGGGGATAAAAATGACTACCTTACCCTTGCCTGAACACACTGCCCGGATGGGGTCCACCTCTCTCTATTTGAGGAACTTTGGAAAATGAAGCGGGCAGGAAATGGAGCAGATAAAAATACTTACCTATCCCCCTCATTTTCAAAAATAGCACCCACTCGCTTACACAACCTTACCCCCACATGTCCATCATTCCCAAAAAAATACACACCCTCACTTTTGGGTTTTTTTATCTGTTGCATTTCATGCCTGCTCCATTTTCCCAAGTTCCTCTGGGCAGGTCCAACCCCCTCTCTCTCTCTCTCTCTCTCTCTCTCTCTCTATTAGAGACATTTGGGGAAATAGAGCAGATAATTTTCCCTTTTCCTTCTCTTTTTGTAATAACCCTCTCATCTCACTCATAATATATAGTCCACTACCCATGTAAAATACTATCCAAACCCATTTTGTACATACATAGTATACTCATATATACACACTACCCACCAACTATGTGAAGCCCTAAAGGAGGAAATAAAGAAGAAAAGAGAGAGAAAAATGTTATTTTCTTTCAATTAATGGAAGCCAAACCTCCCTCTCCCCCAACCCAGTTACCAGTACAACCCTTGTAGAGATACCCCTGGACACAAGGAACTAAGTATCTGAGATTCCCTTTTGGCTTCAGAATCGTGTCAGGCGTTTTCGGAGCAATTGGGGCCCACACCTCTGAGTTGGTACATTTTCCCAAGTAAACCGGAAGTTAGCGTCGGAACTCTTTGCTTCCATTTTTATTTTCATTTCATTTAAAGTGTATGTTGATACTTACTTAAACATGTTATGCAGTTGTAAATACATACTTTCATTTTTACCAAAAAAAAAAAAATACATACTTTCATTACATGTTTTTCTAATTTATTTGTGAATAATTAGTTTCATTTCCAGCATTTTAGTATGTCTGTATAAATTGCTTGAAATAGTTTACCAGTAATTTAGATTTTTTTTCCAAGTTCATGCATATATGTTAGTTAACCTAGGTTTGTAACCAAAATTAAAATATTCATTTTAACTAGATTAATTAGGTGTACACAATGCATGTATAAACAACAATGTACAATAAGAGTTTGTTCTAGAAAGACCGGTTTCAGTTAGATGTAAGCATTATTTGACACTTATCCAGTGATCTGGGTATACTTGCCATCAAGTTGGAGTTAACATAGTCTCCCTCCTGCAAATGAGGGATCTCATTTGTGGGTCATAGACCCTATTCTACGTGGTGACTCCTTATCACGCATCATCATCATCATCATCATCTCATTTGAGTGTGCTCGGATCTCCCTAATCCATTGTACCTTCATCTCTCCACTTAACAACATCACATGACAAATCAATGGGCATGAAATATTAACACTGTCATAATCCAATCCTAATTTATTCAACTGTGGATTGGATGTAAAACTTTGCTAAAATATTCTTAAATATAATCATTTATAAAAATAAAGGTCGTGCTTGGTGCATTGGTCAAGTGCTCACTTGCTGAACGCTTGGTCACGGGTTCAAGTCCTGGAAACAACCTCTCTGAAAACAAGGGTAAGGCTGTGTACATTTGACCTTCCTTACACCCTGCTAAACGCAGGAGCATTGTGCACTGAATACGGCATTTTTATAATTATTTATAATAAAATCATTAGTAACCATTTTACAAAATTATCATTGAGCTCGGAATTAATTTTATTCATTTATAGTCAATGGATTCCCAGTTGATATTCTTCCTCTTAAGGAAATGAAATCTTTATTGAGAATCTCTCTCATTCACAGATGAACATTGTAAATCTAACACACAAATAATTAGTCACTATAAAAAATTAACTTTTAATACACCAAAACACACAACATTGCAACTACAATGGTGCAAATCTCTCAAGCTAGAGATCAAAGCACCAATGATGAGAGTTTCGTTACTAAATTCCATACAAGACTCCCATAATGATAAGATTTGTTACATAGAACATATAAATACTTACATACTTATATTTTTAGAATCTCATTCACAAAAAATAATTATAGTGTAACAATTCTATGAACTAAAGACTTAGTTCAGTCCTTACTTCCAATCAGCTTAACGCTTAAGCTAAGAAGTCCCTAGTTGCATACCGCTTAACGTTTAAGCTAAAGAAATAAACCATCATGCATAAAAAGATAAAAATTAATATTAATTTAAACTTTTTAAATTAGATTTAATGGAATTTATATCTTAAGACATTTACAACATTTGGTAAGTCAGAAACTATGGGAACCAACGATGGGAGATGAGGGTTACGTGAGACTAATAGCTCATAGGCTCTCATAGCTTTTGGACGGTGACGTTACAGGCTAACCGTCATCTTTATAACGTATGATCCGGGAAAAAAATTTGCTGCTACGCTCATATCAGGAATGTTCCTACTACAAAGCTAGCAGCCAAGGAAATGGAATAATTCACTTCCTCTTTGGATTCATAAATACCCTCTTAGGTTTTTGTATTTTCTGGAATATCACTTGAAATCCCATTTCCTTTGATGCCAGCCTTGTAACAGAAACATGCCTGCAACTAGTGTAACAGCAAAATTTCGTCGGATGATCCGTTCCCATTTGTCATTACTTCATTACCCTATTTCAGCATCATTTAAGGCCCAGTACAGTCAAAACTCTATATATAGAAGCAGTTGAAATTATGACTGCAGAGAGCTCAAGTTAGTACTTACTACCGCGGTAACTACTTCAAACCACGGCGCCACCACTAATGGCAGGAGCAAAAGCGGGTAAGAATGCAACTAATGGGGCACCGGAGAATCCAGTACCAGCTTTTGAGTTGCCGGAAAAACGCCGTACTAAGAAGTATGCTCTCTGCTGTGCCACCCTAGCTTCCATGTGTTCAGTTTTATTGGGTTATGGTAAGTATTTATTCAGTTCAACTTAAAATTAATCATCTTTTTTCTTCTTTTATCTTCTTTTTATCTTTTCGATGCGACACGAGATTAAATGTCATCTTCTTCATCTTCTTTATCTTTTTTTTATCTTCTCTCTTGCTCAGATATTGGAGTAATGACGGGAGCTGCACTTTACATCAAAGAAGACCTCAACATAAGTGATACACAAATAGAACTCCTAATTGGAACCCTAAGCCTCTACTCTCTTATTGGATCAGCGGCAGCTGGAAGGACATCTGATTGGATCGGACGTCGCTACACCATAGTCTTTGCGGCTGTAATCTTCTTCGTAGGAGCCCTCCTGATGGGTTTCGCCCTAAATTATGCCTTCCTCATGGTAGGCCGTTTCGTGGCTGGAATCGGCGTTGGCTACGCTCTCATGATCGCTCCTGTCTACACGGCAGAGGTGTCACCCGCTTCGTGCCGTGGCTTCTTAACTTCTTTCCCCGAAGTCTTCATCAACGTTGGAATCTTGCTGGGCTACGTCTCTAACTTCGCCTTCTCTAGGCTTCCACTTCATTTGGGCTGGCGTCTAATGCTCGGAATCGGAGCGATTCCGTCGGTGTTTTTGGGAGTTTGTGTACTCACCATGCCCGAGTCACCGCGTTGGCTTGTCATGCAGGGTCGACTCGGCGATGCCAAACGGGTTCTCGACAAGACCTCCGATTCCTTAGAGGAGGCCCGGCTGCGACTCGCTGACATCAAGGAAGCAGCAAGGATTCCGGCGGAATGCACCGATGATATCGTGGCTGTACCGAAACAGAGCCACGGCGAAGGTGTTTGGAGAGAGATCTTCCTCCACCCCACACCGGCCGTGCGACGTGTCGTGGTCGCTGCCGTCGGTATTCATTTCTTCCAACCAGCCACGGGGAATGGTGCCGTAGTGTTGTACAGCCCACGGATCTTTGAGAAGGCCGGGATCACTAGTAAGAACAAGAAGCTTTTAGCAACCGTGGCCGTCGGATTCGTGAAGACTATCTTCATCTTGATATCCACCTTCTTCGTAGACAAGGTTGGACGGCGAGTTCTGCTTTTGAGCAGCGTGGGAGGGATGATTATCTCATTGGCTTGTATCGGGTTCGGGTTAACGATGGTGGAAACCCACCCGGATGAGAAGATGGTGTGGGCCATGGTTCTGTGTGTAACGATGGTGTTGGCCTACGTGGCGTTCTACGCCATTGGAATGGGACCTGTCACGTGGGTTTACTGCTCGGAGATATTCCCGTTGAGGCTAAGGGCGCAGGGGTCGAGCATTGCCGTGGCTGTGAATCTTGTCACGGCCGGGGTGACAAACATGACCTTCATATCTCTGTACAAAGCCATCACCATCGGTGGTAGCTTCTTCTTGTTTGCCGGAATATCAACAATGGCATGGGCATTCTTCTTTACATTCCTGCCGGAGACGCGAGGGAAAACCCTGGAAGAGATGGAGGGTCTTTTTGGCAAGTTCAACTGGAGGGCCTCCTTCAAAAACAAAGGCAACAGCAAGGGCAAACAAGCCACTGCCACCACTATTGGTGACGTTCAGTTTGTCACTAGTGGATAAGGCTTAGTCAATTCGACTTTGACTCATTGCATTGTTGGAAAACAGTAATTATTAAATAAATAAAAAAATTAATATTAAGAGTTAATGCCTTGGCAATCGAACTGTAACGTGGCTCCAATGCAGGAGAACTTTGAAACAAGTACGACCTTCAGACCTCCGATACAAAAGTCAAGGGAATCTTCACCTTTATCCTCTCAATTACACTGTCCGTACTTAACGTCATTTACATCTAATAGAGGGAGGTGGACCCCAAAAGAACCCCACTTCAGGCAGTGTGTTCGGGCAGGTGGTAGGATAGTCATTTCTACCTCCTTTGTTAGATGTACTTGACGTCAAGTACGGGCAGTGTAATTGAGAGGATAAACAATCCCGAATTTTTCTCCTCTCAGGTTTTCTACACGATCAGGTTTGTAGGTTCCTCTCATAGGGAGGGCGAAAATGACGACCTCACCTCACTCGGACAGTGTGTTCAGGTAGGGGGTGAGGTCGTCATTTCCGGTCCTCTATGAGAGGAACCTACGAACCTAATTGGGCAGGGAACCTAAGAGGAGTTAAGTCCATGAAGTGATGCCGTTAAGTCTTGCTGGTTACTTTCCTTGAGATCGTATGCTCATCTTAGAGTATGTAATCATGCATATAGTCCTTCTAATCATAATTTCAAAGCCGGGGTTTGATTAGGGTGAGCCATTAAACATTGGGTCAATAGTCATGTAGAATAGATTAAGATAAAAAATGGTGAGACTAGACCATAAATCCGAGTCAAATAAGACTTAGTATTTTTATCTAAGTCATGACAAACTTAACAAATATAGTCATTTTTTAGAAAAATCATATAGTTGATTAAAATCATATAGCCGATTCACTTAGAAACTGAATTGAGTAAAATAATCAATCCATATTCTAAACCAATAAGAAACCCTCAATTCCTCGATTCCCTTCTCTTGTTCAATGGTGTGAACTCAAAATGCAATGATTTGTGATTCTTCTATTTTTTTCTTCCTAGTTTTCCCATATTTATTGTATTAAAAAATAAAAAAAAGTGACCCATTGTTGCACTCACTTATTTGACCATGTTGGAACACTATAGAGTTGTTCTCATCAATAAACGATAGAAGAAAACCTTAAAAACTTGTAAAAAGAAAAAGGGAAAATGTTCATTGGTGGGGGGTGGGGGGCTCGCCCAGACATAGTGGGAGGGCGAAATGATTGCTCTGCCCCCGATCAAAAATGGAAATCCCACCTTCGAGATGCCACTCTACCTGCTTTTATTGGCTGCCACACACACATGGCCCCTGTGCTCCCCGCAGATAACTACTCCTCAATAAAAATAAAAATAAAATAAAATAAAAAGTAGAAGGTATCATGGAGTGAGAAACCAATGTGGAGAGAGAGGGAGACAAAGACATCTTAGGAAGTGATATTTAACATGTTGGTCCTCTACTTATAGAGAGAGATACCTCTTGGACATACTTGTCCAAGGAGGCCAATGGTTATATCTCTTGTAGAGACATTCCAAGAAAAAGAGTCACTGTCGATTGATAACCTGGCGAGCCCGTTGATCGGCTTTTCCAATTTTAGGAACCTCATTTTATCACCCGAGACGTGCACGACAATAATGATCGAATTCGATTGGATAGTGTGAAGTGTCTATTTTTATGGATATGGAGATATTGTATCAATCTCATCTAATGTTTTGAACTATCTTAACTTGCCAAGAAAGATAGCTCTAAAAAATAACCAAAATACCCCTAAAAAAGTGTTGTCCCCATTCCTTGTGAGAGTCTGTAACTCTCTCTCTCCTCCAAAGTATTTGATTTGAATCGTAATGTCCAATCCTAGTGCTCTTCTAAATGGTGAAGAAGCAAAATCATAAAGGGAAATAATTGTTTATTTAGTAAATCATTTTCAAAATGAATAATTACATAATAAAAATTATGTACCAACCTTCCACTAATCAATACCATCATTCATAGTGTATGTCCATATCAAAGTGTCTGAGTACATGATCGGAATCGCAAAATTTGATTTAAAGATTTTTGAAATCATACATATAAATAACATTTTATGAGAATAAATTTTGCAAACCATTTCTAAAACGGTATAGGATCCTGATTCTCATTCGACCATCTACAGACAATCTCTCTTTCTCGATGTTATCCAATCGAGTAATAAAAACCTTGTTGGGTGACTATTTCACTCATAAAATGTTTACCCGCACCTGGCATACCAATTATATGTAGACCATAGGACCTTAGTCATTGATATAACAAATATGTCTAGGCGTACACAATGTAACGACCATATGATAAGGGTACCCAATCCAAACCCTAATCGTGATTCTAATTTAAAGTGTAAACTTATGGACACAAACAGCTCAAAAAGTTCATATCGCATGTACTAATATTAAAACAAAACAAATTAACGGTTCAATATAAACCAGACCAGGTTTGATAGACACATAAATCCAACAGTGACTTCTGTGAATTTTGATTTGAAGAAGTGCCCAGGATCAAAGACAAGACCTCATCCACACTTCTTCTATTAACTAGATTGATATCCATACTTTTAAACGAATGGTGGTATTGAAGACTCTAATATTTCTCATCTTCCAGGTTTTGACTATTCTCTGTTGCTCCTCCTTTATAGTTTTAGAAACTCTACCCTACTTGTTGATCTATGCAAAAGGGAGAGAAAAAAAAAAAACAAAAATGCTTTGATCTGATAATGATCTCGTAAGAAATGGTGAAGCAAACCAAACTTGTTGAACAAAAGGGCAATAATTGAGTACTTATTCCACTAAATCAAGGGCTTGCCTACGACCATAACCAGTACAAGTTTCAAACTAAATACTATGTTTGTATTTGAGATTGTCAAGCACCCCAATAGCATCAACACAGGTCGATTCACCTTGGATGGAATCTTAGAATACCACAAGATTTTTCACCTTACTATTGGAATAAAATAGGTCCGAACAACTGAGAGGTTGGGGGGGAGACTGAACTTCCAAGCATGACTCTTATCTCTATCTGTAAAATGGTCAAGTTACGCACATCAGTTCTCCACGTGGCTTTCTACCTAGAAGAAAGGGTTAAGGGTCTCTGTGTGGTCCCAAAGAGAAATGTGCTTTCACAGGCTGACACGTTCACATGTTTAGTTTTGATTTTCTTGATCCTTAAAGTTGCATGCATCATCTGTTTGTCTTTGTTTTACATTATATGCACCTCACAAAAACAAAACACGTGCTTTTGAAAAATTGGACCTACATGTAGCCCATAAGATCAGTTTCGGTGTCCTGAAAATAGAAAGAGAGGGTAAGTCTTTTTCTTGTGTTAGGTACTAGAGAAGGTGGGGTGAGATTATTGAGAAGATAGAATCCACATGTTGGTGGGGTTTTGTTGAGTGAACATATTGAGATAAAGTTGAAGTAAAGTTACTTTTCCCATGAACAATAATTGATGATAATTTGAATAGTAAAGGGGTGAGATTGAAAATGGAAAGCACCTTCAAGGCTTTTGCCGCCTACTATATTTGTCGATTTCTTCGAATGGTCCATCTATACACTCTCTCTTTTCCCTCTTCAATGGCCAGACCTGTCTGCCATAACCCTAAAACTAAAATAGTAAGAGTGAAACGTAATGGAAAGTTGGGAATTGGTATCCTAAAGGCCTTAAGTGTGAAACATAAAACAGTAATAATGTAAAGTGTAAATGTTAAGGTGGAATACATTATATCGTAAAAATAATAATAATAATAATTAATAACTGATAAAATCATAGTCAGGCAAGGATGGGCTCGACCCGAGGTCTCAGCCTTGGCCTTATTCGACCCTGACCTCGTGCCTGAAAAATGGAACCCTAACCCACCCTCTTGGTTGAAAAATCTGACCCAGGCCTTGTTAGGACTCAAAGCGGGCTCTGAATGACAGGCCAAACTTGTATCCCTAATTTTAATAATCGGATCAGGATTGATCTCGGTCAATATCCATCTAGATCACACTTAATCAATCGGAATTGCCCAAAATTGATTTTGATCTTGAAAACCTTATGAAGGTTGATCTACCAAAAGCCCAAAATTGAGATGTGCCGGATTTGCTGCTATATTTTACTATCCTTTATTTTCCCTAAAAATATTTCTTTGAATCCAAACATATCCTCTCTAATGACATTTAACCATCAGAGTTAACTTCTATTAGAAACCAATTGGTTCAATGTGGGTTGGCCACTTGTGGCTCTTATACGCGATAGTTGGAGTACCCACAACCAATGTGGGATTATTACCTCAATACACCCCCTTACATGCAGGTCTCTTCTGGACTCTATAATCGTGGGTGGAGCAGGGCCTATCATTGTGTATGGTAAGTGTGATCACATGTTTTTTTTTTTTTTTTTGGAGACAGGAGGGGTTTCCGACTTTAGGCCGACTAAATCCCCCCTGGGCTCGTACATGACCCCTGCGCCACGCACGAATCGGGAGCTTCTGGGCCCTAGTGAGCCTCAGGCGGGTGGCCCCAAGAAATTATGCAGCGGCGAAGGTTTGATCACGAGACATCGCTTCCTGAGGCGGAGTCTCATGTCCCCTCCAAGCCAGCTGCGCTAACCCCTTGGGGTTAAGTGTGATCACATGTTATATGAAAGTATTAAATGAAATATTTTTAAATGATTACAAGATATGAGATGAGAACCTAATATTGAGTTTCCAAGAAAGAGAACTCCTTATTCGAGCAATAATCTCCCACTGTCATACATGGGTGTGGGGACACCTTTGTAGACACTTGATTTTTGTCATCCTCCTGGCGATGACGATACACGGAGTATCGGTAATTTCTGTCTCGAACACTAAAAAATAATAAATAATAATAATAAAAATAGATTGCCCAGGTCTTGGCCCAAGGAAGTCTACTGGGTCAAACCCATAAACATCTTTGAGAGTTTAACCTAACAGGGGCAAAAAGGAAAAATAAAAAGAGAAAGCAATTTCTAAAATTCAAAAGAAAAAAATAGAAAAAATAATAAAACCTTAACATATTAAAGGGTAGGGTAAAAAAGGAAAACAAAAACAAGAAGAAATTTTTAAACCAAAAAGATGCGAGGGTAAAACAGAAAAAAATTTTAACTATCCAGGGTTAAAATCGGAAAGAGAATTTTAATAAAAAGGAAACCTAAACCAAAAGGATGAAAGGGAAAACTGATTAAACAAAGGTCAAAAACCTATACTAGGAAAGAGCTTTTAAAAAGAAGGAGGGGAATTGAAAAAAGAAACAGAGAGAGTGACAACACGAAGAGAAAAATACGGATAAGAGAGGGAGGAATTAGAAGAGAAAAGAGGGATACAGAAGAGAGAGGATTCAAAAAAAGAAACAGAGAGACTTCTTTGAGCCGAGATTTCTCTGAGCCGGGGAAGACAACATCGCCACGCTGTTCTTGAGTTGCAGCCCTTAATCAACCATACCAGTTACTCATTAAGCCCTTCTTCTCTATCCACTGAAACTCCCTGCAACCCATCACTCCAACCAATTTTTCTGATTTTTCTTACTACCTACCACAGATCACCCGTTTCTTTCCCCTGAAATCCGTGGTTCTTACAGCCCTTTCGACTCTGGTGCTTGTATGTCATTGAAGAGGATCTGTGGATTCAGAGAATTCTTAACTGGGCGGCTAGCTCAATACTCCCTAGTCAACTCTGCCCTCGTCCCTCTCTCAAAAAGAGCTGAAAGACACAAAGATATGGCTGAAGGAGGAAATCACTACAGTGGTGTTTCTGCTGTGCCAGAGAATCCTACTACCCCTCTTGTATTGCAGGGCAAACGGAAGAGAAACAAGTTTTCCATAATTTCTGCAATTTTAGCTTCAATGGTTTCTATTTTACTAGGCTATGGTCAGTACTTCTGGCTCAACACTCCCTGTTCGTGTTTCTGCTTTCTTCTCTAATTTAGTCTGTTCTTGTTCTTCTTCATTCAGATACTGGTGTGATGAGCGGAGCCTCAATTTTCATCAAAGACGATCTAAAGATAAACGACACACAAATAGAAATTCTAGTGGGAATCATCAACGTCTGCTCCCTACTAGGCTCTGCCGTTGCTGGACGGACCTCCGACTGGATCGGTCGTCGCTACACCATCGTCTTTGCTTCTGTAATCTTCTTCGTAGGAGCTTTACTTATGGGTCTAGCTCCAAACTTCGCATGGCTCATGGTGGGTCGAATAGTCGCCGGAATCGGCGTCGGTTTTGCTCTTATGATCGCTCCGGTTTATACCGCAGAGATTGCTCCGGCAACTGCTCGAGGCTTTTTAACATCGTTCCCTGAAGTCTTCATCAACGCCGGAGTCTTACTTGGCTACATCTCCAATTATTCTTTCGCTAGGCTTCCCGAACACCTCAGTTGGCGACTCATGCTTGGAGTTGGAGGGATTCCTTCGGTATTATTAGCATTTGGGATACTCATCCTGCCCGAGTCACCGCGTTGGCTCGTTTTACAGGGTCAACTCGGTGAAGCTAGGCGAGTACTCATTAAGACATGTGATTCCAAGGAAGAAGCCGAGTTAAGACTCGCCGAGATCAAGACCGCCGTTGGCATACCAGAAAATTGTGAGGACGACGTAGTAACTGTATCCAAACGCAGCCATGGTGAAGGTGTATGGAAAGAGCTCCTACTCCGACCAACACCATCTGTTCGTCGTGTCTTAATCGCAGCCGTTGGTTTATTCTTCTTCCAGCAAGCGTCGGGGATAGATGCTGTAGTGTTGTACAGCCCACGCATCTTTGAGAAGGCCGGGATTAAGAGGAAGAATGATCTGCTGGGAGCGACTGTGGCCGTTGGATTTAGTAAGACAGTTTTCATCTTGGTGGCTACGTTTCTATTAGACAAGATCGGACGGCGGCCGCTGCTTCTTGTAAGTGTAGGAGGTATGATCGTGTCTCTGTTGGGATTAGCATCAGGTTTAATGGTGGTTGATCACTCGGAGAAGAAGCTTATTTGGGCCATAGTTTTGTGTGTGTTTATGACGTTATCGTTTGTAGCTTCGTTCTCAATGGGGTTTGGACCCATTCCTTGGGTGTATGGTTCGGAGATATTCCCTGTACGACTGCGGGCGCAGGGTGTGAGCATAGGCGTGGCGGTGAACAGGGTGACAAGTGGGGTTATAGGCATGACGTTCTTATCACTGTACAAGGCCATCACCATCGAAAGGACCTTTTTTATGTTCGCGGGGATAACCGGAGTAGCGTGGATGTTCTTCTACACGTTCCTACCCGAGACGCAAGGGAAAACCTTAGAAGATATGGAAGGATTGTTTAGTACAAGTAGGTTTAAGTGGAAATTATCCATGAAGAAGGATAATGACGTTGCAGAAAACCATAATTAGTATAATATGTAGTACTTAATTTGGAACTTTGAAGGGGACTTTTCTAAGCTTAAATTGATTGCTTGTTGTATCAAAAATTTAAAAAAAAACAAATGAAGAAAAGGAATGCTAACTGGTCGTGTACTTTTCGCCTTTCCGGGGGGGGGGGGTGTAGGTCATTTCGCGCTCGACTCTATCTTGGTGCAGGTACATGCCACGCTGAGTGACTAGTTAGCATTATTTATTGATTCTGAAGAGTTATTAAGAGGCCATAGGGGTCGAAGGCCTATACGAATCGTCCTACCTTGCCCGTTAATCTACATTATTGACGGGGCTTCAACGAACCAGTGAGTTCATGTGGGGGTTCGGGGCCAATACACCCGAGAAAAAGATTTTAGGGCTATATGGGTATTGGGGTAAAATTCGGTGATAAAGCACAGAATCACCTCACCAATTAGAACTGCCACGTGGTTGACTTGAGGTCATCCCAAGAACCGAACCGAACTGAATCAGAAACCGGGCCGACCTGATCTCTGTCACGTCGCATGGCTGGGTCGAGCACTTTGTTGAGCCCGCGACACATCATCCATGCCGACCTCCTTGGCCAAGCATACACAGGACGGCCTAGGCCGAGGTGACTGACGAACTCGACCTCCCTAGCCGAGCATGCACAGGACGGTCAAGGCCGAGGTGGCCGCCGAGATCAACCTCTCATGGCCGAACTCCATGGCCGAGCCCTCCACTAAGGTCATCACAAAGGCCTGCCGAGAATCGCGGAGCCACGTCAACACCGCCCAAGTATCCCGGGATAAGGATCGAGCCACGATTCCTACACGATATTGAATCATGCTCCCATTGGGACTCTTACCTTAACAGGAGTCCAACCCCAAAAATAGCTCTCCACTCCGTTCTACGTGAAAGAGCCTTCCAAAAGAAGAACTCCTACCATACTAGGACTCTTCCAACCGCCTCACCTCATCCACACTCTATAAATACCCAGGTATGGAGCACAATTCCACATCTGACTTTCACTACGCTGTTACGCTGTTGCACTGGTGATCTAACTTGAGCGTCGAAGAGTCCTAGGCCAGAGCCACACCGGCTCTCTTGTGCTCATCACTTGGTTTTTGCAGGCTCATCCGTGGGCGAACCAAGCATCGGAGGTTTCCATCCGCAACATTCGTGTATAGAGTTGTGCTATAAATTTTTAGCAATGGTTCTTTCTCTACAATGCAATCTGAGAGAGGTGTGAGGACGATCAGCTATAACTCTATTCTCCATTGATAATGGAGCATAGCTCATCTCACCATTGGTGTAGGTAATCTTACTGAATCACGTAAATCCTTGTATGCATTATGTGATAGTTTATTTGATTTCCATTCGTTTTTTGCATCATTATAGGTTTCATTTGATCCCAAGTTTTCAACCCTCTTACAACTAGAGAGTCAATGGTTGCACAACATGTGGTGGAACCAAGATTGAATAAGAGCCTATCTTCCATAAACTCTCAACTAACATAACCAATCTAAATTACACATTTTCACAAATAAAATAAAAGCCAGAAACAATATGAATAATAAAACAATGCAAAGGGGCAATTTTTATTCTTAAAAAGGGGAAAGGAAGAACCTCAGCTGAACCATTGGTCTTCAAGTAGTGCTACGGAGAGAGAGCCCCTGCTCCAAGAACTGTAACAAACATTACTGGCAAGCAAGGCGAAGTTATGATAGGCCTTCCATAACTCCCAAGAGCCCAAAAGGCCCACTAAGCACGGGGAGACAGCTTTTGCTCCAAGACTTGCAACCCAAACACTACTATTATGGCGAGCAAGGACTAGTAGAGATAAGCCTTCTACAGGTACCAAGATCCCATAAGGCCCACCAAGCAAAACAGAGCCCTATTACAACTTGAGAGTCAATGGTTGTCTTAAGCATGCACAGGGACCAAAAGATCACCAGACCTGAAACCAATACACCCGCAGAGGGATACTTATGGAAACATATTGGAAAGGTGGTAAGTGGTTACTTCTCAAAGGTACTTCACCTGCATGTACGTTTAGATGATTCATTCTCTATACCATCTTGGGCTTGGTGGATTTGTGGCCACTTCATCAATTTATCAAGAGAAAACCTAGTTTTTTATCACACGTTTTTTTATTATCACGTGTGATAAAGATGAAGAAAAATCCAAAAGAAAATAAAAGAAATAGGGTTTTCATCAAATGCCCCCCAAACTTTCATTAATTTCAAATGCACTCTTACTTTCCAAACTATGTAACACTCTAGTCCTCCCCGTTAGTTTTTGATGTTATGTTCTAATGTCTAGCATTTTTTGAATGGTTAGACCCCATTTTGCCCTTGAACATGGTTAGACCATTTTACCCTTGATAGGGTAAAGGACTAGAGTTGTGGCAATATGGAAGGCAACTTGATTGTCGCAATATATAAGCATAGGAACCATCTAAGGAACACCAAAGGTCAGGGTAATCTAACACTTCTTGTTGAGTATAACCCCTTCACAACAAGGCAAGCCTTGTAGCGTTCAATAGTGCCATCAGCTTTCTGCTTGACCTTGTACATTCATTTATAGCCGATTGAAGATTTACTTGCAGGGAGAGCCTGCAAAGTCCAAGTATTATTCTGTTCAAGGGCAGAAAGTTCGGCCTTCAAGGCAATCTCTTCCAATAGATGTGATCCGCCAATATCTCCAATGACATTTAACCACCAAACCGCTCCAATGACACCATCCACGGGGAGTGGGGACCACCTCTGGGCACCCCATGGATGGTGGGAGATTGACTCTAGTGGTTAAATGTCATTGGAGAGGATCTTGATTCTGAGAAATATTTTCAAGGAAAATAAAGGATAGTGAAATATAGCAGCGAGGGCATTTTTTTTTTTCTTAATCGTTTTCTAAAAAAAAAAATGCCTTAGTACGTGTTCCCAACTCCGGAGCCGATAGCGATTAGGGTTTGTTTTCCTTTTCTTCCCTCCGCCGCTTACTGTGTGTGTTAGTTTCTTTCTGATGTTGTGCATGTATTATCTCCGCGATTGTGCGTGTTTCTGTCTGCCTTAGTGCGTGTTCCCAACTCTTGATCTCCTCCTCAACTTTTCCGCCATGATTATCTATCTCACCAATGAATAAGATACCGACGACGACGATGATGCCGCTGCTGATAAGCCGACCTAGGGACAGCGCTCATCGCCCATTGTGGCCATCTTCTTTCCTACAATGGCAAAAGCGCTGCACCGACATCAACTCCCTTGCAATGCTTTTGGCATTTGCATGTTGTTCAAGGTAAAGTCAATAGAAGACGACTGTGATTCGACCGTCGGTGATCTTCTAGCACCAATTGTTGGAATATCTTTGGCATCTGGCGAGTTTGCAACTTCCAACAAGCTGATCGATGTGATTCAAGCTCTCGAAGTTGATGTATCTCTGACGAAGCAAAAGAAGGCCAAGAATCAGCAGGAGCTCATGTCCAAAAGCTCACCACATCTTCCCCATGCCCTACGCCCTACTCCCATCTTGACTACCACCGCCGCCAACCATATCCCTACCCCTTCCTAGGGGTGTAAATGAATAGCCGAAATCCGTTTTCGTATCCGTGTCCGTATCCGTTTAGTACTATCCGAATCCGTCCGAAAGCTAAACGGATGCGGATATGGATAGGCTATAGCTATCCGAAAAGCTATATTTACATGTAAACGCATAAAATATCCGATCCGTATCCGTTTAGCACTATCCGAATCCGTCCGATAGCTAATCGGATGCGGATGCGGATATAGCACTATACGAGCCGAATCCGATCCGTTTACAGCCCTACCCCTTCCTCTCCCTGAAGTCCCCCCCCCTATGTGGATTGTTGGGGTGTTTTGCCATTGCCGGCAAACATTCTCTTTTGGTGTGATCCAAAATCCAAAATCTGGTTTTAGTTTTTGTGTTCTATCTGGAGAACACCGAGGGGCTACTAGAGGGTTATTCTTTTCTTTTTATTCGTGTGTTTGCAGGTGATGCAGACTATGGTGCTGATGGCACTGTGGTTATTGTCGGCTCGGATGATCCAACGGTCAGTTAATCTTCACCAACCACCTTCTGTCTACAAACGTCGCTCCACTCACCGATCCAGTAGATCCTTGCAGATATGTTCGAAAGTAGGTTGTGGCAGCATCTTTGGTGGTCTTCTTGCCATCAATCGAAGTTCCACTCGTCGCTCCATCAGATCTTTGCCTATCCGGCATGTCAGTTTGAAAGTAGGATGTGCATGGCAGTATGTCGATGTGCGTGAGCAATGTGGATTTGTTCTTTTTGACACGTATGAGGACTCCTTTCTTGGCACGTTAGTGCATGCGCCTAAACTTAACTATGTTTACAACTTGTTCTCTAGGGAAGTGTTTGTGAACTAACCCCTAGCCTAGATGACCCAGTCAATGGCATGTGAGACTGGATCAATTTCCACTCCTTGGTTTTGGATACTGTATATATCTATTCCTTGTATTTATCATGTCCTTTATCTATTTTAAGTATTTGGAATTCTTTTGTTTGGCGTTGGACACGCATAAATGAATAGCCTCTTTCTACCCAAAAAAAAAAAATGAGAGGGTATTTTTTCTTTGGTTTCTATCAAAGACAAAATTTTGCTGCTACACTTGTAGCAGGAATTTTAAGATCATAAAGGGTATTATGGAAAATATAAAAACCTAGGAGAGTATTTATGAATCCAAAAAAAAAGTAAATTATTCATTTCCTTGGCAGGTAACCTTGTAGTAGGAAACATTCCTGCTACACGTTTTTGGTAAAATTCCTGCTACAAGTTTAAGAGTAAAAAAATTTCCTCTATCAAAACTTGGATTACTTTGTTGAAACATTAACATGGATGAAGTGATATCTTTCGAAAAAAAATATAATAATAACAATCATTGAGTTCACTTGTTTTCGAGTCTGGCATAAATGAAACCTATGGTGTTTCAATCATGGAGACTGAAGATCAAAACCCAATGCCAAGACTTTGAAACGAAATCCAACACGTCTCAATTTTGGGCTTTCGAAAAGGTTCACAAGGTTTTCAAGATCAAAATCAATTTTCATTACAAAATAGGGACAATTCCGATCGATCCAATCCAATTTAGGGCGATCTTGATAGATATTGACTGAGACCGATTCTGATCAGATAACTAAAACTAGGGATGCAAATTTGGCCAGGTCAGCCTAATCCTGCTTTGAGCCCGAACAAGGTTAGGGCCAGATTTTTCAAACAAGAGGACAGGTTAAGGTTCTATTTTTCAAGCACGAGGTCAAGGTTGGATAGGACCAAGGCTATGCCCGGCCCGGCCCGGCCTGCCCTAGCCCGACCATGATTTTATCAGTTATTAATTATTTAGTTATAAACAGAATTTATAACTGGACGTTGTTTAGCCCTTAAATAGAATGCATTTTTTATGATTTGAGGGTACATAATGTAATTTCACTTTTTTACATTTTTCTTTTCGTTTTACTTCCTCCCGATTCTATTGCCGGTGTGAAACCCTTGTCCTCTGTTTGTTTCAGAAGTGAAACCTTCCCAACTCGCCTCCCCTGTTTGCATCCAAGGCCGCTTCCTCCGAGAAAAGGTAACGAGAATGGCGGGGGTGGGGCAGGGGATAAACACAGAGTGAAAATAAAGGGTGGAGGTGGGGGCTGGGATATATAGTTTTGTAGAGGAGGAGGCGGGAAAGGTTTTGCAGAGTAGGGGAAGGGGGTGGTGCAGGGATTGAGTGACCGTCTAACGAGAGTTGCTGCAGCAGTAGGCTTGTGAAGCTTTGTTTTGAGTTATTGTTCAGAAATGGTGGTGTTCCTTGGATTTTGGGTTATTGTTTAGAAATGGTGGTGTTCCTTCGATTTTCCGAGATTTTTAAAATAATTTCAGTTGATATTCGTGGTCCCTATTTGTATTTCAGTAGGAATAGTATTCTATTGAGACTGTTTGGTTGAATCAAAGAGGTTTCTAAGACATTTAACTGCAAAAATCGTGAAACCCGTGCCAACTCGTCCAATTGGGATCCGTTGTGTTGGATACGATTGGAGCCATAACCGTCATGGCAATGTCCTATTGATAGACGAAGAACTTGCAGCGGCAAGTCTTCTCCGGCAAGCACCACCTGTAACCGAACACCCACCCAACCAATAGACTATACAATGTTCTCTGATTTTTTAAAATTCGTCGAAGGAATTGCACAGCCTATCCTCGTTAATCGCTTGAAAATCTCTCCTTGGGTGAAAAGTGGTTGGCTGTTCCTGTTCCGGTTATGGCTCCAACCATAGAAAGTCCCATGAAGGATAAGACGAATTCATGGAAATTTTGGAGGGGACACCACATCTACTCCCTCTCTTCGATGGAGGAGACATTACTGCTCGTATGTTGCAAGTGGCAGCAGGTTTGGGATGGGCATAGGGAATCGTAGGGGGTAAGAGAGAGTAAAGGAGTAGGAGAGGGAGCCATAGCCAACGACGGAGCGGAGAGAGGAAACGGAGAAGAAAGGGAGAAGGAGAGAGGAGAAGTAGGTGGAGAGTACAATTACAAAAAAACACCATATTTTAAGAGGTTGACAAGTAGAATGGACTGGAATAAGTCCGACTACAACACATTATTGTAATAACCGGGTTGATTACAAACAGTTTTACCCTTAAATTTTAAAGCCTTAAGGATACCAATTTCCAACATTCCAATTTCCATTACGTTTCACTCTTTTACTTTTTTTTTCACTTTTTGGGTTATGACAGGTAGGTCTGGCCATTGAACAGAGTCCGTTTCACTCTTTTACTTTTTTTAGTTTTAGGGTTATGGCAGGCAGCTCTGGACATGAGAGAGAGAGAGAGAGAGAACGTTTCACACTTTTACTTTTTTTAGTTTTAGGGTTATGGCAGGCAGGTCTGGAAATTGGAGATTGGAAGAGAGAAGCCGCACTTAAGGGAAAAGCCTTGAAAGACCGTGCTGCCGAGACACACTCCTACCTGCAATGATCGTTTTATCCAAATCCACATTCTCTATTTCTGCTTGCCCCTATTTGCATGTGCGTCCTATTCACAATGGGGCACGTAAAGATTGCCTTACCCTTGTTTGGACAAGACGTTCGAGCAGGAGTAAGGCGATCTTTACGTGTCCTATTGTGTGTAGGACGCACATGAAAGTACGAGCAGGTGGAAGTAGAGGATTTGAACTCGTTTTATCCTCATTAGGACAAAGCATTTGGGCAAGGATAAGGCGGACATTATACGCAACACAGTATCTGGCCAACATGGTCCTACCAGACAGCTCGGCAGTAGAAGATCTAAATTGCCTTGAATGTGCTTTCCACTTTCCATGAGGCGTGTTAAGGGCCGATACCAAGATAACGAAATAAGTCACGCATTTAAGGTTTTCCGTACAAAATCAGTTTGATCTAGATCAGCAATAATCGGGATCGACCAATTCCAATCCAATTCTTAAACCCTGTTTGGATCCCAAGGTAAATGGAACGGGAAAAGAATTCCATTACTTTGTCCGGGTGTAAGTTTTTAGAGCGTGAGAGAGAGAAATGAAGCTTGGTCCCTTGCAATGTTCATATTTTCTTTACTTGTCATCCAAACATAGCTTGAGTTTACATTAATTTCTTTATCTAAAAAATAAATAAATTTACACTAGATCCCATTTTGTTTGATTAATTAAGGGTGATGAACTTACAAAAACTTAAGGACATCATTAATTGTTTTGTCTATTGATATAGCACTTCAAATCCCACCACCAAATTGTTGGGACTTTGATTATTGTTCATAGGAAAAGTAATTTTACCTCAACTTTATCTCAACATTTTCATCCAACAAAACCCATCAATATGTGGATCCGATCCTTTCAACAATTCCACCACATCTTCCCCTCTAAACAAACAGGGCCTAATTCAAGAAAAAGACTTACCCTCTCTTTCTATTTTCACAAGCAGACCGAAACTGAAACTGACCTAATGGACTAAATGTAGGCTCAAATTGATCAAAAGAACGTTTTTTTTTTTTTTTTTTTTTGAGATGCATAATGTAAAACTATGCATGCAACTTTTAAGGATCAAGAAAATCAATACTACTCAAACTTTTTGAGAGAAATTAAACAAGCAGCACGGAAAATTAAGCAAAATTAAGTATGTGGACGTGTTAGCTTGTTGTGAAAGTACATTTCTCTTTGGGGGAAAATTATCAGCCCCAGTACTACTGGGGGTATTGTGCGCATCGTGCGGTGTAGCACCGCCCATGTGTGCACAATGGGGCCCATCATGCACACATGGGCAGTGCTGCACCACACGATGCACACAGCACCCCAAGTAATACTGGGGGCGATAAAGATCCCTCTTTGGGACCACACAGAAACCCTTTCTTCTTATTGGTAAAAAGTCACGTGCAGAGCTGATTTGCATACCTCGACAATTATACATATAGAGTCGGAAAAGGGGATTTGGCTCCTGTCCTGCCGTGGCGGGAGCTGGAGCGTCCAACACCTATCTCAGATGCTGCCACGTAGACAGGAGACCATCCAACGGTAAATTTTGTGTTTTCCTTAGTTTTACCCATTTGCCTCCTTCGTCCTCTCTCACCCGACTTCAGTGACGAACCCGACTCGTTTTCTTTATGAATTTTGAAACCTAACGAAACCCATTAACCCCTTTCGTCTTCCCCCTTTATTTTCTCCGTCCATCTCTTGACCTCGCGACAAACCCTAGCAGCGGCAACACCTCATCTCATTGCAACAAAGGGGTGAGCGACGAGCGGGAGCGAGCAACGAGCGGCAACGAGTGACCTCGCAACGAACCCTAGCAGCGGCGAACACCTCATCTCATTGCGACAGAGTGGAGCTCCACTGGTTGAGCGACGAATGGCGGCAAGCAACGAGCGGCAGTAAAAGGTTCTTCAGAGACAGAGGTATTCACGTCTAGTTCTCTTAACCTTCTTCTACTGCAAACTTTGTATTATTCATGCCTTCACAGCATTGATCGGATGTGTTATGCCTTCCCTTTTTTTTCCTTTTCCTTTTCGTCTTTTTTTTTTTCTGGTGTTTTGCACTGTTACTAGTATGCATATGGATCCTAGTATGCTTTGAGGGTTGACGCCTGTTTGAGGCTTCTCGAAACTGAATATTTTATGAAATTTTTGTCCTTTCAACCGAAATTTCAAACTTTTTTTTTTTTTTCTCCTTTTAATTCTTTTAAACTTTAAATTATTGATGAAATAATTTGAAAGAAGTTGCACTTGACCATGCTTTCCCTTTGCCTGCCATGGCCGCCTCTTTACTGCAATCCGAAAATCCAAATTATAGATCTCAGACACAAGCAGAGGCCCAATGATCTAATCTGTGATCAGATCTGAGATAAAGGAAGCAACTTTGTTGTTAATAGAAGAAATCAGATCAATGTAATGGGAGAGAAAAGCGATGAGATGGACCTGTTTGGGAGGAAAAAGAGAGGAGAAGAAATAAAGTTTGGGATACCAATCATGTATGTACTGCTTAATAACACTAAAACTCTTAATAAACTTATATTCTTTACTCATATCATCTCTAATTGATGGGTGATGTATTACATATCTATGGACCTTTTCAAATTCAATAATTGACTCATAAAAGGTCTTCTCATCAAACATTCTTTAAAATTCAGTAATTGACTCAAAAAAGGTTCTTCACAGACAGAGGTATTCACGTTCGGTTCTCTTAACCTTCTTCTGCTGCAAACTTTGTATTTCCCTTTTCCTTTTCGTCTCTTTTTTTTTTTTTATAATTTTTTCTAGTGTTTTGCACTGTCATTGTCATTGGGCTTAAGGCAGAGTGAGAGCGACAATTTTGTGCCGAAAAAAAAAACGATTCTCAAAGTGCTGTAATCAACAATAAAGAGTTTATGGTTTTAGGGATTAGCTGATGCAATACTAAAAAAATCTAAACCTAATATCCTCCACCCAAATTCTTTTTTATTTTTATTTTTATCCTACACATAATGCTAATTAGGTAGAAAGAACTCAAAATTTTCTCTTTATGGAATTGCAGTAATGAGACCTAACTGCAACTCAGACTTATGGTTTTGCCTACTTAACATATTTACTGCAAACCTGCTTTTTGTTGTTCCTTCTTCTTTTATCCCCAAGGTTTTAGCATAGAAGAGAATTGAGGGTTCGATTGCCTTGATATGGATAAGAGAAACTGCAGCATTCCTGCTGTAGCCTAAAAGTAAGAACCCCATTCTTTCCCAAGTACATAGAAGAGATGCTAAAATAATCTAATCGGATTTTAGTAGAGACACAACAGAGGAGGAAGAGGAGAGAGATAAGAAGGGGATTGGTTCTGTTATTTACTGTAAATAGATGGTTTTTTGAACTCATTAATGGTGTGTGTATGTAAGGAGGGATGAGAAGGAAGATGATGATTATGTATGTAAGTATGTTTGATGTAATCATCTCATCACAAATAAAGAAGAAGCAAGGAGGAGTAAGGCTGCAAGCAAGAGCAACAGCAACAGCAACAGCAACCAAACCTTCTTTTTTTTAGACTTTTTATTTATTTCATCAATTTAGGTTAGAAGGTTTAGAAAGGTGGGGTCTTTTGTGTTTGGTTTCCACTCTGTTTTTGTTTCTATTTCTATTCTCTCCTTTTCTTTTTGTAATGTAAAAAAAAAAAAAAAAAGATGAGGGAAGAGGGGGGGCGGGGAAGAGGTGTTACTTTGGCTAATGGGGGGTTTTGATTTTACCTTTGCGGCTTTTGGAGAAAAGAATGTGTAAAAAGAAGGAGCTCCCATTATTGGGTGGGGGTTTGAATTTCAGATTGTAAATATATTTGCCCCCTTGCAGTGAATGGTTGTCTTTTGTCAATTTCTTGTAATGGTTTCTTTGTTAATGGTTGTCTTTTGTCAATTTCTTGTAATGGTTTCTTTGTTAGTTTTTAAGATCTCTTCCCAAAACCCATTGACTGTGTCCAAGTGCAAAGTAGAGGCTGGGTCTTTAGTGTGATTTTTTGGTGAAACTTTTTAGTGTGATTTGGGGTCATGAAATCGTGTAATACTGAAGGGTTTACACGTGGTTGGTCTCTGGTCCACCACTGCACTGGCCTTTACTGTTCATTAAGTCCTTTTCTGGTTTTGGTCGGTATTAAAATGATGGGTCATGGAGGAACTTGGCCTAACAATGGCATGTGACTTGGTACAACAGCTTTGTTGTTACTGGATTCAGGGCCGAAGGAAGGGATTTTTTTAGGGAAAATTTTATGGACACCCCCTCTAAGTATCAATATGTCAGGGACTTACCCCCTCTCAAAGACATGAACACTGACATTTATTTTCGGGTTTTGTAACTTGATTTCTATTTCTGTTGTTCTTGTTCTAGATGGGTGGAGATAGTGAAACCAATAGTAAATATTATTTGTGGTTCATTTGTAATGATTAGTTTATGAATATATATATATATATAGACCGTTTTGTTGCTGTCCAACATCGACCGTTTTTTTTTTGTTTTTTTTGGGAATAAGTTTGTTTAACTTGCATACAGGATGACAACCATGGATGTGGACTGTTCAAGTGGATTGAACACAACTCGTTGGCAGATGATGGGGGCTCTACCTTTTCAACAGAAGATATGGGAAGTTCGTCTCACATTGGGAAGACTACAGACTTGGCTACAGAAACAAAGCAAAGAAAATCCATTGAATTTGTGGAAGGATACGTGCGTGGACAACTTAAAGTACTGACGGATGTCCTTGATCTTCTAAAAGGAGTGGACATAAACAAATAGTTAACCAATATTGACAGATGTCTTTGATTTGGTGGGAAGATTAACAATGTACCATATAAGTGACTTTGTATTTGGACATTAGTGTGTAAGTGTGTTTAAACTTGATTTTGATGTTAGATCTCGTTAGAATCCCTTTGTAAGATGATGGGTGTGGGAAACAGTTGAAGAGCAAAACAGTATCTTTGGCATTTTATCTTTTGGGCAGCTTAGATGCTCTGCCCCATGGTTGATTTGAGTAGATTTTATCTTTTCTTGGTTTCCTTGAGGAGCACTAAGATTCTCCATTGGAGGAACTAGAGTTCTAAATACGAAGAGCTTGGGAATGACGAAGTGATGGTAGGCACATCTTTATCAAATTTTGGTGAGTTTCCTTGTGAAATCCTGGAAAGAATTGATGCAAGACCTTGGCATTGATATGCACAGAGCCGGAAGCTCTAGTATGCCGCAGTTGCTGGAAGGCAACAAGCCTCCGGGGCTGTCAAACAAGCATTGGACAGCCCAAAGAAGATTCCTAGAAGAAACAAACATTGGACCGTCTTGGTACTCTTATCTGTTTTATTAATCCATTCCTGCTGTTGAGTTTCCTTTCTTGAGGGTTTGTCCTAATCATGGCACTTAACATTGCAGGTGCAATCAGAAGGAAACGATCTAAAGATACCCTCATCTTATCTGGAGTCATTGCAGCTTGCACAGTGTTCCTGCTGATTATCTACTGGCTTTCAAAATAGAAACAAATAAAAGATCATGATCCATGTAAATAGGAGGAGATGAGAGTGCCACAACAGCAGGAGTTTTGCTACTACATTTTGTTTGAAGCAAGATGAAGAGATGTAAATATGTAAAATCCTGGTATCAATATATTTTTAACACTTGAATCATCCATGAACTGTATTTGGCCAGAACCCATCCCGATCAAGCATCTTTTGCAAAGTGAAGCCAGTTAAGGATCACACTACTAATGTGTGATGCAAAAGCAAATATCAATGTAGACAGGAACGATGCATTAGATTTTAATGAAACAGTCATAGATAATCAATAAAAACCAAATTATTTACCATCTAATGCATTCCAGAATCAACAAAAAAGAGGGGGGGGGGGGGGGAAGTAAACCTGTTCAGCAACATACCCAATTACCCAATTTAGATAATATATAAACTTCATATTCCCCTTCACGGATTTGGCTCCAAATTTAGATAATATATAAACCTGTTCAACAACAAAAAAGTTTTTTCCCTTTAAAACTTTTGTTTCTAATTATCCAAAGGACTAGTTTCCTCTGTTTTTTTTTTCTCTCTTTATATTCCATCTTGAAATTAAAGTCCAGAAGACCACTGTCCTTACTTTGGTTTTATGTTCTTTCTATTTCAAGTAAAAAACCAACATCTCACACACTACTTTCGGCCTCACCTATCATTACCCAACCTTGTTAAGAGAATATCCAATCTCTTAAGCCTTTCTTATACCCTTTGCACAGACCCTTTTGATATAAAATAAAAAAAAAAAAAACTTCTGTTTCCAAAGCCCTTTTTCAAGTTAACTGTCTCATTTAAAACATGTAAGCTTGTTCACTCTAAGTTTTAAAGAGAACATGGGAGACAGGTTCTACAGCTATACTGACACACGCAAGCAATACAGCTTCTTATGCAATACACATTAATCCTTTATAGCCATGCATGTGGGTTTATTGACCTTTGTGTTAGCCAACAGCCAAGGTAGAACCATAATTAGTAACCAGATTATCTGTTTATAATCCATGTTTACTACTACTAAGTAGCTAGTACAGAAATTAAAAGCAACCAACAACACCTTTGCAACTATTGCTAGAAGACCATAAAAAGAAGGAAGATCAAACCAGTGGAACTCAAATGTACAGCTCATTTACACCTCAAGAATGGCTTGATTCATGATGTCCTTCATTTATTGGACATGAAATACTAGTACTTTGTCCCTCTTTAATCTGAATTAAATATCTATATTGGGTTGTACCAGTAGGGCTTCTTCTTCTTTTTCTTTTTTTTTTTAATTTATTTATGACAAAACCCACTTCCAAAAGTCCCAACAAAGAACACCATACACTGACACAACTTGAACATCTTTTCTATATCTTTGAAACAAAATCACATTTGGTCCCATAAAAAAGGAAAAGGTGAAGCCTAATTAAGCTTGTCCCAGTGGATTAAATTGAAAATTCAAAATGGAGCTAAGTTCTCATTTTTTTTTGTTTTCTTAGAAGTTACTGGTCTCCACAATCAATTTTCTCTGAGTATTCAATTCAAATCTGTCTTAATTAGCAAAATATGGTACATGCACAGGGGATGGTGGTGGGGGAAGGGCAGCAGGCTTTTAGCTTATGGGAATGCTGGAGCACCTGTGATAAAAGAAGAAGGAACAACAAAAAGAAGATATATCAAGTAGGCAAAACCATAAGTCTGAGTTGCAGTTAGGCAAAATTGTCTATATCGTTTTCCTACCTTTTCTATATCGTTTTTTTTCTGCACAAAATTGTCTCTCTCCCACTCAGCCTCACTCAGCCTTAAGCCCAATGACAGTAACAGTGCAAAACACTAGAAAAAATTTAAAAAAAAAAAAGAGATGAAAAGGAAAAGAGAAAAAAGGAAGGCTTAACACATCCGATCAAAGCTGTGAAGGCATGAATAATACAAAGTTTGCAGCAGAAGAAGGTTAATAGAACTGGACGTGAATACCTCTGTCTGTGAAGAACCTTTCACTGCCGCTCGTTGCTCGCCACCGTTCGTCGCTCAACCAGTGGAGCTCCACTCTGTCGCAACGAGATGAGGTGTTCGCCACTGCTAGGGTTCGTCGCGAGGTCACTCGTTGCTGTTCGTTGCTCACTACCGCTCGTCGCTCGCCCCTTTGTCGCAACGAGATGGGGTGTCGCCACTGCTAGGGTTTGTCGCGAGGTCAAGAGATGGACGGAGAAAATAAAGGGGGAAGACGAAAGGGGTTAATGGGTTTCGTTAGGTTTCAAAATTCATAAAGAAAACGGGTCGGGTTCGTCACTGAAGCCGGGTGAGAGAGGACAAAGGAGGCAAATGGATTAAACTAAGGAAAACACAAAATTTACCGTTGGATGGTCTCCTATCCACGTGGCAGCATCTGAGATAGGTGCTGGGTGCTCCAGCTCCAGCCACGCCAAGACAAGAGCCAAATCCAAAAGAACAGGATTCTGTCCAGTTGTGGTGGGGGCTGGACCGTCCCACATGTGAAGTGATAACAGTAACCCCACCCCTGTTTTTACTGTCGTTTACTGGGGTTGGACCGTCCAGCTCCCACCACGAGTCATGCTTGGAAATCTCAGTAGTTGAAAAATCATGTGCAATAAGATTCCATCCAAGGTGAGTGGGCAAGAAGAAATTCTGCAATGGGTTGGTAAGCCAACCTTTTGACTATTTGCATCCCTTATACATATCTGCTATGCCATCAAAGATAAAAATACATGGAGAGGGTAAACAGATGCATCAGCAAACAAAGAGAAATCAAAATTTTTGTACCAGGGATTGGATAAAACCTCACCAACAACAATCTAGGCCGTTCTGAGTAACAAATCTGGTATAAACCAATCCATGTAAACACATCAAAATCCTTTTCTTTTTTTTTTTTTCCTTTTTTGGTTAAAAGACATTTTATTGAAGCGGCAAAGCTGAGGCATCCGAGTTACATAGATCCCAACACATCAAAATCTAAATTACAGGAAAAAATGAAAAACATGGAAGTTTATGCTTCTTGTTCATTGTCTCCCTAATCAGAGAAGACGAACGAAGTCTCATGAATTAGACCATCATGATAATACTTGGGAACCAAAAACAATCCAAGTTAGAAAGCTGCATTAGATCTTTCTAGAATTCCAAATAGATAGCGAAAAACATGAGATCCAGGTGGAACGTGTTTTAAGTATGTATTACATAGTATACTAATTTTGGTTTTCTACAACGTCATTATCCTTCTCCATGGATAATTTCCACTTAAACCTACTTGTATTAAACAATTCTTCCATATCTTCTAAGGTTTTCCCCTGCGTCTCTGGTAGAAAAATGTAGAAAAACGTCCACGCTACTCCGGTTATCCCGGCAAACATAAAAAAGGTCCTTTCGATTGTGATGGCCTTGTACAGTGACAAGAACGTCATGCCTATAACCCCACTCGTCACCCTGTTCACCGCAACACCTATGCTCACACCCTGCGCCCGCAGCCGTACAGGGAATATCTCCGAACCATACACCCAAGGAATGGGCCCAAACCCCATCGAGAACGAAGCTACGAACGATAACATCATAAACACACACAAAACTATGGCCCAAATAAGCTTCTTCTCCGAGTGATCAACTACCATTAAACCTGATGCTAATCCCAACAGAGACACGATCATACCTCCAACACTTACAAGAAGCAGCGGCCGCCGTCCGATCCTGTCCACTAGAAACATAGCTACCAAGATGAAAATTGTCTTACTGAATCCAACGGCCAGAGTTGCTCCCAGCAGATCATTCTTTCCCTTAATCCCAGCCTTCTCAAAGATGCGTGGGCTGTACAACACTATAGCATCTATCCCCGATGCTTGCTGGAAGAAGAATAAACCAACGGCTGCGATTAAGACACGACGAATAGATGGTGTTGGTCGGAGTAGGAGCTCTTTCCATACACCTTCACCATGGCTGCGTTTGGGTACGGTCACTACGTCGTCCACACAATTTTCCGGTATTCCAACGGCGGTCTTGATCTCGGCGAGTCTAAACTCGGCCTCTTCCTTGGAATCACATGTCTTAATGAGTACTCGCCTAGCTTCACCGAGTTGACCCTGTATAACGAGCCAACGCGGTGACTCGGGCAGGATGAGTATCCCAAATGCTAATAACACCGAAGGAATCCCTCCAACTCCAAGCATGAGTCGCCAACTGAGGTGTTCGGGAAGCCTAGCGAAACAGTAATTGGAGATGTAGCCAAGTAAGACTCCGGCGTTGACGAAGACTTCAGGGAACGATGTTAAAAAGCCTCGAGCAGTCGCCGGAGCAATCTCTGCAGTATAAACCGGAGCGATCATGAGAGCAAAACCGACGCCGATTCCGGCGACTATTCGACCCACCATGAGCCATGCGAAGTTTGGAGCTAGACCCATAAGTAAAGCTCCAACGAAGAAGATTACAGAAGCAAAGACGATGGTGTAGCGACGACCGATCCAGTCGGAGGTCCGTCCAGCAACGGCAGAGCCGAGTAGGGAGCAGACGTTGATGATTCCCACTAGAATTTCTATTTCTGTGTCGTTTAACTTTAGATCGTCTTGGATGAAAATTGAGGCTCCGCTCATAACACCAGTATCTGAATGAAGAAGGACAAGAGACGAAATTAGAGAAGAAAGCAAAAACAGAGAGTGTTGAGGCAGAAGTACGACTGACCATAGCCTAGTAAAATAGAAACCATTGAAGCTAAAATTGCAGAAATCATAGAAAATTTGTTTCTCCTCCGTTTGCCCTGCATTACAAGTGGGGTAGTAGGATTCTCCGACATGGCATAAACACCCCCTTCACCCATAGCTTTGTGTAGGGACGAGGGCAGAGTGGACTAGAGAGTATTGAGCTAGCAAACAATTGAAGAAATCTCTGAATCCAGATCCTCTCCCGTGAAAATAGAGAAACGGAGAATGGATAGAGACTGCTCTATTGAATTGATATGAATGGAAGAGATTACAAAGAGCAATTATATATAATATAATATATTGCTGGATAACTTATCAAGAGAAAACCTAGTTTTTTATCACACGTTTTGTCTCACGTGCGATAAAAATGAAGAAAAATCCAAAAGAAATTTATTTTTTGAGTGGGTGGTAGCAGCGCGTCATTTTCGTTAAACGCAACATTTAACTCAACGATTAAATCTGAACCGTTGAAATTTTTACCTTTTAATCGTAACCGTTGAATAAATAAAGCCATCAACCTGATAAACGTGAGAGGAGGTTTCTTCCTTTTTTTCCTCTTACTGCTGCAACTCTCGGAGACGACTCAGCGCCGGTGGCACTTGCAAATCTTCATAATCCTCTCACTCAATCTCTTTCTTCTCTCTCAAGTCATCCATGTTAACATCGGAACCTCCGTCATTATTCTCTCTTTTTGTACTGGAAAGAGAAAACGAGAAATGGTGGAAAATGAAATAGAGTCTCGAGCTAAGTTTGAGAGACAAAACAGAAAAATAGAAAGGGGAGGGGTGGGGGAGTTGAATCAATTAATTATCTCAGTTGCTTCTTCTTCTTGGTCTATTTCGTTGTCCTCTGCAATTTTCCTAGCTTCAGCAGGGCAATCATAGTAACAAAGAAAACCCAACAAGCGCCTGTGTCTTGATCTGAGAATACCTACCTCCAATGCCAAAAGTCATTGAGAAGCCAGTAAAGTGACCATAAGAGAGTACATCTGTGGTGGGGTGGTAAACCTTGAGCAAGCATTAATTCAAGAATGAGAAGCATATGCAGACACACTTGAACCAGTATCGATTGAGCTTCAGCCATTTCAGCAGAGGGTGGATTGATTTTCAGCCATTTCAGCAGAGGGTGGATTGATTTTCTTCTTTGACTTCTTTTTCCTGTTTTATTTCTTCTTTGATTTCTCTGGATTGAAAATCAAAGAGAATGATTTTGGATGCAAGAATGAAAAAATTGGGGACTTTGTCTCTTTCTTCAACTTCTGTGAGAAATACTCGAATCAAATCCTCGGATGGATATCGGATCCCCTGGTAAATTACTACCACAAACCCAGGTTTTATATCCTCCTGTTTATATTTCATATCCAGAGTCGCAGCTTAAAAATGGTACCAAAGTTATCAAAACCAGGGTATAAATCGCAGGTTAGCAGCCTCAAAAATGGAACCAAAGAGATTAAAACCCCCAAATCAGAGGTTTTTATCGAATGCATGAACGATCGCGACTAGAAGAGAGGAGGTCGCCGTCGCAGAGGAGAGGAGCGGTGAAGGGCCGGCAGTGAAGGACCCTTCTTCTTCACAGAATACCATCGCCCACCCTCTGCAACTCCCCCAACCCATCTGCAACAACGCCCCCTTCGCTCCTCCCACCTTCGCCCTCCCTGTGTATTGTCGGTGGAAAGATGGAGTTGTTTTTTTATATTTTTTATGAAAGGGAAGATGGAGTCTGAGTTTTTAAACTCCATCTTCCCTTTCTTTAAAAAAAAAGGGAAAGATCAACTGGTTGCAGGTTGTGGTTCCTTGTTGTCCTGGAGATGGATTTTAGATTGGGTTACAAATGGATAATCGAAAATTCGAATTCGATCCCCATCCGTATCCGTTAGAGACATATGTATTCTCGATTAGAGATATTCGAAAAAAAATCCAAATACTCTAATAAAAATTCGAATTCGAATACTTAATTATAAAATATTAAGTAAATAATGATTAAGGGTTTTTGAAGATTAGATTCTAGAATATGAGGAGAAGAGAATCATAATCTAAACCTATGGATTGAGAGTGAATTGTATCCACTAGGAGGAGGAAGGTTCGGATTACACAAGACAGGTATAAATGGATCATCGAAAATCCGAATTTGATTCACATACGAATCCTTTTAGAGATATCCGTATTCGATTAAAAAATATCTAAATCCGATTACATCGTATTCATATCCGAGCCAAATGCGATCAGTTTACAGCCCTAATTTTAGATTGCACTTGGATAGCTAAAGAAAAAAAGGTCGGAGAGCGGAATGCAAGTTGAAAACTCAACGATTAAGACCGTGTGCTTATCCAACTTTCCACGCCGTGCTGCGATTTTTTTTATATTATTTGTTTACTTTTAGGGTTATGGCAGGCAGGTCTGGACATTGAACAGAGTACGTTTTACTCTTTTATTTTTTTGGTTTTAGGGTTATGGCAGGCAGGTCTGGACACTGGAGAGAGAGACAGACAGAGATTACGTTTCACTCTTTTACTTTTGGAGCAATAACTATTACTACCCAACCCTTAGCCTATATTTACTAAAACTATCCTATCTTAACCTTCTTAACTATCCAATCTTAACCTTCTGTTTTTGGAACGAGTGGGTGGTAGCAGCGCTACGGATTATGTTGTTAAATTCAACACCAAACACAACGGTGTAATTAGAGCCGCTGATTTTTTTTTTAACTTTAATCTTAACCGTTGAATATATAATCTCATTCAACCTGTTCACCGTTACAACAGGTTTCACAACTTTACCCTTTCTTATCATTGTCTCCCTCTTCTACGGCGGTGACTTCCTCGGATCTCTCCTGCAACTCCATCCCAACCCCATTCTCTTGCCGGAGTTGAAGCCATTCTGAATGTTAAAAATCACCGGACAAACATTAAAAACATTTTATTTGGGTTTTCAGATCTGAAACTGTAGATCTGGGTTTTCAATTTTTTTTTATTCGCCCTCCTACGTTCTTCGCCGAGGGTTTCAGGGGTGGAGTTGGGAGGACGAACAAGGGATGGAGAGAAAAAGAGATGGGAAAGCATCGTTTGGGGCGAGGATTGTGTGAGAAAAAAAATTTTATTTGGGTTTTCAGATCTGAAACTATAGATCTGAGTTTTCAATTTTTTTTTATTCGCCCTCCTTCGTTCTTCGCCGAGGGTTTCAGGGGGTGGAGAGAGAAAGGGATGGGAAAGCATGGTTTGGGGCAAGGATTGTGTGAGAATTACCATAGCAGCAGAGGGGGAAAAATTGCAGCGGCTGATTAGCCTGATTAGCCACGGCGGTGCGGTGGGGTGGGTGTGGGGGAAAAAATTGCAGCGGCGGCGGGTTGCGGGAAAACAGAGGAGGTGGATTTGTAGCCTGTAGGGGAGGGGATTGAACAGGAGGCAGGGGTGACGGGGAAGTTTGCAGCGGTGTTCGAGAGAGAGAAAGAGATAAAAAAAAAAAAAAAAAAAAAAAAAAGAGGAAAAGAGAAACAGAGTGTGTGTGAGAGAGAGAGTAATCCATCGCCACCTCCGCCAGCGAGGTTTCGGAATTCAGCGAGGCACAAATGGTTCCGGCGGCAGCACAATCTCAGCACCACAGCGCCAGCGAGGTTTAGTATAGGTTTCGCCCCGTTCGCTCCTCCCACCTCCGCCGTCCCTGTGTATTGTCAGTGGAGATTGAGCTTTTTTTTTTTAATTGGAAGATGGAGTTTAGGTTAGCCAGTTACAGGTAAAATATTAGACGGTTAGAATTTTACATTAGAAATCAACGGATGAGATTTCAGGTGTTGTGTAACAGTGCGTTTAACCCACTTTCTCCGTCCCGCTGCGACTTTTTGCCCTTTTGAAACTATCCTATTTTTAAATTCTATTTTTTAATATTTTTATCATTAAAATAGTAAAAAATGAAAGCATCCACCCACTTCTTCTCTCTCCCTTTTTTACTTCATTAGTTGTTTTTTTTTTTTTTTTTTTTTTTATTTAATTAATTTTTTATTCAACATTTCATCTTCATCGTTCTTCTTCGAATAGATCATGGTTCTAAGTATCGATATCGTATCGCTCATAACGGGTGATACATATCGATTTTGCTAGTCACCGATATTATATCGATACCGTATTGATCTTAGTTAGTAAATTTGCGTATATACGTGTATCCGAACATTTAATTCTAAAAAACTTATTTTATCGTATATTTTCGTATATATGGTAAAATATTCATTTTTTAAGTACACTCGTATTATACACATATTAAACGCGTTTAATTCTTTTTAATTTAAGTTTTGTTTTGTTTTTAAAAAAAACCTCAAAACTTAAAGAAGAAAAAACGCAAAACAAAACCCTCGCATAATACGATGTTGGTCTTCTTTTCTTTGAACCCTAGCCGTCTACTGCCCCCATTCCATTCATCTTCTTCATCTCCGTTCTCATTTCAATTCAGGCGGCCGGATAATTGCAGCTGGGTGAATTGACGATTGCAGAAGCAAATGAACTTCCATTGGTGATGTTAGTTCATCTTAGAGATGAGTTCATTGATGTGAGCTCATCTTAGAGATGAGTTCTAGAACACAGTATGTCTTATTTTTTTTTCTTATGCCGGATAAGATACTTTTAGTTATATTTTGATTTGTTAAATGATAATTTTATGAGATGTAATAGGGGATATTATATTGTGTTTATTTTAGTTGTGGGGTTTCTTTTTGATAAAATCATTGTCTATATGTTATTATTTTGTTTAGGAAAATTTACGAAACACCCCCTAAAAATGGGTCGAAACTCGGATCACCCCCTGAAATTTGAAAATACTCAGATCACCCCCTGAAGACTAACGGTGTTAATCTAGTGTTAGTCTAAGTCAAGTAAAAAAATGAAAAGACACATTTACCCTTTTTTTAAAACGGTATACCGGATTTGGATCCAGCGTACACCGTTTCCCTTTTTGTTCATTTTAATGTGAAGACATTGACAGAAATGGTATACCGAATGGTCTGTCTCAGTAAATTTTCATGAAACTTAACCTAACATAAACCGAATAATTTACACAAACGTATTAGGGAAACGCCTAGACTATGAAATTTCTCCCTAAAATCTTAAATCCTTACGCACTAACACAAAACTTGCAGATTCTCAAGCTTCACACAAGAGCTCCAGATCTACAGTTTCATGGTCTAAGAACCTAAAACTTTATAAGATTTTAGAGAGATTATTGACCGCAAACAATAATCCGGTTTCAGAAAATATAAATTAAACAAACTTCTACAGGAAGACGAACTTTCAATCTGCAAAGATGCAGTCGCCGATCCGATAGGAAAAATTGATAGAACAATGAACAAGTTCCGCTTGTGAGATTGAATCAAAACCTCCATTTCTCCTTCGCTTCTTCTTTGTCCGATTGGGAACGAAATTCAAATGAAGTTCGTTATACGAAGGTTCGTTGAACTTCCAAATGGTTCGAAAGAGGTTTAAGGAGAGAAAATGAACAAATTCCTTGTCTTTCTTCAGTCCGGCGAAGTTCACTTTTGGAGTTGCAGGTTTTTTGGGAAGAGAGTGAAGAACGAAGAAGATAACATTAGACTTTTGGGGGTTTTTCTCAACAAGGGTAATATTGTGACTTTACATTGCACAAGGGTAGTTTAGGGTTTTAAAAATTATTTAAATGGCAGACTTCATCATTTAACGATGGACCACTAACGGTAGGGTTGAATCTGAGTATTGGGTTCTATTCCAGGGGGTGATCTGAGTATTTTCAAATTTCAAGGGGTGATCCGAGTTTCGACCCATTTTCAGGGGGTGTTTCGTAAATTTTCCTTTTATTTATTAGGTGGTGCATGTCTATTACAAAGTGAATATATACCCGTATTTTTGCTTATAGAGCGTATTAAACACGTATCAAATTATTGCCGTAGGCATTTTATTACACCAGATTTTTTAAAAGTATTATTGCCGTTTAGTCCGTTTAATTGCCGAACGTATCCGTTCCCATTCAATTGCCGTTCCTGAACTTACTACCTAAGGTATCGATAGCACGGTACAGATCAGAGGTAAAATGGTCAGAAAACTCTTTTTTAAGGAGATTCAGGGGTAATTTTATTCGATACAGCCGATCCAGGCCGATATTGTATCGGTATCGTATCGGTTTTGCAGGTTACCAATACCCGTTCCGATATCGTGCACTAAAACCATGGAACAAGCTGACTCTTCAAAGCACCCCACCTCTTCTCTCTCTTCCTCTTTCTATTCAATTTACCTTTGTGTTTTTTTTATTTTCTTTTTAACCTGCAGTGTGATTCTCTAGTTGTCACTCTTCTTCTCCCTCTTCATATTCGCAGAAGCAGAAGGCAACCCTCCCTCTCCATTACAATTGATCTCTACACGACCATCTTCATCTCTCCTCAACCTCGCAGTCATGGGATAGAACGACCCAAGATCAATCATCGGATTGATGGCGATTTCAGTTGTGAATCCGTGAAAGATGAATCGGTTTCAGAGATGGGAACGCACCACATGTAATGGAGACGAAGGAGAACAACTGGATCACGGTGAGGATCAAGTCGATCTATTCGAAGAAGAACGACGAGGATGAAATGTTGAATAAAAAAGTAATTAAATAGAAAAACTAAAGATCTGCACATGATAGGGCTAGGGCAGGCCGGGCCGGACTTAGCCTTGGCCATATCAGACCCTGACCTCGTGCTTGAAAAATATAACCTTAGCCCGTCCTCTTGTTTGAAAAATCTGGCCCTAGCCTTGTTCGGGCTCAAAGCAGGCTCAGGCTGACCCGGCCAAATTTGCATCCCTAGTTTTAATAATCTGACCAAAATGGGTCTCAGTCAATATCTATCTGGATCGCCCTAAATTGGATCGGATCGATCGGAATTGTCCCTATTTTTTAATGAAATTTGATTTTGATCTTGAAAACCTTGTGAACCTTTTCCAAAGCCCAAAATTGAGACGTGTTGGATTTCGCTTCAAAGTTTTAGCATTGGGTTTTGATCTTGAGTCTCGTTGGTTTAAAACCCATGACTGAAACACGATAGGTTTCATTTATGCCAGACTCTCTTTTAGCAGGAATGGTTTTTTGCTGCGTTCCAAGTTTTGATAGAGGAAAATTTATTGCTTTTAAACTTTTAGCAGGAATGTTTCCTACTATAAGGCTAGCAGCCAATGAAATGAAATAATTCACTTTTTCTTTTGGGTTCATAAATACCCTCTTAGGTTTTTATATTTTTTATAATACCTTTTAAGATCCTAACATTCCTGCTACAAGTGTAGCAACAAAATTTCGTCTTTGATAGAAACCAAAGAAAAATTACCCTCGTTTTTTTTTTTTTGGGGTAGAAAGAGGCTATTCATTCATGTGCGTCCAACGCCAAACAAAGGAAATTCAAATACATAAAATAGATAGAGGACATGATAAATACAAGGAATGGATATACAGTATCCAAAACCAAGGAGTGGAAATTGACCCGGTCTCACATGCCATTGACTGGGTCATCTAGGCTAGGGGTTAGTTCACAAACACTTCCCTAGAGAACAAGCTGTGAATGCAGCTAAGTTTAGGCGCATGCACTAACGTGCCAAGAAAGGGGTCCTCATACGTGTCGAAAAGAAAAAATCCACACCAATCACGCGCTTCGACATACTGCCACAGCCTACTTTCAAACAGACATGCCGGATAGGCAAAGATCTTATGGATCGGCGAGTGGAACTTCGATTGATGGCAAGAAGACCACCAAAGATACTGCCACAACCTACTTTCGAACATATCTGCAAGGATCTGCTAGATGGGTGAGTAAAGCGATGTCCGTGTAAGAACCATGGATTCCGAAAGATCCAAATTCCCCCGACAAGGGGTTGGTTCTAGATGTGAACCGGATCTCGCCGGCGAACCCTAAAGCAAATGACCCTGATCCCTCCTAAGAGGGTAAACGGGTCAATAGGAAGCCGCCACCTAGAAAGGGTTTAGGATCCACAAATGTTCCCCACTGGGGAAGAGACTAATTACTCAATGGATAAAGGTCGTGGTCTACCCAGATCATTGGGCAAGTGTCAGGTTACGGACTGGGAAGGTGTTAGGCACCCAGTCCGCCCGGCCCAGAGCCGGTCGTCCTTCTTTTGACCATTGCTAGAACTAAACTTGCTTGCAAACCCTAAAGCTAGTTATCCTAGATCTAAGTCATCCTAAAGCTGAGCACCTAGGACTAGGCATCTATATACAGACTGGGCAATCCTACACCAAGTTCCTATATCATTCTACCCTAATCATTTTCTTGAAATTCATTTGGAATCCCATAACCTCGATTCAAAATTGAAGGAATTTGGGGAGGGCTTATTTAATCCTATATGGTGAACTAAATGCGCTCATGGGCCCCAAGGAATGGGCCTAAACTCTCCACTCGATCTAAATCAAGTTAATGGGTCAATGCCCAAACCGATGCCAAGATCAATTGGTTCCCAATCAAAATGGGCCTAAATTGGAATTATGGCCCATGCCCCAAAATCCCAAGTAAATCAAATCCAAGTCTCATAATTTCAAGCCCAAGCCCAATTCCTAATTAAATGATTTATCAATATTGGGGCCCAGCCTGAATCTAGGCCCAAAATAGATCTTATGGCCCATTATCCAAAGGTCCATGCCCACTTCCAACGGGCCGGATTAACCTGGAAGCAGGCCCAAAAGCCTAAATCGGATTTGACCAAATCCCAAAAATGGCAAGAAAAGGCCAATCGGCCTCAATTCAATAGGGGCCCAAATTGGAATCTACATGGCCCGTTAGATGACAAACCAGAGAAACTTTATTATGCAAACATATGCAGGCTTAAACTTAAAAAAAAAATAGAACCAGGAAATGATAAAATAAATAAATAAATCTCATAATTGCAATCTCATTCCTGAAACAGGGACTAGGCATGACAAAAATAAAAATGCAAGGAGGGAGGGGTAGAAACCATGTTCATTTATCTATAACAATAAGCTCAAAGGATCGGGATTATGCAATTTTCAGAACCTGGAGAAAGGAGATCACAGAGACCACATGCTTATCCAGACATACAAAACAGATAGGTCACCAATGCATCTCTAATTCTGACATTAAACATACAGGATAGGATGGCAAATAAAAATCACAAGAATTTCTGGATCAAGCATGACTTATCAATTCAATAGAGAAGGAAACCCAATAGAAACAAAAAGAACAGCAGAGCACATATAAAGGAGTTCCACCAATAAAGGCTACGAAGGCCACAAATCCAAAAATCTAGAATGTAAAATATGGAAACCGATCAAGATGGTGACACAATTTCAATCCCAAAACCATGCACAAAGACTGAAACACAATATTGATAAAAGAAGACATGCTATTTGCATCTAGAGTATTCCTAGAAGAGAGACATTCACAGATTATACTAATGAAACAGAGAATCAAAGCTCTACAGAACCATTTCATCTCTAATATAAAAATGAGAAAATCAAATAGGGAAGATAAGCTTTACCCTTTGGTCTTCTTGTAGCTCCCTAGTGCAGCCGACAGCAGCTTGTTATGGAGGAGGAAATTATTACAATTAGGGAATCATAGATGGGGGAGACGGATTATTACAGACCACTCAGAGAAAAAAACAGCAGAAGCTAAATGAAGTGAAGAAATGGAAAAATAAAATAAGAAGAATAGAAGATGAGGAGTTCACGATCAACTGCAACGGTTCCTTCTTCCTGGCTCAGAGAAGCCTCCGGCTCTCCTTGTCTCAAATTCTTTTTCACTCCTTCTCTAACACTCTCTGTCTCTCTCGATCTCTTCTTCCACTTTCTTTCTTCCATTTTTCATTCTCCCTCTGCTGCTCTATTTCTCTCATTCTTCTCTTTTTTGCTCTCTGTGCCTCTACTACGCTCTTTTCTCTTTTTTTTCACTCTCCGCTACTCCATTTTTATTTCTGCGGTCACTCTCTTTTCTTTCTTCTTTTCTCCCTCGCTTTCCCCTCCTTTCTCTCCGTCCTTTCCAATGACGAGACCCTTTCTCTTTTCAAATTCTTTTTTTTTTGCCTTGCTGTTTTTCTCTCTCTCGGATTTCCCCCCTTAATGACGGCTGTCCCTTTGCTTTTTTAATCTTTCTGTTTTTTATCTATCTCACCCCTACCTTTATTTTAGGGTTTGTGTTTCTTTTCCATTTTATCCCATCCCTCTTTGGACTTAGGTATTTTTTTTAAAGAGTATTCTTTTCCATTTTACCCCTTTCTTCTTTAGGGTTCTAGACATTTTTCCTATCGTACCCTCTCAAATAATATCTCATTCTTTTGTAATCCTCCCCCATCCTCTTTAGGGTTTAAATTTATTGTTTTACCCATTCCCTTAAGGATTTATTTCTTCTTTTCTATTTTTCTTTTGTGGTTTCCTATTTTGCCCCTGCTAGGCCACAACCTCAGTGGGCCTGATCCAATAAACCTTCATGGGCCGGGACATTCTATTTTTATTTTCTTATTACCATTATTATTATTTATACTTTTTTGGTATCCGAGACAGAGATTGTCGACACTCCGTGTATCGTCATCGCTAGGAAGGGTGACAAAAATTAGGTGTCTACAGTCCGTCGACAGAAGGTGGTTGATGAAGATTGCCGATCGTTGGATCATCCAAGCCGACAATAACCACGGTGCCATCAGCACCATAGTCGGCATCACTTGCAAACACACAAATAAAAAGAAAAGAAAAACCCTCTGGCAGTCCCTCGGTGTTCTCCACATAGAACCCAAAAACTAAAACCAGATTTTGGATCACACCAAAAGAGAATGTTTGCCGGCAATGGCAAAACACCCCAACAATCCACATAGGGGGGGATTTCAAGGGAGGGGAAGGGGTAGGGATATGGTTGGCGGCGATGGTAGTCAGATGGGAGTAGGGCGTAGGGGGTGGGGCAGATGTGGCGAGCTTTTGGACATGAGCTCCTGCTGATTCTTGGCCTTCTTTTGCTTCATCAAAGATACATCAACTTCGAGAGCTTGAATCACATCGATCAGCTTGTTGGAAATTGCAAACTCGCCAGATGCCAAAGATATTCCAGCAATCGATGCCAGAAGATTGCCGGCGGTCGAATCACAGTCGTCATCTACTGACTTTACCTCGAAGAACATGCAAATACCAACGGCATCGCAAGGGAGTTGTTGTTGATGCTGCGCTTTCGCCATTGTCGGAAAGAAGATGGCCACAGTGGGCGATGAGCACTGTCCCTAGGCCGACTTATCATCAACAACATTGCCGTCGTCGTCGGTATCTTCATCATTGGTGAGACCGATAATCATCGCGGAAAAGTTGAGGAGGAGCAAGAGTTGGGAACACGCACAATGGCGGAGATAATACACGCACGTCTTCGGAAATAAACTAACATACACAGTAAGCGACGGAGGGAATAAAAGGAAAACAAACCCTAATCGCTATCGGCTCAGGAGTTGGGAACACGCACAAAGGCATTTTTTTTTAAGAAAACGATTAAGAAAGAAAAAATACTCTCGCCGCTATATTTCACTATCCTTTATTTTTCTTGAAAATATTTCTCAGAATCAAGATCGTTTCCAATGACATATAACCACTAGAGTCAATCTCCCAAGGTGGTGGGCTGTGGGCATGGGCATGGGCATGGGCATTGGCAATGGAATTAAAGAGAAGATAGCCATAGCGGGTGTATTGGTTTCAGGTCTGGTGATCTTTTGGTCTCTCTGCATGCTTAAGACAACCATTGACTCTCAAGTTGTAATAGGGCTCGGTTTTGCCTAGTGGGGGGCTCTTGGTACCTGTAGAAGGCTTATCTTTACTAGTCCTTGCTTGCCATAATAGTAGTGTTTGGGTTGCAAGTCTTGGAGCAAAAGCTCTCTCCCCGTGCTTAGTGGGTCTTTTGGGAGTTATGGAAGGCCTATCATAACTTGGCCTTGCTTGCCAGTAATGTTTGTGTTACAGTTCTTGGAGCAGGGGCTCTCTCTCCGTAGCACTACTTGAAGACCAATGCTTCAGCTGAGGTTCTTCCTTTCCCCTTTTTAAGAATAACAATTACCCCTTTGCATTGTTTTATTATTCATATTGTTTCTGACTTATAATTTATTCGTGAACATGTGTACTTTAGATTGGTTATGTTAGTTGAAGGTATATGAAAGAGATGCTTTTATTCAATCTTGGTTCCACCACATGTTGTGCAACCATTGACTCTCGGGTTGTAAGAAGGTTGAAAACTTGGGATCAAATGAAACCTATAACAATGCAAAAAAGAATGGAAATTAAATAAACTACACCCATGGTAAGATGAGATATGCTCCATTAGAGTTATAGCTAATCGTCATCACACCTCTCTCAGATTGCATTATAAGGAAAAAACCATTGCTACAAATTTATAGCACAACCCTATACACAAATTTTACCAAAATACCCATATAGCCCTAAAAAATTTTGATAGAACAAGAAGCAATCAATTTAAGCGTAGAAAAATCCCCTTCAAAGTTCCAAATTAACTACTACATATTATACTAATTTTGGTTTTTTGCAACATCATTATCCTTCTTCATGGATAATTTCCACTTAAACCTACTTGTACTAAACAATCCTTCCATATCTTCAAAGGTTTTCCCCTGCGTCTCCGGTAGGAACATGTAGAAGAACGCCCACGCTACTCCGGTTATCCCTTCGAACAGAAAAAAGGTCCTTTCGATGGTGATGGCCTTGTATAGTGACAAGAACGTCATGCCTATAACCCCACTCGTCACCCTGTTCACCGCCACACCTATGCTCACACCTTGCACCTGCAGCCGCACAGGGAATATCTCCGAACCATACACCCATGGAATGTATGGTTGTATAGGTCGGAGATATTCCCCGTACGACTGCGGGCGCAGGGTGTGAGCATAGGTGTGGCAGTGATCAGGGTGATGAGTGGGGTTATAGGCATGACGTTCTTGTCACTGTACAAGGCCATCACCATTGAAATGACCTTTTTTATGTTCACGGGGATAATCGGAGTAGCATGGACTTTTTTCTGCACGTTCCTACCGGAGACACAAGGGAAAACCTTAGAATATATGGAAGGATTGTTTAGTACAAGTAGGTTTAAGTGGAAATCATTCATGGAGAAGGATTATGATGTTGCAGAGAACCAAAATTAGTGTAATATGTACTACTTAATTTGCAACTTTGAAGGGATTTTTTCTAAGCTTGAGAGAATTCTTGAATTGATGGCTTGTTCTGATATGATTCACGTACGTAATCCTCAATTAATCATGGGAAAAATTACTTAGATCCACTGTATAAGAACGTAAATTATAAGATAAGTCGGTTTCAAATTTGCTTTACTTCCACTACTTTCTATTTTAAAAAGATTTACTTAATCCGCAAAGTTCATTAGTACTCATGCCACATTAGAATAAAATAAAATAAACTTCCAAAATTTACCCCAATCTCATTTAACTTAAATCCGATGTAAATGTACCTTAATTCTAAGAGAAGAAGTCTGAGCAATTCTCATAAAATACCAAGCAATGAAAAGCACTTAAACTGGAATTCAGTATTTCCACCATAACTGTCATCCAATCAATTAATAAACTCCTCAAAATCATATTAGGCAATTATGCATGTTAATAGGTACTACAATTAATAAACTCCTCAAAATAATGTGTTTTCAAAAGGGTTAGATTCTGACTGTCAAATTAAAGTGCAGGTACTCTCCATAAAAGCTTCAGCTCTTGTTGAACATCTAAACCACAAGCTAAGAAGAGCAAGAGGGGGAAAATGATTAAATAAACCCCAAATTAAGAAGGGAAGAAACTGAAATCTTAACATAAGGAAAGTAAAATGCTCCAATCCCTTCATGGATTAAGAAATTGAAATCTTAATGCATTCGGTGTGACCATGTGAATGTATGAAATTGAAGCAATGGCAAAGTGATATAAACAGAAAACCTAGACTAAGAGAGGATGAAGATGAGAGATGTATCTGGAGTAGCAGTGAGACAGCTTGAAGGTTGCAGAGACATTGAGGTTTCAGATCGGCTGAAAGAGGAGGGAGAATTTGGGGTCTCAAATACGAGCTTGAAGGTCACACAAACTTTTGGGGTCTCAAATCGACTGAGAAGGAAGGAGACTTTGGGGTCTCAAATACCAACCACCTCCAAATTTCCTTAACCCTGGAAAAAAAATTTAAGGTTACTAAGAGAGAAGAAAAAAGGGAAAAAATGGAGAAATAAATAAACTCAATTGAAACAAATGTTTACTTGTGGAGTTGTGTGCCATTGCAGTCACTAACGACGGCGAAGTGAGCAACGAGTAGCAAGATTCCGGAGCGATTGAAGCTTTAGCCTTCAGAGCTTCTGTGCTTCAGCAATTTAGCCTCTAGCAGCGGCGGCAGCGCCCTTACTCCCCGATTAAGATGAAAAGTTGAAAATGAAAACTGAAAGCTTTGGGGTTTGGCTTTACTATCCGTAACTGCCGTATGTGCCCTTAGGCCTTAGCGATTAGGATGAATGGAATCATGGATGATTTAAGATTTTTTTGGTCTTTTGATTTTTAACTTTTTTAGGTTAGGATAAAGAAAAATAATAATACTATATATACACTTGTAAATAATACAGGGCCGGGCCAGACTCAGCCCGGGACCTAAACCCAAGCCCGACCTGACCCTGCCAGGGCCAGGTTATTTCTACACCCAATCCCGCCTTTTGGACTGAAAAATCAGGGTCAGGTCAGGGCAGGGCTGAGGGCAAGTTAGGGCCGATGGACTACCCTATTGGCAGGCAAGGAAATAGAATAATTCACTTCCCCTTTGGGTTTATAAATAAATAGTTAAATACCCTCCTAGGTTTTAGTATTTCTAAAATACCCTTTAAGATCCCATTTCCTTGGTATAGCAGCAAAATTTTGTCCGATCGAAAGGAATAGGGATAGACGCTAAGAGTGTCAAAACCAAACCGAAGCCGAAAATCGAACTCGAAACCAACTCGAACCAAATTAATTTGGTTTGGTTTCGAGTTTGGTATATGGTTATTTAATTCGGTTCGATTCCAATTTTATGTCAAGACCCGTCACTTTGAATCGAAATTGAACCTAATACCACACTTAATCCAAAACCCTATATCTTTTTTGTCTTTTTGATAAATGTTAAGTCCAAAACGACAAAAGTGGTAAAATGAAAATCCCTATATATTTTTTTTAATTTTTTTGATAGTAGTCTAACTGAATAACCTTTCTACTGTCATATTCCACTTTCCATTTTTCCACTATTTTCCTTTTTCTATTTTATTATTATTATTATTTTAGTTTTAGTCTTTTATTTCAACTCTTCAACTTCAAGTGTGCAACTGCACGTTTGCAACCACTATATCTTGATATCTCCCAACGATCCAACCTGCAACTCTGCAAAGCTGATTGCAACGGTGCAAGTGTGCAAATCAAATTTGACCCAAATCGAAATCGTTAAAACCATAACTGAACAAACCGAGTAGGTTCAGATTCAGTTATCAATCCCAAAACCGACTCCTTTTTTTGTTCAACTTCGGGTCACACCATCAAGGCATAGAACCGAACCAATTTACACCCTTATTGGATGCCCTTTTCTTTCAAAGTTTGGAATTGAACTACATGAGGTAACTGAGTAGTTTTCTCATTGGAGGAAAGAATATTGGTTGGAGGAAGAAATGCGGGTCCACAGTTATATAATACTAAAATGTGAGGGGATAAGTTGTCACGCCCATCCGCAAGGATAAAATACATTATAAGGGGATAGGACAACGCTTGTCATCCTATTAAGGCGGATCACGACACGCCCACGCATCATAACTAATATTAAAACAATATAATATCGTGCGAAAGGAAAATATTACATTCCAAATGATCGTAGTTTTGGAAGCGTATAAAATCAATAATTACAAGATGATCAAAGCCTAGATGATAAATACTGTAGTTAATCCATTTTCATTACCATCTAATAATGATTAACAAGGGTATAACAAAATGTTTTTACATGGGCCTACGCCCTAAAATAAAAAAAGGGGAACAAGTCCCTAGAGTAAATCCTAGGAAACCCGGGGCCCGGGACAGTTTAGTCAAGGTCGGATGCGATGTGGTTTTAGAAAATCAATCGAATCCGAGTGTAAATCCTAGGAAACCAGGGGCCCAGGATGCGGTTTTAGTCAAGGTCTGGATGCGGATGTGGTTTCGTAAAATCAATCCGAGTGTAAATCCGAGCTTCACGGGGGCCTTTTCAGGGAGGTAATTTCGGTGGTTTCTTGTCCGAAACCACATGTAAATCCTAGCTAACCAGGGCTTAGGATAGTTTTAGTCAAGGTCGGATGCGATGTGGTTTCTAAAATGAATCCGAGTGTAAAACCACATACCTACAGAATCGAAAATTGAAGGGTTTCTCACTAGGGATTCATTTTCCAAGGGGTTTAAAGGTAGGAGGCTTCAAGAAAGCTTCCTCCTAGGTCCATTAGGGTTCTAAGACCTCATTAGGTCCATGTAATCCCATGGATTTAAGAGAAAACAAAGAGAACCTAAATTAGGACATAATATGGTAGAAACCTTAAATTTCTTAAATGGAAAGAGATTACTTAGGCTTAGGGCTTGTAATGGAGTGAAATAACTCCACCATAGTCTAGGTTTAGAGGTTCCATCGATTCCTTAGGTTCTAAGAGAACCCTAGGTCGAATTTCTCCCATTTCCCAAACCCCAAAACCCAAAATAGAAGAAAAGAGATGGGATTGAATGGCTTACCCACCCCAAGGTAGAAGGCTCCATGTTGAGGCTCCAAGAAGGGATCTTCAAACCTCCAACCAAGATTCTCCACCCTTCTTCCTCCTTTTCTCCTTCCTTCTTTCTTTCTTTCCTTCTTTCTTCTTTCTTCTTTCTCCTTTCTCTCCTCTTTCTCTCTTCCACGATTTAGGCTAGATGGGAGAAGAAATGAAAATGAATCCTTCTCCCCCTTTGTCTTATTTATAGAAAATGGGCTTGGGTCCTTGGTTAAATGGGTCAAATAGTTAAATGGGTGGATCCAAGATAAATGGGTCATTAGGCCAAATGGGTAGTTTAAGTTAAATGGGTCAAGAGGCTTAATGGGTTGACCCATGGTCTTATTTAGGGTACAGAATGGGTTAACCCATATTTGGGTCAAATAGAGTTAAATGGGCCCCCAACCTTAGTGGAAAAGCCCATTCTTAGATGGGTTCATAAGATATATAAGTTCCCAATGTCTTCTAAAGGTAGTGGGACCGAACTTAAATTATTCCTTCTCTCTGAAATAGCTGGCGGTCAGCGGACCCGCACTTGAGGTTCCAGAAGAAAATTAATAAGCTTGAGGCTAGAACTTTTTTCCATGCCATGGAGTCAATGGAAGCCGTATCATGATCAATAATTTGTACGGTTTGACCACGGGAAACGACTCACCGGTCCCACTCCAGAGTCTATCTCTTTCCTCCCATGTCAAAAGACATCTCTGCCCCTTGCTTTAAGGGGGAGAGAGAAAGACACCTGGGAGTGCTGGCGTAGGCCACACTCCCGTACAGAAAATTGCTTCCCATTAGCATATTACACGCGAGTTAACATTGAGCCGTAGGATGGAAGGAAAAGGATCCCAACCTTTCAATTTATCCGCCACTATACACCTTCTTTCCCCATTGCCCGCCCCTCTACCCATTGCCTGTTGTAGAGTTCGATATGGAGAGCTTTGTCAATGATCTCCCATTGCAAGTCCCATTGAATACAACTTTGAATCTTAAGGTTTGGTTGTGGTTCCATTACACCATGCTAGTGTATACACATTTTTCCTATTTAAAAAAAGGGAAAAAGATCTTAACTTGGTGGTGTTTCCTATGCCTTCTCATAGGGCACCGTGAGATGATGCCTCCACCTCCTGGGTAGATACCCAGGCGTGCTATCCCATTGGCCCAAACGCTTGTGTAGAGACCATGCGACCAAGTTGAGATCTATTGCCTAAAATCACAATGGGTGATAGAATTATTTTTTTTGGTAGAAAAGATGACTATTTATTCATGTGCACCCAATGCCAAACAAAAGAAAACCAAATACATATGACAAATAGAGAGCATGATAAACATAAGGTACGGATATACGGTATCCAAAACCAATGAGTGAAAATTGATTCGATCACACATGCCAGCAATGATACAGCGTATACAGAGTAATTACTTTTGTGTCCACGCTGTTGATCCGGCCCTTAATACCATCTTAGGCTTGATGGACCTGTGGGCCAACCTGATTAAATCTGGAACTAATTAATGGACTGGACTCGGCCATTCAGGGCTGGGCCCATCCAAATCTCAAGGCCCGCGGAAACGCAATAATCAGTAAGCACGCGCCACGGGAGACTTCTAACGCGGCTTCAGCGGAGCTCCGTTAATCCTTTTATGCTTTCGCAAACCCTAAACCCCAAAATCCCCAAAATGCTTTAGGGTTTCTGATGCGAGGAGCCGCTATTTAAATACCAGAGGGTGCTCTGTTATCTGCGAAGGTATGATATTTCTTTCATGGAGCTCCCAATTTTCCTGGATTTCTTTTTTTCGCTATCTAGAAAGATCTAATGCAGCTTTCTAATCTGGATTGCTGTGGAGTACCAATTATGATCCTGATGGTTAATTCATGCTACTTCGTTCGTCTTCTCTGATTAGAGAGACAATGAACAAGAAGCATAAGCGTCCTTGTTTTTCACTTTTTTCCTGTATTTTAGCTTTTGATGTAATTAAAGAAGATCTAGCTCTGTCTCCATGTTTACACGGATTGCTTTATGTCATTTGTTAATCAGAACAGCTTCGATTGTTGTTAGTGAAGTTTTACCCAATCCCTGGTGTACAAAAACTGTGTTCTTTAGGAACTTGATTTCTCATAGTTTTCTGATGCATCTGTTTACCCTCTCCTTGTATTTCTATCTTTGATGGCATAGGGGATATAACGGATGCAGATAGTTAAAGGTTGGCTTACCAACCCATTGCAGAATTTCTTCTTGCCTTGGTGTCAAATGGTCCGACCGAAACTAATTTTTCTGTAGAATAGAGTAGACAGTCTCACTAATGAAGTTTTATCTTATTTAGATCGGCAGATGATGAAGATAATCTTATCCTACACACTGAAACTTTGTGTGGACTACAACTCCGCTTATTATCTGATGCCATTGACTTGTTTTATTTTTCTGAAACATTTTGTTTTGCCTATTATCTTGGTTAATTTATCAGTTTCTCCGTAAATCACTTTGCCCTTTATGATTTAGATTGTTGGGATTCTTAGAAGGCACATGATGTTAATAATCTTATGCTTACTCACTGAATAGTAATGTAGACCACAACTCCGCTTATTATCTGATGCCTTCTTAGATCTATTTCCATATCTGAATATTTCGTTTTCTAAAGCTTTTTCCCTCCGGCATTATACTTGCTACTCCCAATGTGTTCTTGGGTATTAAAACTTTTTCCTGAGTCTGACTTTCAATCTTGTTTCATAAATGATGCATAATTATCAACTTTTAAGTTTCATTCAGTGATGAGAACATGCAGACGGGCGGTCAGAACCTGATGCCGTGTTGAATGTCTGTAAATTTCCACCTGTGGAATACCTCTGAGAAGCGTTTTGGACAAATCCTCTGTTACTTGTTTATATGTTTACAAAATGCCATGTACATGTGTTGATTTCACTTTAAATTTTCTACTTATAAACTTCTATAATCATATCATATGTGACTTGTTATTATAATGTTTGAATCTATTGAAATTGCGACTTCAATGAAACTTTTTTATTTTTTTTATTTCCCAATGTAATTGAAATTGTTTGTGCTTTAACATGAAAAGCATTGTTGTGGCATTTGAGATTTCCAAATTTAGTACCTCTGTCCCTTGTTTGCATGCGATGATGAAGTAACTAAATTTATGTCTGGACATCTGAGACTTGTCTGTGATTGAATATAGTTCGTCTGAGCTGAATACCTCATTTTATGAATTAAACGTCTCTTTTGAAACGTTATTTGGGTTTTTTATTTGTGAAAATTTATCTCCATGTTTTTGACTTCGAAATTCATTTTTTCCCTTTGTGAGGTTGAGGTTGTTTTTGGTTGCCATTCTGAAGGAAACAATTTCACTTTGACATGCAACAGTATCTGTTAAGTGTAGGGGATGGTTAAAAGTGGGACCTATTTTGAATCATTCTTGTATGTAGTTTGTGATGGATTGAAGGAATAAGTTACTCTTAGGTTTCATAGAGGCGAGCTAGGTGGCTTGTTGCTCTCCAAGTTATGTTTCAGCCTTTTTTGTTTCTAGGGCTGATTTAAAGTTTTTTGAGATCCTGCAACTCTGTTTGCAGGGAGGAATTCAATGTAGCCTCTGAATCAGCCCAACTAGTTTCTTTTTACCAACCTTTCTGTTGAATGTTATGGAGGCCTCTCTATCTAACATCAACCTAAGGGGCCAGATGGTTTAGAAAATGCTTTGTATGATATTGAGAGGCGATGACCATTTCAACCCAAGTGTGTGTGTTGTGTTTGTGTTTGTGATTTTAACATAAATACAAGATTAATGACATTTGTTTTTATGGGGAGGAATGGAGCATTGTCTTTGATCCTCAATCTTGTAATTTGCCTTCATAAGCAGGTTGCTTGTCATCCGATGGATAGCACTGTAGATGCTTTAACCAATGCATATCAGGAGTTTGTTGCTGCTGCAGCTGGTGTACTTGAAGCCAATGAAGCTTCTGGAGGCCAGAAAACAGTAACAACAGATGCTGCCTTAGAGAACTTTAAGCAGCGATGGGAATTGTTTAGGGTAGCTTGTGATCAAGCAGAGGAGTTTGTGGAATCTGTGAAACAAAGGATTGGTTCGGAATGCCTGGTGGATGAGGCAACTGGTGCCGTTGCAGGGAGGACAGGCCAGGGTACCAGTACTGGTCTTCCACCTATTAGTGCTGTACGGTTGGAACAGATGAGTAAAGCTGTCCGGTGGCTTGTTATTGAATTGCAACATGGTTCTGGAAGTACCAGTGCTGCATCTCATTCTCATTCTAGTGTTCCGTTTGACACCAGATTCTCTGAAGATGCTCCACAATAAGTCTTTGTATATGTAGATTTTACCTCTGTTTCAGTTTCTTGTTTGTCTTTGTATGTATGACTTACTATCTCCAGCAATTCATTTAAGCTGAAGAGAATTCAAGAAATGGTATATTTTTTATTTCGTAACTTCTTGTATCCTTTGTTACGATCGGGTAACATGTTTTATAAACTTTAGAGTCAGGCTTCATTTGGTATCCTCGTGGGATGAACCAACTTCTTTCCCTTCTGCAGAATACTTTTGCGGGAACTGTATGATAAATGATTCGATTTTGTTGTAGGCTTGTCTGTGTTTTGTTTTCCTCATTTGGACTACTGTTAGAAGACTGTTACAAGACTGTAACAAGGCAATTGTATACATTTTCATCCATTAGTGGTTTTCAAAGAAAGAAGGGGTTGAGAGGGCGAACCTTGGCATGGCACTACTGTAAGATTGTTGCATTGTGATCGAGTGGTCTTGTGTATGAGTTGTGCTGAAACAGTTCCTAGGAGGCTAGTTGTAATTGGTGAACAACATAGAGGCTTGGTCTGCGTACATTATGACCCAACCTAACCCTACAATAAGCACGAGCCCCACCTTTCAAGGAGGCTAGTTGTAATTGGTAAATGGGGTAATTACTATATACCCTACACTTACCCTATATTTACTAGAACTATCCTCCTTTAAACTTCTTTTCTAATACTACCCTACCTTTAAATTTTTACATCTGCTTCTACCCTCATGTATTTAAATAGTTTAGGGGTGTCAATTTGGAACCGAAATCGAAACTGCCCACGTACAATTGTACTAAATCATATCGTTGTAAAAATGATATAGTATGGTCAAATGGTATTGATAATGGTATGGTACGGTATTGGTATTAGGTATTGAAATTGTACCATTATATCAAATTTGTACTGAAATCATATCGTGCTGGGGAGGGTAAGAACAAGAACTAAAGTAATAAAAAGCTTCTTCATTTTAATGGCATTTTTGGTAAATAAGTAGAAAAAATAGGAGAAAATTAAGAGGTATGAGGGTCTCTCGTTGTTTAAACAAGACAACTTTTAAATAAATAAAAAAAATAAAAGAAAATTATTAGAAGTGAGTGTGTGATACGGTAAACAACGAGTAAAACAAGATAGTTTTTTACTTTTTCATATCGTAAACCATGACATTTGACACACTTTCCAATTAACTAGAAAATTGTCCCAAATGGCATGTCAAGTCATGCATGGGATGGGATCATGGTGACATAGTGGGAGCCTCATACATTATGCATGAAATGTCAAATGTGATTTTCTAAACCGTCTCTGTACCGTTTTTATATCATTTTTATATTGTATCGAAGTCGTATTGAAACAGTATAATATCAGTATTGAAAATATGATTTTTAAATGGTACAGTATGGTATCGGTATTGGGTACCTATTTTTGGTACCGTACCGTAATACCGAAATAGTATTGGTTGACACCCTTAATCTATTTAACCTACCATTCTTGTTCTATTTTTTTACTATTTTTGTCATGAAAATGGTAAAAAATAAAAGCACTCACCCACTTCTTCTCTCTCGTGTTTTTTACTTCTTTCAGTTTTTTATTTTTTGGTTTTTTCTTCTATTTTTGTATTTAATTACGTTTTTATTCAACATTTCATCCTCATCGTTCTTCTTTGAACAGATCATGGTTCTAAGTATCGGTATCGTATCACCCTTATCGGGGGATGCTTACCGGATTTGCTAGTCACCGATATCGATACCATGTCGATATTGTATTAGTAGCACGGTACGGACAAGGGGTAAAATGGTCAAAAAACATTTTTTTATAGAGATTCAAGGGTAATTTTGTCTGATACAGCCGATCTAGGCTGATACCGTATCAGTATCGTATCGGTTTTACAGGTTACCGAGATCTGTTCCGATACCGTGCACTAAAACCATGGAACAGATCGACTCTCTTTTTATTCAATTTACCATTTCGTTTTTTTTTTAATTTTTTATTAACCTACAATGCGATTCTTGAGTTGTCACTTCTCCCTTTTCATATTCGCAGAAGCATAAGACAACCCTCCCTCTCCAGTACAATTGATCTCTACAAGACCATCTTCATCTCTCCTCAACCTCACAGCCATGGGATAGAACGACACAAGATCAATCATCGGATTGTCTCTACCTTCTTGTCACTAAAAAATTAATTAAATAAAAAAATTGAAAAAAAAAAACAAACCGAATAGAGTGAAAAATGGGAGAGAGAATAAGCAGGTGGGTGCTTTCATTTTTTATTTTTTTTGTACTATTTTAATGACAAAAATAGTAAAAAATAGAAGAAGAATGGTAGATTAAATAGATTAGTAGGTTATTAGGTGAAAAGGAAGGGTAATCTAGGTATGTAAAAAAATGAAGGTAGAAGGAGATGTAAAAGTTCAAAAGCAGGGTAAATTCAGAAAAGAAGTTTAACATAGGGTAGTTTTAGTAAATATAGGCTAAGTGTAGGGCAATGATAGTAATCAGGGCATACATTATTACCCTCCTTCGTAAATAAGAGGATCAGGGCGTACATTATTACCCTCCTTAACCCTACAATAGCACGAGCCTCCACCTTTCATCTGTTGTACCTTTGCCAGCACTAAAAAAGATCCTATGCATCCGGGCTGCATGTGCAGCGCCAAACTCAAGGCATTACGCTTTGACCGCCTTACCCCTGCTCGGGCAAGGCGCTTGGGTAGGGGTAAGGCAGTCAAAGCGCGCCACCTTGAGTCTGGCGCTGCACATACAGCCTGGTTGCCGGATGCACAGGAGCCAGTTCCTGCCAGCACTCCCTTTGATTCCAAAAATACACCTATGACTCCTTGTTTTGAGGAGCCGAAAGAGGTACACATGGGATTGCGTGTAGATGTTCGATGGAAAACCATTTCCCATAAAAATTACAGTTTTTGAGAAGGATTCAGATCTTCTATAGCCTGGGCCGTAGTGGCCATCTTCCGGCCCTGAAATATGAGCGTGACAGGTGTAAAATCCATGATCCAATGGTTACTTTTAAAACTTTGAGTTCCAGTGGTTTAAGTATATGACAAACCATCCGGACCGGTATGTGTTTGCCAAACCGGACCGGTCTACAACTAAAACAAAAGAACTTACAAATTGCGTTATTGATCAATGGAATGCCACCATACCATTTAATGCAGAAGGCTTCAATATAGAAGAACTAGCATCGACAAACAGAACAAGGACAGAAATATGAAAGTTTATAGCTGAGAGAGAGAGAGAGAGAGAGAGAGAGAACTTACAGATCTGGGATTTTGAATTCGAGGTACGACAACAGGGTTTCTTCACAAAGTGTAAGGCGTGGAAGAGACGTATACGACTTCGACCTTCGCCAGACCAAAGGAGGTAAGAGAGTGCAAGAGGAGGAAGACGATGGGGGTGGGTTTCTTCTGGGTTTTTGAATCCGACCTTCGAGGTTCGCTAGCAGGTTTTCTTCACAAAGTGGAAGACGAGGAGGAGACATACACGACTTTGACATACACAACTTTGACCTTCGCCAGACCAGAGGAGGAAGACGATGGGGGTGGGTTTGAACGAGGAGGACGAAGAGAAAGCTTAGGGTTTTGAGATTTTGAAAATGGGACAGTGGCTCCAAATCGTTTCTTTTGTTTTAGTTGTAGATCGGTCCGGCTTGATAAACACAGATCGATCCGGGTGGTTTGTCATACACTTAAACCGTTGTAACTCAAAGTTTTTAAAAGTGACCGTTGGATCATTGACTTTACACTTGTCATGCTCATATTTCAGGGCCAGAAGGTGGCCGCTGGATCAGGATTGTCTCCAAGGAGCAAGAAATGCCTAGGGCACTGCCAGCCGTTGGACTGTGCCACACATATCCCTAGGTGTACTCCGAGATGTGTGCAGCACAGCTCAACCGTTGGATGTCCCCTGGCAGCACCCTAGGCGCACACCTCCCTAGAGACGAGCTAAATTCGTGGCCGCTATGGCGCTACCCCTTAAACCGTAGAAGATCTGAATCCGTGTTTATTCAAGAATTCACAGGTTTGTATGATTTAATAGCCATTTTACCTAGCAAAGCTTTGAATAAACTCTGATTTTGGAAATGCCTCTTTTTTTTATGGTATATAGAAACTTTTTTTTTTTTTGGTAAACGGTAAACAGAAACTTTAATCATATCCTTAATGGAACAAAATATTACAGTAGTCCGCAAATAACCAAGAAGTTACAAAAGAAGGAAAAGATAACTCTGAGAAGAGATCAGATTGATGGGTTGCCCCAACCCCTATGAGTGCATTGGCTACAAAGTTTCCTTCCCTCAAGTGTGGCTATAATGGACATGCGCTAGCTATCCTTGAAGCGATCGATTCGCCATGGAATGGTTTGGATATTCCTTGATAGAATTTTATGAGCAAGAGATTGTCGCTTTTGATGAAGACCTTATCCAAACCTCGTATAAGAGAATATTGAGAGCTTTCCTGATTGTTGTCGCTTCTGCTACACTAGCATGGACACCCCCAATGCCCGCTCTTCTCGGATTCCCTAAACTGGCATACAGGAGGGTTTTCCAAGAAATGGATTCGGTAGTGAGTGCTATGTTTCAAATTTGAGCATTCTGGAGAAATTCAATATTTAATTAGGTGATTGTTGAATGAATGCTAGTAGCAGAGAGTTATTTCGCATGGTTTGTGTCTAGGTGTAGGAATCGTGCGCCATACACAAACAAAAAGAAGATCGCTAAGGTTATGTGGCCCCTGCATCAGAGCGGGCCAATGGGAGCGCACATACAGGGCGAGATCAGGAGGGTGGGATGGTCATTTCACTCTCCTTGTGTGTAGACGTAGGGGCCACAAGACTTGACAATGATCCCCACTCTTTATATTATTATATATACACACTATGTATATTATTTATGGGGAAAAGATCTCTACTTGGTGGTGTTTCCTACGCGGCTACGCCCTCTCACAAGGCACCATGAGATGACCCTTCTACTCCCTACGTACTCAACGACCCATACTTGGTGGCGTAGGAAACACCATCAAGTAGAGAGATCTTTTTCCCATTATTTAACTTATATTATATATTCTCTCATCCAAATGTTTATTTGTATATTATAAAAACAAGTAATTTATATTAGGGAGGAGGATCGCTGCTCCCTACTAGTCTCAACACCTAAGCCAATGAGAGTGCATGCAAAGGCATCTGACAATGTTCAAATTTTTTTTTTACACGGGGCGAGGTGGTCATTTCACTGACGCAAACGCAACTCAATCTAACAACCTTCTTTTTCTCTTTATATTATATACAATCTCTCTCAACAACAAATGTAATTTATATTATGGGAAAAAGAACCCTAAAAGGCAATGTGGTCCCAGGAGCGCAAAAATGACTGCCCCATACCCTCATAAAAGGCTAAAAATCCCATGCTGATGACGCTTTCATGCATGTTTCCATTGGCCTCTTTCAAGGAATCATCTCTCATATATTATACTGGGAGAATGTTCTTTGTGCTGCAGCGCAGGCTGCGTCCAGGCACATAGGTAGCCTGTGCAGGAGGCAGAGTGGTCATTGCGCCCACCCCCATGTGCCTGGGCGCAGCCTACGCTACGACACAGAGAACAACAACCCTATTATATTATAGGGAAGCAGTTTTCTGTCCGGGAGTGTGGCCTATGCCAGCACTCCCATGTGTCTATCTCTCTCTTCCTTAAAACAAGAGGTTAGAGCTCCCTTTTCATATGGGGGAGGAGAGAGATAGACTCATGGGAGTGCTGACGTAGGCCACACTCCTAGACAGAGAACTTTCTCCCTATATTATACTCTCTCTCTCTGAAACAGATATGCTTTTACATATTATTATCTAGGGAAGTAGTTTTCTGTACGGGAGTGTGGCCTACGCTAGCACTCCCATGTGTCTATCTCTCTCTCTCCTTAAAACAAGGGGTAGAGGTGTCTTTTCACATGGGGAGGAGAGCGATAAACTCATGGGTCTTGTGACGGAGGCCACACTCTGACAAAAACTTTTTCTCTATTATCTATACTTACAGGGCAAGAGACTGTTGTTGTCTGAGTGCATAGCACATGCACCAGCGCAGCCTCACTAGGGCCAATGAATGCATACACTATTATACTCACTACTCGGTAAACGATAATGAATGATGAGTGAGACATACATCATGGGAAAAAAAGAAATGAAAAGAAAAGAGTCTCCTCTTCAGATTTCAGACAATCTCCCTTAATCATCGGTTGGATGCTGGAGCTTTGTTTTTCCGTTTCTAGACTATTCTTTTCTTTCACTTGAAAAGCAGGAACGGATCAAGAAGATGAATCTAATAAGAGATTGAAATGTGGATGCGGTTGCTAGAGATGCAGTTTTACAGAATTAAAATGATAACAAAGAGAAGTCAACTTTGCGCATCACAGTCGATCCGAAATCAACCAAAAAGAAACCAAAACCCAGAAAAAATCGAGAAAATTGAAATCCCATTTATGTTTCTAAGCGTTGAGGAGACTCCTCCAGAATGGGAAGAGGTGTTGGAAGAGGTGTTGGAGGAGGTGTTCTGCGCTTTCATCGACAAATCAAGGGTTCCCGTAGATTTCAAATTCTCCGTCTGCATCGCGTGGGCGGCCGGAGTCCCATTCACGACGGCGCTACCGACCTGCCAAACTTGGTTAATCTTGGTCATGGTGGTGGGTAATGCTATGGTAGCGAAGATTGTCATTGTTTCATTAGAGTTCTCTGCTTCCATGTCCGATACTTCATAAGCGATCTTCGAAGGTGCGATCTTGTTAGAGCTCACATTGAAGGTCTTCACCGTCATCTTCCCGTCCACCTTGTAAGCGATCAACGCCTGGGATCCGATCATCGCCGGCGCCTTAGGATTGATCGCCCAAGAAACCCATCCATCGCTTTTCGCTGGAGGAGCCACGAACGCTATCTTCAGCGACGAATTTGACGAATCGTAGGTCCAGTGCAAGTAAGAGCTCAGTTGGGGAAGATCATTACACTGGTCATAAAGTCTGTTTCCTGTAAATTTCTGAGATGAGCAGTTGAGGGAATGTGAATGATGGATTTGCAGAAGCAGGATTGAAAATACAAAAATCATAGGAAGCAGAGACGAATTAGAAGACGCCATTACGGTATAAGAAAAATCACACGATTCTCTCCTTTTAAAGAGTAGAGGAGAATAAGGGGGATGATGGCAAGGAAAGTGTATGTACAAAGAAAAGAGATAATCAATCACAGCTCACCATATCTTTTTCCCAAATCAATTTTTTATCTTCTTTGCATCTTGTTGGGATCTGTGAATATTCAAATCTTGATTTGAATTGTTTCCTTCCATTTTTTATTATTGGTAATTCAAATCTTTTTTAATTTTTAAGGTAGTCATTAACGAAGGGCATTGGTGGATTCGGCTACTGGCCAGGACCCTGCCCGGTCTGCACATGTAGTGCTAGACATAGTGAGACGTGAAAAGACCATCTCACTCCTGCTCGAGCGCCTTGCCCAAGCAAAGGTGAGGTGGTTTTTTCATGCCTCATTGTGTTCGACGCTGTATGTGTAGGCCGAGCAAGATGCTGGGCAAGATCTTCTTGGGATATATTGGTGTACCCAGTGCATTGCACGAGACTTGGCGAGGTCTGGAGAGGGTCATAATTAAGGTTGTCCCTTTGTTTTTGGTAAGACATAATTAAGGGTGTCAGATGATTCAGTTTCGGTTAGAAAGGTTCGATTTTGGTTAAACCGTTTAATTAAATAATAAACGGTTTCACAATTTCAATTTAGACCGTTCCGTTCGGTTTCAGTAAACAAATTTGTTTGATTTTGACACATTTATATACATCTAAGAGTGTTAAAACAGTCTGATTCATTTAAACCTTTTAATAAGAGGCTCAATTTTGAAATCATAATCAAACCATTTATTAAAGGAAAATTATCAATGTCACCCCCTGTTGTTTGCCTATATTTTAAAGCACACCCACTAACTATTATAATATCAATCATCTCCCCTGCTTTATCAAATTAATTAATTACACACAGATCCCCTACTGTTACTTAAGAGATGTTAAATGGTGATGTCAGCAACTTAATATTTTTTAAATGACAAATCTACCCTTCTTAATGGGTGAAGTACCTAATCTACCCTTTCAATTAAAATACCTACAAACCCTTCTTCTTCCTCACACTCAGCCCACGAACATCCAAGGCAAGCTATCTTCTTCTGCAGAAGAGACCAAAGCAGACCGGCGTCAATCGACGAAGCTCTGTCAGACCCCGACGACCATCGTCCTCATTCTGGCCAGTATAGTTGACGCCCCATTTGCCAGCCGCCGGCATTTTTGTGGAGAGAGCTTATAAGTACCGTCCAGTTAAGGTAGTGGATTTTGAGCTGCCTGCGTGGTGTACTTGGACTTGAAAAGGGTGGAGTGCGCAAACCTGTTTCCATCAGGGAGGGTTTATTCACAGGCATTTCACCTTGGTGGGCTGGGATTCTTCCTGTTAGCTCATTGTAATATGGACCAGGCAAGCTCGTTCCACTGCTTTGGGCTATTTTTGGGGATGCAGGAGAAGGGATCTGTGAGCTTTGCAGTTGACTATGAATTTGCGGCAAGTGCAAAGCCTACGGAGGAGTATCAAAGCACATACATAGGTGCACCGCAAACCTCGCAACACAGCTCGCAAATGGATGATTCTCCATAAATCTCCTTTCTTTGCTCTCTTTCTTCGCATTGGATTCCATTTCAATACCTCCAGCACAGAACTCACTGTTCTCATTCTTGTTGAATCGACCCATCTCCATCAAATCGCCCCCCAGTTCTGACCCCTGCAACTCCACCAGTTTATTGATCAGACCCTCCTCCAGCATCGCTTCTATTGCTTCTTTCTTCCCAAAATAGGCGATGTCAAGGATACAATCCATGGCTGCGATTCGGAGCGACGAGTCTTTGGCACTCAGGAAGTTGATGATTTGGGAGATTTCTCCGTTGGATTCTATTTCGTCGACGGGGGGACTTTTGATTGATTTAATTAGGGAACAGAGGACTTGGGTCGAAGAATTCGAAGCCATGGAAATGAGGGCTTGGACTGTTGGACACTATCACGTCTTTGTTGAATCTAACTAGAGCGCCCACTGCGAGAGCCAATTGTTCTCGAATTCGTTTCAAAAATTTCGGATAACAAATAATTGATTCCAAAAAGACTACTCTGTTATAAATCTACTGCATCTCTTCATCAAACAAGTGATATATAGACCTCAATTTGTGAAAGGAGTTCAAAAGACTAGCTTCGGATCCCAAGCGAGCAAAGTCCCTTTTCCTGAAAACTTGCTCTTCCATTGTTGCAGAGCCAAAACTCGAAGTTGCTTATGTTAAATACTAATGCATCCAAGACAAAAATATTTTCCCTAAAAGAACAAAAGGAATGAAACAGATTACAGCATGACTAGGTTCAAAGAAAAACCATAAGCAGAGACATCAAAGACTAGGATCAATGATAAAATTAAAATAGAAGACAAGTGCTTCCCAATAGTCGTCACATTCTCAAACTCAGCTCTGCATTTCAAAGAACTCCTAGTTTCAAAGAATCCACAAAGCTTCAAGAAAGAAACTAGAGTTATTCTATTTGATGGCTAAATTTCTGAGCATCCAACGCCTTATCCCTCCCTAGAATGTTCAACACAAACTCCACCGCTTGCACATGATACTCCAATCTCACCAGCCCGTTAATAACATGAGCATATACTTTTCACAGGAGGGGAGGCAGTTGGATACCGGAACCTGTTTGTTGTACCATGGACATCCTTCATGGCTGAAGACAGCCTGTTCTTTATCAATGGCATTCTCTACCTCCAAGCTGAGCTCACCATCAAGCACTATAGAGCTTCATCGGTTGATGCCGGGCTGGTGTTGAAGTCCAACGGTAAGAAATGATTTAGGTTAAGTTTTTTATGATTTAATGTAAAGGGTATTTTGATAAAAAAATTTAAAAGTTAACAACATTTAAAAATGAGTAACGGTTGATATTAAAGTAGTTAGTGGGTGTGTTTTAAAATATAGGCAAACGTCAAGGGGTGGTGCATAATTTTCCCTTTATTAAATGATTCGATTCGTTTTATTTTGATTTTGACATCCTTAGTTACAATGTATGCAGTCTTACCCTTGTTTTGGCAAAAAGACTATTTCCAAACTCGAACCCCTGACAACTTAATCACAATGGAACAACCTTTACCATTGCACCAAGACCCACCCTCTTAAGTTAGTCATTATATACTTCTATAATCATATTATCTTCTTTTTTTTTTTTGTTTTTGTTTTTTGGGTAAAGATAATCATATCATCTATAACTTGTTATTCTAATGGTTGAATCTATTGAAATTGTTTCTGAACTGAAACTTATTTCCAATGTAAGTGAACTGGTTTTATGCTTTAACATGAAAAGCATTGTTAGGGTATTTGAGTTTTCTAAATTTTGTACCTTTCTCCAAGTTATGTTTCAGCCTTGTTTGTGCCTACTTGGGTACTTCCTAGAGCGAATTTTTATCTTTTCTAATTCTGACGCCCCTTCTATTCCCTCTAATCCCTCACGAGCTGAAATGATCACCCTACTCCACCTTGGGTAGTATGCTCAGACAATAGATAGATGGTCATTTACGCTATTATGTGAGGAATTGGAAGGAATTAGAACGTGTAAGAATTGGAGGTGGAGCTGAAGCAAAGTTTTTGTGATCCAGTTGGTTCAGAAAATGTTGTATATGATATCGCAAGGGTTTGACCATTTCAACTCAAGTACAAATAGACATTATGTTGGCTATGCAACAGTGTCATCCATCATCAACACCCACCAGTACACTGAGATTGTATGGAGGTTCCATAACATGTACACGGTAACACAGAATTTCACAGGTGTATGATATCTTAAAATTAAATTACTGGTCAACCCAAAATGATGATCCTATTAGAATTTTCAATAAAATGGGCTTAATTAATTACAATATTAGATATACTTGAACTGATTTGATCCATTACTCAAAAAGATAGACCAATCCTATTCATTGTGCAAGTGAACTAGGGTTGGGATAGTATTATAAATACTATGATCTTGAGTTCCTGTAACCTATGTTCAATATTCCTTTCTTCCTTTCATAAAAAAGAGAAACAAGGAATAGTAAAAGGTTGTAGAAGACTCAGATCAAAGTTGTTATCGTTGAGTATCTTGAGGTGTCTTGAATATCCATCATCAACAAACGAAAGGTGTAAGGTATGCCCAATTACTTTTTTGTGTTTTCATTACATCGTGTTCTGGGTTTCAATGTATAGTTTACGATCGGGGTTTCATCCCAAAGATTGATATCTAACAGTTTGTATCAAAGCCTACCATAGAGAACTAGAATCAATGTTGTGTTTTAGTTACCATCAATTTCCATAGTTGTATAATTGATTTGTTTAACAAAAAAAAAAAGGCAACTTTCTTCCTAATCTGTGATACGATTCAGGGTTGTCCGACGCATGTCCAAAGCGTTTGAAGATGGCCTTTTGGTTGTCAGTGACTCGCCGTCATTCGTAGACAATTTTGGGTTGCCAGTGATTACTTAATTTAGCCACAGTAGCCAATTCCTTTTGAGGCGGAACCCTGTTTAGGGTTCTCTTTTCAAGTTTTTGGGGAATCAGGGGAATATTCCCCTAATTACTCCAAATTATTTTGGGGTAAAAAAGGATCAATGTTGGATTTTTGCAGACCTTTTTCTTATGCTAGTTTTTGGTGTATTTCAGGATGAGATTGAATCTAAGATTTTGAGATTAGTAGTGATTCCTGCCAAGGTTGGAGATTTATAGGGGGAAGATTCTTGGAAAATCTTGGATTGTAGCGAAGAGTGGCTAATTCTCAATTTCCCTTTTTAATGAAATTAAGTAGCGAAGATTTCCTCTTCTTAACTTCCTATTTTTGTTAAAATTATGTCCCAATTAGAACTAGAATGGGATAACCCTATTAGGGCCTGCATGATAATACTTTTGTTTTTCTATTTCTCTGTTTTATGTTCCTGGGGGAAAAGAATACTAGCAATATGTTTGTTAACACTTGTTCATTTTTTTGTTCTTGGGAATGAACCAAGACTTTCTACCAAAAAAGGAATGAACCAGGACAAAAAAAAAAAAAGTAATTAGGAAATAGACAAAAAAAAAAGGCTCCAATTTGAAACATCTATATTCTGGAAATAAAATGGAGAAGTAAAGAGGTAGGGGTGTTTGACCTATCTCCGTGACTCTCATCTCCTCCAGACTCCACCGCCAACACCACTACCACCACCGCCATTGCCACCATCGCCACTACCACCTTCACCACCACCACCACATCCTCCTCCACCACCACTGCCACCACCAATGTCACCACCATTGTCGCCGTCGCCGCCGCCGCTACCACCACCACCACCATCACCTGCACCATCTCCACCAGCACCACCTCCTCCACCACCACCACCACCTTCACGCCAATAACTCCTCACCACTACTGCCACCAGCAACACCACAACCTCCACCACCACCACTACCGCTACGACCAACACCACCACCTCCACCTCCACCTACACCACTACCTCGACCACCACCTCCTCCACCACCACTACCACAACCTCCTCCAAATTTTTTGGTATTCAATAGTATTTTTAAAAATTTATCGAAGTTTCAAAAATAGAAATTACTGGACATAACAAACACATTTCTATTTCTTTTTTGACCTAGAAATAGAATTTATGATGCAATACCAAACACCTTTTTTTTATCAAAAATTTTTGGCCCAGTAATAGAAGTCAAAAAGTTAATTTTGGGAATAGAATTGGGGCTCAGAAAAAGAAGTGTTATCATGCATGCCCTTATAGGCTCGAAACTTAATCTAATCCAGCAATAGTATTATGATGGTCTCCAACCGGCGTGGGAATTTTGGAGCCAAATCGTGGGTAGACAGTCTGTCTTCGATGGCTAGTAATGGGATTCCAAGCGACGAAGTGGCTGATCGCCTGCCGTGGATAAAGGAATTAATTTTGGTCGAACAAAAAATGTTAGACCGAGCCGATACACCTTAACCAAACCCAGGACGAACCAGGTTGGACCATACCGACACGGTCCGGGTTCTCGAGTCCACTCGATTAATAAAGTGGGTTTAATTAATTACAGTGTTAATAGTTTGGTGGGAATCCACATAATTTAACCGATTTGGTCCGTTACTCAAAGAGATAGGCCAATCCTATTCAATGTGGAACTGAACTAGGGTTGAAACAAAATTTTAAAGACTATTGTCTTGGGTTCCTGCATTCTATGTTCACATTCCTCTTTCCCTCCCACAAAGAACAGAAACAAGGACTGACAGAAGGTTGTAGAAGACTCGGATCAAAGTTGTTATTGTTGGAATATCTTGAGGTTTCTTGATATTCATCATCGACACACTAAAGATGTAAGGTACACCCAATATCTTTTATGTGTTTCATTACATCGTGTTTTGGGTTTCATTGTATGATTTACAATCATTACCCAAAAAAAAAAATTGTATGATTTACAATCGGGGTTTCATCCCAAAGATTGATATCTAAAAGTTCCATCTTAAGGAAACCTTATTTTTGTTAGTGTTGTTCAATATTAAGGTTATTGAGAAATATGTGTGTGATTTACTGATTTTACCACAAAATACAAGACTAATGACACTTGGATTTGTGGGGAGGAACATAGCATGGCCATTGACCCTCAATCTTGTAATTTGCCTTTATAAGCAGGTTGCTTGTCATCTGATGGATAGCACTACAGATGCTTTAGCCAAAGCATATCAGGAGTTTGTTGCTGCTGCAGCTGGTGTACTTGAAGCCAATGAAGCCAATGAAGCTTCTGGTGGCCAGAAAACAGTAACAACAGATGCTGCCCTAGAGAACTTTAAGCAGAGATGGGAATTGTTTAGAGTAGTTTGTGATCAAGCAGAGAAGTTTGTGGAATTTGAGAAGCAAAGGATATGTACAGAATGGCTGGTGGATGAGACCACTGGGGCAGTGGCAGGGAAGACTGGGCAGGGTACCAGTACTGGTCTTGGTTCTGGAAATACCAGTGCTGCAGCTCATTCTCATTCTAGTGTTCCATTTGACACCACATTCTCAGAAGAAGCTCCACAATAAGTATTTATATGTAAATGTTCCCTTGATTCAGTTTCTTGGCTATCTTAATATAATATAAGCTTTCCTATCTCCAGCAATTCATGTAAGCTTAAGAGAATTCAAGAAATGCTTCATTTTTTATATATTTTTTTAAATTCCTAGCTTTTGTATCCTTTGTTATGTCCGGGAACATGGTTTATAAATTTTAAAGTCAAACTGCATTTGGTATCCTCATGGAATTTTGTTTTAGATTTGTCTTCCTCAATTGAACTAGTCTGACAAAGCTATTGTATACATTTTTCATTTATTGCGGGTTTGAGTTTCGGAAACAATCCCTCCGTGAAGTGGGGGTAGAGCTGCGTAAATTATGACTCTCTGTGAAGTGGAAGTAAGGCTACGTAAATCATGACTCATGCATTGGATACTGTCTTTTTTAAAAAGGGTAGTTGTAATTGGTGAACAATCCTCTATTGTCGAGCTGTCCGGTAGGACCGTGCTGCTCAAACATGGGGCTGCATGCAATTATCGCCTTACCTCCACTCGGGTAAGACGTTTGGGCAGGGGTAAGGCGGACATTACGCACAGCACTGTGTCAGGGCAGCATGATCCTGCCGGGCAGCTCGGCAATAGAGGATCCAAATTTTGATATTTTGATGAGAAAATCTTATTGATAACCAAATTTGGTGAAAATGAAATGTTTACTTTTCTGTTCTTTTAATTATTTTAGATAATATACTTTAATTATTTACGGCAAAATTTTGTCATTTTACATGTTTATTTGAAAATATATAAGAAAATTTCAGCTTGTGAGAATGATATAATGGTGGTAAGTCATTTCAAACTATTTTAAGAATTATTATATAAAAAGAAATTTAAGAATTTTTTTACTCTATTTAAAAACTTTGCTCTTAAGAACGTACAAGAGAAAGGACAATCAAAAGAAGGCTACAACTTTCAATTCACCACTTTGGTTACAACAATTATCCTATTCTGATACCTTGATCCCTGCTCAACTAAATTGAAGATATTGTTGTGTTTCCCTTTGCATCTGTTTATTCAAGAATGCACAGGTTTGTTTGTATGATTTAATAGCCATTTCACCTAGCAAGGCTTTGAACGAACTCTGATGTAGGAAACTTCGTGTAAGCCTATGGATCCTCTTTTGTCGGCTACCTCGATGGTTTTATTCACTCTCTTGACATGTTATGTTTGTATTTTATAAATTCTACAATTTATATTAGGGAAAAAGAAGGTTACCAGGTCGGTAGAGGCCAATGGAAATTTGCACACAGGCGTCCAACAGGGGAAGACCCATGGGGTGGGGTGGTCATTTCATCCTCGATCCCTATGTTTGGGTGTAGGGGCCATGCAACTTAGCAACGATCCCTCACCGTTTATATTGTATATACACTTATATTATAAATTATGTAATTTACATTATATATTCTCTCGCACCCGAATGTTTATTTGTATATTATAAACTATGTAATTTATATTAGGGAGGGAGATCGTTGCTAGGTTGTGTAGTCTCAGCAACAACATACAGGCCAATGACAACGCATGCAAGGGCATTTAACAAAGCTGAGATTTTTAATTGCACGAGATGGTGGTCATTTCACCTACGCAAGCACCACTAAGCTTCGCAACCTTCTTTTTCCCTTTATATCATATATAATCTCTCTATGTAATATATATTATGGAAAAAAAATCTTGAAAAGTAATGTGTCCCTACACGTAGTCACAAAGGGGTGGGACGGTCCCGTTGAGGCTTCCAAGCATGTTCCCATTGGCCCGTGCTAGTGTATAGGCTCCCATATGCTTTTACATAAAATCTATAATTATAGGACAAGAATTTTTTTGTCTGATCATGTAGCGCATACACCAGTGCGAGGGCCAATGAGAACACACCCAAGGACATCAACATCAAATCATTTAATAAACGGTTTGTCAATTTCAGAATGATTCAAATCGATTTTAAAATAGTATTATCATTATTTTTATCTCATTGTGTTTTTTTTCTTCTTAATATCCAAACGGAAAGAATCAAAACATTCTTTTCTTTCGCATTATTTTTCGGATCCTTTTATTATTTTATTTTATTTCAGAATTCGAAGATTCTTCCTTAATCATCGGTCAAGGATTGAGATATAGATATTGATATCCATAAAGCGACAACACTACTGATTTGGCTGGCCTTAGTCTTAAACTGTCAATTTTTCTTTTATTTAAAAAAAAAATGATTTTTTTTTTAATAATTTTATCCTTGATCCGATATGGATATCCGATCCGACCAAGTATCGATATCGACCTCGATGAATATTGACTTGATCCGATCGATCTGTTACCGATACCTCTATCCATGTTATCGGTTCATGGTTCTAAGTATCAGTATCGTATCACTCGTATCGGGTGATATGTACCGGTTTTACTAGTCACCGATATCGATACCATGCCAATACCGTATTGATAGCACGGTTTGGACAAGGGATAAAATGGTCAAAAAATTTATTTTTGAGGAGATTCAAGTGTAAGTTTGTCCATACAATCCATCTAAGCCGATATCATATCGGTATCGTATCGAGTTTGTAGGATACCGATACCGTTCACTAAAACCATGCATCGGTTGGAGCCCGTTAGAGAAGCAGTTTTACATATTTAAAACTTCAGAAGACAGATCCAAAAAACAATAAGAACTAAAATGATGACAAAGAGAAGTCATTTTCCGGCTCACATGGCAACAACATTGTTTGAAACTTCACTTTCAGGAACACACAATGATGGGAAGAAAAAAAAAAAAAAAACAGAGAAATCATCTTCCCACCTCACGGTCGATAAGAAATCACGCAAAAAGAATCCAAATTCCAGCAAAAATCGAAAAAATTGAAATCCCATTTATGTTTCTAAGCGTAGAGGAAACTCCTCCAGTCTGGGAAGAGGAGTTGGAGGAGGTGTTCTGTGTTTTCGACGTCAAATCAAGGGTCCCTTTAGAGTTCAAATTCTCCTTCCCCATCGCATGGGCTGCCGGAATCCCGTCCACGACGGTGCTACCGACCTGCCAAACCTGGTTAATCGTGGTCATGGTGGTGGGTAATGCTATGGTAGCGAAGATTGTCATTGTCTCATCAGAGTTCTCTGCTTCCATGTCCGATACTTCATAAGCGATCTTCGAAGGTGCGATCTTGTAAGAGGTCACATCGAAGGTCTTCACCGTCATATTCCCGTCGACCTGGTAAGCGATCAACGCCTGAGATCCGATCATCGCTGGTTTCTTGGGATTGATCGCCCAAGCAACCCATCCATCGCTTTTCGCTGGAGCCACGAACGCTATCATCAGAGACGAATTCTTCGAATCGTAAGTCCAATGCAGGTAAGAACTCAATTCGGGAAGATCATTGCATTGGTCGTAAACTCTGTTTCCTGTGAACTTCTGGGATGTGCAGGTAAGGGAATGCGAATGGTGGATTTGCAGAAGAAGCAGGATTGAAAATACTAGAATCATAGAAAGCCGAGAGGAATACAGAGACGCCATTAATGGGGAGGGAGTGTTTGGGATAGATTGAAATTAAGGAAGTAAGGAAAACACACGCTTCTTAGATCTTAGTCCCGAGTTCCGCTATTTGTATTGGAAGTTTCCTAAATTTAGCGGAGAGTAGTTAATTCTCAGCAACTAATTGTGTCTTAACAGAATAGTTCTGTGCCAAGCACGGGGGATAAATTTTCCCGGGGTATAAGGACTTTATTATCCCTGACCCCGTGGATCCCCACATCCACACAGGAATCTAAGAACAAATAAACAAACACAGTGGCCGGAGTCTCATGTATTGGGTATGTCATTTTACAAAATTAATAGACTGGAGACGGAGACGAGTCAAATTGGCGAGAAAAGGGTTTTTAACAATTACCACCCCAAAATCTTTACTATCTACTATTATCCCCTCCCCCAAAATTTTCAAACTGTTACCCCCCCCTCACTGATGCATACTAACCACTAACTGATACCCACCGTTATATTTCCGTAACGGTGGGGGTTAGTTGTGATAGTGTGCCCTTGTCATGGATTTTTTAGGACCAAAATGCCCTTTGGAGTGGTAATTGTAAAAAAACCCCACCCCATCAATTCACCAAAATAAAAAAAAAAAATGGACCACCAACCCCACCACCGCCGCCATCACCACCACCACCACCTCCTCCTCTTTCTTCTTTGTCAGAACACCATTGCCACAACCCCATCCTCTGTTTTTTCTCACCAACCCCCTTTGCTTTTTTATTTTGCCCTTCATTTCTTGATTCTTCAAGAAGCCCAGAAATGCAAGAAAGCCAAAATGAAAAATCTTCCCTTCCACCCGCCTGCACCGCCACCTCCACCACCACCACCTTCATCATCCCAAGGTGGAAAGAAACCCAAAAATCCTTTACTTTGTTTCTGAAACTTATTTCTCTTCAGTTTTTCACTCGGAAAGAAACACAAAAATCCCTTTCCCCATTTGCCCTCAATTTCTGATGGAAGCTTTCTTGTTTGTTTTCACCTTCTAATTGCAGCTCCTTGCACTTCTTAATCTTATTGGGGTTTTTGCTTTTCTATCGTCATCTATTTTGAATGGTTTTGTGTCCTACACCTTTAAATCGTCATCAAGCTCTGGCGATTTTTCCTTGCCTTGAATGGAAGCATTGGTGATTTTTCCTTGAAAAGCTAGGGCACAAGAGAAAGCTTCCAGATGAAGCCGAGAATAAAAAAATAGGGAGCAAGGCTGAATTGGTTGAAGAAAGATGAGCGCGGGTTAATCTCTCCTTCAATAATTTTTTCTTCCATTCATCTTAATTGCTCTTCATTTTTCTATTTTCCTCGTTTGTTACTGTCGACATTCTGTTCTGGGTGGTACCTACAACTAAGCATATCTAAACCAAACTCTAACAGTCCTTTTCTGTTCTTCCTGAAATTTGGAGCGAAGATTGTACGCTTTTGGGTGATTCATGCTCTGGTATTTTTAATCTCAAATTTCTCCTCTGCAGAGTTAATGACCTTCAATTGAAGCCTTACCTGTAACTTCCGCCAGGTTCAGTTATAGAATTTTTCTTTTTCTATTTTTCTAATCTGTTGGCCTGTTGTTGATTGTTCCTAAACGATTTTTAAGTGCATAATCTTCCCCTACAATTTTGGGTGGTCATTGCGCCACCCTTCTTCCTCTGCACCCCAAACCTTACTTGAGTTGAACCTTTTTTCGTATAGAGAGCAGGGGATTGCCATTGGAGTCAAGAAGAACACGACGACCACGAAAACTCAAGTGCTTAACCTTGAGTTCGAAGAGAATATTGCCATTAACCTTGTCAGCAACAGAAAAATTGTCTTTCCTAGGGGATAAAACTTTCCTCAAAAGGTTTGGGGTTGCAGTGGAGGAAGAAGAAGAAGGAGAAGAAAGAGGAGGGAAGGTGATGGGGTGGTTTTTTTTTTTTTTTTACAATTACCACCCCAAAAGGGCATTTTGATCCTAAAAAATTCATAACAAGGGCACACTGTCACGACTAACCCCCATTTTTGTAACGGTGGGGGTCAGTTAGTGGTTAGTATGCATCAGTGGGGGGGGGGGGTAACAATTGTTTGAAAGTTTTTTGGGGGGTAATAGTAGATAGTAAAGATTTGGGGGGGGGGGGTAATTGTAAAAAATCCACGAGAAAATAAAAGGCACCACAAAAGCCTTGGACAAGGCAAAAGAGAATAAAATACAAGGACCATATGGTTACCACAAATTAAATTTCTCATTCCTTAGAATGAAGGTAGTAGGAGGTAAATCTTAAGTGGTGATTCCATCCAGTATAGACGTAATAGCCATAAAAAATCATCAACTTTTTGAGGGCACTTTGAGGAATCTTTAGAGTCATTTATAAGGCAGGCTGAAGAAGAAGGCTGCCAAGCAAGGATACGAAGGAAAAGAGATTCCTCGATTGGATCTACGATGACATTACTTGCCATAGACTCTGAAATTTCCTCTGAAGAAGCGACTAATGAACTATCAACCACAGGTTCATTTTACACTCAGAGGTCACTCCAGACTCATGGGGGGGGGGAGGAGAAGCATAATATTTAGTTCTCCTGAACTTGACTTGGATTTTAAATTTGAATTTTGAAATTTTCACTGTTGCCAACCATCTCCGGAGTTGCCCCTCCATCCACCACATTTGGTGGTGCACCACCAACCTCTCAACTTACTGAAACAATAGTCTTTGCCTTCCATTCCTTAAGACGGGTACTTTTCTATCAATTAATCCTATATGTTTTGGGAGACATTATTATGGTTTTGCAGGGTTGCCATAGAAATCGGAGATGCAGGGATTACTTCATTGCGTTTGCTGCGTTAATCTGTGGGTGTTGCATCTGTGGACGCATGAATCTCAATTTTTTTAACCATTTGGTTGGAAAAACGGATTTACATATTGAGATTCACCAAATTTTAAGATTCAATATTTTAGCCTAAAAGGCTGAATCTCAAGATTTTACCTCATGAGGTAAAATCTAGAGATTCATGTTTTTTCGTTTCTTGAGATTCACATATTATCGAGAGAGGGGAGACCAAATCGCGGAGTTCCATCGAAAAACCGCCATTGCTGCTTCAAGTACCCGCAATATTGCCGGCGCTCCTCTACAAATCGCCATTGCCACTTGACTTCCAGAGCCTTTCTCGAAAAACCTCTCATCTCCATTTCCCTTTTTTTATTCTCCACTTTCTAATCCACTAACCGAATACTCTCTTTCCCACTTTCTTCCCAAAATCAAACTCATATGTTACATAAAACCCATTTCTCTTTCTGATTTCTAAATCCCTTCCTGCAAGAACAAGCCCTGCCAATTGAAATCTTTCCTATTTTCTCATTTCTACGCATTATTGAATCATTCATCAGTGTGGGAGATTCCTGCAATTTGAATTTGAATTGGTATTTTCGTATTTATTTTTCTTTTTCTTTCCTAGATACTCTGTAAATGCAATTCTACGTCAGGTGAGACCCACTTCCATGGCTGCACAACAATACCTGAGAAGGAAATAGAAAAGTATCGAGTGATCTGAAAATCTTTGCCAAGTTGTTGTGTTAGCAAATGCAATTTGCTCTAGCAATGGCCCTAATTCCATCCCCATTGATATTTCTCCAAACCTCATCGGATTCTGTAGTAAACTGAACGTCACTCTTGCAAATGGCCATTGCCGCTTCAGTTTTTTACGTAGATTCAGGTTTCAGAATCAAGGTAACCAAATAGTTATTCTAACAGAATTTCAAATCTAAAGATACTCTCATCTATTGATGTTACATCTGAATCAATGCAGGCATCCAGAAATTTACGCAATCAAACGCAATGTTAAGGGTTCCAATGAGCTAAGGAACAAGCATGGACAACCTTAGATGATTTAGATGGATTGTTAGTGCGCAGGTCGTGGATTGGCTCATTCAAGGCACAAAGAAGGACAATTTGGCCCTCCTCCAACCCCGATGGGACGGGGAGTTTAGTCATTTCATAGGGGCCTCCACCCTATGAAATGACCAAACCCCCCTGTTTTGGCTGGGCTGGATCCTCCAGCTCCCACCATGGCTGGAGGAAAGCTAGGTCCCATTACTAAGAAGTATGTGGAGGTAGCTTCCATTGCCCATAAGGCCATAAGCGGGCAACTAAGGCCAAAAGTAAATGCCGTGGCCACAGGATTTTTATCCGTTGCTGTAACTGCAGCGCTGCTGTACTCATTGTGCGGTGCTGCAGGTGCCATGCATGTCATGTGGGGCTCGCTATGCACACATGGCACCTGCAACGCTGCACGATGAGTACAGCAGTGGATTAAAGTCCGTGGCCACGGATGATGTATGTGTTTTTCTTTTTATTATATTTTTCAATAGAAAAATAGAGATTTTCATTTTAAAAAAAAGAAGCAAATAGAGACTTGAGAAGAGCGTAAATTAAAAACCAAAAATGGCCACACACTGATTAACGGATCCATTCATCTTTTTTACAATTAAGTACATAATAATTACCATAACTCGCTGTTCCTGGATCCATTAATTTGGATGCTACGTAAAGAAAAGAAAAGAAAAACTTCAAATTTTTTTTTTTTTGAATTTGACATAAGAGATAAACACATAAATCAATCATATGTGTTAATTGTTATTATAATTTTTGTCTTATTATGTTTTTTTTTTCCCCATCCAAACATAGGGTAAAATCTAAAATTGATTAACAACCTAGGGATGTTGCCAAAAAAAAAAAAGGGTAATTTACACATACCACCCCTGAGGTTTGACGAAAGGATATTTTCACCTCCCAGTTCTGGAAAATTCTGCGTACCCCCCTGAGGTTTGCAAACGGTAACAAATAAGCCCATTCCGTCAGTTCAATACTAACACTGTTAAAAATTAGACTTGAACTAACGGAATTGCCTTTAGAAGGAAAAAAAAAAAAAAACACCTGCAACTCATCGTCCCCAATCGATTTTGGGGAAGATGAGTTGCAGGTATGGAACAAACTACCAATACCCTCGCCGTCCACTGCTCAATTCAAGCAGAAGTCGATTAAGATTGCCGGGGAGGATGAGTTGCAGGTATCCTTGTAGGGAACACCATGGAATCCAAGATCTCTGAGAGATCTGTTTCAGACAGCTCTGAAATTCCAGATTTGCTGTCGCCTAGGACTGCTGCAACCGAAACCCTTCCCCAAGAAAAAAAGTCCCTACAACTCATCTTCCCTAATCGATTTTGGGGAAGATGAGTTGCAGAAATGTGAGCCTAAGCCTTGCCTTTTGTCATCATCGTCTTGAATTCTTCAAAATTAACGTTTCCATCGCCTGTGGCATCGACAGAGGTGATCATCTTGGAGCAGTCTTGGATGGTACACTTCTCCCCCAAGCTCTTCAACACCATATGAAGTTCATTTACTGATATCAACCGGTTCTGATCCTTATCATACATATCAAATGCATCTTTCAGCTCTTTCATCCCATTACCGGCGTCTGCATCACTGATGGAACTTCCACGGTGGAAATAGGCAAATTCTTTGAGATCGATGTAGCCATCTTCGTCGATGTTGATCTCTCTCATCATGCGGTGAATCACCTCCCGAGAACTTTCAGAGCCTAGGGTATTGAGAACGTTGCCAAGCTCCGTGGACGAGATTTTTCCGTCACCATGTGCATCAAATCGATTGAATACCCTTTCAAGCTCTTCCATATCTTCCAGATAAATTGAAGATTTGAGACTACAGCTTTCAAAAGTCATGGAGAATTAGTTTCTAATGCCTTTGATTCGTATTCTGATGTGGTTTCGAAGGTGCGCGCGTGAGAGAGAGAGAGAGAGAGAGAGAGAGAAAGAAGACTCTATTTGAAATATGGGCAGGCCCTGATGGTGGTTGCTGTGTTGCCCATGGTAGTGTTAAAATCATGTCCAGAGAGCTCCTGCTGATTCTATAGCTGATGGCATGTCGAACTTGCAAATCAATCGACCCCCTTTCTTGAAAAATCTCTCTTAGAACAAATTAGGTAAAAAAGGGTATGAAAATAAAGAATTACAGAAAAAGAAAATATTCTCAAAACACGAATGTCAAGTCAGAGCCCCTCCGAAGAACAAGAAGATGTATAAAAACGCTTTATATGAAAACCCCCAAAGCATTCGATTCCAAAACCAATCTTGCAGTACTTGGTAGCACTCTTCAGGATCGCTGATGAAGAACTTTTGGCTGTGGAGAATACCTGCGCTTGTGCTTGATATTTCAGATTTAAGATCCCTCTTGTATGGTTTTGCAATAAAACTAGAATTTTATGATGGAGAAGTGCTTAGGGATGGTTAGGTACTCATCTTCCCCAAAATCGATTGGGGAAGATGAGTTGCAGGTGTTTTTGTTTTTTTTCCGTCAGTTCAAGTCTAATTTTTAACAGTGTTAATCATGAACTAAAGGAATGGGGTTATTTGTTACCGTTTGCAAACCTCAGGGGGGTACGCAGTTAGGGGGTGAAAATATCCTTTCGTCAAACCTCAGGGGTGGTATGTGTAAATTACCCCCAAAAAAAAAAAATAACAACCTAGAGAGTCATTCTTTTGAGTTTTAAAGATTGTGCAAGTCAAGAGTTGAGAGTTTAGAGTTGAGAATCGAGAGTTGAGACACAACACGATAGATGAACCACCCATCCAGTATTTACCATCAACATTAGTGAGGAAGCAAAGGAAAGTTGTTTGGCGGAACGCCATCCATCTCTTTGGATACCTAAAAATGAATCAATTTTCATTCAATGTTTGTTTGGTGTTGTAGTAAAATTGATTGTAAAAGAGGGTAAATTGGCAAAGCCAACTTTGAACAACAAGCTCGAGAGTCCACTTCAATCCATAGTTGGAAAAATGGGTTTTGACTGGGGCGCGTCACCCAAGTCAAGTCAAAATTTTGGAAACCTGGTCAAGAGTCGTGTAAACTGGATCAAGGTAAAAAATGACGACACTAGGTCATAAATGGTCCGAGTCAAATAAGACTCAATTTTTTTCTCTGAGTCATGACAAAATCGTCAAGTTTAGTCATTTTAAAAAAAAATCATAAAATCAATTCACTTAGAAACGGAGTTAACTAAATAGTAAATCCATAATCTAAAACAATAAGAAAACCTCAACTCCTTGACTCCCTTCTCTTGTTCAATGGTATAAACTCAAAATGCATTGATATGTGATTAGTTCAATCCAAAATTGAGTGGCTCAATTTTCAGTATTGATTTTTTTTTTTTTCCTTCGCAATTTTCTAAATTCCTTGTTGATTCTTACCTAATTTCATCGTTTCGTGGGCAAATGAATATTCTTTTCAAAAGAAAGGTGGTGGGAATGATTTAGCTCGATTAACAATTGAATACCAAAGTTGATCTTCATCCTACATTTAATCCTCTGCCAAAATGGTACAATCTTGATATATTCTATGTGTATCACTTAAAGACATTTCATTACAAACGTGATGCCATTTGGACTCAAGAATATTAGGGCAACCTATTAAAGACTATCAACCACAGTACTCCAAGTGAAAGTCTATGTTCAATAGATAGGAGATGGAAGTCCATGTTCACAAGAGAGGAGAAGACTTATTTTCAGGGTATGTACGTATCCTAATTACAGTAGGATCGACAGTCGACAATAAAATTACACACAACCTCTACTCTGGTAGCAACCAAAAAAGTAGTTTTGTGGTTTGTGTGAATAGTAAGGGTGTCAAACCTAGCCGAACCAATAAGATCAACTGGAACCGGTCGAAAAAAATCTAACTGAACTGAACCAATCCTTATCGAATTGGTTTTGGAATAGGGTATGACGGGACCAGCTGAAAACTAGACTACAACAAATCAACTGATATCCAAACCAAATGAAACTAGGGGTGTCAACGGGCTGGGCTGGCACTAAACCCTAACCCAACCCTAGGAGCCTTAACCTAAATCCAAGCCCAGCCTGGCCCTGCCAGGGCCAAGCATACCCTCAACCTAGCCCGACCCTGGTAGGATTTTCCCAAGCTCGGCCCGGCCCTGTTGGCCCTTAATATCTTTGCCCATGAGCTTGTGGAACTAACAAAGCCCACTTAGTCTACCCACTTAACAAAGCCCAAGCTATAAAAAAACATAATATTTTAGAAACCGGCTATTACTAGACTTGAACCTTCAACCAAATGGTCATTGTAGAAGAATTTTAACCATTCTACAAGAGCCTCTCTTTATATATTTTTTAAATATATAGTATATAATACAGGGTCGAGGCCTCAACCCAAACCCGACTTGGCCCTGCCAGAGTCAATAAAAACTAAACCCAGTCCGGCCCGACCCTATTCGGGCTCAGGGCGGGTTCGGGTTGGCCGGGTTTTTTTGACACCCCTAAATGAAACCAATAAAAAATCATTGAGTGTAAAGTTATGAATAAGTGAATTCATTAACCATTGGTTTCAATATTATCGAGAAAATTTATGATTTAAGTGGAATTGTTACAAATCAATGAGTATGAAGTTATAAATAAGGAATTGATTTGTAACCATGCTTCCATTGATCTCCGTGTTCACTATACAAAATTTGTTGGATGGTCAAATGAATGATTTGATGGTCTGGTATTTTCTCATTGAATAGTTATTCAATGATTTCAATAGTAATTATCTTCCTTTTACAATTAGTGATAAATAACGATATGATTTGTAATGCTGATTTTACTAGAAACTCTATTTATGATAAATATGATATTGTTTGTAATGATGATTGATAAATAATGATATGATTTGTAATGATGATTTTACTATAAACTCTATTTATCTATTGATTTCAATATTAGTTACCTTTTTCTTAAAATTTATTTCGGATCACAGCATAAAAATATTAAATCAATTTTTGTATTCATGATTTTTTATTTGTTTCACTTGGAAAAGGTGAAATAAAGTTTTTTTTTTTAATCAAAAAGAAAAAGTTAAAAGTTTTTTTATCAAATATTTTTCTTATGGGTAAAGCTGTTACATATTTTATAACCTCTCTTTTCTAACCTTTGCTTCCTTTTTTTCAACATTTAATATTAGGGACAGGTAAGTAATTTCACTTCTTAGTTCAGACTCAGGTTAGATAAAGGCTCAAATTGAGCCAAGCCAAACCAAAAGAATATATATATGGGCAGCTTTCACTGTAGCCAAAACTTTATCCTCTTCTCTATACTCTATACATCCAACCTAAACAAACATGGCGACCTTTCTGGTGATGTGCGATCATAACACACACACGCAGAAATCGAACCACCAAGGTAGAGTTGTTGTGCTCTCATTCGGTATTCTTCTCCCTCTGTTTTTGCTCCCCATTTCCTTCGCTCTGTTTGTCTCTGTGGACCTCTGTTTCGTCACCTCATCTCACTGGTTCGCCCTCTTTGTGTCTCTCGCGGGTGCGCGCATCATCTATCTTCCCCTTCTCCACCTCTCTCTCTCTTGAACAATCACCTCTCCCCTTGCCCCTTCTCTCTCTCTCTCTCTCTCTCTCTCTCTCTCTCATTGTTTCGTACCGGCAGTTCAAAGAAGATCGGGTTTAGCATTTTTCCTTGATCCAAAATCTTCATTAAAGATCTGGATAATTCGTAGTCATGCGGCCATGTATGAGGCACACAGTAAACTCCTAGATTTATGTTCACTCGACACTAGTAAGAACCATTGTGACTATTGCGTTGATGATGACCGAACACGTAGCATCGTATTAAGAGTGTTGTGGGCATTTGTTAGAGAGGGCCTGCCACGTAGGAAAGATGGCTTAGAACCCCAAAAGAGGTTGATACAAACTGGAACTGTGTTGGAGAGAGAGAGAGAGATATCACTTTGTAGTTATAGACTCAAGATGTGAGGCGAATGTCAAGATTCAAGATTCAAGAATCAAGACCCATAACCCATGAACATTCAACTCTCAAAGGAAAGCTCATATGGTGGTTTTTGTTTAAAAATTAAGCAAAAAGCTCATGGTTTTGATGTACAAATTAAGCAAGAACTATCGATCTTGCATCAGACAATTGAAGCCAGCACTGAGGTAGAACTATAAGGGAGGATACGAAGAGAAACAAAAAAATGAACTCGGGAATAAAAAAAACTCCACGCCAAAGTACACAGTTCCATCTGTTCCTATTTCTGAATGCAAACCTACGATTTCAATCGCGGTGGAGTTCAAGCGCTCTGCAGAAAACAAGAAGCTCAGGGATCTTAATTAACTCTTGTAGCATTTTTCAGACATGACCGGATAGTCCATAGGTACTTGCTCATTGCCCGTTATTAGATTAGTCGGACGAAGATACGGCGAGTGCCTAGGAGCGTAGACGAAGTTGGTATGGACCTTGAGGCCTCGCATGGCATGAGCAGCGCAGTCGTAGGCGTTGGAGGCATCCTTGGCGGTGTTCAACCATAGCCTCTCCCTGGACTATGGGTCTCCTATCTGTGCTGTGTGTCGGGCCCCATGGCCACCTCTGGACTCTAGGTACAGGGACAAATATTCTTTCCCAATAACCACAGAGAGAGAGAGGTCGGAGGGATGAGGCGAAGGATACGATGAAATAGAGGTATAGAGCAAGAGGGCCAAGGATGTAGACAGAGAGAGTGAGAAGAATTCCAGGGAGCAAAAACATGAGAGAGCAGAGAGACTCAGAGAGAGAGGGAGCCGAGTGTCGGCGTAGGGAAGGAGCAGTGAGCCCGTGAGAGTATCGAGGGCGAAGCCACGACGCTTGAAGACAGGATAGGGCTGTTAAAAGTACATATTTAGACACCTTAAATAATTGACACCTCATGTTTCCAAGGATAAAAAAACATGGTTACAAAATATGTTCGTAACCTTCCCTTAGTTAGTAAGTACGCATATTATACGTGTATCTGAACGTTTAGATGAAAAAGATTTTTGTTCTCGCATTTTCTCATATTTTTACAAAAAAATGCGTTTTTTAAACGATCGAATATTATACGCGTATAATTCGGATATTATACGATTTTATACTTTTATACTTTTTAACCCTAATGTTTAAAAAAAAAAAACCCAAAGAGATATCGTTTCACCCTTTCACTTTCCCTTTCTCCATTCTGTGATTTGCGAACTGCCGAAGTTGAACCCTAGCAGCTGCCCCCAATCTCCAATCATCCTCACCATCTCCGTTCAACAGCCATCGACGATCGTCAAATCCTCAACGGCAACAACGACTGCAACGGCGACGCTTCCCTTTGTGGTTATTATATTTCATTGATATTATTCTGTTATGATGGTACTGTTTGCATGGTAAGAGAGAACTTAGTCTTTCTCAAGACTTCTCCTTTCAGTCTCAAATCTTGAGGCCTGAAACTCACCCTTAGGGCAAAGTAAACCCTAGAGATATTTTCCCCTTGAACCTTCATACCGGGAGATATTCACTTGAAATCAAGTCTAAACCAGCAACTTCCACCTGTGTATGTTGCAGGTAATTTTTATTATTTTTCTGGCTAATATTTTGGTCTCATTCTGGGTTCATTCAAGAGAGTGGAGAGTTGAGATCTTAACCCCAAATCTGTGATTGCTTTGAGTTCTTGGTTAAGGGACTGTAGTGATCACAAATTGGATCTCTTTTCCACCAATACGGAACATATCGTGCGTTGAAAGATAAAAACCTCCTATTTTCTTACAGACATGACCCTTAGTTGCTGGTATTATGTAAAAGACCTTTCTTTTGCATGAATTGTTTCAAATCTATCACCAACCATTTAAAGTCTCCAGTTTGGTCCTTTCCCTTTAAGTTTAATTACATATAAGTCCCAAGTTCTATTTGTTCTACTCAAGAGGGTTCCAAATTGTTTTGAAATTTATGGAATTGCCACTGCTCTTTAGGATTGAATTTTTTGTTATCTGTGTGCCCATAGCAATCTAGATTTAAGGGCTCTGAAACCTGAGATCACATCAGGTCCTCTCATTTTTCCTTTTTTTGTTACCTGTGTGCCCATAGTAATCTATGTTACATAATGAATATATGCTCATTTTTTAAAAGTATTATTGCCGTCTAAGCCGTATTAAATACATATTAAACGCGTATCGTATTATTGCCATATGCATTTTATTAAGCCGAATTTTTGAAAAGTATTATTACCGTCTAATCCGTTTAATTGCCGTAGGTATCCGTTCCCGTTCAATTGTCGTTCCTGAACTTATTAACTAAGAACCTTTTTGGCTACAAACAGATGCACCCTCTAAGTTATGAATGTAAAATTTCATTATGGATCAAACTTGAAAATAAACCGATCTAAATAGGTATTAACTTGATATTGAAATACTGAAATAAACTGAAACAGGACTAGATCAAAACCGACTAAAAATCGAAGTTTAGTAACAATTTGATTTTAGTCTCACTCATTTCGAGACCGAAACAGATTCAACCCGACCAAAAACCGAAGTTTCTTAACGGTTTATTTTTGGGGGTAAAACCGTAGAACCAAATTCCACAAAGGATCATCTCAGCGCTGTACAGAACCAGCGGCCGGACCAATCACGATCCTGAATTCCTTGATGGTAATGGTTTGCAATGAGTTATGGAGGGGGAGGGAAGAGCACGAGGTGTTTTCGTAATGGTTTGCAATGAGTTATTTCTTCATTACGAAAACACCATTCCTGAGTTATTTCTTCCACTTCCCCTGTACCAAGTTCATAAACCATTTCAGGATATTGCAAGGTTGATGGAGGGGGAGGGAAGAGCACGAGGTGGGAGTGGGGCAGTGGATGTCTTACAAGCCAGACTCACAGTTGCAGGTTTCCTAAGAAGTAAGAACTGAAACCCCAAAAAGAAAAAAAGAGAGATGGAGAGATGAGGAAGAGGGATATGGGCGGAGATTATAAAAGGAGTGGTGAGTGGTGAGAGAGTTTGGGTTCCCGAATCACCAGTTTTACAATCCAGGGCGGGTTTCTCGTCGGAATAGCTAGATCAGGCGGTGGTGAACCTCATCGGAACACAGAGATCTAGCCCTTCAATCTTCTTCCACTTCCCCTGTACCAAGTTCATAAATCGAGTTAGGTTTGACCTTAAGAACGAAAATGAAAGAGAGAGAGAGTATACCTAGATCTGGCGGTGGCTCTGTTCGTTGGAATCCATTGAAGAAGGGGAGTTTGGCGGTGAGGTACTAAGTCGTCGGGTGTCGCTGCTGCCTGGTTTCCCTTTCTTGTTCGCAGGGTTGGAGGAGGAAGAGTCGTGAATTTTTCGGGTTAGGGAGTGACCCGACTCATCTAGTGGGATTTAAGGTTAAAGTAGTTTTTTATTATTTACCGTTGGATGTCAGTCAGTCCACATGGCGAGATCTTAAGGGGGTGCTGCACCGTCCAGCTCCCGCCACGGCTGGACAGGAGCCAGATCCCTCCAGATCCCTTGCAGAGCTATCTTGTGGAAGAGGTTTTTTTTGGGTAATAATCTTCAGGAAGAGTGAGTGGTAGTTGTCGTTACCAAAAAAAAGAGTGAGTGGTTGTTGCTTGTTTATGATTTAACTATTGTGTTTTTCAGCGGAAAAAGGGTCCAAACTCCAATGTCGTGTGGAAAACCTAATTCATGTGAAGCTCATTCATCGAATTCTGTGGTTAAAGTCTTTGCACAGCAATGAAAGTAAGACGAGCAGGAGACCCTCAAAGAAAGTATGAAGAACAGGTAAATTTGCTCTTCCTTCCTTTGGTATCGAGCTGATTATCCCTCGTATTGATTCTTCAATCCTATCTTTATGTGGAGTTTCAATTAAAATCACTTATTTGTCATTCTTTGATGAAAACCCTTGCTTCCCACTGTGATTTTCACTTCTTCCTTCTCTTTAGAAGGAAATGAAAAAGTCAAATTCTACTTAGAAACTTGTTCTGTATTTCGTTGGTTTTCTTCTCTTCCCTGATTTTCCAGGAGAAAAGATATGATCCTGGTTGATTGAGGAAAAGAATCTAGCCCTTTGACAGGGGTGATGTCTTCCCTTCCATGGGTAGCAACTGTATCATTAAAACAGTATTCAAAAAATTTTAAATTGGAACTTGTTTCCCAAGTTTTTGTATTGTATTTCAGTGATACTTTCTGCTCTTCACTACACACGATTTCCCTTTTCTTTTAAGATAGATTCCTGTAAAAACATTTCACCTCCCTTGTTTGAAATCTTTATTATGTAGTGGATAGCATTGTAGACTTCTAATGTTGAAAGGTGGTCGCTAATGTTCCTGCATTCAGACTCAGCCCTTGGTTTTGCCTACATAATTCCAATCACTCATGGCACAGAGGAATTAATTTCAGAAACTAAACTCCGCCTTTCTCTTTTTTCTTAATTAGTGATACAGGTACAGAGATGGGGTTACTGTCTCTGTTGCTGTATTAACATATTTTGTAATTTTTTACTCCTTTATTAATTGATTGATTATGTGTGTGGTTGATGGATTGTATTTACATCTTTGTAGATTTATGGATTTAGGATATGAAATCCCGAGGGTTCTTCAGACCAGTTGGACATGTAACTACTTTCCTTTACATGAAAAATTCGTTTTATATATATATATATATTCTTAATTTATCCATTTGCATTTTCTTTTTCTTTTTTCCTGGTGCAATTTCAAAGCCCTTATTCATTAACTTTCTCTAGTAGACATAGAGTTCTATTTCTCATCCAGTTGATGAAAATTTTTTTTTCTTAATTTATGGATTCTATGAGGACCATATGATGATCTTATAGCTTTACATCTCTAACTCATGGTTTTTTTACCTCTTCATTGCTCTAACCTTTCCAAACAATATTTTCCGTCTACAAAAATGCTTGGCCTAAAAGAGCCAAGGGCAGGGCTAAATTAAACCCAAGTGAAGTAGTGAGGAAAGACATGCATTGCTTAGGTCTCGTATCTTCTACATAGTTGTCAGGCATCCAGGCGCCTTGGTCGACTTGGGTGCCGTGGACCCCTTGGCCGCCTAATTTGTGTTGCCTTGATTTTGGAACCTCTCCAATGCCTTGGGTCGCCTAGACGCCGTGACAACTATGATCTTGTATGATGTCTGTTGAGGTATATCGAGCATATAGGGGCTTAGGGTATTCTTGATTAGAATATTCCAATATTGTAATCAAGATTCTTCTCCTTATATGTCTCCTTTTATCTTGTGGTTTATAATTAGGATTGCCTACTGCCTAGTCCTAGTTTAGTTTCTATTTTATTTTCCGTATTGTAACTATGACTCCTAATATGATTAGGAGTCCTCCTTCAGTTGTAATCTGGTATATATAAATAAAGGCACTGTGAAGGAGGCTGTTGAGTTCGATCCAGTCCTCCACTCTTCTTCCCCCTCCATTTCTTCTCTTCCTCTTCTTCTCAGTTCTGGTTCTTCAGAGTTTATTCAGTTACAACGTCGAACAGATCTGATTGGAGAATAAGGATCTATGTAGCCGACCCCATTTAGTTGGGAAAAGGCTATGTTGTTGTTGAAAATGGTTGGTCTGAAGTTGGTGCATTTAGTAGTCCTATAGTTGTATTCAATGTTTTGGCTGCCATACACAACTGTAAAGGTGAGGTGTTTAGGTAGCAATCACTAGTTGGCTACTGTAACACAGCTAGATCTGAGTCATCTGACAAACAATGAAGTTATCTCAAGCTTTACCTGGCATGCCCAAACGGGTTTCAACTGAAACCAGGTCCAATGGTTACAACTTGTAGAACCATCCTTGCCCAGACTCTTTGGTCTTTATTGAACACAAAAGATAGATAATATTATAACCACAAAAGAGGGTATGGTGACTAATGCAGCACCAACACATATATAGACAGAAGATAAACTAAATCCAGCCTACAATGGGACACTAGCCCAAACTGGCTTTAGCAATTTTTAAATGCAGAAATTATGTGGCTGGTCTTTAACAATTCATGCTTTGATTTATAAAAAATGTTTCTCCTAGCATAAATGAAAAACTCGTGGCATATGGTTGAAAGACCCAAAGAAACATCTCAGTCCCATAATTGGGGGCAGTTTTTGGTTTCAGTGGCATGCTACACTAGGCACTCATGCAATGGAGCATGGATGATTATTGAGGGTACTGAGTCTTGGTTCAAAAATCAATTGGATGGATGAGGTGTTCATTGAGTCCATAGTCCATAGACATTTTCTAGAGCACTGTATTTTTTTCTTAGTTGGAAAAAGCATAAGGTTTCATCAGATAGTTATATTAATCTAATCAGGTGAAATTGTACTGTGCTAAATCTCCTTTGTTTGAATCCACCCATTTGAGATTCCACCCCTTGCACTTAGGCCTCTCATTCTACCTCACCATGTGTAGACCCTAGTCATTTGTTGGTAGTCATCAATTTAGATTGGTTTTTTATCTTAGTTGTTTACTTTAGGTATAAAGCAATTTTTAAGATACACCATGTAATATGTTTGGAGAGATTAGTTCAACATGGGACCTTCACTTAAGGGGTAACAAACAGTTTGTGAGCTCTCTATTACTTTTATTAATCCTTTCATTTTCTCATTTTGTTTTCACTTGGAGTGTAACTTAACGTTTATTCAGCTCATGAATTCATTTTTTTTCCTGTTTGGGATAAGGACCATACAAAATGTTCTCTGTTTTTTTTTTTTTTTACAAAATGTTCTCTGTTACACAGTCAATGAAAATAAAAGGGTTTCCCCAATCACCTGACCCCATTTTCCCTAAAACCAAAGAATAGTAAAAATAAACATGGTGGGATGGGCTTCAAATAAACTTGCACTGAACTCAAGCTGGATCTCGGCCACTGCCATAGATGGACTATGTTGTATGGCCTCACCTTGAGGCCTGAACTGCTCGTTTTGAAATGTGGATTGCAGCATTCCATGGATCCTGGTGCAAGGCTTATGGATCCCCCCCCTAAAAAAAAGAAGAAAAAAAATCCTCAGCCTCAACCCCAAAAATTCACTTACACTGTGTATTGATCAATTCTATATTTTTTGTGTAGGAATCCATTAAGTGGAAAAACAACACATTTCACTTCTCTGTTCCACTAATGATGAAATTGGTAACATATCCCATTGTTTAATCGAAGGTCATGTATGCTAATTATTTTTCTTAGACAAGCCTAGTCTCTACATCATTTTCAAGAAGAATCCTTCTTTCTGACACTGATTGTGTCAAACTCCGATGCTCATATATCCAAGTGAGTGGAGTACAGGAAGAAGACCCCTTTCCCATGTATTATGTGGCTTATTTGAGAATTTTGTGTGCTTGAATTCCACACTCATTGAATAAGATTCTCACTGTGGCTTTTGTGCAAGTGCAGACATCCTGTGTGCAGAACTTAGTCAAGCTTTTGCTTCTCCTACCTTGGCATTTACTACATCTTGCAGTTACCATATGGTATTTTGGTCTGGATATAGCTCATATGCTGCAAGGCTATCTTATCTCAAGTGGGTTATTGAGGAATTATAAAGTACAAAATCTAAGTAGCCTTCGATACCTGGCCATTGTGGTAGACAGTGAAGAAGCTCATCACACTTCATGGGTTGTTGAGCTCTTGAACTGGTTGTTAGCTATAGGTGTGAAGCATGTCTGCCTTTACGATATGGAAGGTAGGGGCGTAAAGTGATGTATTACTGTTATTGGCTATACATTGTTTTGCATATTGTTTAATTGTTATTTTTTTTGTTTTTCTTAGGGGTGCTGAAGGAATCAAAGGAGATTATATTGAAGAAATTGGATGATGCAAGGCCATGGGAGGAGGTACTGCTTTCTAATTCAACATTTCATCCTAGAATAACTTTTAGTTCCAAGGTTGAGTTGTAGCCTTAGCCAGGAGTTTGGTCATTTGAAGAACTTGTGATTTTTCAGTACATAATCTATTAACTATGGATAACTAATTTCTGTTTGTACACTTGTATTGGATGCTAGTCTGAAAATCAGTTGGCCGTACATGCCCATTACTTGCCTGAGTTTAAAATTGACTCTTTAGTAAATAGTAATTATATATATTGTACTTTTGTTTTTTTTATGGTGAATGTGCTTTATTCATTGGTTCTCTCAGAAGTGATAACAAGATTATTTCACGAAGAATTTTCATAAAAGGGCTTATTAGAACAAAGTATGCACTGATTTATCCTTTTCTTGTTTATATAGCATGTAGTCATGCTTATTTTGTTGTGTGTGTGTGTGTACGTCATAGTTTCCAAGGCAACTAGGCAATTCAAGGTGTTGGAGGCCTTAGGCGTGCAGTATATATAATATATCAATGATAATTTTATATAACTATGCTTAGGGAAAGAGAACACTACCAGGTTGCATGGCTCCTGCGCCTAGACACAGGAGCGTGCAAAATTACCGCCCTGCCCCTCGTGAAATAAAAAATCCCATCCATGTTGATGCCCCTACGCACTGTCACAGCCCGCCACCAAGGCCCACGGGCCAAGCTTGCAAGCCCATGGACATGGACCATTGGGCTAAGGAGGATCCAAGATCTAGAACTCTTCACACAAATTAGGGGAGTCTAGACCTTCTAAAACCTCTAGTAGCAAAGAAGGTTCTAGAGAACATGTACATAGCTAAGAAGGGGAGAGACTTCTAGACTTCTCTAGGACTCTAGAATCCTCCACAAAGGAGGTGGGAAAGTTCTATGTCCCATTGCCTAGAAAGTTCTCCACCATTGGATGCAGGACACTTGTAAAGATCTTAGGCATTGTTTGAGACCTTGGTTTTTTTTTTTTTTTTTTGGTGCAATTCAAGGGCCGACCGGCCATCAACTCCATCAGGGCCCCACAAGGAGGCAAGGAGAGGACCCACAAGTGGTCAAATATGGTACCCATGGGCTCCACTTCTTGGAAAGCAAATAAATATGGACTAGGTGTCGCTAAGGAGACTTGAACCACCGATCAAGCTCCTAATGCAGATCTCCCAAGGGAGTAGCGAACCACCAGGGCAAGCCCTGGATCGACGTTTGAGACCTTGGTTGTCTATATATAGAGGTGGCCTCATTGGTGCCCAAGCAAGCAAGTCTTGTAAGCAAAGTTCTCTTAGTGCAATACACTTCCGTTCTCTCAAACTCTCTCTTGTGTTCTCTAAGTTCTCTTTTCAAGTCCCTTGCTAGTGTTGAAAGTCTAACTTAGTGCTAGTGTGAGTGCTAAGTGCCGGCGCGGTTGCTTAGAAAGGTTTAAGGCCATGACAGCATGCTCTCATTGGCCCCCGCACCCGCACGACCAGACAGCTATCTCTTGCCCTTATGCTTATATATGCAACTTCAGTGAAAAGTTCACGGTAACTGCAGAGGGAAGGTAGCTTTAATAGTTGTATTTCTTAAGTAGGGAATTCCCAACTAGAAGCACAAGTGAGCTTCTTCTTTATCACATAAGATCATGCACAGCAAAGGGGAGATTTTGTCCAATCCATGTGACCGAAATTGCATCTATAACCCAAGATGTCCAAAAAGCTCACTGCTCTCCCCTCGTCCGATGCCTCCTGGTAGTACCAGATTTGATATTTTCTGAGAAGGTCAACTTTCTGTTCTCCTCATTTGCTTGTATTACCTAAAATATTAAGAAAATATGCAGACATCATGAAATAGAGGTAGTCAGTAAATAAAATTAATGTTGGCAGTATATGTAATATATCAATGATAATTTTATATAATTATGCTAATAATGATAGAATATGAGCATATTCATCAAAAAACAAAGTAATAACCATTAATACATAAATCAACCTAAACTCATGAAGTGTCAAAAAAACTGATATAATCTAAGTCGTGCTGTCATAAGGCCACAATGCAACGCCTAGGCATCCAAGGCAACGCTTGGCGACATCAAGGTGTCCTAGGTGGTCACCTTTCTTGCATCAAACAAGGCGTTCTGTTGTGTTGGACCCAAGAAGGTGCCTGGATGCCTAGGAGATGCCTTGACAACTATGGTGTACATGCAGTACGTGCACTTTGTAAGTGTTTACAAGTCTACATGTGATGTTTGTTTGTGTATGAAAAATATTTTTTTAAGCAGATGGCTAAGCTTCTTTAGGTGAGCAGGAACCTATTTTGTACTATGTGGAGGTTGAGGCACTGAAACAACAGTACAACCAAGAGGAGGAAAGAAAGAGAGAGAAAGAGATGTACTAGCAGTTTATTATTTTCTCTCCTGCTATTCTCAAAAGATATTTAATACACACAAATGACATTATTTATTTATTTTAGTGTACCACTGTGCTATTAGGATGTACTCTGCAACTACCAGAATTCTTATGCAGTTCATGCCTCTTTTGCATAGGTAGCTGATGAAAGGAGCTTGTATATGGAAAGAAAACATATGGTTTTGGAATTTCTTTCCTTCTCTGACGGGAAAGAAGGGGTCGCTAAAGCAGCTAGCTTTCTTTGTTCTAAGTATTTAAAAGGTGGTAGTGGAGGTGAAGATCAGGAGCCAGTCTTCACAGAACCTGAAATGACCAGTGCACTGAGAGCCGTTGGTTTGTTTTTCATGTTCCTATATGCTCAATTTGAATATGCATTTCCAATTTCAAGAAATTTTTAATTCTTACATTGTACCTTTTCATACATGATTTTCCTTTTGTATCAGGCTGTGGGGGGCCAGAACCTGACCTTCTTCTAGTATATGGGCCTGGAAGGTGCCACCTTGGATTCCCAGCATGGAGATTGCGGTACACAGAGATTGTGTGAGTAATCTTACTCAATATTGTGTTCAAATTAGTTTCCCAATGACTTTTTTTTTTGGTAGTAGTTTCCCAGTGACTTTTTTTTGTTAGTAGTTTCCCAGTGACTTCACCATGGTGATATTCCAGAGAAGCTTCAATTCTCTGCATTAATGCATTATGCCCATTATTATCCTGTAAGAAAATGTTAGCCCTTCTACAGCAATAAGACAGTGGCAGTGCCTCAGCTGCTCAACACAGTGGACCTCACCATGTAAAGCAGTGTATCTACTGACTGAGATGCTGTCATATTGTTACTGTTTTGCAGGGAAAGCTTTCTTCCTATACTGTATGCAGTTATCTCAGGGAGGAATTCATTGATTTTAACCACTGGTGCGATGGCCAGGATAATGCTCCTTTAAAACCTTTAATTCTCAATCACATGCTCTGCATTCATGGTTCAAAAGTTAATTCAAAGTTGTACTGAACCAAGCAGAATTTAACTCAGCAAGGAATGTGGGACCTGATTGGCTACTTGAGCTGGTTAGGTCTTATAGATTTGATAAATTTAACTCAATTACTCAAAGTGAACTCATTTTGCTGGGACCTTAAAAATATGGTATATAGGAAGGTTGCTTGCTCATGAATTTAGAATCCTAGGAATCACTGAAATTCCTTTTGATCTTTTCAAAATCTAAATTTCCAATTCCTCTTTTATATGTCTTAATGCATTCTGGATATCTATTGATATTTTCTGAACCTTGATAAAGATTAATCTTTGTTTCTTTCATGAAAGTGTGCATTCTTGAAAGACTCTCTCTGTGATAATTTAGATTTTGTTTTCTGGGTTACAGGCATATGGGATCGCTGAAATCGATGAATTATGGTGCCATGATAAAATCCATTTGTAAGTTCACAATGGTACACCAGAACTACGGTAAGTGCTTCAGGTTGCTATCCTCCTCTTTGATCCATAAAAAAAAATGCGTAGTGTTGAGAGAACTGTCTTCATCTTTCCTATCTCTGTATTACGCTTTCCCTCTTTGTGGTGCTTTTCCTTTTGTTATCTTGGTGCAAGGCTTTTTTCGTTTTTAACTTATATTACATAAAGGGGCCGATGCTTGGTGCAATGGTAATAGCTCAGGCTGCCAGTCATGAGGGTGGCCACTTTGCGTGACAAATGCAAAGTTTGAAACCTTTTCATTCCATTCTTCTAGGACCATGCGAAAGCGGGACTTGGACCATATTATTTACCTTATCTATTACTAGTTGGGCCTTTCACATGCAAGCACTTGGATGACCTTTTGATGCAGATCCAAGCCTCCACGAGCTGAAGAAGCCACCCTAATCATAGGGCCTTAGCTAGGAGCCTTAGTTTATTTTCTGCTTTCTATACTTAGTTTTTTAGTTCAATTGTAAACTTAAATTGAACCGGTTCATACTTGGTTCAATTTAAGTGAAATGATCCTATTGGCTGATAGGGTCTTATATCCTATTGGTCACATAGGAATCTTTTTAAGTTCAGGTGTTTTAATTGTTTTAAAGTGTTTAAATCAGACCCCTCCACGATTTCTGTAGGAGGACTTCTAATAGTTTTAGGAATCAGGCCCTTAGGCCTATTATATTAATAAAACCGTGGGAAGGCTCCCCCACATCATTCAGACTAAAGAATTAACAAAAAAAAAAAAAAAAAAAAAAACTCGACTCTGGTTGCTGCTGCTATTTAGCTCCATGTGAGTATGCCTTGTGGGTAATATCAAGGAGACCTTGTGAGTCATATCAAGGTGGAAGGGATTGGTGGACTCTGATCGGTTCCTTGCATCTTGTAGATCGGGAGGTCATGCTCTAGCTCTTCTTCAAGCTGCCATTGAAGAACCCACAAATCCAGTAAGTTATTTACAGTTTTCTGCAACTACCCTTTCTCCTAATCCTCCAACCTAAACCTACTTCATCCCAATCGATCCCCATAAACACTAGATCATCTAAACTCTGTCCAGCCCTATTGTATCATTCAAATCCACTCAAACTTCAGACATAACATCCTCACAATAGCCTTCCACTCGACCTTAGTGTCTGCCCTAAACCATCATTCAAACCCTAATTCCCTCATTCTCCGTTAATTCCCCCAAAACCCTAATTACAGATCCATCACTTCCAGCCATCAGAATTCACTCTAAACACAGCCGAACTACCCTACTACTGTCCCTTACACTCTGCCAGAAGCCCTAGTTTTAATTCCTACTCTAAACCCTAAATCCATTATCTTCTTCTTCTCCAAAACCCGAAACCCTAATTTTATGGAATTTAAAACCTCATTCAAACCTAACTTAACCTAGCTCATTCTACTCCCCTAGGCGTGCTTAGCTTTATCATCTATCACACTTGTCCATACCCTAACCCTAAATCTGACCCAATTTGTTCAATTCTGCCCTATTCGGCTAGCTGTTCAGAAGGTCCTGATCTAATTGGCTCCTAGTAGACCCTCGTCTATCTAGGACTACATTACCTTTTGCCCATCTATCAAAGCGATGTTCTCATAAGACTAACCCCTTCCCCAAAAAATATGTTAATTTATAAAATAGCAGTGAAAAAATAATTTTATCCCCTCATATATCAATGCTAAATAATCTAAGAAGACGACGAATAAATTCCAATTAATCGTAAAACTTAGAAGCACATTAATCCAGCGATATAACCCCTGTATTGAGTTTAATATCCTAAGCTGATTTTACACAGCAAAGCATTATACTCCTTACAAGACCTTGAAGAACACTACTGGCATGAATTTTGTCACTTTAACATAGAGGATTTGTCCTTTTTTCAAGTTCAATATAGGAAGATGAATATTCTTTAAGTCAGATGAAATGGATTGGGGAGAAAATAATGATTTGTGTCACTTGAGGGCACAGCCATGTTCTATTTATAATAGAGGGGAAAATGAACAAATTACAAGTATACCCTTAGGGCGATGCATCCTTACAAGTATAACTAAAATACCCTTAAACCCTATTTACAACAATCCCCCTCAAGTTGGTGCATAGATGTCACACATGTCCAACTTGCACAAATAGAATGAAAAACCTTACTACTAAGCTCTTTGGTAAAAATATCAACCAACTGATCACCGGACTGAATAAACGGGATACATATAACTCCCTGATCAAGCTTCTCCTTGATGAAATGGCAGTCTATCTCCACATGCTTTGTCCTGTCATGTTGAACTGGATTGTGGGCAATACTAATAGCAGACTTGCTATCACAGTACAGTGTCATGGGAGAATTGGAACACATACCAAGGTCCCGCAAAAGTCCCTTAAGCCATAATAATTCACATATGCCATGTGACATGGCACGGAACTCTGCCTCTGCGCTTGAACGAGCAATCACAGCTTGTTTCGTACTACGTTAGGTCACAAAATTTCCTCCTATAAAGGAACAGTAGCCAGATGTGGATTTCCTATCATTTGGGGACCTTGCCTAATCAACATCCGTGAAGGCCTCTATACGCATGTGATTGTGAGGAGAAAAAAGAACCCATTTTCGTGGAGCTGACTTCAGATACCTCAAAATACGATAAACTGCATCCAAATGGGTAGTGTGTGAGTCATGCATATACTGACTAACTAGGCTCACAGCATGAGCAATGTCTGGTGGAGTATGAGATAGGTATATCAATCGTCCCACAAGTCGCTTATTGCCTCCTTTGTCCACTGGCTCTCCATCTTTGCTCTTCAAATGTGTGTTAGCCTCAAGAGGAGTATCAACAAGACGGCAACCAAGCATTCCCAATTTCAGAAAAAAGATCCAAGGTATACTTCCGTTGAGAGAGGAAGATTCCCTTGGACAAATGGGCAACTTCGATTCCAAGAAAGTTTCACAACTGACCCAAGTCTTTGATCTCAGACTCTTGTCCCAAGTAAGATTTCAATTTTGCTATTTCAGCGAGTCACTTCCGGTAAGAATAATATCATCAACATAGACGATGAGAACTGTAATATGATCACCAGACCGCTTAATGAATAAGGTGTGGTCAACATTACTCTGAGTATACCCGGTTGCGACCTTAGCCTTATGGAAATGCCCAAAGCAGGCTCTAGGGAACTACTTCAAGCCATATAATGCACGCTTCAGTTTATACACCTTCCCTTGAGTTTCATTGCTTGAGAATCCTTGGGGAACTAACATATATACCTCCTCTTCAAGAGGAAAGCATTTTTAACATCAAGTTGCACATGAGAGGATAACTCTAACGGTGTTCAGTTTTGCAACAGGTGCAAAGGTCTCTTGGTAGTCGAGCCCATATGTTTGGGTAAACCCTAGCAACCAGCCTGGCTTTATACCTATCCATTGTTCCATCAGCTTTTTGTTTCACAGTGTAGACCATAGTTATCAAGGCGGCACTGTGACCAAGGCGTTGGAGAGGGTCCAAAATCTAGGGAACACCAGCAAGGCGACCAAGGTGCCTGGACTAGGTGACGCCTTGATAACTATGGTGTAGACCCATTTGCAACCCACTGACCTTTTGCCTGGAGGGAGAGAAACTAGATCCCAAGTATCATTCTTTCTAAGGGCCCTCATTTCCTCTATCATAAACTCTTTCCATCTCGAATCTGCCATCGCATTCTGCCAAGACTGTAGAATGGAAACAGAAGACAAGAAAGACACAAATGCATGATAGGAGGGAGAAAGGGAGCCATAAGACACAACATGAGAAATAGTACAACTTCTCTTCCCTTTCGGACAGCAATAGGCAAATTCAAGGTGTCATCATCACTAGGAGAGGGAAGATTACCAGATTCTGATGAAGTAATGGGCGGTCCTGGATCTGAGGGAAGCGACTGGCTAGGTAGAGCAGTGGTAGTGGTAATATCTGCTGAACCTTTGCAAGACTGAGAGCGAGTAAATACTCAACTCTATTTAGTTTTTAAGAACCATTGAGCTCCCAATGATTTTTATTAATGAAATTAAGATGGCTTTTGGTGTTTTTATTCTGTGAGACTCAGAACTGGTTGGGTGCTAAGTGCTAACAGAGGAATGAAAATAAGATGGCTCAAGAGGGTATTTGCATCACAGCCGCAAGGCCCAACCATGCTTATGAAAAAACAATCCCCCCATGACACAAACAGCAACCCACAGCACCAACACACACAGCCCCACCAACATTTGCAAAACTCACCCCCTTCTGCAACTCACCTCGCACTCCATATACAGCATCCAAAACAATACCATCAACACCACCCACACCTCTAACCCAACACCATCAACCTTAATAACCTCAACAAATACCTCATTCTAAATTCAATATATTTAAAGAAGGGGAAAGAAAAAGACAATATGAATAACCCATTTGACCAAGGGAAGATAAATTAGTACCACTAACAACAACCAGTCATTGAACAGAACTAACCTGATTAGATAAGCACCTAATTACACAATCTGTACATGTGCTTTATTGATTTAAATGGAAATAATTGAGGATTGCTTTGCAAGCCTTGCATGGACTAGGAGAACAATGTACATCCCTTGGAAAACCAAATGGATTGACGTAGTATGAACTATGATCAGACACCAATATATAAAAAATAAAAAAGGAAAAACCTATTATCTAGATGTGCTTCCAGTACCTAAAATAGAGTAAATTGCAGACGTGAAGTATTACAGCCACTTTTTTAAGTACCTGAGAGTTCCCCTGTCCTGCAACACTCCATTCACATCCTTGGTAACTAAACGACCCACCTGCTTGCCTGTCCAAAATGTACCGCTGATTGTTATTCTGCATTTCTGCTTGGCAAACCAAGTGAAAACAGATACCAAACAGATGATTATGCTCAAGTCTGTCAACCACCTACAAAGCATCCATGAACTCTTTAGTCTTCACAATCATCCTCACCATCACTGATCATTTATAATAGTTGCTGAGTTCAACACTTTAACCAACTTTAAACGTTCTTAACTTATGCTTCTTTGTGGGTGGGTTTCTTCTAGGTTTTTGGATTAGCGGGGGCCCGGGGGGGAGGGGGGAATAAATGTAGCATACCTTGTAAAACAGGAAACATAAACATTATAACTGTGGCACTCCCCTCTTCTCTTTTTTTTAATTCTAATATACTTGAGGTGATTGATATAACTGTGGTAAGTAATTAAATTGGATATTTTATACACCCGTTTTCTGAACTCTATTTCCATGGCAGAACTTTGTAATAACAAAGAAAACAGGGGTACCACAGGAAAGAAAAAAGTAGTGTTGAAAGGCTTTTTTTTTTAAACAAAAAAAAAAATTGGTACCATCGAAAGCAAGCTCTACTCCTGCTTTTTGTATAAAGTACATAGACTCAGTTTACTGTGTTCTGGGTCTGTGGGCAGACTGCTTACAGCCTGCAAAGTGTCATTTGGGACCAATCAGGTTTAGCTGTAGCCTGGCAGAACAAAACCTTCTTAATGCTGACTGAATGGAATATCTTTGGTGTTGGAACACAGACCCCTCACAATCTGTTAGTCCCTTGTGACACTTGCCTAAGTTTGCTTTTTTAGTTGCATCGAATTACTTTTAATTTTGATTGCCATAGTTTTGCAGCTGGGCTTTGATTGAAGAAATATCAAAAAATTTTATTGGTTTATGTAATTCTATCATATGTTTATGTGGCATCAGGTTCATGAGGTGAGTGCTGCTAATGGTGCATTCAAGAAATGCTGTTGAATTGGATGGACAATGACAAATCGTGGGGCAGTGATCACAGGAAACATCAAAGTATCCCTGCCTGCACACTTGTGAGGCTAGAAGTTATTTGGGAAATCACGAGGCTAGAAGTTGAATTGGCTAATCTTGCCATTTTGGTTTATAATCAATGGTATACCTATGATATTCCGGAAAAGGGGAACAATTGTTTGTTCCCAATACGGGTCTTTTCTTTGTTATTGTATCATCTATACAACTATCTAAATTGGTGGTTATACAGCCAGGAACCTTTATTGGACTCTATCACAAGCCCTTTACCTTAATCATATAATGGATTTTCACATATCATTTCTCACTTGCATCTGAAGAAACATGACATGTCATCATTAATAGCTTACATGACTGGGTTTTTATGCCATTTTGGAAAAACAGGAATTACATATTTTCAGAATGCTTCACTCAGACCATATAAAACTCTTCCAAAGATTCAAAAGCTGGCAGCAGATTTTTCACTTTTTTAATGGAGTTTTGGCAAATTGTTCTTACCTTAATGCTTAAGAGGCATACAAACCTGTAGTTAATCACAACCTATCTACGAGCCTTTTATCTCCTTTGGTTGGTGTTAAATTGATCTAGGATGGAGCTTTTGATACCGATACAAGCAGTGGAGAAACTGGTTAGGTTTTTTGGATGAATTGCTGTTTGAATTGGAGCAAATTGTGGCTTCTTTAGTGCAGGGAGGAATACAGAAGCAGAGCCAAAGATTAAGATTTTGTCTGCAATCACCTCAAGGGATGGAGATTGGGCACTACTGCATGGTTACAGCAAGCAAAATAACTGAACATGACCAACGCTGAAATCAATGGGAGTGCTGTTCAGTTGGTGCAGTGGCTGCAGGCTGAGGACATTGGTGATTATTGGTCATGGGCTGATTCATGTACTACCAAGTGGCAAATTGTGAAAAATTATAAATCACTAGGCATAGAGACACCTAGAAGGAGCCAAAAAAATAAATTATCAAAGGGACAGGTCTACACATCAATAGGCATACCAAAGGAGAGAATGTCAAAGAGTATGAGTTGATAGGACCACATAAGGAAAGAGTGTGTTAAAAAGTGTGAGACTATGAGTACTACCAATACCAATAGTGTGTACTAGTATCCCAAAAAGTACCTTTCAAGCCACGGAGTGCAAATAAACACACACACACACACCCCATCCACCAGATGTGAGACTAAAGCCATGTAAATAGAATGAGAAGAAAACAGTGACACAAGGATCTAATCAAATTTGTGAGGATCTGTCAAAATCAATATTGTAGATTTATTTTGAAAGAAAAATTTAGCCTCTCAGGCCTCATGAGCCATGAGAAAATAGATTGTAGAGCCTCTACAGAAAGTTGTCTGACTTGAGAATTATCCCTAGCAGAAATCATATCATGACCAATAACGAAAGGTCTATGCCTCTTTACAACCGTCCCTGCAATACAATTAATCCTCAGCTCCTGATGAACCCATCACTGTGATTACCACAGCAATCTCTTCAAGCCCTCCACAGAATTTACCAAATTGATTAAACACTGTACATGTCAACAGATGTAAATGGGTAACTCTCTTAAAGCGATCCAATCCCAATGGCAATGTTTCAAGAATCCAAAGTGATCATATTTAGTTTCACCAAAAAAAAAAAAAGTGATCATATTTAGGCAGGACATCCACTGAAAAGCTATTCTTCTGGGATCGATTTCAAGGAATGCCAAATGGTAAAATTCTACCCTATCTTCGTTCTTCACAAAGCACACAGGCACACAGCTCTATAAGGCGGGAAAAAAAATCTTCAGATTTGCCAAACAAAACCCAAAAATTGAGGTTTATGAAGAAGAATACCTTCAAATGAAAAAAATTTGTCAGACAACAATTAGTTGCTTTCACTGAGAGTTGAACTCAGGACCTCCCGCTTACTAAACGGGTGCTCTAACCAACTGAGCTATGAAAGCCAGATGTCTATTAGGAAGCACCACATAATTTAAATATAAATAATTATTTCACAAATTCTACCTTCCCATTTGTCTAAAAAATATGGAAAGCTTTGTATCAGATAAATATAACTAATTTTCTATGTTACGTGCTTGAGATTAGGGCTGTAAATGGAAAATAAAAAATCCGAATTCGATCCACATCCGTATCGGTTTCGGAGCATCCGAATTCGTTTAGAGATATCCGAAAAAAAATCCGAATACTCCGATAAAAATCCTAATCCGAATACTTAATTATAAAAAAATTAAGTAAATAATGATCTTGAGGGTTTTTGAAAATTCAACACGTTCTAGAATATGAGGAAAAGAGAATCATGATCTAAAACTATGGATTGAGAGTGAATTGTATCCACTAGGAGGGGAGGGAATATCTACTAGGGGGGGGAAGGTTCGGGTTACACAAGGCAGAAGTGTAAACGGATTGTCGAAAATCCGAATTTGATCCGCATCCGAATCCATCCGAATCCGTTTAGAGGTATCCAAATTCGACCAAGAAATATCCAAATCCGATTACATCTGATCCGTATCCTAGCCGAATCCGATCCATTTACAAGCCTACTTGAGATATTAGCTCGAGACGATTTCCTATAAGAGTTTTAAGGATGAACTGTGAACGCTTTAAACATTTATGATACTGAGATGGGGACAAGGCCAAAATGTTCATATTAATGAAAGTGCTACTAGTAGGGTCAAATGGTAAAATGTGGACGGTAAATTAGTCAACACACTAATTAGGAAAGGTTCAAGAAGTCTGACTTCACCCATATGTTGTAATGTAGCTTATCTGACCTATTATAAATACAAGTATAAATATATCTACAACAAGGCTTCCTATCATTCTAATGTGCCCAATTGTTAACACTAACCTATTAATATATGAAACATTGCAATGACCTAGCCCATCATGTGTAAGGACAAAGGGTTTGTCTACACCATGTCACACATTTAAATAGTCAATCAAGTAAGCATAAGAAGTAGTATATATTTTTGTTTTTTTTTTGGGGAACTGGAGGTGTCCAACTTTTGGCCGACTAATTCCCCCTTGGCTCATGCACAACCCTACAACACACATGAATCGGAAGATATTGGGGCCCCCATGTTCATCAGGGAGTTTCTACTCAGGCGGGTGACCCCAAGGGGGGAGGCTGAGTCGAACTCAGGACCTTCAGCTTCCTTAGGCTTCGTCCCTTGCCAACTGCGTTGCCCCTTGAGATTATGTTTTTGTTTTTCATTCATGATTTTAGGATTTTGTTTTGTGGTAGAATTCAATGATTTTAGAATTACTTAATACAAAAAGGAGACATGTAGCTCTTCCCCACATATACATCATTCTTTGCATGTACTGGTGCGCAACAAGTTTTAGATGACATGCAACATACAGTTGTTGATGTTGGCAATGAGTTGGCTAAGCTCGTGACGCCAAAATTTTTTTGTTACACATCCACGGAATTAAATCACATGCTGGTAAGAGTTGAATTTGGAAATTTTTTCAAAATGCATGGGAAAAGGGCCAAATGAGGAATTTCCCTCCAAAGAGCCTAGATGCTTTTGTGAAACATAAAATAAAGAAAAATTAGAGAAAAGGAAAATCTTTTAATCCTAGCCCTCCAATTGAAATCTTTCTCCAAGATTCCAAACTATCAGAGGAGATACCATGAAAAATAAAGAAATTGATGAATGACTGAGACCTAGCAGGATACGGTGCTAGGATCATTTCCAATTAAATATCATGAACAGATGCAACCAAGCACCAAAGATCTCCATCGAAACCTTGAGAGCCAATGCCTAGAATAAAGGCAACAAAGGAACAACCTCGAGAGCCAGTGCTTGGGACAAAGGCAATAGAGGAGCAACCTCTAACAGGCTTAAGTAAGGCACTCCAATTCAAAACATTACATTTTGTTTCCAAACAGAAAATCAAATGAGGTTTATATTTTTGAGCAAATTTCATGGATGCCCCCTGTAAGTATATGAAATGTCACAGACATATCAAACTTTGAAAAAATATCACAAATTATCTTTACTTTATGTTTTTATTTCAACTCAGTCCACTGGTTAGGTCTGTGCAGATAAATTGCTGTTAATTTTTTTATAACGATAAAATTACCGTTACCACAGGGGAACTTACCATACCACCGTTAAAGGTAAAACCCTATATTACAAACTATTCTCTTCATGTGTCTTCAAATCATGATTGATTCCCAATTGCAACATTAAAACCTTCCCTTTCAGGTTTTAACCAAGGCACGATTTCCACCGTCACCTCCCTTTCTGCGACGGTGATCACCCTAGGGTTCATGTCCCTGATGAAACAGAGAAGGAGGTGGGCGTCAGCGGCGGCGGCGTTGTCGTCCCTGAGTCCCTAACGGACATGTCCTTGAGCATCTTCTTCCCTTAAATTGAATAATGGCGAAACGATTCAGAGTTCTGGGGTTCAGGTCCTTGAGCATCTTCTTCCCTTAAATTAATCAATCAATGAAATCTCTCCCTCCCTCTCTCTCGCTCTCACATAGAGACACCAGCGCCGACGGCCCGTTGCCACCATAGCCACCACCTTCAAGTCTACAAAGACAACAACAACAATTATGGCCGGCCGACTAGGATAGTTAAAGTAAATTGCAACAATAATCATTGGATTTGGTCGTGGGAATAACTGCGGGCAATGATGGTGAACCCTCCATCAACAACCAAGTTATGTCCACTGATGTAAACGGATTCATCGGAAGCAAGAAACAGAGCAGCCTCTGCGATGTGGGTAGCCTTCAAGACAATCCCCTTCAAGTTGGATATGGCAGCACCGTTAGCTTCTAACACATTAGGCTCCATATTGAAACAATCACAGACCATAGGCGTTGCAACTCCAAAGGGAGAGACGCAGTTGACCCTGATCCCGTGTGCCCCAAGTTCACTACAGGTCGATCGGACGAGACCCAGCACCGCATGCTTTGCCGTGGTGTAGGCATGAGGCCCCGAGCCTCCCACCGTTGCGGCCTTTCCTCTACTTGTCTGAGCAGAGAAGGGGGAGGGGCGTCCGAGACGGAGAAGGGATAGGGAGATGCCGCTGGTAATGATTGTCGGAGCCGGAGCAGGTGATGGTCGCCTAAGCATCCAGTTCACTATACAATTTTTTTATTTAAATAACTAAGAGGATATCTACCTTTGGTACTAATTGTGCTTAACGTCAAGGGGAAAGTTGCCATTTTGATCAAGTTTGGTAATTTTCTGATATATTGAATACTTAGAGGGGGTGTCCATGAAATTTGCCTTATATTTTTTTAAATGATAACTCAAACAATATAAAAAGGATGAGATCTAAGTCCTCTAACAATGGAAAGTAGTGTTTCTAAAAATCACAAGACAAATTTGATGAATCAATTTTTATAGTTTTAAATCTGAGTCGTCTGTTCGCATTCAGAGTTAGAAGAGTGTACAGTAATGTCTAGAATACGTGTACACATGCATGGACATACACATTATGTGTATCAATATAAAAAGAGGTATTTGATTGAATTAAACTCTGAAATTTAACATAACCACGTACTCTCTATCTAATGGTTGGAATTGACATATCATCTATCCACGTCGCAGAATAAATGCTTTGTGAAATTTTAAAATATAACATACCTTTGTGATAATAATAATTTGTTTTTTTTATTTCAAATAAAAATAAAAATTTTTTTATAATAAATAAAATATAAAATAAAGAAGGGGTTTAAATGAACATGAGATCTCTTACCAAACAAAAAACATGAACCTGAGATCTAATATCCAAAATCAAAGCTATATTACATTCCTATGACGACTTGTTCGCCACACCAGCCAAGAAAACCTCTTTTGGATATTAAAAGTCCGAAGCCATAAGATGTGTCAGTTTAGAATAATCACCGCCCCAACATCATAAGCCAAGAAACTAGAGGGCTTATGGGCTTAACCTTACAGGCTAGGATATGAACTATAGGTTTAAGAAGGATCCTTTTTGTTCAGTGGTCGCTTCTAACCTAACCAAAATGGCTCAACAATCAAATAATACTGTCGTATGTTCCTCTTTCGATTCTTAATATATTTTGATTTTTTATCATTAAAAAAAAAAATAAAAAATAGGGGGCTTATGGGCTTATGGTTCATGAGGCAGGAAATATTCTAAAGCAAGACTTCCCATTTGACCTGTATTTTTTTATCATGAAAAAAACACTTAAAGCTAAAGATCCATAAACTTTCCCCAACATGTACTTAGTTGTAAATAGGGGTGTAAGTTTGACCTTATGAACCCGAGCCTGCATTGAGCCCAAACAAGGCTTGTGCTTGATTTTTCAGCCTGTAGGGCGGATTTAAATTGAGATTTTCAAGCCCAAGGTTGGGTTGGGCTTGAGCTTGGGCTGAGACCAGCCCAACTTGACCCTTATTTTATATATAACTGTAGGGAGAAAGAATACTAACTGGGTGCATGTGCAGTGCACTGCCTCTGCACCCAAACACATGGGGTAGGAGAAATGACCGTTGCACCCCCATGGAAAGGCGGAATTTCACAGGGATGCAACGGTCATTTTGCCTTCCCATGTGTCTAGGCGTCGGGTCAGCACACCGCATGCGTGCAATTTGCATTCTCTTTCCCAAAATTATATATTAACTAAGAGCAAAGGATTTCTACTTGGTCACATGGTCTCTACACAAGTGTCTGGGGCAATGAGTGAGCACGCCTGGGTATCTACCGAGTGGCAGAGGCGTCATCTCATGATTCCCTGTGAAAGGGTGTAGGAAACACCACCAAGTAGAGATCTTTTTCCCATTAAGAATAAAAGATCTCTACTTGGTCACATGGTCTCTACACAAGCGTCTGGGCCAATGGGTGAGCACACCTGGGTATCTACCCAGTGGCAGAGCGTCATCTCATGATTCCCTGTGAGAGGGAATAGGAAACCAGGGCGATTATACAATCTTTACAATTTTAAGCATTTAGGATTATCTTTTAGAAGGGGAAAAGTTCTCTATGGGGGGAGCGTGTCCCCTCCATGTACGCGGCGCCAATCAGGGACAAAAGCGGTCATTGTGCTCCCTCTGTGTCTAGACGTAGGGGTCACTATTCCCCCACAGAAACCATTTCCAATTTTAAGAATGAAGATGTTGATGATGTCTCATTTTTTTTTTTTTTTGGGTAGAAATGTCTCATTTTTTTTTAATACATATAAAGGACACAAATGGCAAAATCCGAGTCAATTAAGGCCAACCTGGCTTGATCAAGGTCATGGGTTGAATCCTCTATGTTGAGATATCTTAGCCCAACCTTAGGGCCGGTCTGGGTTTGGGCTTGGTATGAGTGAAGAAGACTCAGGGTTGGACCGCAGTTTTAAAAAACCCAATCCAATTCAACCGTGTTTCACCATTAATTTATATCATGGCCCAACCAAAATATGACTGGAGCAGTGCCCGGGCTGGCATCGCTCCACCATTCGTTTTCAAACGGCCGGTCCAGTTCCCTTATTTTTTCTTCATCTTTTTCTTCAAAACTTCAACACCAATCTTATTAGAATAATTGCGTTGGAGTTTGGAGTCTTGGAGATGAGACGAGAAGAGATCCATCGATCGATGCTCCATCGTTAATGGCATATTCGGTATTTTATGGTGATTCAGGGGCATTTTCATCAACTATCCCGATCTTACCCGGAAGTTGACGTATTGGACATGTCTGAAATGATATGACTCTCTTGCCCTTCATATCCATCCTTAACTTAACACCCGTTCACCGCTCTGCAGAAACAAACACATCCAAATTAAATCTTTGCCGTTAAATTTATTCCACGTCAGCGATCCGCGCATAACGTATCCAACGGTGGAAAGAAATCAAGCAACAAGGAAACACAGTCTCGAATCCTCTATGGGAAAGGGTTTAACCCTTAGAAACCCCCGAACTCGAACCGCGGTTCAGGAGTTCCTGCCGGTTGCGGTGAAGCTCGCGCCACTAGAAAAAGAGGAGAAGAGAGATAGATAGAGAGAGAAACATGAGCGTTTAGGTTTTTCCCATTTCCCTTCTTTTCTCTTGCAGTACAGCAGCAGACACGCAGAGGTGAAGAAGAAGAAAGGCTATCTCCCTGCAACCTAGGGCTTTAAACTCACTTTAGGGTTGGGATTAGGGTTTGTACATCACTAATTTTTAACTTATATTGTCGACTGTAGGGTGAGGTTGCTTTCATTCGTTTGGATTTGGAGATGTTGAGGTCGATCCTCTGTGTTACAGAGACGTGATACCTTAGGTTCACCCGATTTCTGTGCTGTTTCATTTCTCTCTTTTTTTGTTTTGGTGTTCTGTTGTTATTGTTGAAATCTAGGGTTTCTGCTCCTTAATGGATGAGGTTTGGGAGAGGGCCGTGGAAACGGCGCTCGATGGCCAAACCGATTGCGCTTCTGCACGTTCCCTAACCCTGGATGGCGCAGTGAAATGCGTCCAGGGCCGTCTTCCTCCTCCAATCTTGTTAGAGAAATTTGAGAATCTTGAGCACCTCTCCATTGCAAACGTTGGTGTCTCTTCCCTGGAGAAGTTTCCCCGTCTTCAAAATCTACAGAAGCTCATCCTATCTGACAATCGTATTGCTGGTGGCCTTGAATTTCTCGTGGAAGCCGGTCTGGAGTCGTTGCGTGACCTTGACCTCTCTAACAATCGAATCCAATACCTGGAAGACCTGACTCCACTTGCGCAGCTCAAGCTTGTCTCGCTCGATCTCTATGAGTGTCCTGTCACGCGGATCAAAGAATATCGATCTAAGGTCTTCGGCTTGATCAAATCTCTTAAGTACTTGGACAAGATGGATGCTGATGAGAATGAGCGCCCGGAGTCCGATGAGGAGGAGGAAGATGAAGAAGATGACGAAGAGGATGATCCTGGTAGTGGAGAAATTGACGGTGAAGATCGATCGGGGAAGATGGGTAATGGTGGCAGCGTTGGAGGTGGAAGAGTCCTGGTCGATGTTGATGAGGATGAGGAGAGTGATGCTGATGAGGAGGAGACGGAGATAACCAGAGTTGCTAATGGGTCGAGTTCGCATCATCAGTCTAATGGGTATCGGGTGGCGGCCTCGACAGATGGAGACGAGGATGAGGAGGATGTAGAAGATGAAGAAGATGATGGTTTGGGTGAGGAGATTGATGAAGACGATGCTGAAGAGGAGGATGTTGTCGAGGTTCATGAGATTGAGGACAGTGATGATGAGGAAGATGGGGTCGAAGAGGATGATGGTGGTGATGACGACGAGGATGACGAAGAGGAGGAGGTTGAGGACGACGAAGAAGATGCGGAGCCTGGAAGTACGGGGCGCCTGACTAGCACTGAAGGTGAGATTGATGGTCATGAGCAGGGAGAGGAAGACGAAAACGGAGAGATTGGGGAGGAGGAGCAGGGTGTGGAAGAAGGAGATTATGAAGATGATGATGGTGACGATGAGGTAAAAACTTTGCTTTTTATAACTATCCCTATCCCTGCAAGAGGATCTTTGTTTTTACTATTTATTTTTTCCTTAGCATGCGTCTCTATTCTTTTGAGCTAACTGTGCTTTGGTTCCTGGTTAGTGCTGAATTAGTGTTTGCCCCATGGATGATTTCTCTGTTAAATGATGTGCGGCTTACTTAGGGTTTGCTGAAAAAGTTCCCTTTTGTTGGGGATGGTTGTACGAGCTCGTAGTAGTTGCCAATCATTTACCTGGTGTTTCATTGTTTGTTTAACTCCATGTTTTAATAAGAGATTAGTACTTGCATTCTTGTGAGAGTTACATGCATATATTGGTATTGTAGTAAGCTGACATTGCTATGGAGGTGGAAAACTGCTAGATTCTTGTTTGAAAGGTTGAAAGAAAATGTAGCATGCAGCATTGCCACGGAGATTCCTGTGACTATAGCATTAACATCATGTAAGGATGGCTTGTAGTCTTTTAGGTGATGGAGCTTTTTGGATATGAATGTGAGGAAGCTTTGGCTCATCAAGTCTGAGCATCACTTCCAATCTATAGCTACTTTCACCATGATATATCTTATTAATGCTATTATTAATAAATAATTAGTAATTTTGATTTTATTTACATACTTGATCCATGATTTCATAAACACTAGCAAGAAGTAAGTTGCCTATACTGCCAGTGAAAAGCCTGATGCTTTTGAATAGAATGGATTTTAGTAATTGAAATTTTCGTGCTTTATCAGGGTGGCAAGAGTTCATAAACACTTCAAAAAATAGAGTTAAAATTGAGTTGTCTCTTTTAGAAGTGAAATTATTTCTCATGGCTATTTTTTTTACTGCTTCTGCAGCTGGTGCTGTTTAGTTAGAATATGTACTTTATTTTTTATTCCTTTTACTGTTATTTTGGAGATCTATTTTATTGATTTTTGACATGCTATCCTTATTCTGCTGACTATTATATGTTATTGTTCTATCAGAGTTTTATTTTGAGACAAATCTCTACATGTTTTCATCCAGGGTTTGGCAATTGCTAACATATGTTCAGGGGAGTAGGGTGGTTGTTGGGATTGGAGGGCTTACTGTCCTAATTTATGTGGTATGCCCTGTTGGGAAAGCAGGAGTTTCTATTGATGCCCTGTTGGGAAAGCAGAAATTTCTATTGATGAGACTGATTGTCTTACTGGTATCATGATTGGATAGTGTTAAGTTTCAATACTGTATCAATCTTTTGGTAATTAATTATAATCTTTTAAATTTTCTGAATTTAATTCAATTTTTGTGGGGTTAATGATACCATGAAACAAGTGAGTGTAGATCCTTGATAATGGGAGAGATTCTACCCTACTTCATGAAGCCATAAGATGATCTCAGGAGCATCAGGTTTGGTTGTTTCATATTTTATTAGTAAGATTATGGATAAAAAGGGTGTCTTAACTCCCAATATAGCAAAAAGTTAATGTTCGGTGTAATCATTTGATTGTGGGGGTTGAATGGATGACCAATGGTTGAGTTTCTTTAACTTTTAGCTCTCAAAACTGTGGTACATGTTTGATGCTATTATATGTTCTGTTCATGCATTTAGCTTATTGGGGAGTTTTCCTATTTAGATTGTTCAAACAGGAACCATTTCCTGTCTGTTACATGCCAATTGGTTTGCATGTATGTGTGTATGTATGTATCAGGGGAGCTAGACAAGAGCTCTAGCAAATTCTTCTGTAAACAAGAATGTTCCCTTACTCTCTTTGTTTTTGTTTGGTAGCAAGGGTATCAAGTATGCTGATTTTAATCCCCCCTGTATTATTGAGATGATGTTCTTTTTAATGGCAGGAAGAAGATTTTGGAGCCGAGTACCTGATTCAGCCAATTGGGCAGGCTGAAGATGCTGGAGGTAGTGATTTGGAGCCAGTGAATGAAGAGGATGATGCAGAGGAGGAGGAGGTTGCAGACGAAGAGGATCTGTGTGACAAGGTGCAGCTCCATCCGTCGACTTCTTCCCAGGCTAAGAGGAAGAGAGGTGAAGATGATGATGATGATGCTGATGATGATGATGACGACGACGATGACGACGATGGTGTTGAAGATGCCAAGTCATCCAGGCACCATTAACAGTTTGTCCTCTGTTTTCATGGATGCCCTTGTCTCACTTTGCAGGGAAGGAATGAAGAGGAGAGAGGAAGAAGGCTTGGAGATTGTTGAAGACTGATTGTCAGCTTTCTTCATGGACAAAATTATGTTGTGTGGGTGGTACTTGGTTCAAAAAGTCGTTAGTGGTTTTGTCCCCGCATATACTTCATCGTATATAGCCGTTGGTTGTTTTTTCAAATATCAGTTATGAGCGGTTGATGCCCTTTCGCAGATCCATGATCCATCCCGCGGTTTGGGCTTGGGAGTTCTGGGGTTTAGGGTGTTCAAAAGAGTTGGGTTTCGGAAGGGATAGTTTTGTCAAACCCAATTTTTAAACTTCCCGCCCCTTGTCCAGACTTCAGAGTATTCTGAAAACGCCTTGTAAAAGTTGACACATGGGTTCGTTCCATATAATTTGATTCGAAGTGGGGCTATATCGCCGTTGTTGATTTGGTTCTCTGTGCCCAAATCCCACCACCTCCACCACCCTTCTTATGGGCCATTGCCAGGTGATTTGAACCGTTGGTTTAGGGGGGTTAGTTTTTATTATAGGCCGCCAGATGTGTGACCGGGGTGGTTGTAAAAGCTGGTTTGCTCCACGTATTAGGTGGTCTATGCGAGTTCGAAGTCAATTTGGCAAGTTAAAAAAATGCAAAAGTTAAAGCGCGATGCTTTGGATTCTGATTTGGTGATGATCTGATCTATACCCTAAATGGATGGATGGATGGGTGGGTGGGGGTGGGTGGTTAGGAAAGTGTATATGCACCGATCTTTAAATGGTCTGCGAATCTGCATCATCGGAATGATACATTTTAAAAAAAATGAGGGGGGGGGGGGGTGGGGAGAGGATTTCCATCCTATGGTGTGGTGTGTAGCCTGTGGGTGGATGTAGTAGCCATGAAGACTGAAGGGGAGGATGGATACTTCACTAGACAGGTGTAGGGTCTTGCGCGTGTCACATCACGTGTGGTGGAGGGGAGCTGCACGTCACATGCAAGTCTCATTTAGTACCCACTGCTATGAATAGGATGGGGATACAATTGCAACGTCTACCAACTTTGTCCCCATCATACCCTATTATTAGGATATTATTTCCTTCAGTAAAGGTAGATCCTTTTTGTAATTTATTAATTAATTAAGTTTTTGGTTTTTAGAACTTTTTTGATGGGGCCTAATCTGGTCGGAAAGATTGGCTTTATTTTACATGCTTTTTGTACTCTACTCTTTTGTCATTTATTATTATTATTATTTTCTCTTGTCTTCATTGGGCGATTTTCTTTTCTTGCAGGTGAAGTTACCGTTCTAGCTCTATGGACTTTCATGTTCAAACTTCAAACAATTGTTGGAAAATCAAGCGTTCCCTCCTTCCTTTGTAATTTTTATATTAAGCTTTGTCTCTCTCGTCTTCCAACTCTTCATTGGACGAGTCACGTTTTTATTATTAAATACAATAAAAGGAAGCGTTGTGTAATGGAATTTACATGTTTGCACTTTTTGATATTCGGATGAAAGAGAAAATATCTAAACGGTTCAATTTTGCATCACATCTCTCCATCACCGCAGCAGCGCATCTACCCCTTCTTCAACCATCACCCTGCTTCTCTGCAGCCTCATATCCCCTCCGGTTCGCCCTATTTCTTCCTGCAAATTCGCAACATGTTCTCTTCCACGCTGACTCGTAGCTTCTCGACATGCTCTCGTCTTCCTTCGTTGACATGATATGCCAACTACCCCAAAATCCCTTTGCTCCCTCCCGCTCCCCTCTCCTAGTCGGCTGGGGTTCCAGGCAACTGTAACCCCACCACTGCAACTCCTCCATCCCCTCTCCACTCCGTCTTCGTTATGTCATTTGGACATAAAGAAACTGAGTGGAGGGCCTGGCCTCATCCTTTAATGTCAAGTAACAACTATAAACTTACAAACGGATAAGTTTTATGCGGTAAAAAATTGCAAACGGATGGTATGGATTTAAAATGTTTATATTAAAAAAAATATAAAAATGGATGGTACGATTTTTAAACAGTAAAAGATTACAAAGTGATGGTATGGGTTTTAAAAATGGTATTATTCTAATTTAAATTGAGAAATTATTATTTGAAATATATGCTTCAAATATTCAATACATTTTTAACGTCTAAAATGAATCATATATATTCAACAACCTATTATAAGTTTCAAGATATTTCATCCAATTATTTTAGTTTCCAATTTAGGTGCCATAATGTTCAAAGTTGAGCTATGTGGCTTGGTTATGGTGTTGCTCATGTTGTCAACACAACCAACGAACTCATGGAGTGATGCATGTTTAGTTGGAATTGGGAGTCATTGCATTAGAAACCCTTTTCAATGGATGAATCAATTTGTAACTCAATTTCAGAGTTTGTGCATTGACCTTGAGTTGAAGGAGATATCATGAGAAATGTAGCATTTTGAATCATCTTTTAGTCCATGAAGAATTAGGTTGATAAGAGTTTGGGAGAGAGATATGGCCAGTTAAGTATGCCATACAACCACTGTTCAATAAGTCCAAGGTCTTAAAAAGCGCAAAAAAAAATGAGAATGTGTTTTAAACACGTTTAAAATGGGAATATTTGTTGTTTGTCTTTTTTTCCCGTATGTTCCAAACATACGATAAAATGTGTTGAAAACAAAAAAAGAAAAGAAAAAAGGAACGTGTTTAAAACAGAGTTTTAAATGTGTTTTTGCTAACTAGGGTTGTGCCTCTCACTCTCGATCGACACCACTCTAAACATCAATCTTCAAGCCTTGTTCTATCTATAAATTAGTTTCCGATCTAATGTGTGGATCTACATGGAATTTAAATCTTATTTTTAATGTCTTATTGGGAGATTGATTTTTAATGGTTTATCCACAAATTGAGGCTGTCAAAAATAGTTAAATGGGGATTAGCAATGTTATTTTGGCGAATGAGAGGATGAGTCAGATTGGCATCTCTTTTTTTCTTGCGAGTTGTTTAGGCATTTTGTGCAAAAACCATCTGTTGGACAAAAACCCTCTAAATAGGGAGATACACAAATTTGACAAATACCTTTATTGTGGTATCAGTTGCCTAGCTCTCTCTTCTGTTCTTTCCTTGGAGGCTCAGTACTCAGTATTATCATGTGCATATTGGTTATGCTCATGCGTATGATGTGCGGTCGCCGCTATGCGGTTTAAGGCCCGGCGACAGATGTCTTAATTTGAGTTTGGCCATGGTTTTCCATTTTCAGCGAGGTCTCTTGAGCTTGGTAGGCTGATGGCAGAGTGCCTCCTCTTCGCCCTTGTTTCCTCGGGGAGAATGACTAAATTTGGGAAACTCCATTGCTATTATTGCATGCCGCGGCACAAGTGAATCCAGAAGTACAAGATCTCTTTGGGAAGGCAAAACCTTACCATAATGTCAAGCTCTTTAAGATCAAATCCCTCGCGTTCTTCTACTTCCTCTTTTAACCTACGAACCTCTTCTGCTTCTAGGTTTAGATTATCTCTATAAGATAAACTATCTCCCAGAAGATTAGATCATTCACCCCACCAACTATCCCCTCCTTAATCCATATATCATCTTTATCAAAAGCACAACCTCTGTAACTAAAACTGTTAAGTCTATTCTTCGTTCCAAAAAATCTACTCCTCTCTAAGAATATGTGCAAGCTTCAAGGTTTGATCAGTACCAGATCCCTGCTACTGAATAAGAACAACTCTTTATTTTAGAGCTACCTGCTGAATTTCCCAGTCAATGGTCACACCAAGGTTATACACACCTTCATTTTGGAGCCATTAAACTGGCCCTTATCTTCCACGGCAGAAAAGGACTTCCAATTGTCTCAAGAATTGCCCTCTTTGATAGCCGTTTTAAGCAGTAAAATCATGTAGTCATAGCAACTATACCGACAAGCCTTAATGCTGGCACAATATTCTTCACCTTGTACCTAAACTTCAACATGCCTCTTTCCAACCAGCATTTAACCACTACCTTGAAAGTCCAAGTCCAGATTACTAGCGCTCCTCAGGTATGCACCACACAAGCTGCTACCGTGCATTATCAGATGGCATATCGACTCCAAAATCATGCTTTTGACCATGTGACCGGCCATTTTGATGATGCTCTCTCCCTGACTATTGACTCCGATCAACAAGTCAGTTGCACTCATGTTCCGAGGCATATTCCTTGAGACGAACTCTTGAAGCTTCTCCCTCAAAGATGGATTATAACCTATGAACAGTCCCAACATGAGCCTGAAGAGCAAGTCATTCAATCGACAGACCTTGTTTCATTCGACATGAGATTGAAGTTGAGATTCAATTTCCCTCTGCCCGTCAAAATCCAAGCTCTTCCAATACTTTATGCTCAGTGTTCTCTACATAGTTTGGGATGCTCGAGAAGTACCCATCCGACATTTTACCCATTCAGGAGAACTAGTTTATAAATTCCAAGATGACAATGGCCATAAGTTTTTTGATGTATGTGACTGTCCCTCATGCACATACTCTTCAGATGATGATGAGCTGCCCAAGAGCTCCACCTCCATCACCATCACAACCACCACCAATGGTCCCTCCTTGTGTTTTCACCGGCCTGAGGCTCAATTTCTTCGGAGCATTACAAAATTTTCTTGGTCCAACTGACTATGAAGATTCCAGATATATCAAGCATGTTTGGGAAGTCAAAGCACCAGTTCATTCAACTGGCTCCCAAGGTCAAATTTCCCCCGCAGAAGCAGCTTTGAACTGGCAGAATGAGAACTTCATCCAAAACCAGTATCTCCAGCAAATCCTTTTCCACCAAGAGCAGATTCAGAGTACCTTAATCAATCAAGATGACAATATCCAAAATTTGAAGAGAGAAATTGCTCAAATTCATCAAGAGCTTCTCTACATCACTAATACTGTCGAAGATCCCACCCAAGCTTTTGCCATGATCAGAGCAAAAGAACTTGAAAAGAAGCATCTTGAAAATCAGTTCCGGAGTCTTTAAGCCTCTCAAGGACAAACCCTACGGGTACGGCCAAACCAAATTTCCCCATCATTCCCAGAACCTGAAACCTCCAACAATCCATACTATCCCCCATCACCACCTACCTCTAACAAATCTTTTCCTATCAATTAATATGCTCAAAGATTTGTAATAACAACAACAATCTTTAGCATACAAATCTAATCTTTAGCATACAGATCTACGCCATACCTTTGACAGATCTTTTCCCATCGATATACAACATTTTTGGCTTAATTCGTATATAAACCTTAGGAGAGGATTTGTATATGTCAAACTTATGTATCTTCCTATTTAGAGGGTTTTTGTATTAGGCTTGTGTGTAGTATATTCACCTGGTAGAGGCATTATTTTGGTTGAGTTGAAGAGCTCAACAATATTCTTAATTAGAGTTTTACATGGGGTTTGGTGTGAGCCATTGAAATACCATTTAAGATTAAGTTTTGGCTTTGAAACACACTCATGTTTGGTGTACTAGAAACAAGCACTAGTTTGATGGTGGGCCATAAACCATTAGGTTAGTGGTGAGCTCGTATAATAGTAGTGGTTTGTAGTCAGCCATATAAGTTGTATTGTAGGGTTTCATTACTACCCAGTAAGCAATTAAGTTAATGGAATTCCAAGTGTGATCTTGGGAACGAATCTACAAACAAGTATGCTCCTAAAGAAGGCTGCAAAGAGCTGCTCTAATCGAGCTATGAAATCAAGTGTGGTGAGGTATTGAAAGTGTTCAGGAGAAGGGCTTGGCCTTCTCTCATCAGCAAACCCAGAAGTCAGGGCGATCGGCCATGCCACACCTCTTCCTATTGCTTGTTCGCTACTTCCTTTTTCTTTCCAAGGGCTCTAAGTCTTTGAGGATGGAGCACCAGAAGTCAAAGTACTCATATCCCCGTCTAAAAGAGAGTCGACCATTGTTCTAAAGTGAATTCTGGAAGGAACACTTAGAATGCTTCTCGGCCATCATAAATAGGGCAATGTTGATTCAATCGACCTGGAAACACAATCCTGATGAGAGCTTTTAATCATACCCTACAAGGTTGAAGTCCTTCACCTCAAGAAACCATTTGACCCGCTAACCTAAATAGGCTATTACCTCTAACCCTTCTTGTCTATTTCGAAGAGACAGGGAAAGAACTTGGAAGCCTTGAAGTATGTTGAACTTGGAAGCCTTGAAGTATGTTGTGGGGCATAAAATGTACTACTGGGTGAGAGACTGGGCTAACTTACTGCAACATCAATTCTTAATCTACTACTCTGCGCAATTAAATTTTTTTTGTGCGACCAGAAGAGCATTGGTTTCTTTAGAGCATTGTAAAATCTCTTCTTCTCCTTCTACCTTCAGTTGACATAATTAGTTTGCTTTTATGGGTTAGTGCAGTAGGAGATAGGGTGGAGACAAAGGATAGGGGATTGTTCAAAGGCCTTCAAGGAGCAAAGATGTTTGGGAGATAAATCCTTAGAAATTTGGATAGATTCTTCAAAGTTGATTTAGTTCTTCTCCAAGTCAGAGGCTAGCAAGTGGCCATTAGAGTTGTTTCATGTTTTATTTGACATTGACAGGTAATTGAATGACTTTAGTAAGGTTATTTGGAAGGAAAAATTCTTGCCATAAAACCCAAAACTGATAGGGTTAGGATATTTGTTGTGGAAGATGTAATGGATATTATCATTGATTTTTTTTTTTTTAAAGTTTTGTTTTCATTAAAAAAAAAAACCTCAAACCTTCTTCTTCTTCTTCTCTCTCTCTCCTTATGTGGTTTGACCATTGAGTGGGTTTCTAACCCTGAATCTTAACCTAGAAGATGTAGATCAGAAAATACAAACAAAGCTTCTGTTGTCCTCTCTGTTGCTTCTTCATCTTTTTTACCGATCATTGCCACATTTATTAGATTTATATTTTCTTCCCAATTCTGTTGATTATGATGGATACTAACATGGTGCGAATTTTAATCACTATCTAAAGAATAGTCACTTTGCAGCATCTCTCTTTCCTCAATTCGCATCATGTCAGTATCCATCATAGTGTAACTAAAATCACACATCATTAATAAAGAAGGTAACATAAAGGATGATGTTTCACAGAGAATTAAAGTGAGATAGATGAAATGGTACGTCCGGAGTATTGTGTGACTGACGTATTCCTTTAAAGCTTTAAGGAAAGTTCTACATGACTGTTGTTCGACCGGCAATGATGTATGGGGCAGAATGTTGGGCAGTTAAAAAGTGTCATATTGAGAAGTTATGTGTAGCAGAGATGTGGATGTTGTTCGACCGACAATGATGTGTAGCAGAGATGAAGACCGTTGAGAAGTTATTGTGTGACCAACACATTCCTTTAAAGCTTAAAGGGAAGTTCTATTGGACTATTGTTCAATCGGCAATGATATATGGGGCAGAATGTGGGGCAGTTAAGAAGTGTCATATTGAGAAGTTATGTGTACCAGAGATGAGGATATTAAGATGGATCTGCGGGAAAACTAGGAAGGATAAAGTACAAAATGATCGTATTAGAGCTGGCTTTGGAGTTGCCCCGATCAATGACATGCTCCGAGAGAGCCGTTTGAGATGGTATGGTCATATTCAACGAAGGCTTAGGGATACCCCAGTAAGGAGGAGTGATATGATTCCGATCGAATGAGCTAAAAGAGCTAGGGACAGGCGTAAAATGACTATAGGAGAAGTTGTGAGAAAGGACATGCATTGTCTGGAAGTTGTCCCAAGTATGACCTCAGACAGAGCCTCTTGGAGGGCAAAGATCAATTTTGCAGAGCCCATTTATCTAAGATTCTCCTGACTTGCTGGGTTGTGCCTTCTTCCTCTTACTTTGATCTTTCATCTTCCTCCCCCCCCCCCCCCTCCTTCTCATTTCTCATCTCATCCTCCATCCCTATTTTGGCCATCTCTTCATCCCCTTTTTCTTGTTTAGACATTTGTTTCCATACTTTTTGTTATTGGATCCATGTAGCCATCCTGAGTTTGTTGTTGTTTTGTCTCAATTCTGTTGACTAATAACATAATCACAAGCACTTAGGTACAAATCAATATTGAATGGGTTCCATTTGTGATTCTTGTGGGGTTTTTAATGAGTAGTGGAAAATTTACTATTGAAGACGAAACTAAATGTTGTCTCCGATACAAACTCCGCAATGAACAAGGAGATTATGTTGGCCATGTCCAACTCATCCCCAGTGAAATCCATGGCTACCTACATTGGCAACATCTGGTTTGAGAGGACCATGAATTTTGAGTTTTTACGGTTCCGTAAAAACTATCAATATCTTTAAAAAAGTGATACAAAGAGAGGGATGGGACCAGGGATATGGGGCAGGGTGGGATGGAAGGACAGAAGTTTGGGTGTTAGAGCACAAACCTGGAGATGGGTAGGAGAGAGAGTTAGGTGTCGGAACAAATCCAGCCATTGTTTGTTTGAATAATCATGAGCTACATATCATGTCATTGGGGCTCCATTTGTTGATGGATAAAAAAGCATAGGAAACTTGTGAGAGTAAGTCCCACATGTGATTTGGTTTTTTGGTTTCTTTTTAAGAGTTGTGGTTTGGTTTGACAAAAAAAAGAGAAAGAGAAGAAAATAATAGAATATATACTTTGTAATAAGATAAGATTTGGTAGGAAAAAGAAGAAATGGAGATTGGATGGAATTTGATGGGAAAAAGAGGAAATGGAGATGGATTGGGAAGCTATGGGAGCACTTTGAAAATGAATGAGGGCAGAAAAAAATGTGATTTTTATCCTCTCAAGTGTCGTGCCACATTTAAGAATCTAATCGTAAAAACATGGGCAATGATTTCTTTTCATCCTTTTAAAACCTAAAAGTTGCCACTACACTCACATTTGTGATACTTTTATGTGAAACGAGTGCAAATTTTCCACCGTTATTTATAGTTTCCAGTTTTTTTCGTCAAACAATAGGATTGAATAGTAGTGGATTGTGAGAAAGGTTGAAGACCAAGGAGGCTCGTCAATGAAATTTCCAATTTATTTAACGGTTAGAAGTTAGAACAGACTAAACATTTGCCCACATGGCAAAATAAGCTACCAAGGTCTCTGTAGGAAACATTCTTTCTTTGAATTAACTTTTTGTGTAGACAAAATATATTATATTTGAAAAAGGGTAAAAACATAGACCCCGGCACCACCAGAGTACTATAACCTCTCATATGGAATTCTTTATTATTTTTCTCTTACTCTGACCATACCACCATTGGTGTCATGTGCATATCATGGTACACCGCCGGCATATCAATCCTCTACACAATAAACAAATCAGAAGGGCTCTACAGTTTAAATATTACTCCACAAAACCGCTTGAGCACACAATCGTGCTGCTCTATAAATAAAAAAGGGGGGAGGGGGATTTAATTAAAATCCTAAAACAACATTTACAAAGGGGTCCTTCAGACAAATGTATTTACAACTTTACTCAAACTCTCCTACTCCTCTGCCATTTGAATCTCACCCATCATGATGCGGTTACTAACAACGTTGAACCCCAGAACCGATGGGTTCATCACCTTCTTCCCTTTCTTCCCTTTCTTTTTGCCTCCTGAGTCGAAGTCTCCATCACCTACACTCTCCATATTTACATTTCCAGAACCAAACCCATCCACCCTTGGGTGGTTCCGAGATTGGAAGGCAATATCAATTACATCAGCCGACAACAGTTCCTTGTAGTTGAGAAACTTGTCAATGAACTCATGATCAGGATCAAATGACCCAAGATTCTCCACCAGAAGTGTCTCAGCCTCTGATGTTGACTGCTTCAAACAAAATTCCAGGAAACTTGTATCTGGAGAACAAATGGACCAAGAAAATATATACTCAGACATTACTAAAGAAACATATGGGCAGAGAAAATTAAATTTACTATGCAATGATATGCACCAAAGCTTACTGAACCCAAATAACTGATCTTAAGCAACAAAATTAACCTAATAAAGTTGTATTAAACCCGAGACTTGACCCTTCTCCATCTAAGGCTATGTTTGGTTGATAAGAAAAGAAAGAAAAAAATCATTTTTTTTTTTTTTTAATTTGAGGAGAAAGACACATAAATCAATCATTCTGTTGTCAAGGTTTTTGTCTTATTATGTTTTTTTTTTTTTTTCTTTTCATTTCTTGACAACCAAGCATAGCTTAAATGCGGTGGAAGTCGAGTGCATGACTACCCCAAAATGCAGAAAGATGGGGGTCACATCCAACTTCCACAAGGGGGAGGGCAACGGGGTCCAAGGAAAATATTCTGCCTTGGACAAGATGAGGTCTGGCTAACAAGATACAATTTTGGTCCAAAATAAACCTCTTATAAGAGTCGAGAACTAAATCAACTACCCCCTCCCCAAACACACATACACCAAATTAGAAGAAGAACAAAAAAACTACATAAAGAAACATATAATGAGCTTATCTATACATTTGAAAATTCGTTAAAAAGCAAAACATATAATGAGCTTATCTATACATTTGAAAATTCGTTAAAAAGCATATCTCTGAAAATAAAAGATATTGCAAACCATGGTGTAGCAATATAGTACCCTTTGTCCCAATAAGCCTCATAGATTCACTTTCACACCAATCTCTAAAGTCCATGGCCTCTGCAAAACATTAATATTTAAAAATCAGCAGGAAATCTAAAATTAAAAAGTGAACATTCTGGAAGGGGAGGGGGAAAAAGGCTCACCTGACTGCTTGATTATCGTATCTTGCTTTCCTTTCCTGGAGGACTGAGAAACAGCAGAAGAGGAGACATAATAATCAGCTGATCTGCTTCCTGTAGACTTCTGCCGACTTGTGGATCCTGCTAAATTTCCTTTTACAGCTGTGGCTTTGGATCCCCAACTGCTCTGTTTTGCAAGAGATGGAAAATCTGGCCTGCTAATAATAAAAATAACAAATTAAATAGACTGAGGTTAAAAGTAACAGAAGCAAACAGAGAGATTCAATTATAATGAACAAAAGGGCCAAAGAAGAGCAATCCAACCAAGACATAAGTGCACATGAAACACAAACTCTTAACCAAACCAAACAGTAAGTATAAGAAACCCAAACCAACCCTCCCCCCCCTTCCAGGAGCAAAAACAGATTCGATGGGAGGCCCTGATGACTAACCATGCATACCATAGACTCCCACTAGAGCACTTTGACCAAAAAAAATTATGCCATAAGCCATTAAGTTCTTAGTTGATGTAACACTAGAAATCTCTTTGGGCAGTCTCGTGAAAAGTTCTCACCCAAGGAGAGCTATTGTTCTTTCATAAGAAAATTAGACAAGTCATCTGGTCCAGTAAACTTAAATAACTTCAACATCAGGTAATTTTGGCATAATTTCACCATCAGGTAGAATTGGCATACTCCACTATAGGTGTAACCGAGAGAACTCCTCGGATTAGTAGTCAAAGTTCTCCCAATAGATGAGAACAAGAGATCCAAACTTTTCACATTGCGCCTTTCTTCCCTCCGATCATTTCTTTCTAGCTCATGATAGAGAATGGGTTTGATGGTATCAACCACTGGAATGCTGAAGTTTCCAAGCTCTTCATGCACGACAGTGTTCCTCACGAATGCATCAACTCACTGCTCAATTTTTTAAGGATCCTGAGAAAAGTTGGATAAAGAAAAGTTGTAAATCATGAGTAATGAAGTCTACAGTTCACCGATAACTCATGGATTTTCTTAATGGGTCTCAATACTTTTCCCTCATCCAGATAACCTTTATACTCCTTAATTGACCCTTGAAAAGAGGAAAAAGAAAGAAAAACAGAAAAATAGAAGTTGTGTGCACAAGTATTTTCAGTTCTTGCTATTTCACAATAGAAGTAATGCAATTTGAAAATCCGATTATGGATTCAGATGCAAGCATGCCTAATGATCAAATCTCAAAGGAAGCAACTGCGTTGTTAAGAGAAGATATCAGATCGATGGAAGGAGAGAAAAGAGCTGAGATCAATCTTCTTGAGATGAAAAAGAGAGAAAACATGTGGAAGAAGAGACGAGAAGAGAACAGAACAAAAAAGAGAAGAAATCAGGTTAGGGATACCAATCCCATATACACTGCTCAACAACATCAAAACTCTTAAAAAATATTCATATTCTTTACTCAAATCATCACCAATTGATGGGGAGTTTATTACATATATATATAAATAAATAAATAAATAAATAAATATATATATATATATATATATAAAGGCCTTCTAATATTCCAAATTTGACTCATAAAATGACATCGAATCAAACTCACAAACTCAATGAAGTAAATAAAGTCAAAACAGAATTCTAACCAACTATAAAATATCCTAATCTAACCCAAATACTTAACTACTAATCCCCTGTATCAATCTTATCCCCACTTTATGAGCTTATAAATTAGGCCCATTATAATGAAGCACAAAAAAAAGGCCCAACTAATATAACTACCGAAAGGTCAAATTTCAGTCCATTGGACTGCCACCAGCACCTTATGGGTTTCCCAAGCTTGCGCATAGGCCTCCATACGGAAATAATGCCTAATACAACTTGATCAATTCCCCCTCGATTCATAAAAACTCGTCCTCGAGCTTTTGTACAGTGGGACGATCTCCACCGCAAGATTAGCAACCACTCTCCTTGACCCAATGAAACCAATTATCAAACCACAATCCAACAGTACGAAATCAGCGATAAGGAGTCCGTTGTTGAAGTTGCAATGTGGAAGCACAAATTCAACTGGTTCGATCATGATATCAGCAAGTTTATGCGCCTCCATGAGTGATTCTTCAATAATAATTGGAGCCACAACGCCTTCCATCGATAGTGGATTGTCGTCTTGTTTTTCCACCCATTGTTCAATAACCGAGATCAATTATCGAACGAAGATCCCATACGATCGGATGTGATTAGCAATTGGTTCTGGGATTTTTTACATTGTCGCCGAGTTTCTTCCATGTTTGCTTCAACCATTCGTAAGTTCTCTTGCATAAGTTGAAGTAGATGACGAACAGCAAACAAGAGGGTGGGATCCATGGTATTAATGGCCAGGTTTGGCTCTGATGAATGCAATCTGAAAATCTAGATTATAGATCTCAGATGCAAACAGGCCCAATGATCAAATCTGTGATTAGATCTGAGATAAAGGAAGCAACTGCGTTGTTAAAGGAAAAAATCAGATCAATGGTAGGGAAGGGTAAAGAGATGAGATCGATCTTATTAGGAGGAAGAAGAGAAGAGAGCAGAAGAGAACAAAAAAGGTTTGGGATACCAATCCCGTATGCACTTCTCAACAGCACCAAAATTTAAAAAATACTTATATCCTCACTCAGATCATCTCCAATTGATGGGGGTGTATTACATATATAAAGACCTAAAATTCCAAATTTGACTCATAAAAGGGCTCCTAATCACACTTGCACACTACAAAAAAGAGCGTCCCAGTGCACAAGGTGTTAGATTTCATGCAATAAGGATAATTTAGGTACATGGCTATTATGTTGCAATATGTTATAATGTATTTTTCCTTTTTTACCTTTTACCTCCCTTGGCTACCTTATATTAGTTTGGGGGGTAAGGATTTAATTTTCCTCTTGTTAAGTGATTCAATATAGGGGAGAGAAGTGTATTCTCTCCCACTTCTTCTACCGCCATCTACCTCTCACCTTCTTCTCATCTTCTTCTACCTCTTCTTCCTTCTCCATTGCTCTCTTGCAACCTTTGATTTAGAAGAAAATATGTAATTTTCAACTTGTTAAGTAAATTTTCTCGTCCTTTTTTTTTTTTGAGGGGGAGGGGGGTCTCCATTTTTTTTCTCCACCATCTACCCAAATTATAAGGTATGAAATATGATTTTTTACTTATCAATTAATTTAAAAAAAAAAGGTGACATTTTACTTCTGTTAGGCTTCATATCACATCCCTTCGGTTCCCCGTCAACTTGTCTTGCTTGACCACAGTTAGTGTCTCCCGAACTCTCTCTTTTTTAGGTTATAGAATGATTTCCTGTGAGACGGTTCTACAGGTAACATAGTTGATGGCCAAAGCAGAGACATTTTTGTGATGATTGTTTATGTTACCCTAACATAATAAAGAGCCTAGTCATACAGTTCCATATTAAGAATGACAATTTTTCACCTGACCAATTAACCAACCAGACCAGAACCAACAAAGTCCAGCATCTTTACTGGAGAACCTACCTATTTTTTCCCCATGTTTGGGCTGGCTGTTTACTCTATTATTGGTTGGCCAGCTTTGGTTTGACAACTTTCAATCCTGATACATCAAATCACAACCACCCATGATGTCAAGATAGGAGCCTCAATATTATTTGAGGTTGACATACGTAAAGAAATAATTTATAGCACTACCAAATACCAAATAACAAACTGGAGTTGATCAACATCATGAATTGGAAATTCTCTCTAAGAGAATGCCATCCACCTAAGAGTGCCAATGCATGAGAATCAAGAGTGTAACAAACCCAGAATCTGTAACCAGTACTTACCAAAGAGAAAGACAGCAGAGAAGAGAGAAAGAGATTAAGGGAGAAGAAGAGAGGAGACTGCCTAAGAGAAGCAATTGTCCGTACTTGGCAGCCTCCCCAAAACAACCAGTTACGAAGTATAGTCACTATGGAAATAGAAATCCTACTATCCTAGTCAAACTCTAACTTAGGAAAGAAAGTACTAGACTAATTAGGAAGGTAAAAGAGAGGAAACTAAAGATAATAAACAAACTATATCACGTTGGGACAAACCCCAATCGTGACACATATCTTAACAAAGAGAATAACGACACATGCAAGAGAAAATGGAGGAGCATTCTATAACTTAACGTGTAAATCGTAATGAGGTACCATACCTCAGTTAGCAATCCCAACGTGTCTGTTGGCAGCCTAGAAGGGCTAACGATGTTGCAGATGAGTTAGCTAAGCAAGGGATTGTTAGACCCCAAATCTGTTTTGGGAATTTTATTCCCTTTACTCATATTTGTATCACTATGTACTTCTATGTACCTCTTTGATCCAATATGCTGCTGTGGTTGAATTTAATAAAGCTGTTATTTATGATTTATCCTTAATAAATAGCTAAACAAGCTTATAATCTGTAGATGCAATTTCATTGCATGTAGACTAAAGCTAATAAATTTTTTATGAAGACATGAAAGAATACAAAACAGGAAGCTACATAAACGATGCTAGTATAGCTAAATTATAATAATCACAAGAAATAAACTGCAAGTATGGAATATATAAATAAACAAACAGGTAGCATCATAAACATACTGTTTGGCATCTTGTTTTGATTGATCCAGTGGGCCCCAGAACAAATCATCCTCTGCCTTAGATTTCGAATGAACCTGAGCAAAGGAATTGGTTTGAATTGGAGATGGAGCCTTAGAAGGTGATGACCCAGACACTGCCCATGAAGAACCACTTCCACGGGTCTCGCGGTTTGACTGCGCTTTCTGAGAAGTTGGTAGTTGAGTTTGGTTTTGTACTGAAGAAACCTTTTTCTCCTGTTCCTTTTGGATGTCCCTTAGTGATGTTGGCTTAGTTAACTTACCCGAGTCAGCAGACCATGCCGGAGGAGGTAAAGGATTTGCAACCTCCCCCTTCCAGATCACAAAATCTCCGAAGGATGGACCTGATGGCGGTGCAGGTAACACATCCTTCTGTTGTACCTGGCGAGAACTTTTTGCTTTCTCAATAGGACTTGATGCAATCTGCATGTCTGCAGAAGCAATGGGTGTTGAAGCCTTAGCAGCCATACCCTTACTCTTTGCAGACTTTTTGCGGCTCTTTTTAGTGTCTTTAGCTTCAATAAAATCATCTTCTTCAACAATCAGATCTGCTTGGGAACTAACTGGTAGTGGTGACAGATTAGAGGTATTGTCAAAAACCTCTATAGTTCTTTCATCAGACTTTGCCAAAATTTCTTCTGCCAATAGATCATGCAACTGGCTTCGTTTGCTCATTGGTTTGACAGAACTTTCAGATTTTACCGTGATAATCTGTGCACTAACTGAATCTTTGTGATTATCTGTAACAGTCTTAGGCTCCACATTGGCAACAACCCCAGCCCAAGGGGTTGAGGAGATCATGGAGTTAACGGATGTGGCATTCTCCGAAATAGTCATCTCCATCTGCGCCTTCCGCTGTTCTTCCTGTTGAATTTCCAGAAGGGACTTAGTTTTGAGACCAGGAGCAGGTTTCCAAGCTCTCTGTCCTGAATGTGCCTGTGTGTTATGCAGTGGAACAGATTCAACTTCTCTTGGTTCAGCCATGCCTTCTACTGTTAATACTTCATTATTAAAGGTCCTACTAGATAAGGCATTCTTAGCCAGTTGAGAAGCTAGTGTTTCCACAGCAGATACTCCAGTTCCAGCATCTCCTGTTGTCACTGGTGATGTGCCATTAACTGTTTCTCCCATATCCATGTGTGTCTCAGATTTTGTCTCTACCCCCACAGTTGCAGATTGCTTCAACAGATGTGGAGGCAATGCTTTGGATATTCCCTTTGACTGGTCCAAAGAGGATTGTGCCTTTGAAGATTTTTGCTTTCTAGACTTCTTCTCTGACGCCTTCTTTACCTCACGTGCTTCAGCATTTTCAACTTCTTTTACCATGGGGGACACAATTTTACATTGCTCATTTTGAACTTGTGGTTCCTCGAGATTAATTTGTTCAGAAACAGATATTTCACCCTTGTCAGTCACTGAAGAGGGAGCACTAGGAGGGACTTCTGGAGATGCTAGAGGTATAGAGGTCAAAATAGCTTCAGGGGTAAGATCTACAACAGCTTCACCATTTCTGAGAATGCTTTCTGACGTCTGAGCTTGAACTGCAGCAGCACAACTGTCAGAAATAAGCACATGTTCCTCTAGTGTAGGAGGCTCAAGTGAAGAATTTTCCATTGCTTCTGCTGAGGGTGAGCTATTTACTATAGTTGGCACCAATGATGAATCTTTCTGCTGAGAGTCATCAATCTGTTCTGAAATAGTAACACCCCAACCCTTTGGGTTGGTGGGATTCTCAAAAAATTGATGTGGTAAAGGTTGAGGAGAGGCTTCAGTACTGACACTGTAAGCAATATCCTGTGAAAGTTGCGAGGACAAAGTAACAAAGTTAGCTGCATGACCATCTTGCGGATTAGAAATTGGCATCCATGACTTATTCTGAAAGACATCATGAGGAGGACGGAGCCCATGATGGTCCACAGCAGCAGCAGGCAGATGTCCATAAGATTGCTCAGGAAAGTGCTGATGGGACTGATGCTCAGACAGAACCTGTGAAAGCAAGTGTTGTTGTCGCAAAAGCTGTTGCTGCTGCTCCTGTTTTTGTTGCTGCTTAAGCAATAAGAGTTTATCTAGTAGTGATACTTGAGTGGGAACAGGTGCCTGCGGATGTAATTGAAGTTGGGAAAATAAGTACTGCTGTTGTAATATACTTAGCATCTGTGGATCTTGAGAGAGACCAGACGAGAGTAGCTTTTCTGGGGTTACAATGCCAGTAGGATGATCTATGTTTTGAGCAATTATATTAGATAAAGATGGCTGATTCTGTTGTTGCATCCCATATGCAGTTTGGGCAGGGTAAGGTTGATTATGATGCATCTCAATCTTATCCTGCCGCACATCCAACCCGCTCTGAACAGGAAAATTTGACCAACTGGTAACTCCATTAACAGAAGGAGAATTGTCAGATGCACCACCTTGTAGTATAGACATCAAGTCCACATTCTGAAGATGAGGAATCTGATGATGACCATCTACCATCGAAGGTAGGAGTTTTGAGTGACTAGAAGCTTCAGGGACACGCTCTGCCTTTGGAACCATGGATGCTGCATCTCGCCCAGGCCAATATGGGTGAGGATTGGGAATAGATCTCTGGCGCTCCAGCGATATTCTTTGTGCCATGAGGTAATTTAAGTCACTGCCACTATCTAATCCCACTGGGGGCATTCCACCAGAGTTATTTCTAATATAACCTTGCAGACCTACAAATCAAAACAAACCATTAAGAGAGCTGCTCAACGGCAAATGCATACAAATTGCAGCAAAAGAATGAAAACAGAAGTCGAAAATAAGCTGTACTGCTGTATCACAGAATAACGCCACTAATTGAAACCAGAATCAATTATTCCCATGACAACGAACCTTCTGGGAAAGAAAACCTCTCTCCTGGGGGACTGCTCATATTACTGGACATTAGTGACTCCAAAAACCTGTTCTCAGATTCAGTCTTCACAAATTCATGTCCACTCCTTGGTTCATTTTTGACAATATCAATCTCACTGGAAGCAGCATGAACCTTTCCAAGGTTGCTGAACTTTGGCCTACTTGATGAATCTGCAGTTTCATTCTGTTTCGGTGCACTGAATCCTGGTGGAGGCCTTGCTTTTGCTCGTAAGTGTGGCATAACATCCTCAAGCAATGAGAAAGGCGTGTCAGGTGAAGCATTTGCAAGACGGACTTGCAAGTCTGTGCCAAAATATCCAGCTTCAAACCACCCAATGAGGTCAATTCCAGAAAAAGGGCCTTGAATTTCACCTTGTGGATCTTTATAATAGAGAGATAACTCCTCAGGAGAAGGCTGCAGCAAAAACTTTCGAGTTTCTTGTTCCCTGTCAAAGACTTCAGATGAATGCCTTTTAAGAATGGAGTCGCGGCCAATATCTGGGTGGAAAACTTCACCAACTCGCCAGTTAGTTTCATCCTTGTAGTAAGAAGGTGGAACTGCTTTACTATTCCCCAGTTCTGCATCCCGCTCCTTAATTGAATATGACCAGCCCATTTCAGAAGTTACCGACCTAACTTCAGTTGGAAAATCTCTCCAATCATGCAATGGTAAATGTGAGCGCTCTCCTAGGGACTGAGATCTCCATGAGGGGACTAAATGAGCAGATGAATTTCCAAGTACATTCATTTCCTTATCAACTGCCACCTCATCAACTTTTTTATTAGTAGCAACATCTTCCCGAAAAGCTGCACAAAGAGCAAAAATATAATGAGTGGAAGAAATTGGCTGAACATAAACCACTGAACTTGTGGCAATGGGTTAGCAACATGTTGAAGGAAATGGAAGTGATGCATAGGAAAACCAAAAGTGCAAGCCAGGACACAGCATTCAACAAGACTCGGTCTAAATTTCTCAACCAAAAAATTAAATTAGTATGATGATCATAACCACCACCACTAAACCTTAGACCTTTCAGTTGAGAATGGATAGTTCAAAGACTTAAAAGCTACCTCAAATACTAAAGTCTCACCCATCAAATAGTTAACACCTTCACATAGCTTACATAACATCCCCCCCCCCCCCGGGGGGGGGATTCTTTTCATGGTAATATGGCATTACTATATTTTATAGAAGTGGTGCTTTTTAGACTAAATATGTTACCATGGTATGCCTGAAGATTCTCAATTTTTTCCAACTGAGTCAGAGACAGGTGTGTCAACATGCTTTTCATAAGAAAGGCACTTGTTATAGTTTAAGTGCCCACCTTTTAAATTGTCAGAAGTTTCGTACTTAAAGTCATCAATGGAAGACGGTAAATCTTCTCGACTACCTGCCCAAAGAAAGGAAAAAAATGTCAAACCAAAATAATCCATTGAAAATTAAATTCTCTAGGAACTTGCCAATATAATCCTTTGGCACTATGCTAAGAAGGACTTGAACAAACTTGGTTTAGTCTTAACTGGTCTGGAACCTGCAGAATATACTGTTGGCACCCAATATTTTGAGTGTTAATGGGCTGGCTAGGTCCAGCAGTCCAGTCCAGCCCATCCCAAGTACACACCCAATACACAGATATACTACAGATGTATCATGAAGAGGCAAAGTACCAAGTTTTGTTCGTCTTGTTTGCACCAAATCAGTTGAATTCCGTCCTAAAGAACCATCTTTAGAAACCTGAGGACTACCACTACTCAATATCTCACCCTTGTCGATTCCCTTTAGGATAACCTATTCAAGCAACAAAAACAGTTAAACCAACTTCTAATAACAACATAAACTTCACTCAATGAATTAATGAATCCGATTACCAATTCCTCCGGGGTAGGTGCAGAAAGTGCCAGCGGTTCTAATGGTTCTTCCTGTGTAAGAGAAGATCCTTCTACATCTAATGGCTTTCCATATGATATCAAATCAGTTGTCCTGTATATATCAAGCAATTTCGTCCTACTATAATTTAAAGGGGAAGGCTCCCCATGAGCACTTTCACCCTTGTCTGAGACAGTACCTAAAGAATGAGAATATGTAGAAGTGCTATTCACAGAACTTCCACCATAACTGACCCTACCACGAACAATACAGAATGTCGGAGGAGTATTTTCTCCTCGCCCCCTGCTGTAACCAGATGTAGGTGTTTGCTTGTTAGGTGTTAGAGTTTGGTGATGGGGCTCTCCCCTTCCTCGGTTTTGGGAGTTAGATCGCCATGGTCGATAATAATCTCCCTCCCTATCCTCTTTTCCATGATTGTTCAGATGAGTTAATCCTTTATCACGAGGCACTTCACCATCTCTGCTAGAATCTAGCCACTTCTCTCGCCAACTTTCTGACTCCTTATCTTCTGGCCCCCAACGTGTGGTCCATTTGCTTTCACGGCGTTGCTCATAATTGCTTTCCTTATTGTTAGAATCAGTCCACCTCTCAGATGGGACACGGCGTGCTTCCCCAGAGTGTCTAATGGAGGGGTTTTCCATCCACCGGTCCATCTTGCGTGCATCACCAAGCTCTTTATCTCCCTCCCTCCAGCGATCTTTGCGGAGAGAGGAATTGGTGTCTCGTTCTTCATCACGCCAGCGGTCCTGGCGACCAGACTCTGTATCAAGGAAACTTGGTTGAAAAACGTCCCTTTTCTTCTCCTTGTCTTGGATTTCATCAACAAATCCTGATGGTTTTGAGGCATCCGCACGATTGGTATGACCTGGACAAGGGCTGAAATTGGATTCCTGTACCGTAAACAAACAAAAAGCAGAAACTCTGAAGTAGAATTTTAAGTTATCGACGTTATAAAGTTGATAAGCATTTAGATTGGTCTAATGAAGAATCTCAAAGCACGGAGATGTACATTGTTAAAATTTTGTGTGGAGATAGGAAAACACTTAAATTGACCAGGAGAAACTAGGGATAACTCACCCCAGTCACTATCCCAGGCTTACTCTCCCCAGGCTTTGGCAGAAGCCACTGTGGTGAAAGGGGGATGAGATTATCCAATCCTTGCATTTCTGCAAAATTCAAACAGAAGAATGAATAAACAAATTTGTCAATTTCAACCCCCCCCCCCAAAAAAGCAATTTTTTTTTCTGCTAATGCAACACTTGCCACAATACACATTATTAAATCTGAGAAACAGACGGTGACTATGAAACTCAAGATCTAAGAACTGAACCAACTGGACAAAAGTATAATATAAAAAAACGATGGGCACCACTTCAATAACCTGTAAACATTGTTCCAAGTGCTAAACACTTTGATTTATATAGATGCCAACACCATGAAAGAGCGGTCTTCTTTCTTAACCATGGCATTGACAAATACCAAGGTAATTTGTGCAGCCCACAGCAATAGTAAATTGACAAGGTACTCATGATGTCTATCAAGATACCAATGTAGTTAATTTTTATAAGAGATGAGCTAACCCATAGCATCCATGCTGATGTAATTATTTGGATCTTGGAAGCTTACTGGGCCTTTCAAGTTTAAACAGGGCTATAACCGCTATATTCCTACATTTGAACCTAATATTTATAGAGGAACCAAGGAAATGATGCATATATGCAGCAGATACCTAAAGTTGCCTGTAGTCAGGCTCACTCATTCAAGCCACCAGAATTTCTCACCAGGCTAAACTTACTTTGACCACAGAGCTTATAAACATCAATGGGGGTTTTCAGTAGTATCTTAATCATGTTCTACTTGACTATTGATAGAATCTGAGGGAGGAGTTGAGGGATCCCAAAGGCTACAAAATGAATGTGGCATACTTTCTCTGGAAGGCAAGAGGCAAGTTTTATTCTGAAGAACCTATTACCTTAATTTAACAGCAGATCTTGGTTGGGCCATAGATTAGGGATGGTCCAGAGGAACTGAACAGTGTAAAATGTGGAAGCTACATCTGCACCACAATAATTCACAGTTCTAGCAAGATACCTAAGTTAGCTCTTTCTACGCGACAAAAAGAGATGCATTTAACTTGACACTGAAGAAAGAGACCCATTCCAGACATGCATAAAGTATGTAAGTCTATACCATAGTAACATATCCACGGTACGCATGCATAAACTGTCACCAGTCACCACCATGAATATTTAGACCCTAACCTTGCTACTCCATTACTGCTATCAGTCTTCGTTTCTTTATCTCACTAGCATGTGAAACTCTACAGCAGATGTATCAGAGAAACCACATGCATTTCTAAGAAAACAAAGAAGACCAACTCCAATTGTCATGCAATATTTAGGTTTCTCAATAATATAATATTATCCCATTACCTTTATAAGGTAATTGGCCCAGCATAGTTTCCAGGGTTCTTCCCCCTGTTTATGAAGTACAATTATACATTCACTTGCTATTTTCAAGTAAAAGCAAGAAAGCCTTATCCCAAATGTTTTGAACAGCAGTCCAAAGCCATTAAATAAATGTTGGCTGGCTGGGGCATAACAACACTCATCTGAGAAAGAATTGAAAACCCCTTTGGTTTGGATAACGGTGACACCTAAGACCTTTAGGAGAGGCCAAGAAGGGGACCCGGAGATCAACAGCATTGTTGCTGCCATGGGCAAGAGTTTCAGGGATCAAAATCACTAGATTTAAATCCTCTCTCCCCCAGTCATCATTCTAGTCTTCACTGTTCCCTCTTGTCCTGAAAAATTCAAATCAATGAGACTGTGAAGTGTGAATCAGGCAAATTTTTGGTAATTTTAATGAATTGCCTATTTTTTAAATGTTTATTAACAGCCATCAAGTCCCATAGTTTATTACTTATCAAAAAATAAGGATCATGCTCGGCCATGCATAAAAGATATTCAATTCATGCTAGCAATCATGACATATATGTGGCACCTGCCATAGTTATCAAGGCGTCGCCATGCCATGGCGTCCAGGCTCCTTGGACGCCTTGCCGCCATGGCTGTGTCGCCTTGATTTTTGCCTCTCTAAAACGCCATGGTCGCCTTCCCGCCTTGATAACTATGGCACCTGCATGTATATGCCAACAATTCCACTTAGCTGAACTAACTGACAACTTCTCCACTATAAAAATCGTGCATAACTTTAACCAGTGGACACATGCTGTTAGATCGTTTGCCCTATATGCAGCTAGGAATCAGACGGCTATTCCTTCTTTTACATACTTTTCTTCTTGTTTAATATAAGTTTATTTTTATCCAAAAAAAAAACAATTCCACTTATATGCTTTTATATATATATAAGCCTACGTAATATCATCCCTTCTATGCTATACAGTGGCATGAAATAAATGAAGCATCAAGTGCCTAGGTACTCTGGCAAATAATTCTATAATTCTGCAACAAGATGGACAGATTTGAAACATATATTGGATGACAAACCACTGTTACAGTGCCTTGCCTAGGAGATTTCCAACCTTTCCAGGAAGATTCACCCCACACAGAAATAAAATAAATAAATTGCTTGAGAGTGGATAATACGACTATATTGTTTCATGATATATATAATGTCTGGAACTTTGAGATAATACGACTATATATTTAATAGCCATGTCGATTTTGAGAGGGAAAGGATGATATTCTTGCAGATGTCCGTTATTTGGGCATATAAATAGACAAGGTTTTGAAGATCAAGATTCAGGATTGGCATCAGAATCAGCCGATCCTTGATGGAAATGAAGAAAGGTCAGACCAGGGTTTCAAGGAACCAGTATCAAATCAGCAACTGCAGACCAAAATCCACATTGGACGATGCAATGCCGATAATTAGACCCATGATACAGAGTTGTTTAATCATTATTCTGATGCTTAGTCAAAAAGGTCATCAGAAAGTACATGAACATCATATGCATAAAATACACTAAATGGATGTGCCAGCAATTCAACTTGTTGAGGGCAACACATCTGACACTTAAACATCTAACCATTACAATGCTGCTTCTCCATATCCAGATCGACCGACCTGGTGCCGATACTTAAACCATGATATAGACCTGTTTATTGTCAAGGAGAATTTGAAAACTCAGGCGAAAAGGAAATCTTATAAGTAGATCTTATAATACATGAAATAACCTGAATGGATGTATTAATAATTGAAACTTGTGGAGGGCAAAGCATATGGAACTTTAACATTTAGCCATTACAATTATGGTGTCTAAGTTATGTCGGACTTCTGCAGATACAACACAAGCATGGGCCTGCAGAGGTGGCACTTGATCTTAAGCCAATGTTTCCCCAGATCAAGAACTTCACATAGGCAGAGGACAAAAGCAAATCAATAGGGCATTTCACAGAGGTTTTCGTAGCATAAGAGGAAAACATTGGTTTTGTATTACATGGAAATCAATTATATAAGCATAACAGTATCGCATTAAAATGTGCAACTTCCAGAAGAAAAAAAGGTGGCCCTTCCAGAAAAAAAGGCCATGTCACGTCCTGTGAGTAAACTCTTCAGACACACAAAAGGCACTCATCACTGAAGAGGATTGATAACAGCAGGATCAATATCCTACATCTCATTTGCTAATACGGAACCTATATACTAATCTGATGAGGATTGTAAGGAATAAAATAAATGTTTTATAGCAAAGCAACTGCCAGGCAAGGTGCTAGAGGAAGAGTCATTTGAAAATAATAATCCACAGATAAACAATAACGTATCCATGCATAATTAGAGACATTCTTTTGTTTTTATTTTCCAGTCACTGGAAATGGTTTCATGAGAAATATCACATTTTCCGCAAAATAGCACATTCTGTTTATGTGTGAGAGAGAGAAATCATGGCCAAACACATAACAGGTCTGGTTGGATAAAACAATAGAAACAGGATTTTGCTAGTTAGTACAAACTAACACCACTAAATTAGAAACTAACAAGTGACCAGATAAGATGATAGTGGAGTAAAAGATTTACATGGATCAACCTACATTAGAGGTGCTGAAACCACCCAATTTGGGAAGAGTAGAGCTGTTATGAACTTACAGCATCATACCAAAGCAGAAGATTGCTTGAATCCCATGGGAATCATACATTTTTTCCGCTTTGAAAACCTTAACAAGAAAAACCTTTTCACAAGGTCTCATTCACAAATTTAAGGATGGTACAAGGACTTAAAATGGCACTAAAAAACAAAGAAGTGAACAAATCACATAATCACACACACCATAAATCCTTCATTCCAAAGTGCTGCAACCATGCCTTGGATCAGGAATATGACAGACTCGTAATTATAACATCTCGATTGATTTGAATGATAATAGGCTTAGCTTTAAGTACAAAGATGCAATGAAAAAGGGTAATTACCCAGTGCTGGTCCTGCCTATGTGAGGTCCTGAGAGGGGTGAATTTGGAGTTGGTCCTAACCTTTGACATTTTTGTGCAAAGTGGCCGCCATCAAGACAACACAAAAGACTCACCAAAATCAATACACATATAGTTCAAGTACTCGTTTAAGCCAATATACAGTTACACAGTCATCAGTCGGGGCATGCCAAAAAGTTAAACAGTATTTAAATTTTTTGACCAGTGACCAAAGATGCTAATGCACCAACTAACCTGGACTTGAAATTTTGTGAGCAAAATGACATGGTTTCATGAGACAGGATCAATACGAGATTCTAGGATTAAGGAGATTACAAAAAGGCTAATAACTCAGCAGCTGATTCCAGAAAATGGAAACACTTTCATTTAGCTAAAGACTGGGAAGATGGAATACCAAACAAGATATCTGAAGGATGTCATTAAGTTTCATTTAAGAAATAAAAATAAACTACACAGTAAGACAAAGTGGTCTGACCCATACAAGATCTGTCAATGAAGCCACAAATGAATTGCCAAAGCAGAGAATGGTTTCACACATCAATGTTTTGGCGATGGTTAACCTTTGTGAGATGTAACCTAGAATATAGCATTTCTGTAGAGTTTTGGTGGTGACATTGAATCACCGCTATCCCATCTTCTTCTTTTTTTGGGTTGGACCACTATCCCATCTTCAAGGGACATATCTTTCTATTTATTCTTCATAATAAAGCTGCTATCTGTATTTTTTTTTAAAAAAGAAAAAAGATACAGACCCTCTCGTTCTTTTGTTTTTTTTTTATTGATAGATGGTTCAGACCCACACTTCACTTTGATAAATAACCCACCTACTGGTCTTTGCCCAGCTTTCTAAGACATTCTCCAGTATAGATGTGGATAAAGGGGGCACCAATATAGAGAGTTCCCTAGCAATGCATGATTTAGGATAGAATTTTTTTTTGATAAAGATAATTTAGGAAAGAAAAACAAAATAAAAGAATAGAGAACGAAAGAATGAAAAGATGAACACTTGATAGAAAAATGGCAAATTTGACAGTGGAATATCAGTATGTCAAAATTTTGAGGCTTGGTAGGGGGAATCTGACAAGGGAGTCTCAGATTAATATACTGAAATCTGGCAGTTATCCATTCCAACCGAGGCGTGAGTGTGCATAGAGCACAATAACAAATAAGCTGATCAACAGAAAAAAAAATGAAAGAGGAAAGCATATAGAATTAAAAAAAAAATTTATGCACATAAGTGAAACTGTAATGAATGTATAGCTGATCAGTACCTGTCTATTTACACTGAAATTGGAAATTTTCTATATTTCTAAAAAATAAACTCTGAAGGATAATACAGAACCTAAATACCTAGACTCGCTTCAAGTATTAAACTCCAACCGGTTACCTCAACATGCCAGCAAAGTCATAATCTCAATTTTAGTTGGGCTGGCGGAGAACAAGGCTATAAATCTCATTAAGTAGCCAGGTTTAATATGAACAACCAAAAAAAAAAAGCGAGAGAGAGAGATTCTAATCTGAAACTCCATATAAAGAATAAATCATAAGATTCAAAAAGTAATTTCGAGCTCCGCGAATGCGACGAAGGAACCAAAAAAAATAAAAATAAACAGGATGACAAACATGGTACGAATTTGAAAATCACCTTTGGTGATCTGCAGGGGAGAGTTAACAGAGACGTGATGACGAGCATCAGCATTGTTCCTGTCAGCCATGATTGATCAACGAGAGTTAAAAATGAGCTCCGACACAAACAGAGAAAACCCTTCTCTTTTCTTAGTGACGGCTTGTTCGAAGATGGGTGCAAAGAACGCAATAAGGGGTGGGAAGAATGTAAGTTGGGGGCACTTAACAGGATAAAGGCCGATAGATGAAAAATATATCACCAATCGGCTTACGTTAGTGAGGAGTTCGAGGTATAGTTTGACCAAAAGCACTTATGTGATAAGCCGAGTTAGTGTTGTCCTCACCTTAGGTTATATTCTCTTTTTTTTTATTTTTTATTGATCTATCGTTTGTCGACTAATTTCATTTACCTTAATATCTTACCCATGAGTACATTACGCACTGGTTTGTATACGGCGCATGTTAAGGTGACTATCTAGTTGGTAGTCCGTACTCAAAGAGTAACGGACGTAGGTGATGTGCGTATTCGTGTGGGGCGTGTTGGCTCTGGATGGTTGCTGGGTCTAACCCTAAATACATCCACGCTGGTTAATCTTTGTTTGTTGTTTTACATATAACTTTTATTTTATATTTTAAACCGGATAAATTACATTGGAGGTGCCCTTTGAGAAAAGTACACCACAGATACCTCTTTTTTTGAAATTGGACGTTTGGGATATCTAAACAAGTTTAATGCTAATCTGACTTATCTAATTAAATGAATTTTATAATATTATCTAAATCTGAAAACAATCGGTCTTGCAATAGAAATCCTATAATCTCCATGAATATTAAGGTCAGCAACGTCCCGTTCCACGAAGAAGACGAAGACAAAAGATCAAAAACGACAATTTGTATCACGGGCTACTAGAGTTGGATTCACGGTTTCCGTCGGAATCCGGCATTTGGGTTTCGTTGTCCATCGTCCTCTCTTTCACAAAGCAAGGGTAAAAGAGAAGGATTTCGTCGCGTCGAGTTCAGGGTTTCTTTCTTGGTCATTCCTGGGAATCTCGGTCTGAGTCTTCATCCTATTCTCCAGAATGGGAGAAATGGGTCTTTCTCACTTCAAGGGAATCTCTTCCTCCATCCTCTGGGTTGGGAAGTGAGAACCCATGAAAGTGGCTCCCTTGTCTCTTACTTTCCTGAACTAGGAATCAGAAATTTGTACCAGCATTTAGGTTGGAACATAGAGCACTATCTGGGTTCTCTACTTTCAAACCACATGTCTTTGTTGAAGTGCTCTCTGGTTTCATTAGATTAGTCCTCATGACTGGTTTTTCAGCTTCAGAAGCAACGCAAGGTTTAGAATGATAGGAATTCCTTGCATTCAGGAAAGAACTCACTTGCAAATAACACTTCTTCTTCTTTGCACCAGAAGTAATTGTAATAATTCGGCATTAATGGATCTTGTGTCTTGATCATGGATGTCATTAACTAAGACAAGGTTTGGGATTTCTGATATCTCTCTGTCTCTCAGTGTAATTAAGAGCTGAGAAGGAATGGATGTCATTAACTGAAGGCAAGGGAGGTGCTGTTTAAGAAAATTTAATTTAATTAATCAAATCGACATTGTTTTCATCTATTGAAAAAGTCCAATAAAAGAAAACCAAGGGCACGCAGACGAAAATGAAAACTGAAGACAAAGGCGGAGCAGAGCAAGCAAGAAACAAGAAAGGTGAAAAACGGAAGAAAAAAAAAAAACTAAACTAAACTAGATCTGAAAACAAAAACCGACAGACAGATCTAGAAGAAATAAATCAAGAAAGCACAGAAACGAAACAAGAACTAAAATTATCCCAAGACGCCGAGAACGGAACGCAACACAGAGGTGAAACAAAAATTGCGAGCATCATAGGAGCTACGTTCGTTGTAAACAAACACACAGTAACAGGGAAACTTGCTCACTGAAGCAGGGAGACCCTTCTCGTCTTCAGTCTTAAATTTCAAACCCTAATATAGAAGACGATGAACAATCGTTAAATCAGGTAGGAGAGAGAGTGCCATTGGATTTCCTCCATTACCCCCTGGCTTTAGCTCTATGCCGTGGAACTACGTGATTGAAAGTGGAACAGTCATCGTGTTGAGTAAAGGATAATATTGTAAAATCCATTTGGTTAGATAAGCCAAACTAGTTTTAAACTTGTTTAGACCACAAACGTTCATTTAAAAAAATGAGGTATCTGTGGTGTATTTTTCTCAAATAATGGGCACCTCCCATATAATTTACTCAATAAACCAAAGGGAATTGAATGCAAAATAAAATGGAATTTAATAATTACATATAGAATGATCTAGAGTTAGTTATATAATCATATGGTGTAATGATTATAAAAAAATTCTTTTTTAGGTATGAAAATATCACTTCCCTTCCCTTTAAGTCTCCTTGTAACCAAACGAGGCCTATGGGGGTCAAAGTAGTGAATTTTCAATTACAATTGGGTTATATCAAGGATCAACTTTAAGCCCTTATTTGTTTGCACCTATCATGGATGATTTAACCAGAGACATTCAATATGAGGTTCCTCGTTGTATGTTTTTTGTTGATGATATTGTTTTGATGAATAAAACAAAAATAAGAATTAAAGCAAAGTTGGAGTTATGGAGATCAACGTTGGAATCAAAAGATTTTAAGATAAGTAGAACGAAGATGGAGTATTTTGTGTGTAACTTTGGTTACACTATGATGGATAATTAGGAGGTGAAAATTGATGAGAGGGAGATTCTACAAAGTGATTATTTTAAGTATTTGGTTCAATCATAAATAAAGAAGGTATATAGAGATGATGTTTTATAGAGAATTAAAATATGATGGATGAAGTGGAAAGATGCGTCCAGAGTGTTGTGTGATCAACATTCCTTTAAAACTTATAGAAAAAATTTTATAAGACAGTCATACGATCGACTATGGTGTATGATGTGGGATGTTGGGCAGAAGCATCATACAGATAAACTCAATGTAACGTAGATGAAGATGTTGAGATGGATGAATGGCAAAACTAGGAATGATCGTCTTAAAGCTGATTTGGGAGTGGCTCCGATACATAATAAGTTACGAGAAAATCATTTGAGGTGGCATGGTCATGTTCAACCAAGGCCTTAGGATGCTTCAGTACGAAGGTGTGATTTGATTGAGATTGAAGGAACTAAAAGAGCTAGGGGAAAACCTAAAATGATCGTATGAGAAATTGTGAGGAAAGACATGTAGAGTTTAGGTCATGGATCAAGTATGACTTTGAATAGAGTTAATTGGAGGGCAAAGATCCATGTAGCCTAAGTAGAGAAACAGACTAGAAAAATCATTGACATTGTATGATTAGACAGAGGTGGTGAAGAATACCAGAATGCTTTAAGATGAAGAATTGTTCTCCAAGTGTAACCTCTATTATTAAAGGAGATAGACTTAGTCTGGAACAATGTCTGAAAGCAACCTTAAAGGAGTAAGAAATGCATAGTAACTCATATTCGTCTACAATAGTCAGTCTGATGTATGCACAAGGCTAGACATCACCTTCATAGTGGGAGTATTGGGGAAATTCCAAAAGAATCCTGGTATGCCAATTGGAAAGCAGTGAAGAAGGTGTTGAGATACCTTCAGGGCACCAAGGATCACATGTTGTCATATTGATGTGTTGATGATTTTTGAGTTGACTAACTATTCCAACTTAAACTACATTGGATGTGGAGATACAAAGATATCCAATCTAGAATACATTTTTATGCTTGTTGGAGGACCAGAATCATGGAAAAGGGTAAATCAATCAAAGACTGTCATCTACAATGGAAGCATGCTATGAGTCAGCCTCTTACAAGTCATGGTTAGGCTATTTTGTAACCTCCAAATTATTCCGTCTACAGAGAAGTTGATACAGATAGTTTGTAACAACACTGCAATAGTAAGGTTCTCTAACAACACGTGCTCTATGAGTCAATGTAGACACATAGAGATTAAATATTTTATTATAAAAGATGACGTTCATGATCATCGTGTGTCAATATAGCACATTGGTGCCGAGGAGATGATAGCCGACCCTTTTACAGTTTCACTACAGGGCTTCCACCTAATGTATTTGCGGGGCATGTGGGACATTCGGGCTTATGTTGATCATTTTGTATCTTTATGTTTTATCAAAAACATAGTTCTTGATTATGAACCTTAGATTTTCTGTCATTTATTATGTTTGTGCAACTTAAGTTCTGAGATAAAGGACAACAAGGATTGTATCCCCAGTTTGATTCTCTAAAATTTGGAATTAACCACATTTGGATTTATAATGAAAATAACAGTTCATTGTAATATATGGAAGGGAATAAAATAGATATTGAATATGTACCGCCATAATTCATGGGTTGAAGTTTTCGTTTTGAATGTTAAATGTATGGCTGTAATAGCGTACATCAAATGCAACCCACAACATTTAGTTAATATGTGGCAATATGAGCCAAGTGGAAGAATGTTGGGTTCTTTGGTCCCCCATTACCACAACACCACCATATGGGTGTTTGCTAATTTGAGGTGGTTAAGTTAGTTGCCTATCAAACTTGGTAACTAAGGATAAGTAATAAAGGGTTTTGGTTTAAAGTTTTGCGACAACAATCGCCATCTAGAGTCTAGACTGTATCTCGTAAGAGACACTGAAGGCCAGAAAGCAAACTTCTTTATTGGCCATTACCGAACCATGTGTTTACTGGAGAAGATCAGAGAACGCCAGAAAGCTTGCACCAAGAGTTGATCAGGAGAATAGCAGGACAAGAATTACTGAGATCTAATGGAGGCAAGTCTTTATCACTGAATCTCACTTATGTTCTGGATTGACACTAATGCCTTCAGAATAAGTAGTGTTCCTTCGGGCCTTCTACTTTCTCCTTTATATACTTAGTCCTTAGAAAGCCCTGCTCTTCATTGCACATGGCCAAACCACTCCAGTCAATAAACTCAATTTGCAACTAAATATCCTATAGTTCGACCATATCTTCGACAAACAAATAAAAGTTCCACCTACCCAGAACTCCACAAATCTCTTAACTTTGTCTAACTACATCCAATAAGAACCCAACCAACTTCAAGAATTATGGAATCAATTAATTTATTTCTAAAACTCAAGTACAATAGAACGAATTTACCATGATACTTCACCGATCTTAGAACCACCAGCAAATGAGTAGTTTTTCCAAAGTCCCCAACGTGGGGGCAATGGTATCCAATAAAACTATTTACTGTCTCAGTTTCTATTGGACTAGTCAATAGTCACTAGAATCAGAGCTCTAATCGGAGGCAATCATGCATGTTGTTTCTCTAGTTTTTCCAAATGCAATTTTCTTAGAAACATACAGTACTCAAATAATAGCCAAATGTGGCAACTTTTAAACTAAACAAGAATTCACAGAGTCATCAAACAATCAAATCCAAGCAAGCACTAAGAGACGTTTATTTCCTGCACAAACAGTACATTACAGTTACAGTTGAATGGAGACATTAAAATGGTAAAAATCCAAAAAACCAATAGATAACACTCATTCATGTCTCGCGTGACAGCAGTGAGTGAACAAAGCACATACTTCACTAACAATCAGACCAATATATCTAGCACTCGCACCCTGTTGACCTCTGCTGACTCCCGCTTGCAACATCAATGGTGTCTGGCAGGTATCTGTCATTGTTCAGGGCGTGCAAGAATTAGAAAAGATTGGCATCAGTATCAACCACACAGCCTTAGTTCAAAAAATTCTAGAAAAGGCAGTCTTCTTCCAGTGAATCTTGAAACTATAGACATCCAATTTAGAAATTATATGCATGGTCCCCAATAAACCCAGCAATCTAGACTGGCTTATTATGAATGATGAAATACTAAACTCCCTAAGCCTTTCCCAATTAATGGGGTTGGTGGCTACATGATTCCTGTTTCACTATTGAAGTCTAATTTAGGTCAAAAGAATACAGTAATTTTATAAATGAGTTAATAATTCTAGTACTTTAGACAGTTTTACAAGCAAGGTCCATAGAAAAATCAATACATTAGAGATAAGAAAAATGATGACAATAACATCTAAAATAAAAGCAAATGCATTATAGTTGAGTGTGAGGAATCTCTAAATGTTGCTATCATAGTTGTCACGGTGTCTAGGCGACCGGCATTAGTGGGGGCCTGGAAGCAAGGCAAAACCAACAAGGCGACCAAGGCACCTGGATGCCTAGGCAACACCTTGACAACTATTGTTGCTATCACTCATTTTTCAGATTTTTTTCCCCTAATAGCACCTGTAAATTTTTCAGAAAGACAGATATTTTCAAATACAACTCCAGTTTGAAGCCAGATAGAACAACGTAAGTAACTCATGCAGCACAATTCATGTCATCCTTCGAGAAAAGATAACCGTATCAGAACAGAACCACCTTTCACTAACTCAAGCATTGAATCCATAGAATTTCAACTGTGAATTTCAGAGGAATGTCCCCATGCCCGAGAAAACCTATAACAGGGAGATTTCCTGAGCCAATACATGACAACTTTTTTTATACCAGAGGCCAATGACAGTGTTCACTTATAATAGAATTAAGTAAAAGATAATATTTGGAACTTTAGAAAAACATCAATTAGCTCTAGATGGGGAGCAGGAATGAGGAGAATCATTATGTTTAAATCATTTTTTTTTTCCTTGCAATTTAATAGGCAGCATTTTCTTACAAGTGAATATGAATTGGTACATGACACAGCCAATACATCTGGGCTGTCCTTGCATCAGAGCTTCATGATTATGCATAATACAATAGGCACATACTCATGCACCTATACAGTCAACTTACCAACTCAATAAACACATTGTACAATTTCCAATTTAATTTTACTCTCTTTCACATGTGCCAATGAAGAAGCATTAAGAACACCCCCAAAGCTGTGATAAATAAGCAGAAACATTAGAGGGTGGACCTTGGTGCAACGGTTAGGTTGCTCCATTGTGACCAAGTGGTCACGGGTTCGAGTCTCTGGAAACAGCCTCTGTGCAAAACAGGGGTAAGGCTGCATACATTATGAACCTCCCCAGACCCCGCAGTGGTGGGAGCCTCGTGCACCGGGTACGCCCAAACATTGAGGCATGCCACAAGACTGAGCATGCAGGTTATTTTGAAATCAATTGGCTGAGCCCAATAATTATCCAGTTAGATTGTCTTGAGTTGTTCCAAAGTGAACAAACCAATTGATCAGACCAAATTTATGAAGGTGTCCAAACACACACATATATGCATATTTGTCTATATGTATCTGCATATGTGACGATAGATGAGCTTCAACTTACATCTCTTCCTCCTCTCCGCTCTTCAGGGCATTCTTTGCTATGCATTGAAAAGCTTCTTCCACATTAAAGCCCTCCTTTGCAGAGGTCTCAAAGTACGGAATATTCCCCTTTGAGGCACACCAAGCTCGAGCCTTTTTCTCTGAAACCTGGAGAAATGCATGGAAACAACATGTTCACATTGGGGAGAGAATTTCTGAAACTAGTTCAAGAAAATAAATGACTTACCACTCTGCTGTTTCCACCATCCACATCAACCTTGTTTCCCAAAACAATAAATGGGAAATTTTCTGGGTCTGAAGGGCTCGCCTGCAAGATTTCCATGTCAGCTCCATCTTCCTTATGAATATAATTTGGACAAGGTTGAGTGTTTAGAGAGTTCTAGTTTGCAACAGTTACTCTATCAGATCACAATCAAGGTACAACTACAACTGCAAACATTCTTCCTTTCAAAGACCATCCATCTCCAAACAAAAGTCTAATATCTTAATAGCTTTGTAAATTTTTGGGATGTATAACCATCCACACAATGAAAAAAGGTCCAGTTATATAGCAAAAAAATGCCCTCCCCCCACACTAACAATCCCAGAACGATCACTACAACAACAATGATGATGACGATGACAATGAAAACAATAATGATAATATACCTGAATAAGAAATTCTTCCCTCCAATTGTTCAAATTCTCGAATGACTTCATCACATTCACATCATATACAAGAACACAACAATCTGCACCACGGTAGAAAGCAACACCCAAGCTTTGAAATCTTTCCTGCCCAGCAGTATCCCATATCTGCCAAAGCAAAAATATCGACCCAGATACATCAAAGTTTCAATGAGAAAAATTCCACTTTAGAAGAATACAATTAGAAGTTGTAATCCTCTTGATGTAGTTCATTTGACTTATGGTCCTAGGATCTGATTAAAGAACTGTTGGTACAGCTTAATATTCCTGTTCTGCTTGATTATCTCTCAAATAAGTAAAACACCAAAAGGAGAACACTGACAAATGCATTTAAACGATCAGTAACTCAACATGAAGTTTTATATGAAGTCAAATACAAAGCCTTAAAGGAAGAACATGAAGAATAACATCTAGGATAAAAAACCGGTGGCTGGACCCTGGAGTATATGCAAGAGCAAAAAGCTCAAGCATTGGTCTGAAGTCTGAATTGCTTTTTTCCATCTAGGCTGTGGCTCAAATTGGATGATAAGAACCATAGTTGACTTGTTCAGATAAGTTCCCATGAGCTTCAACAGATCTAATAGTAAGGCATTGATTTGAGCATCTAGATGGCGTACATCCATCCTGATTCTTGGCCATCTCCAAGGCTCAGAATCCTCCACCCTCAGTCACCCCAGAAAAGGGCCAAAAAAAAAAAAAAAAAACTAGACTTTGAAATATTAAACTATGTTTGTTTGAGATAGAATGGAAGAAGGCTATGTTTGTTTGGATAGAAAAATAAAGAAGAAGTCTAAAAATTCTCTCTTTCATGCTTTGAATCACCATAACATCAGGTGTGAACTTCTCATGCAATAAATTTCACTTTTTATTTATTTTTATTTTTTTTGTCAACCAAACATGAAACACCTATGAGAAAATTTCACATTTTACAACTTTTCTTTTCTTCCTATGATACATTTTTTTCTTTCATCTCTTGCTAAATGAACGTAGTTGACAGGTAGATAGTTAAAACACTCATTCTTATTCTTTAACATATCTTTAGTTGAGAAATGGTTGCAAATGGGGAGTCCTGCCCACATGATAGGAAGAAGGAGACCAGCACCTAATAGGATTAGAGTTGTTAGAATATTTTGTATAAGGGTAGTTCTGCCACTGTCTTGTTATAAGACATGACTAAGTTGTATTTCTTGATTTTCTTCTTTCTTTTTCTTATTTCCATTAACCTCCCTAGGGAGGTCTGTGTAATTTATGGAAGTTAATTAATGAAAGCTAATATGTGTGTTGAGAATCACTCAACACACATAATCGATTCTCTCCCAACTCTCTTCTTCTTTCTCTCGTCTCTTCTCTACTTCCTCTTTCCCTTGCTGTGATTCTTGTTTCATTGCTTGAATCTATTCATTTATAGATTCTAACTAACAGAGGGATGATATGAGGTAAAAATCTAGCATGATTGACAATGGCTATAGTGTCCAGTCTTGTTTCAGGAAAGTGATTCATAATTGTCAACTAATTCGATCGTCTGTCCTCGTAAAAAATGATTTTCTGTGGGCTCTTAGTGAATATTATTGTATCAAAATATTTTCAAAACCTCAACAACGTTATTCTTTTTAACCAGCAACAAAATTTTAATAGAAGAAGATTGAGAGAGAAGAAAAATAAAGAAGACAGGAGAAAACTTCTGAGGACATCAGAAGAGCCACAAAAGGTAACAGCAACAAGGGGGGGGGGGGAGTGGGCGTCCAAAAGGGAGACCAATATCCCGCTGACTAAACAGAAAACATAAAAGCCACTAGAAACTGCAGCAACAATCAGAAGCCAAAGCCAGCCACCAGCAGCCAAGAAAGGATCACCTAAATTTTGCAAATTTTCTAAACAAAAATTATGGAATAGGTGTATTCACAATTTCCTTAAATGCACTCTCCTCCCCTAACACTAAGGCCCTGTTTGGTTGTTGAAGAGTGTGAGGTGGGAAAGTTTGGGAGAGTGGGTCCCATATGTTCTGGGACTGTAGGTGTGCGGGATAAAAATCCACTGGGCACACCCAAATGGGAGGATGGAGAAATGTGTTATCTCCAGCAGAGTTGCTATTGTAGGTGCGATGGATGGAAATCATCCGGTCTGTGTCACACCCTCGGAGGGAAAAACAACAGAACGGGAGTCGCCACCTAAATTTGGGGTCTAAGACCCATAAACGGTGTCCCTCCTTCACAGGAAGTGCGCTAAATTAATTCCAAGAATCAATGGCTGGTCTGCCCTAGATCTCTGGGTAAGTTTCAGGCTACGGATTGCGAAGGCGTTAGGCACCAAGCAACCGCCCGGCTAAGGATGTCAAAATCAAACCGAAACCGTTTACACCGAAACTGTGAAACCGTTTAATAAATGGTGCAGTTTTGGTTTTAAAATTGGGACCGTTTAGTTAAACTGTTTAACCCAAACCAAACTGTTTCAACCATTTAGTTAAACTTTAAAAAAAATCACTAGAAAGTTGTCAGAATTTCCTTCACTATCCATTCCTAACAACAACAACAAACTCAGCCTTATCCCAACTTAATGGGGTTGGCTACATGGATCCAAACAAAACAAAAAACAAAAAACAAAATATGGAAAACATAGATTTAACCCCCCCCCAAAAAAAAGGAAAGAAAAGATGGGAAAAGAGAGATGAAAAAGGAAAAGGATAGTAAGAGGAGGAAAGAGGCATAGTCCAACCATAGTACTAAAACTTGAGAAATTTCGGTCGAGATATCGAATATTTCGAGTATCTCGCCCTGTCCGAAACGAAACGCAAGTCCGATATGAAAAAATGCAATATTTCAAATATTTCGATGAAATTTTGGTCATCTCGTTTCAGAAATTTCGAAAATCTCAGTAATTTTGGTAATCTCGTTTCGAAAATTTCAGAAATCTCGGTCATTTTTTGGCATTTTACACCCACAGAAAAATACCATATTTCGACTAGAAATTTTGGTCAGACCGAAACATCGAAACGAAACAAGATTTAGTACCATGAGTCCAACCCATCAGGAAAATCTCAGCTAAATGGGGTCTGCGACATGGATCCTTGACCTCCAGTAGGCTCTGTCCGAGGTCATACTTGTAACAAGCCCTAACCTATACATGTCCTTCTTCACCACTTCTCTATGGTCATTTTAGGTTGGCCCCTAGCTCTTTTAGCTCCTTCACTCGGGATCATATCACTCCTCCTCATTGGGGCGTCACTAGGTCTCTGTTGAATATGACCATACCACCTTAAATGACTCTCTAGTAGTTTGTCATTGATCGGGGTTACTCCCAAGTCCGATCTAATAAGTTCATTCCATACTTTATCCTTCCTTGTTTTTCCACACATCCATCTTAACATCCTCATCTCTGCTACACGAAGCTTATCAATATGACATTTCTTAACTGCCCAACATTCTGTCCCATACATCATGGCCGGTCGAACAACAGTCCTATAGAATTTTCCTGTAAGCTTTAAAGGAATACGTCGGTCACACAACACTCCGGACGCACCTCTCCACTTCATCCATCCCACTTTAATTCTCTGTGAAACATCATCCTCTATGTCACCTTCTTTATTTATGATAGACCCTAGATATCTAAAATAGTCACTTTGCGGTACCTCTCGTTCCTCAATTCACACTATATCAGTATCCATCATATTGTGACTAAAATTACACATCATATACTCCGTCTTCGTTCTACTAATCTTAAGGCCTCTTGTTTCCAAGGTTGATCTCCAAAACTCTAACTTAGCGTTAATCCCTTCTTTTGTCTCATCTACTAGAATAATATTGTCGGCGAAGCGCATACACCATGGGACCTTGTCTTGAATGCTCTTGGTTAGCTCATCCATGATAAGCGCAAATAGATAAGGATTTAAGGCGGATCCCTGATGTAACCCAACCATAATTGGGAATTCCTTGGCTTGCCCTCCCGCTGATCTTACACTAGTTACCACACCCTCATACATATCATTAATTACTTGCACATATTTACTCGGCACTCCTCTTTTCGCCAGAGTATGCTTGGATTAAATCTCTAGGAACTCAGTCATAGGCTTTTTCCAAGTCCAAATTCTGACAAATAAATGGGGTTTAAGGAAGTAGTGTGGTACATTTCCAAATTCCATACCATGCTTATGCTAAAATTGATCCTTCATATGTTATGCTCGTATTAGAAAAAAAAAAAAGATATCACCAACTAAAAGATAAAAAAACTATTGTCAAAGGCAACCTTAGGGGCATGTTGTAGACACCTAATTTTGTCACCACCACAACGATGATGACACTAGGAGACTACTATGTAATCGATGACTTACTCTTAAAGAAGCTCAATTTTGGGAGAAAACCCTTGTACACATTTTAATGGAAAACGATTTTCGAAACTGGTTACAACGATGTGGTTACGTGTTTTTTATCATTAAAGACCAAGCATTAAACATTGGAGCGAGAACGGCGCAAATTGGTCACTGGTTCCCCAATGACAGGAAAGCATCACTACTTATTGCACTTTTTTCAGTAAAGTTGCCAGTCAAAGTTGTGCTTGGTTCCCACATCATTGGAAAGTGCTCTGAACGAGATTTCCAACGATATATCGCACATCGAAGTCATACATTTGGATCAAAAGTTACACCCTCTCAAAGTTACCCACGGAATAAATTTCAAACAAGGTTTCCATCCAAAAGATTCAATTTAGGGAGCTCCAGGGTGCCAAAAGGAACTTTCCCTTTTTGCACCAAAAGCTTACCGTTTTTAGTCCCTCACAGAGCAAGGGGAAGTTTTTCCTTCGAAACATTCGCTATATATAGAATCCTTCCCTTACCACAAATGGCAATTCAAGAATTGGGAGAAATAATCCAATTTGTAAGAGGGTTGCCATGAAAGAGTAACCCCGTAATTGATATTAAAAACCAGATTTGTTAGTATAACACACTTGGTATAATTAAGTTCATAGTTAGCGTAGTTCATTAGTTAATTAGTGTATAATTAATTAAAAGTCTTCAAATAATTAGATTAATTAGGTCCTCATAATGTGTGTAACAAATCTTAGGTCTAGTTATAATAAAGATAAATTAGATTAATTAGGACTTCATGATGCATATAATTAATCAATAGTTTAAATCATAATCACAGGTAATTAGTTTCATTAGGGATCAATAATGCACTTAATTAACCATTTAGCATGTTTTTTTAATTAAAGTAAAAAAATGTAATTAACGTAATGTACCTCCTTGTTTTTTTGGTGAATTAACGTAATGTATCTTAGCATAGATAATGATGCATGCTCAGTGTAATTTACTCGCTTTCATTACCTAGTGACCTAGTTTAGGATTTTATCACCCAGTGACCTAGCATTGGACTAGTTAGTAGGATTGGTCTAAATAGAAGGAGACCGGCTTTCAGCTGGGCGGACTGGGTGGCTAACACCTTCTCAGTCCATAACTTGACATTTGACCAGAAATGTGGGCAGGCCACAACCATCCATTGGAGTTCTTTCACTCCCTTGAAAAGGAGAGACAATTATGGGTCCTAGACCCTTATCTAGGTGGCGACTCCTTTTACTCATTTACTCTCTTTCGACATGAGTGGGTACATTACTAGAACCTTGCGAGAATTGGTTCGCATGGATCCCACGGGTAATTTATACCTACACATGCGCACAAGAAGCAAACACATGAGAGAGAGAGAGAGCACGAAAACCGAACATCAAACATATATGAGAAAATAAAGCTCTTCACTTTCCAGTTTTATCCCTAGGCATCTTTAAATGGTCGTGAGGGATAGAAAAAAAAATCTCTTCAAATCTCTTCATGTCTTACCTATGTTAATACATGAAAGGCTACCATCAATTGCTATGTGCTGAGAAACCAATCATAATAGAGGCTCTTATGTTTGGTGATCAAGAAGTGCAAACAAGAATTTCCATTAACAAAATCAAGTATTCATTTCTGCCCCTAATACTGTTCCTACATCTTAATTAAGGATCACAAAACATCTCAAATAAGAAAATCACAAAGTACCTGTGCAAACAACCAAATATGAACAGGTATCAAAATAGCAAAGTAATGATGTGTAGAGCTTTGAAATTTAAACGATATTTCACATACGGAGTTTTAGCTTCAATCCCATTATAACTTCTTCTTTTTTAAGTGCTACCACAAAGCTTTTGAAACAACAAAACACTTTTTCTCCACAGTAAGTTGGACTGAGTGGAACACAGAAATTTAGACAACTTCAAATTATCAAATTACTATATGAATGATATAACTCGACCCAAAAAGCAGGTAATAATTCACTCATTTGTTGAGATGTTGGGACTTGGGAGTTTTAGAGTTAAAATGCCGCATCAGTTATCTAGGACCTTGGATGTGTCCTCATAGACCATTGAACTATCTCTAGTTAATTGCATCAATTATCTAGGATCTTGGATGTGTCTTCATGGACCATTGGACTATCTCTAGTTAATAGCGTAAGTTTTGGGGTTGAACCCCATGATGTAGTTAAATCACCTAAATGGGCTTATTTTATTAGAAATAAGATTTGGGTTGGGTTATGTATGTGTTGGGCCTTTGATCCCATGTGTTTTCATTGTAATGAGCCACTTTAACGGACCTATAATATAATAGGGGTAGAGGCTAGGCATAGTGGCATACAGGATTAGTTAAGTAAGTGTCTTTATTTCTTTATTTTAATTGTTATTTAGTGTTTTAGTTGGGTACAAGCGTAGAGCCACTTTCATTTTTCACCTTTCAGCTTTCATTTTTCATTTATTTTCCATCTTCCAGATGTCATTTTCCATTTTCCATTTTTCATTTCCCATCTCATCCCCATTCCCATACCCCTTTTCCCATCTCTTCATTCCCCCTCCCTTTTTTTTTTTCCTGTTTAGACCAAAGTCTTCCCTACTTTGTTTTGTTTGGATTTATGTAGCCGACCCCATTAAATTGGAGTAAGGCTGAGTTTACTGTTTTTGATGTAAGTGTTTTAGTTGAGCGGGATTAGGATTCTATACGTGCAGTCCTGTTTTGAGTTAGTTTCCTTTATTATTTTAGTTTTCTTGTCAAATTAGGTTACCTACCTTAAGGATTGGGTCAGGCCTTTTCTTTTTAGTGTTGGAGTCTGTTTTTGAGTTTTCTATATAAGTTTATAAGGAGGTCCAAGCATTGTACACTAATTTTGATTAATGAGAAGCTTTGCCTTTGATGCCTATCGTGGTATGCTCTTCCTTGTGAAATCAAGGTCTAATTCGTGTGAATCCAGTCAACAACTTGCGCTGGGAAGCTCGGGTGCAATTGTTCTTGCTCTTGTCTACATTAGGGTATTGTTCTACCATCTTATTTCCTGCAATTGCTTCCATATTCTGATTTACAATTCTTCAGTCCTATTCTTACTAGGATCGTTAGATTTTGGGAGCTTCATATTCCCAATCTAAGTTACGATTTCAGAATTCTTCTATTGATATTGCAACCTTCCATAATCTGTTGGTTGATTCATAAAGTCCTATACCAAGAAGGATTGCTTTAAGGACTTGAAACTTGAATTCATTAAAGGTTATCTTCTATTCTGTTCAGTCTGAAATTATTACCATACATTGATATTCTCTTGAGTTTAATAATCCTGCACGTTGTTCTTTAATCTGAATTCTAGTTTGACTATTTTACCCCAATCCTAGTGGTACTAGGAGTAGCCCGTAAATTCAGATCGAACTGTAAGATCAATCTGAAATTTTCAGCAAAGGTTCCTTACTGAATTAGGAGAACTCGATCCAGTTTATAGGTCCATCCGTCCAACTTTTGATCTGATTCTGTTATGAGTTTTCTCCTTAATATGGATTTTTGTTCCTCTGTTTTTTCGATTCTGTTTCGGTAATGTTTTATTCTTTTAAATAAGTATTACATTACCTCAAGTGGTATTTCGTGAGCTATCCCACTTTATTTAACAGCAAAAATGCAGATAGACCCATAGAACAATATGGCAGCTTAGAAACTCATATGGGATGAACTTAAACTGATCAAAAAAATTAGCAGCATCCCTTCAGCATGATTCACAAGCTTCACTAAGTACAAGAAAGAATCAGGTAATGTAAGCATATGCAGTACAGCAGGAAATTCGAGAGGATTTGAATCACAAAATTTCCAAACTATGATGTGACTTTCATTCATTGGAAGTCAAAACATAAATAGCCCACCTATTTAAATGGTTCACCAACTACGACACAACAAAAGGGAGCCCAAGTTCAAGGCACAATCTTCCCTCAATAATTAAAAAAAAAAATTGCCAACAAAAAATACAGCCTGATTGAGACGAAGGACATCTGTCAGAGTTTGCCATTTTCATGCAAAAGATTCTAAGAAGTTTCAGCGCCATTTAACTTAGCAACACTAGATCACTAACCTGTAAAGTGAAGAGTCTATCTTCAAACTGCACTTCCTTTGTTAGAAAGTCGGCCCCAATGGTTGCCTTGTACTGATTGCTAAACTTCTTATTAACATATCTAAAGGTGAACCATCAAGAGAAACAAAAATGAGCTGTATACGTAAGTTTAAAAGGAAAAGCAAGCTTTCTCTAATTTTTTTAGTCCAGGAGGCAAGAGTAAAGTTAAAAAGTCTTCTGATATTGACAAACAGGTTAGACTGAAGGATACTGATTCATCAAGGAGGTCTTTCCAACCCTGCAAATCACATGAAATACAAAGCCCAAAGAAAAGAATATCAACCAACGAAGTAATATAATAGTAAGGTATATAAAACAATTGTTGAACTGAAAGAAGCAATTAAAGACCAAAAAAAAAAAAAAAACTTCTCTGTGCATCAACTACTGAACCAGTTCAATATCCCGAAACTAAATTGAGCTTCCAGAAATTAAATTCACAATTACCTAATGTAAGATCTCAACAGATCCACCTGGTTCGTCAGAAAAACCCTAGAAATGGCGATCAAACCAGAAATGGAGAAACAACGAAATGACCAAAAAACAAAGAAAGATCAAATCTTACTAACCCGCTGTCACCGAGGATTATGACCTTCAGAAGAGCTCTTCTTCGGGAAGGCATTGCTCGGACTTCCCTGGACTTTTTGTTCTCTTGGTTTCTGCTCTGTTCTTTCTTTACGGATCTTAGAAACTTGGGGATTCTTTTGGGTTTCGTCTTATTTCTTGCTTAGTCGGAGGTCCGTCGCTCTAAAATTTTACGGTCTTTTTATTTTTTTGTTTTTTTTCCCCTTTAATTTCATCCAATGTGCGGAATTGCACTATTGCGTAAGGTGTATGAATGAACTGGATAACCACGCAAGAAACTTACAGCAAAGCCTTCCGTATCTTCCAATAAAGATTCTAGGATCCAACATAAATGGGGCCCATTTGACCAAATGTGGGTTCATCATATTCGCTGACTTGGGCGGAAGGATCCAAAGGCTGGCGTTCATTGATACCTTCAAATGATAATGTATTCTAATTCTGAGATTATGATTCGCCCATAGGGTCTATTACTACAATCCAGATCCTCTACTGTCGAGCTGTCCGGCAGGACCATGTAGCCCAAACACAGTGAGGCATGCAGTGACCGCCTTGCCCCTCCCCAAACGCCTTGCCCAGTGGGGGTAAGGCAGTCATTGCGTGCCTCACTGTGTCTGAGCTACACGGTCCTACCGGGCAGCTCGACAGTAAAAGATCACGATCCCTATTACTATCACCCTCATCAAATGGAGGAGAGGTCGAGTCAGAGTGTAGTTTTGCACCAATAGGAAGGGAGGGCAAAAATGTACCATTAAATAGGGATGGGCATTTATTTAAGAGAGAGAAATGTGAGACTCATCGGTGGAACATGAGATGACATGCACAATAATCTGCACACTAGCGTCTTGTGTGAGACTCATCCTGAAATGGCTTGTCCTATTTATATCGAGAAATGAACCGAAAAGGCAATAGTATCATAATCTTATTGTTTTCAAGTTGATTTTATTGGAATATCTTCCATATAATTTCATTTTTCTTTGGTAGACCCTGATGTATTTATGTGCAAAGGTTTCTCACAACATAACGTGAGAAACCCACCAATGGGAAGGAGGAGGACAACTTCGTTCAGTAAGAAACCCACATATTGATTAAAAAGAGAAAATGTCATTGTAGGTCCATAGATCATAATGTGAAAAAGGCGTGGAAAAGACTCTCCACTCTGACAGTGTAGAGATTTGATGTAGTTATTTATTTATCAAATAAAATTGATTATGATCACTTTAAATAGTGGAGAGTAAGATCATATAGGGGAAGATGAAGGCAGGACTTAATCAGCCCAAGGCTAGGTATTAGATACAAGCAGCCCAAGACTTAACGAGCTTGCTTGCACCTTCAGCTCATATAGTTTTGAGGTTAAAGTAAACGAAGCCTTAAGTGAAAGGGATGGATACACTAGCATTGTGTAATGGAATATTATATGCTAGCATCGTTTTGATCGTCAGATTCTCTTCTTTATATCGGAGTTGTTCAACCCATTAGTTGTTAAAATCTCATTCTTCCATGGCCGCTACACCTTCTCTCTACCCATTCCTCCCTACAACTGATCGGTGCCACTACTTGATCAATACGATATGAGACCTCTCATTGTGCCTCTCTCTCTCTCTCATCGCCAATCCCATAACATTGTTTGTTACTTTGTACCAATTCTCTATCACTCACTCTCTCCCATATTCTCCTTCACATTTTCATGGTTTTCTTCCAAACACAACTCATGATTTTACTCCAAAAACAGCTGACAACCGTTTAGAGCATTGAGATGGATAAACAAGAGCTAATGCAGAATGTGAAGGTGAGGACGACTGCTTGGTTTGAAATCAAAACAATATCCCATGGTCCTTGCACGTGGAGTTCAAGGGGCATTGAGGGAGAAGAAATTGCGGGAAAACTATTCCGATACACTTCTCAAAAGTTGAACACTTGACCTCCCTGCCCCGATACCATGTTTGCTACTGTTCCACATAAAAGCTCGAATTGTTAGGGAAAGGCAGCATCAATGTATACATTAACAGTTCAATTGTTTGGATTGGTCGGTCATCATAGGAGGGGATGTTGCCAGAGGGGGAGGGTCGGAGTGGGGGCCTTTTCTTCATTGCCCATCTGCATTAATAGTTTGGAAATGCCGACGACAAAGAAGGGGGAAGGGGGGAGATGTAGAGAGGAAGAGGGAACCGTTGCAGTTGTGGTGTGGAGGGTGATGCAATGACAATGGGAACAAACAAGTGAGATGCTTTTAGTCTCATCTAACAGTCAATAAAATGCTGATTTACAAAATTCCATAATTCCATTACACCCTACTAGTGTATACATCATTTTCTCAAGCAACCAAGCCTTGTATCAAATAACATGTAAGAATTTTAAATTATGATAGGTGAAGATTGCAATCCTCATCCACTGCCTGGTCAAAACCATATATAGAAAAAAGAACCACCAACAAATTCTTTTAGATTAAACATTTTTAGCATTTGATATTTTGGAGGTGGAGATGTGAAATAGAAGATGCATGTTAAATAACAAATGTCGTCATAATTTATTTATTCTCTTGGTAAAAAGAAAAAAAATTAACCATGAGAATTTAGATGGTGCTTCTTAGCATTACATGGGGAGGGTACTCCAATCACAACTAAGAGCATCTATAGAGATTCAAAGGCAACTTTTCCCTCTTACTTATTGATACTGTCTATGAAATCACCTCAATGGAGATTGAATTATGGCTCATCAACAACAAATAGCTATTATTTTTATCTCCATTTATTATGTTAATTCACTACTCTTGAAGGGGGGGAGGAGAAGAAAAGATCGCACCAATGTAGATGTCATTAAGCTGTCTAATATTAGTTTAACATCCAAAAACATATTTCTATTTAGGGAGAGGGTTGGGCACGCCGCTTTCCTAAAATTAGCAGGGTTGTGTCCAATAGAGAGATGGTGAGAGACAGACAAACTCAGACTAGGCACAACGCCAGCATGCCCAACCTACTTTACCCTTATATTTATATGGGCTTGGATGTAATTGGCCAATGCCCAAATATTAACAACTTTATACGTCAACCCATGTTACAAGTCACAACTCTACTCTCCTCAAGCACGCATTCAGCTTATAGGTGTAACACAAGAATTTTTTTAATTGTACTCTCAAAAGATTTTGTTTTCTATAGAAGTGCAAGGATCATGTGTGATGAAGTTTTATTATATATGTGCATCATTGACCTATGTGATCCATATTGCAAAAAAGGGGAAGGTAATGTCAATAGCCCCTTACTCTGGTGGCTGGTGACATTCCTTTGTTCGAAGCTGTCTCGGGTTCGAAACTTGCTACAGCAAAAAAAAGCGTAAATCATGTGTTTGCTATGGTACAATCACGGTCCTGGTCTTGCTCCTACACCAACAAAGTAATGAACATTGCCAATCTTATGGATGATGTAAGGAGTCGGCTACTCTCTCTCTCTTGACTGAGAATCTCCTCACTCCTACTTATCTCAACCCCAACTTTTCCCTCTAATCACTCCGATCCCTAGAATCTATCTCTTGTAGATTTATAATTTAGAAAAAAAGACCAAAATTTGCTTTCTCTATTTCTTTCCTCTCTTAAAAAGCTAGATCTTAATATCTTTATTAAGAGAGGAAGCCAGGGTCAGGTACCCTAACACTTTTGATAAAGACTAATATAGGTACAAAGAGAAACTAACCTATAGCAACCCGTTCATCTAATGAAGTCCAAATTAAACAGCCATAATGAACCAAAATAAGGAGATTTAAAGGCATCATACAATTATACATTTTTCCACTCCTTGGTTTTGGATATCGTATATCCATATCTTGTGCTTATCATGCTGTCTATCTGTTTTAAGTATTTCATTTTCCTTTGTTTGGCGTTGGGTGCGCTTGAATGAATAGCTTTGCTTTCTACCCAAAAAAAAAAAGAGAAACTAACCATTAGCAACTTGTTCATCTAATGAAGTCCAAATTAAACAGTCATTTCTAATGAACCAAAACAAGGAGATTTAAAGGCATCATATAATTATACATTTTTCCAACTAAGTTTTGATTATTATATATTTAATTAAACTACTTGAGTTTATCTTCTGTGTTTTTTTCGCAGGAGGGTTGGGGGGGTGTGTGGAGGAGAGGGTGGAGTTCTTTGAAGGTAGGAGAGTATATATGATAGGTAGCTATAAAAAGGTCGTCATTATTTAAAAGGGGAAAAAAGTTATCTAGTATCAAGAAAACAAGAAAGAAGAAAAAATGATTTGATTATTTGAACCCAATTCCAACCTATATCCAAATAAATATTAGTGTAATTAATATCAAAATATAGTTAAAATGGACATTGCTTAAAAGAAGATTGTATTTTCACACATAAGAGTATACTAGTCCTTCCAATTGTATAAGAAATTTATCAGAAAGATTCACGATATAACTAAAAAAACGTTTCAAATACCATAATGAGTTACCAGACTTGCTAGTTTGATGTATCCCTCATATATACTTCCTTCACCTAAATGTAAACTTAAATTAGCGTCTCTTTTAAAAAGGCATGAATGCAAATAAAAAGACATCTCTTGGAATGAATAGATTAAAAAAAATGTGATTTATTTCAGTGAAACAAGAGGAGTTGATCGAACTTTTTTTTTTTTTTAAATATATTCATTCATCTAGTTCTTTCAATGCACAAAAATAAGTTCGCCATTCACTACATTATCTCAACATGAAATGAGTTCAGATAGTCACAAAAAAAGAATGAGTGAAGATAGAAAAGAAAGCAGTTGTCACCAAAAACAAAAAAAAGATAGAAAAGACAGTCTTAGTAACCCAATTTTTAATATACATGTATGGGCTGATGTTATTTGTGCCGCAGCGCATCCTAAGCTCAGACACATGGACATGGCCTGCCATTAGGGGGCAGGGTGGTCATTTCACAGACCCCACGTGTCTGTGCGTAGCCTGCACCTCCGGCACAGTGAACATTTGGCCTACATGTATATCTAAGAAATGGGAGAAAGAATGCCACTTGGGCACGTGCAATGCGCTGTCCCTGCACCCAAACACAGAGGCATGCGCATTGATCACCGCAATCTCATGGAAAAGTAGAAGCCCAGTGCACCCCTGGGTCTAGGCGCAGGCTGGCGGGACAGCGCACGCACCCAAGCAACATTCTCTTTCCCATAAGAAATACCTGATGCATCAAATGGGCCAACTATTGCATTAAATGTGAAAGAACAACCTATTTTGGTTAGATGTCAAATTTGAAATCCTAGTCCAATCATATGGCGCACCAAGATTGCAATTTTTGTCTTATATGTTCATGGTCCTTTTTTTTTTTTTTTTTTGTTTGTGTAAAATGAAATTTTATTGATGACCAAAACACAAGGCTTCACTTACACAAAGATGGTGGAGCCCAGGAGTGGATTGAGGCCAAACTGTCGGGTCACTCAAGGACAGGGCCTCCCTTGCTAGGTTGTGGGATATACAGTTAGCCTCCCTATGAATATACTAAAAATCACACTTTACAAAGCATTTCGACATATCAACAATATCCGAAAGGATGGGCTCAATCTCAAAAGGGTTCTTGATCAGGTTGATAACCACTAGGCAATTTGATTCCATTGGATTCTGAAGCGCATGCCAGAGGCCTAATTGAATAGCCAGAGCCTCTCCCATTTGAGTAGATGCAAAATTTGATGGAGATAAAATCACCAGAATCTGGGCTTCCACAGAAGATCGAGCAATCAGGCCCAGACCTCCTTTTGCTGAGTCCTCCATAAAAGTTGCATCACAGTTAATCTTGAGGAAACCGTTTGCAAGGGGTATCCAATACTGAGGGGTGCAGTTGCTGGATTCATAGGATGAAACTTGAGTAGCAACATTGAAGCCTTTTGCCTCCCAGAATTCATCAAATTATTAGTTTGCAGCTTGGACTACTTCCATTGGAGACCAGTTATGCTTCTTGAAAATAATATCATTTCTAGCCATCCACAGGTGCCAACAGAGAAAGAAACTCCTACCAAGGGCTTCCTCTGAACTTCGCTTACTTGGAAAAGGAATCTTGTCCCAATCAATCAGCCATTGTGGAAGGGTCAAGCGCCCCTATTGAGGGGTCAAGAAAGATAAATCACTTCCAAACCATACGGCTCTTGCTAAAGTGCACTCAAAGAAAATGTGTTCAATTGATTCCATTGGATAGCCACACCTCAAGCAAGCCGAATCGATAGGGATTTGCCTGGAGATTAATCCTTGACCTGAAGCCAGACCTTGGGCACAACCTCTCCATAGCAAAGATTTAATTTTGGGCCATGGTTTGCAATGCCAAATCCTTTTCCAAGCCTTTGGAGGAACCAGCTGCCGCCATTCTTTGCGCCTAGAATCTGAGGCCTGCATTGCTTGTTTGGCATTTCTGAGGTTTGTAAGATGGTCATGTGCAAAAGGATTGGTGGTTGGGCTACATGGTTGGGGGGTAAGCTAATAATGCCACATGGAAGGATGATGTGGTGATTTCCATCGTTAGATATCTAGGAATTATAGGTTTAGATTAGCCACCTTGATTTGAGACATTCGATGAGACCAGGCTTGGTCCGGTTCATGGTTTTAGTGTATGGTATCGGATCGGGTATCGATCATCTTCAAAAGCGATACAATACTGATACGGTACCAGCATAGATTGACCGTATCGGACAAGTTTACCCCTGGGTTTTCTTATAAATGAATTTTCTTGACTATTTTACCCCTTATCCGTACCATTCCACCGATACAGTATCGGCCAGATATCAGTATCAATTACCTTCAAAACTATGTAGTATTGGCCGTATCGGGCGATCGGATACCGATACCATGGTCCGATTGGGTTCAGACTCTTAACACTTAGGCCGTGTTTGGTTTGTAATCTTGAAATAGATTATGGGATTATAATACATTTTGAAATCTCATTTTTTTCCTTGTTTCAAAATGCGTTCTAGACCAATGCAATTAGCACAGTATTTTTTGCGGTTGTCGTTATTACAAATGGAGCATAAGAGCGTCCAAAGTGGAGATTGGTGCCATTTGTTAGGACATCTTAAGATATCAGCTTGTAAAGGACACAGCAAAGAACAGGTAAAACCAGTAACAAACTCAACCCCAAAATGAAAGGTGGCAGAGACAACACAAGGAAGGAACAAAGAGTGGTGGGTTTTTAACAAATTTTTTTTTTCTTTCTTGGTGAGAGGCGGCTTTTGAGGGCTTAGGAAGCATGACTGAGCAAAACCTAATTAAAATTGTAATTTGGCAATGTTGTTCCCTCCTCTGGAGGAACTGATTGGTAGAGGTCCTCTATCTAGGATGCAACCATCACTCTGCAACCTCTTTTGCCTCTCCTTCCTGTGAGAACCCTCCCATCTCCTTTATTCAGGTTTCTTTTTCTTCTTCTTTTCTCTCTCTCTCTCTCTCTCTCTCTCTCTCTTTTCTCTGCCTGTACAGATTATGGGTTTTCAACAATCTTTTCCTCCTCTATGTAAAAAAATCATTTTTCTTTTTAATTTGAATCTTAGCTAGCTTTGCTAATTTTTCTTGCATTTCGGTTTTGTAGGGATTCACAGTAGAAGTCTTGATTAGACGAGCAGTTAGGGGACGGGTGGAATTTCCCGGCAGCTATTGACGTTAGTCTTGGCCGGAATTTCATCCGCAAAATGTCTTCGACCTCCCCAGTGACTGCTCCGTCACCAGGCTCTGGCTCTACTAATTCTTCATCATCATCATCAAGTCCTCCCTCGCCAGATGCACCACCTCCGTCACCAGCCTCCCCACCGCCACCACCATCTTCATCGTCTTCCCCACCTCCATCATCTTCCCCAGCACCATCACCACCAAAAGGGAATTCATCTCCACCACCTCCACCGACGGGGACATCTCCACCACCACCCAATTCAACTCCTCCTCCTTCTCCCCCACCATCCTCTTCCTCGTCCACATCTCCACCACCGCAACAGGGGTCATCATCCCCACCTCCACCACCAAAAAGCTCCTCCTCATCACCTCCACCACCAAAAAGTTCCTCCTCACCTCCATCACCAAACAGTCCATCCTCATCCTCATCATCCTCGCCTCCTCCACCTCCCAATGACAATAGCCAAAATACTAATACTACCTCAAGGTCGTCGCCTCCACCATCGTCGTCAAATTCATCGGCAGCGTTATCTCCTCCCCCACCGCCACATAAATCATCATCATCACATAAAAGTTCTTCGTCATCATCATCATCATCAAGCAATGATTCTTCCCATGCTTCTAACAACATCCCCATTATAATAGGAGCTGTGGCAGGGGCGGCAGCGTTATTTATTATTATGATTTTGATTATTGTGTGCATCAAGAAGAAGAAACGAAGATCAAATGATGAGATGCAATACTATAGTGATCCCGGCCCGGGACACAAAGGTAAGTCTCATTCTACTCAACTTCATCAATCCTAGAAAATGTTTCCGTAATTACATCTGTTTCTTCTGATCTAAGATATAAACTATACACAGCAAACAATGATTATTACGGTGGTAACGGACAACCTCAAAGCTGGAACAACAGCACGCCAGTGATGATGAACCGCGTTGGTAACGTGCCACCCCCTCCCGGTGGAGTACTAGGAACACCACCACAGCAAGGAGGATGGCCTACACCACCTCCACCGCCTCAGATGCTGAGCAGCAGTGAAATAAGTTCCAATTACTCAGGGCCACGCCCACCTCCACTCCCACCTCCATCTCCAAGCATGGCACTTGGATTTAATAAGAGCACATTCAGTTATGATGAACTAGCAGCAGCGACAAATGGGTTCTCTCAAGCCAACTTGTTAGGTCAAGGTGGATTTGGATATGTACACAAGGGAGTATTGGCTGGTAGTGGTACGGTGGTAGCGGTGAAGAGCCTCAAGTCCGGCAGTGGACAAGGAGAGCGTGAATTCCAAGCAGAGGTTGATATCATCAGCCGTGTCCACCACCGTCACCTGGTGTCTCTCGTTGGCTACTGTATAGCTGGTGGGCAGCGGATGTTGGTGTATGAATTTGTTCCCAATAAAACACTCGAATACCATCTTCACGGTACATTATTATTATGCTCTCACTTCGAGAGATATTTTCTCCTGCATCAATCTAACATCAAGGCTGTGTTTGGTATGCATTCTAGGTCGATTTTGCATTCTCGGATGATAAAATTAGTATGAGAATCTGAAATCGACCTAGAATGCATACCAAACGCAGCCCAAATGTTCAAGATCAAGCCATGACAACAATGTTTAGAATTTAATTGTAATTCTTTTTTGGCCAGGACCTAATCGTCCAGTCATGGATTGGGCAACAAGGCTCCGGATTGCAGTGGGATCAGCTAAAGGACTTGCATACCTTCATGAAGATTGTATGTAATATTTATTATTAGAATTAATATTTTTGTTAATCACCACACACACACTAATCTTTCGATTGCTTGTAGGCCACCCTCGCATCATCCATCGCGATATCAAAGCTGCTAATATTCTACTTGACGATAATTTTGAAGCCATGGTATGTGCATTATTTGTTTACGTATTTACTCATGTCCTTTCTTGAGGTAATTCACGTAAAATTATTGAAATAATACTAATCCAGGTGGCGGATTTCGGACTGGCTAAGCTATCCTCTGACAATTTCACTCATGTATCCACGCGTGTAATGGGGACTTTTGGGTGAGAATCATCAAATTTAGATGTTGATTATAAGTTGCGAAATCACCTGCACAGATGAGAAAATTTTTTAATGAAGGAAACTTCATTGATTTGATGCAGGTATTTGGCTCCTGAGTATGCATCAAGTGGAAAGCTAACTGATAAATCCGATGTCTTCTCATTCGGTGTAATGTTGCTGGAATTGATTACTGGAAGACGCCCTGTGGATACTACTAATAGATACATGGAAGATAGTCTAGTAGATTGGGTTTGTTTCTCTTTTCTTCAAATAAAGAAGTAAAATCTAATTATAAATTATTACATGACCATTTTTCCATTAATATATGGAGTCATATTGGAGCTTATTGAAGTCCATCAATAAGATCATAATAAGTCTGTTTGCTTCTGTCTATGTGAGAGCAGGCTAGGCCTATTCTAACACGTTCCTTGGAAACTGGCAACTATGACGAATTAGTAGACCCGCGCTTGGAGGACAATTATGTACCCCATGAGATGGCCCAGATGGTAGCATGTGCCGCTGCAAGCATTCGCCATTCTGCTAGAAGACGTCCAAAGATGAAACAGGTACAAAGTTACAGCATTTACAGGCATAGACTAGTCCTATAGATAATCAAATCCATTATATCCTCAAACAACCGCTAGCTCAGTTGGTTGGAGGCATTGCTGATTGAGTGCATGCTCCCATGTGTTAAAGGGATCGACTCTCCTGGATTGCATTTGTGCCATAAAGGGCATCTCCTCTCCCCCCCCCCTCCCCCTCGGTAGTTGTAGGATTCTATTGGCTTGTCTTAGCCTTCCCTTCTAGCTTAGATTAGATTTTTTTGGAGTAGTAGGTTAATTCTCTAGTTCGGTCCTAATATTTGCCTCGTGACAATCTAATAGATTAGATAAAACCAAAAGTTTCCAAAGGCCGCTATGTACTCACATGTCAAGTTTTAACCAAAATGGAGTTCGCTAACTTGTGAAATAAAGCTATGGAAATCCAATGAAAAATGATTTCTTGAAATGGATGACTAAAAATACAAGGGAGTATACCAACCAATATATGGGAGAATGTATGATTAAATTTTGAGTCTAAAGTTAGCATGCATGTAATCAATCTAAGGTCATTTCCTACCTAGATATCAATATTAGTAGAATTACCATATCACCCTTCCACATGGCAAAACTTGATGCCCGACTAAAGAAACTCCCTACTCCTACTAGACAGAAAAGAATTTTCAGATTTTGTTATTATAACTTGTCAATTAGAAAAACCAATATTTTAGAGATTTTTTTTTATGGGTATTTTATTCATGTTATAGGCTTTAATGGCCGAAAGAGAATAAGAAATAGAATTTTGTTTTCTATGAGTTGAACTGATAAAGAAATTAAATAGTTACGTATTTATAGTATTCTTATTATTATGAATTGACTATGTGATAACATTAACAAATTCTATATATTGAGCAGATTGTGCGTGCATTGGAAGGCGATATTGCATTGGAGGATTTGAATGAGGGCGTAAAACCTGGGCAAAGCTCTGCTTTTTACTTATCAAGTACGACTGGGAGCTCAGACTATGACACAACTACATATAATGAAGACATGAAGAAGTTTAGGAAGATGGCATTGGAAAGCCAAGAAATGAGTGAGTATGGAGCAACAAGTGAATATGGGCTCAATCCCTCTTCCTCAAGCAGTGACTCTCAAGAAATGAGCCGTAAGCATATGCATTGAGCATTGATGATTGAGAGAAATGAACCAGACCGGCCAATGACAATCAAGAAATGAACCAGACCGGCACATTCCTAGAACCATCCAATTAAACTCCTATGCTTGAGATGAGAAAATTTGTTACTTTTTATCTACCTTAACAGGAGCCTTACATTTTAATGTTGTTTTGTTATTAGGATTGTTTGGTAATTAGTGGAATGATATTGTGGGATTTATTTTGGACTTCTCCATATACAATATATGGGTATGTACTATTATGTGTGTGTAACTATATATATGGAGGCAGATCTAGCTTCTATTATTTGTTTAGTTGTTTGGGTAATATGTTCTTTTAAGTTGATATAGAGGTTAGGGGAATTTTTTATTTTTTTTTCCCTTGCCCTTGCACCCTTTCATTTAGGTTCTGTTTGGCTGTAAGTAGAGGGAGAAGTGAAATTAGTTTTAAAAATAAAATGGGAAATTCTATAATCATAATTCTGTTACTTATTTAAAGATCTTACAATATTTGGGAATTATATTTTTCAAATGTAATATTTATTTTAATATTCAAATGAATGTAAAGTAAAATAAAATTTAGTAATCACTTTTAGAATGTTTTGGATTTAGTTACACAATGATGTGAGACAATGACTATAAAAACTTTCACTTTAGTATTGATTTGATTTCACTTCTCTTCTCTTTATTTTCCTTGCAACTAGATGAAGTCTAAGAGATTGGATTTTTGTGAAAACGATCACGCGTCCTTTTAACATTAGCTCTCATGTTTCCCATTCTCTCTCTTTTTCTACTATAATAGAATACTTATCCCCTCTTTGATAGTGGGTATGAGGTGTTGGTTTCATGTGGTAACAAGTGGTTATGAACTATGCAATTTAACATGGATTTACTATTGATGTATTTGAAATAATGGCAAAACAAAGAAACCTTTGGATCATCAATTAAATTTATTGGCAATTTGAAGTAGTGAAAGTGCTCATTGGCCAGGAATGAGAGGGAAGTATAGTCTCACATCGGTCGGGTAGTATGCGATAGTTTGGCTTATGACCTTTGAAGGGTCTCTCCACCCTGAAGCTCGGGCTTTTGGATTGGATGCCATTAAATGGTATCAAGGCGGGTAATCCGTGCACCGCCCATATAGGGGCTCATGGCCTAAAGATGGGGGGAGTTGATGAAATGAATGCATTCCATAGCCATGAATGGGAAGAGAGTTTAATCCCACATCGGTTGAGTAGTGTGTGACAGTTTGGCTTATGACCTTGGAAGGGCCTCTCCATCCTAAAGCTCGGGTTTTTGGGTTGAATTCTATTACAATTGTTTTCTTTGTCAGTCTTTGTTGATGGTTCTTATTATAGATTTTTCTAAGTCTACTCAACAACTAAATTGATTAGCATATTTATAAATAGTGCGCTTGGGATATAATAAGAGTAATCATAACTAATAATTATGATGGGAAGAAATTTTATTCATTATATAAGATTATATTAAGTTGCAAGCAAATTTGTTCCTCAAAATAGCATCAAATATATATATGTCACTTGTTTAAATATTTATTACATTACTAGTAGGACAACTAATAAGGTGGGAACCTTCCCCCTCCCCCAATAAAATTCAGGTCAGTATGCATGTGTTGGAATGTTTGGTGTCTCATCAACCTCTTGTTCACCCAATATTGCATGGACTATGTTTGGGGACCCTCTATCATTATTTGTTATTGGCCTACAATTAAGCTTTGCCTATACATTTTTTAGGTAAATTTACATAGATTACAAAGAGAGAGGAGGAGGAAGGGAAGAAAGAGGAAAAGAACTAGAAAAATACAGCCCAAGGAAGGGGGTGTTGGAGCCAAGAAAGAGTAGGGGAGACCCGGCCCCAAGCACTAGCGATGACCCTATTCCTGTTGTTGTCAAGGATAATAGGTAAGAAATCCCCAAGCTTTCCCCTTAATCTCAAATGCAACAGTATATATCCAAAATCTGCCAATGCTTTCATTAGTAGTACAGTAGGCTTTTGGCTCAAAGCCTTGCACAGTACATGGCAAAGCAATACATTTAATTCTTAACCTTACTTTTTTGCCTTTTTTATATTATACATGACTTTTTTCCACTAAGAGTAATAGTGTCATTTGATATAAGTATTAAAAAAATATACATGACAATAACACCTTTTGATAATGACGTAATGATGTCAATTTCAACTTATTTTTAAAAACCCTTTTATATCTTTATCTTAAAAACCTTTTGAAAATATCACAATGGACTTTCAAAAGGTGTCAAGTTCTAAATACACCTATAGAAGTGTCAAGTTCTAAATACACCTATAGAAGTGCAATTCAGACACTGCCTTTGATTAGTGGTTTGACCATTGAGCAATATATATTAATATATAGGAAAAATTACATATGCCTTCCCTGTACTTTGCCTTAACTACACGTTCCGCCCCTTGTGATTTTCTCATTTTACATACGATTCCTCTGTAGTTTTAAAAAAATTACTAATTCCTCCCCTGCCGTTAGCATCCGTCTGTTAAGTGCTGACATGGCATAGTTAAATTTTTTATAATACCTAAACTAACCCTTGGTCATTGTGAGATGACCCATTTACCCTTTTGACAAAAACCAAAATAAGAAGGGAAAATTTGCCCTTTCTCCTCTCCCAACTTCATCTTCAACCTCTGAACCTTGTAATCGCCGGCAACGATACCCCTATGATTGCCTGAGTATTTATGCTCACAGTGACCATTGCTGTCATCCAGATTGTTTCTGGGTTCTAAAACAGATTCCTTCCCAAACCGGTTTCTTTTTCTTTCTTTTACAATTATTAGAACCCCATCCCCATTCTTGTATTATAGGATTCAGTTTCTAGTTTTAAGTTACAGGGTAGCCAGCCCCCACTCTTGTATTTGTGGCTTGTTAACGCAGGAGAGAGAGAGAGAGAGAGAATGGAGTTACTTCTTCTTCTTTTGCTATCGAAACCCATTCCCACCTTCAGGCCCCAATTTCACCAACTTCTCTTCATTCCAGACGGTTCTCTGCTACAAGGTGTGCTCTCTTTGTGTGTGGTTTCTGTACACCTTGAAAAAGCCTGGATTTATGAATTACCAGCAGTAAAGGAAACAAAAATTCCATTGAAAAGAGTGATAAAACAAACTACCAGTTATGTTGGTGGAAGTGAATCTTTGGTGCTATTTTGGGTGAGAAGGGAATCAAACAGCGAAAATGCCTGTTTGAAATCAAGAAGGAAAGACATAAAAGCACTGCCGAAATAAGAAGCGAGAAAGAAAATAATTAGATCTTTCATCTTATCTCATCTATTAACGATAAAAATTCAAAAGTCGATAAACAAATAAAACAAAAAGAAAATTTAAATACAGAATCTCTGCAACTGCATTGAATTCCGTCTTCTCCTTCAATCTCTCTCTCTCTCTCTCTCTCTCTCTCTCTCTCTCTCTCTCTAGTCTCTCCTTCCCGAAATTGATTGCCCTCTGGTCAGGAGAAACCCAAGGGCTCCTTCTGCCTCTCTATTTCTTCTTCTTTCTTATTTTTCTCTGGCAATTATCGAGAAGATGATTTAGATGAAAGACAAAAATAAAAAACGTGGGCAGAACCAGAGGTTCACAGGTGTTTTTTCTTATGTGAGCAGGACAGAGGTTGCAGCGGTGGTTCGGTTTCTAATGTTTTAGTCCTACCTGCAGCAACCTTCTGTGATCTTTTACCAATCGGTATCCCGTCTCTCTCCTCTAATCTCTTCTTATTTGTTTGTGGTGGAGGAGGAGGAGGCGGCCGCGGCAGTGGTGGCGGTGGTGGTGGTGCTGGCAATGGAGTAGGAAACATATGAGTGTTTTAGGTTGAAGATGATGAGAAGGGTAGAATTGAAAATACAGTTTTAATTTGTTATTCTGTGATTCCTACGTGATAGAACAAGAGATGCTCCAGCGTGTTCAAGCAGAGCACTGGAAGATTGAAATCAACACCTTCTGCTGTGCTCTTCACGCGGTAATGGAAGCTATGATGATGAACCCATCTGCTCTTTAGTCTTTGCAGTGCATGAATTTAAAGTTTTAGGGAATAAGAGTCCGAGGAGGAGGAGGAGGCAGCGTCCATGGTGGCAGTGGAGAAGGAGGCAACGGCTGTGGTGGTGGCAGTGGTGGCGGCGGTGGAGGAAGAAAGAAATGAGTGTTTTAAGGTTGAAGATGATGAAAAGGGTATCATTGTAATTCTACTTGTGATGTTTTAGAACAAGGGTAATATTGTCTTTTCAAATCATTAACTTACAGTAAACTAACACCATCAGCCATAAGAGATCAAAATGTAAGGTAGAAAAATCAAGGAGAGGAATGTGTAATTAGGGCAAAATACAGGGGAGGCATATATAATTTTCCCTAATATATATTGGCCTATGAATCAAACCCTAGCATGATTTGTTGTATTGTTTTGTTTAATTGTTGATCCACATCTACAATTGATCTTCAAGGTTCTATTCCTCCTTGTGGCATCAGTCTACTTTTCTCTAACATTTATCTATGAAGAGTCTTGTTAGGAACATGTACAAAATAATTCAATGTCAAGTAAACCATCATGTAGCCAATATAAGCAAAATGTCAATAAATGATTTCCTTGATTTTGTTTGCTAGTACATAAAATCTCCCATTTACATGTCACTATAATGGGTTGGTTTTAGTCCAAGTTTGTAAGGGCTGTGTTTTGTGCACATAAAAAGATTAAAGAAAATAGAAAGAATAGAGCTCTTCATATACACGGTTTTTTTAATGCTTTACATAACATGGTTTACAGGTATGGAAAGAAAAAAGAAATTTCCTGATACATCCAATATTCACAGGGCCAATCAACGACCGCCACGTGTCATAGACGACCCGCTTCATAGCCAAGGGGAACGAACCGGAGTCCCAACACCATTCGGGGGCGGCCACTACTCGGGCGCGGCCACACATCCGGGGCGCGGCCTCCTCACGGCCTCACCTAGGCGCGGCCTCACCCAGGCGCGGCCTCCTCACCAGGCGCGGCCTCACCTAGGCGCGGCCTCCTCACCAGGGCGCGGCCTCACCCAGGCGCAGCATCATGGGCACCTGAGGTGGGGGCCACCCATCTACGACCCCGATCGTATCGCTAAGACTCATGTCACTGCCAGGACTCTAGACCCTTAGAGGTCACGTCATCCAGACGGATTCAAGCACCAAGGACGTTATCACCACACGCGGATATCTATCCACCAAGGATCCTGATGCCACCAGGACACTCCCTCCCGCGGGGAGATGGCCAATCAGGATAGAGCCCCGTTACCCAGGGCCTCTATCCACTCAACGGCACAATCGTCAATCAAACGGGGACTCTCCACACCGCCATATGCTACTATAAAAGGCAAGGTACGCAACCCCATCAAGGGACATCTAAACTCATACTGAATAATCACTATTCATCTGTTTGCGCCAGGAGATCTAACTTTGGCATCGGAGAGCCCTAGGCCGGGACCACACCGGTTCTCTCTGTTGACCCCTTTGGTCCACTTGCAGGTGACGGCACTCGCAGGACCGCTCGACGATTTCTTGACGCAACAGATTGGCGCCGTCTGTGGGAACGACGCTAGCCATTACAGCTACTAGCTCGCTTCCATACTCATTCAATGGCACGAAGGAAGACTACCACCACCAACAACGGAGCAAGGAATGGATCACCACCCCCAGAGGGCTCTCGCCGCAGAGCCAACGACCAGGACCATGTCCCTCTGGAGGAGGAGATCCCCCTTAATAACCAGTTCGTGATCGCCGAGCCCAACAATGACGAGGCCAACGATGTGGTGGTGGAGGTGACACTTGACCCCAATGCTCCAGCCACTGTGGGTCAGATCAACGACCTGCAACGACAGATCCTCGGTGAACAACGACTCTTTCGAGAATACCTGACGCAGCGTGCGACATCTCACCGTCGGAGGACTTCACCAAGCAGCAGGGTGGAGTCCATACCTCAACAAGAGCCAAACCCTAGGAGATCATCTCCCGTGGCGCGAGATCGAAGAGACCTGCGCGACAGCAACCCCACTCCGCAGTGAGGGGAGCCTTCCCAAGATCCCAGGGAGAACAAGAGACCTCTCACCACGGTCGAACGTGGGAGGACGCCAACACCCAGGGCGAGGGTGTCTAGCCCGCAGAGATCGGTCTGAAGGTCTGTGTTCGACGGACGACTAGAAGAAAGTCACATACCACGACGAAGCCGGACCTACAGAGAAGAAAGCCCCTCACCTTCACGACAGGATTCATCACGGCGTGACCATTCCCCATCCTACCAACACTCAAGGCGGGAGGGGACATCCAGAGAGAGAGCGTGAACGAGGTCGCAGCGAACGTCCGGCCAGGCGTGGGGGGCGGAACAGGACGAGGGCTCGATCAAAGACTCCGCGACCTGGATGAGAAGCTGGAAGGGTTGAAGAAGCAAACCAAAGGCGAGACACATTCCATACCTGGACAACACCCCTTCTCGGCAGAGATCATGTCAGCCACACTACCTTCCAGGTTTCGACTACCCACCTTTGAACTCTACAGTGGTACCACTGACCCTAATGACCACATCAACTACTTTAATGGCATGATGACGCTGTATGGGGTCGGACGTGGTATCCTGTCGGGCATTCCTCGTCCCTTAAGGGAGCAGCCACATCATGGTTCTCTAGGCTACGGCCGAGATCTATATGCTCGTTGCGAGCTATGTGAACAGTTCGTCACCCGTTTCCAAAGCAGCGTCAAGCGAAGAAGACCACCGTCAATCTACTAAACGTGGTACGAACCCGGGAATCTCTCGGGAATACGTTACCAGTTCACCAAGGAGTCCCCTGGAGGTTCGAGACTTGGATGACCGGACACAGATGCGGCCCTAGCGGGGAGGTATTAGGGACCTGGACTTGATCAAGGACTGGCACATCATGAGACCAGGACTATGAAAGAGCTCCTGGAGCGGTGCAACGAGTTTGCAAATATGGCCGAGGTACTACAAGCTAGAACAAAAATAATCGAGGCCAAGCCACAGACAACAAGAGGCCAGGCACTGATGACCGCAAAGAGGGTAAGAGGTCGAGGACAGAGCGCCGACAAGAGCAGAGCGATCGCCCATCCAGGAGGACAGATCGCCGCCCGAGAAGAAGTGAGAGGGCAAGCACCCCCGAGTTCACACCATCGAATACCACCAGTCCCGGATACTCATGCGAGATCCAGACCGTGACCTACTCCATTGGCCACGACCCATGCTAGCAGCGCCGGAGAAGCGAAACCCTAACAAATATTGTCTCTTCCACAAAGAGAATGGGCACGACACAGAGAGGAGTGCTATCAATTGAAGAGAGAGATAGAACAACGGTAAAAGCAGAAGCTTGAACAAATATGTGAAGGGGAGACGTGACAACCGCTCAGGCCAAGGAGATAGAGGTCGCGACGGAGACAGAGTGGAGCGGAGAACCATGATCGAGAGAGAGACCGCCCAGAAGAGCGGAGAGATGCCACAGAACCTAGTGGCACCAAGGGACCTCCCATCCTCACCATACTTGGAGGACCAGGGCAAGAGTCCACCAGAAAAGCTAAAGCTCATGCCGAGGTTCGTGGGAGTGGCGGAGAAGCCCAAAGAAGATAGCCAAGGCCGAGGCGGTGATCTCCTTCTCGGATGAAGACTTGGAAGGACTAAACTTCCCGCATGAAGATGCCTTGGTAGTACAGTGGAGGTAGCCAATCGACTGCATACCACGAGGTCTTGATAGACACAGGGCGTCTGTTGACGTACTCTCCTTGGACGCCTATCGACGAGTTCGGGTTCGGGACGACCAGCTCAAACCAGAGCCCACTTATCTCCATGGATTCTCAGGTGCCACCGCCTCCATCAGAGGTACCATAGAGCTACCCGTCACCTTCGGGGTATACCCTCAATAAGTAACCATCATGGTAAATTTCATGGTCGTCAAGTCCGTGGTGTCCTTCAACGGCCTCCTAGGGCGACCATCACTGACAGCCCTTAGAGGAGTTATATCATCACTTCACCTGAAGATGAAGTTCCCCACCGAGAATGGGGTAGGCGAAGTCCGAGGAGATCAGAAGAAAGCAAGGGAATGCTACGCCACCTTCATGAAAAAGAATAATGGCAACACCCGTGGAATGGCACTCTGCCTAGAGAGCATGATCAGTGACCAGAGAGATGAACTGACAGAGAGAAGGGGAAGGCAAGTGGAAGACCTCATCCCATGGCCACTCAGCCAGGATGACCCCTCCAAGGTCGTTCAGGTTGGCTCGCTGCTAAGCAAGGAACAGAAAGAAGAGCTTGGACACCTCCTCCAAGCGAACATAGATGTCTTCGCATGGTCGACCTCCGACATGCCAGGAATACCACGCTCCATAGCGGAACACCGACTACATGTCGACCCAACCAGGAAGCCCGTTCAACAGAAGCGGCGTAACTTCGCCCTCGACCGACAAGCAGCAATCAAGGAGGAGGTCGAGAAGTTAAGCCGATCAGGGTTCATCAGAAAGGAGAAGTTCCCAACCTGGCTCGCCAACGTGGTCATGGTACCAAAGCCAAGTGGGAAGTGGAGGATGTGTGTCGACTACACCGACCTAAACAAGGCATGCCCAAAAGATGAATACCCACTGCCCGGATCGACCTCACGATCGACGCCACCGCCGGCCATGAGATCTTGAGTTTCATGGACGCCTACTTGGATACAACCAGATCCTCATGTATGAGGATGATGAGTCTTACACTGCATTCCGGACGGACAAAGAGAACTACTGCTACAACGTCATGCCGTTCGGGTTAAAGAATGCGGGGGCCACCTATCGAGAGAATGGTCAACAAGATGTTCGAGGAGCGGATCGGGCGCAACATGGAAGTATATGTGGATGACATGCTCGTGAAAAGCGTCCACACCAACCAACACCTGACCGACCTAGAGGAAGCATTCACGATGCGAGGAGGAACCAGGATGAAGCTAAACCCGCAAAGTGCGCCTTGATTAACGTCGGGGAAAATTCCGGGTTCATGGTCTCGATCCGTGGAATAGAAGCCAACCCATCCAAGATCAAGGCCATCAAGAGATGGCACCTCCTCGAACAGTCGGGAAGTGCGGAGGTTGAATGGAAGGGTTGCCGCCCTTTCCAGGTTCGTGTCACGATCGGGTGATAAGTGCTTACCATTCTTCAAAACATTGAAGAACCTCCGAAGCCCTAAGGACTTCACATGGACGGAAGAGTGCCAAAAGGCGTTCGGAGAATTGAAGGAGTACCTAGAAAGCCGTACACTAGGATCGAGAAGGTAGCCTATGCATTGGTAATGGCAGCCAGGAAGCTACGACCATACTTCCAAGCCCATACCATCACAGTCCTCACTGAGACCTACCCTTGAAAAAGATATTGCACAAGCCGGACGTCTTGGACGATTGATAGCATGGGCGGTGGAGTTAAGTGAGCATGACATCAAGTTCCGCCAAGGACAGCCATCAAAGGCCAGGCTCTTGCAGATTTCATTGCGAATGTACCCGATCGAGATCGAGTCACAAGCAGGGGAGCCCGAAGAGAAGGATCACGGATCGTGGGACATGTTCGTGGGCCGGGTCGAGCAATGCGGCGGGAAGCGGCCCAGGCTCATATTAACCAGACCGAGGATTTCGTATCAATATGCTCTGCGGTTCACCTTCCAAGCATCCAATAATGAAGCAAAGTCGAGGCATTACTAGCCGGACTCGGGTGGCCAAAGCCACCAAGTCACACACCTATCCACCGGAGCGACTCCACTCGTGGTGAACCAGGTGAATGGAGAGTATGAGGCAAAAGATGAGAGGATGGCATCATACCTAGCACGCGCTCAAGCATTGATCGAGGGTTTCGAGAAGTTTGAGATGGTTCGAGTTCCCAGGGAAGAGAACGCCGCCCGATGCCCTATCCAGGCTAGCCAATGAGGAACTCAGAAATTTGGCTAGCGCGATCTATGTTGAGATCTGCATGAGCCAACGTATAAGGAAAAGCGGAGTTAATGAGATCACGGAGGGACCTAGGCTGGATGGACCCTCTACTCAACTACCTCGAGCGATGTCTTACCGAGAAGACAAGGCCGAAGCAAGGAAGATCAAGATGAGAGCTGCAAAGTACACCGTCCTAGACGAGTGCTGTCTGCGGGGGCAACAGACACCACTACTCCGGTGCTTAGGACCCAAGGGGGCGGTGCGCCCTAGCCGAAGTCCATGAGGGGATATGTGGAAGCCACATGGGGGGCGAGCCCTAGCCTACAAAATCCTCCGCCGGGACTATCCGGCCACGAATGCAAGAGGAGGCCATCCAATATGCCAAGAAGTGCGGCGATGTCGATTGTTCGCCCAGATACCCCATCTACCCGCCACCAAGTGACATCAATCCTCAACCCCATACCTTTTGCCATGTGGGGACTAGACATCTGGGCAACTTCACCGCAGCACCAGGGAAGCGAGAAGTACACTGGTCGTCGCGATCGACTACTTCACCAAGTGGGTTGAAGCTAAACCCTTGGCCAAGATAACGAGAGACAGAGATGGAGAAGTTCGTCGGACGGCGTCATCTACGAGTTCGGGTACCACGGATCCTCGTCTCGAGACAATGGAAAACAATTCAACAACCCTAAATTCCAAGCATTACATGTCACCGCTACAACATCGACTATCGGCTGTGTCGGTAGCATACCTGAGCCAATGGTCGGTGGAGGTCACCAATGTGAACGCTCTGGAAGGAGTCAAGAAAAGGCTAGAAGGAGCCAAAGGCAAGTGGGTAGAAGAGCTACCAAGCATCCTGTGGGCATACCGAACTACAGTGCGGACGCCCACGGGAGAGAGCCCATTCCGCCTAGCATATGGCACTTTGAAGCATTGGCGCCGGTAGAGTCTGCGCTATGTCCCATAGGGTTACGCACTTCAATGAACGCACTTATGTCGACGGTTGCGGGCAAACCTAGACTTTATAGATGAGGTCCGCGAAAGAGCACTACTAAGGAACGTCGCCTACCGACAGCGTCTTGCCAGGTACTATAACGCCGAGGGTCAAGGAAAGGCTATTCCACCAGGGAGATTTAGTACTACGGAGGGTAAGCGCATCGCAGCCACGGAAGGCGGGAAGGCATCACCCAATCGGGAAGGACCCTACATAGTCTCCAGCGGATACGCCCGAGGACTTACCGCTTGAAGACTCCAGGGGGCAAGAAGGTAGACCGTACCGGAACTCGAACATCCGAAGAAGTACTACCAGTAGAAGCATAGCAGAGTAGTGGTAGGGGTAAGACGATGCGATAGGAGTAGCAGTAGACAACATCAAGAATACTTGTCTTCTCCTACCACTCAATCGAACCAACACTGAGGCTTCGTGCCTAAGGCGGTATGCCAACATCGAGGCTTCGTGCCTAAGGCGGTATGCCAACATCGAGGCTTCGTGCCTAAGGCGGTATGCCAACATCGAGGCTTCGTGCCTAAGGCGATATGCCAACACTGAGGCTTCGTGCCTAAGGCGGTATGCCAACATCGAGGCTTCGTGCCTAAGGCGGTATGCCAACATCGAGGCTTCGTGCCTAAGGCGGTATGCCAACATCGAGGCTTCGTGCCTAAGGCGGTATGCCAACATCGAGGCTTCGTGCCTAAGGCGTATGCCAACATCGAGGCTTCGTGCCTAAGGCGATATGCCAACATCGAGGCTTCATGCCTAAGGCGACATGCCAACACCGAGGCTTCAAGCCTAAGGCAACATGCCAACACTGAGGCTTCATGCCTAAGGCGCTATGCCACCATTGAGGCTCTACGCCTAAGGCGTTAACTATAAAGGGTCAGAGAGCATCAACGCGCAAATAATCACCAAGAGACAAGGCAATCAAAGAAAAGCAAAAGCGATCACATAGAAAAGTCATAGTAGTTACAATTCAAGTTCAAAAAAGGAAAAAGGTGGAGACGTCTACAGGATCGGGACGACCGTAAGGTCAATGGATCACGAGTGGTGGGTCACCTCCGACCCAGTGGAGACATCATGTCCGCCCCGGAGGACGTGCAAGCGACCCCCTCGCGAGATGGCCTCCACCTCGACACGAGCGCTCTCCACCCAGTTGCACCCGAGCGCGCGAAAAACTTCGAGAGAACCCCGAGACAGAGAAGTCATAGTCGGGGTCACCTCCAGACACAAGCGGCTAAGTCCCGGACCCCTCCCTCATAGGCGGCCGAAGCATGCCGCTGTCTGTCGAGAACGCAGAGGATGCCTGGAACTCAGCCTACGACTTGCTCACCTGCGGATGCCGCTCCACCTCATGCCTTCCCCTCAATGAATGAAGCTCCTCCTCCAAAGCAAGAACCCTAGCCGAGCTCTCGGCCGCACCAGCAGAGTCACACGCAGCCTCCTCGGACACCTCTAGGAGCTTCCCGGGCCACAACGAGCTCCCCGACACCCTCTGCGTCGGCCTCGGCCCTCTCACGGGCATCGACGACCACGGAGCTCCTCTCCACGTCACGCAGGGTGCGTCAGTATCTGCACCTCCCGAGAAGCGTGACCCTCGGTCGAAGCACCGCCTCGGCAATACGGTGATGGACCTACAATCAACATGGCAAGAGATAAAATAGTGTAAAAATAAATGGAGCAATGGACATGAGGAAACAGGGAAGGAATAACTCACCGAAGCCATGTCATGGTAGAGAGTCTGGGCCAGACAAGCATCGCTTAAGCCTCTGCAAGGCCATCCTCGCGGTAGGGAGCTGCCCTATCCACCCACTCCCGCGATACGCCGGCCTCGGCCAAGGTCGAGCCCTCCCAAGACGCCCAAGGTGATCACCAGGGGACTCACCCGGCGTGGGAAGATCGATGGCAGGACCGCCCGAAGAACTCACACCCTTCCCCTTGGAAAGAGGCAATACGAGAGGAATCGGAAGGAACAACGAGAGGGAGGCGGAGGCGAGCACAGAACGCCACCGTCACCGGAGAAGTACGGGAAGGAGGACCCGCGCGCCGAGCTCGTCACGCGGGCATGTCCTGGTCCACCCTTCCGCTTCGCTCCAACAACCACAAAAGTGCGAAGCACCACTAACATCGGTCACTCCAGCAGATGGACCACCACGAGAAGCGGCCTTCCTCCGCAGATTGCCGCGGAGCAAACTGAAGTCCGGACGCGTATCCACTGCATAGATCGACCCACCAATTAGATGACACATACATTCAAATACCAACATGCCAATCAAGTACAAAAGACAATGCTCTTACCAGGACTCAGCTTCCAGAGAGACAGGAAGGCCTCCGAGTCCAACTCCTGGACGTGGAACGGATCGCGACCCAGGCACAGCTTGAGGGAGTCACCCTCAAAATCACTCAGCTCAAGCCCCTGATTGACCCTCTTGAGGTCAATAACTTCCCTAACGGTCCGTAGTGGGCATCGGGGGACCGTGGCAAAAAAGAAGCGATCCCTCCAATACTTCACGTTGCTAGTAATCCCCGTGAGAAGCTCCACAGAGGCATAGGGCCCCTTGAGCACGCGGCGAGCAAAGTGATAACATCCATGGTTCCCCTTCTTCAACGATAAAAGTGGGAGAACAGGGGAACAGTGGCGGCTGCCTTGAGCGGGCGAAGAAGACATAGAAACCCAAGATCACCCTCCAAGAGTTGGGCAACACCTGCCCGGGGTGAGGTGCCAATGCTCTAACACCAACTCGACAAAGCGAGGGATAGGAAGGCGAAGGCCCTGGAGGAAAAATGCACGGTAGAGGCAGATCTCCCCCGCACGATGAGAGAAGGCATACTCGCTAGGCCCAGGAGCGCGCAACATGACCTCGGCGGGGATATGAAACTCCTCACGGAGGGAAACCAAGTCAGAGGGTGACAAGACGCTAGCAACAGGGCCTAACCTATCAGCAGGACCGGCAGCTGAGGATGCCGTCCCAGAGGGCTGACGAGCCCTACGGGGACCGGAGACACTAGAAGGTCCCACTCGTCCACCAGTATCACTGGGGGAGGGTATAGAGGGCGGAGTACCCACAGAAGAAGGCGATCCGGGGGAACACTCCTCCGAAGATCCAACCCCGACTGAAGCAGGACCAAGGTCACCAGGGAACGACATGAAGGACAAGAGGGGAACGAACTACTTACTCGAGAAAGCAATCTCCCTGAAGCTGGCAAGAAAAAGGAAAGGAATGTCACCTGCAAAATATAAACAGCAGATCCATCACATACAAGAGGAGGAATAGGGAAGAAGAACGAGGGTCCATCACGTCCTCCACGCCGCGGCCACCATAGGCGCGGCATCACCGGCAAGGCGTGGACCACACCCAGGCATGGCCACCCAGCGCCGCCAGGCGGCCTCAGCGCGGCGGCCTCACCGCGGGCGCAGCCTCAGCCGCGGGCGCGGCCTCACCACGGGCGCGGCCCAGCCGCAGGCGCGGCCTCACGGGCGCGGCCTCACCGCAGGCGCGGCCCCCAACCGCGGGCGCGGCCTCACCAAGGGCGCGGCCTCACCACGGGCGCGGCCTCACCACGGGCGCGGCCCAGCCGCAGGCGCGGCCTCACCACGGGCGCGGCCCCAGCCGCAGGCGCGGCCTCACGGGCGCGGCCTCACCACAGGCGCGGCCCCCAACCGCGGGCGCGGCCTCACCAAGGGCGCGGCCTCATCACGGGCGCGGCCTCACCACGGGCGCGGCCACCGCGGGCGCGGTCCAATCGCAGGCGCGGCCTCATGGGCGCGGCCCCCAACCGCGGGCGCGGCCTCACCCCGGGCGCGGCCTCACCACGGGCGTGGCCACACCCCGCAAGCGCGGCCTCGAGGAGACACCCCACACAAAAAAAAAAAAAAAAAAGAGGGGTTGGAATCGATGTACCTCAGAAAAAAGGTGATCGCGCCGGAAGGACAACCACACGGCAATGACGTAGCCACACCACGAGGCACAACCAAGGAATAGAGGTCACAAGAGGCAAGGCTGTCACACCCCTATCCCGACAAGGGATAAAATACAATATTAGGGTATGATTGGGGTGACACGCGTCATCCCACCTCACCGCCAGGATCTCGATGCAGTGGCCAACTCACAGTCATAAACCAATATTACAATACAATAATATCGAGTCCGAAAGACAAAGGTATATTACATTTCCAACGATCATAAAATAAGCGGAAGCGTTCTGATGAATTACCTCATGTTCATACGGCTAAGTGATACGTAAATAGTTTGGATGGACATCCCGAATGACCATAGCATAACTATCCCAAAACAAATATAACAATAAATATTTATATAAGGCACGTGGCCCCAAAAAAAAAACAAAAGAAGGGAATAAGTCCCAAGTATCAATACAGCCCGTAGGCACAATCATCATGGGCAACCATCGCCATGATCCTCGATCCCGATCTCGGCTCCACAAATCATCGCATCAAAATCTAAAAAGAATGTGTACACGGGGTTAGCTCCACCGAGCTAGTGAGAGAGAAAAGGGGATGCACAATCACACAATCACAAATAGTCCATGGTGCATGCTATTATTAATTCATTTACCACCTAAAACACAATGCTAAGTCAATGGGTATATGCTACGCAATAACTCGGGAAGACATTGTGGATCCTTCCATTCTCACCACAATGCAACCTCAATTATTACTATGGAGCCGCGCCGGTCGTAGTCATCACCACCCGGAGGCGGACCCGATAACCATTACTACCCCTGGCCTGGCCTCTCTAACTCTCCACAGAGCGGGGTGCTCGGCTACCCAACACCTAACCCCGTTGGTAAGGGTCGTAGCATAGAGGCGAGCCTAACCACGGATATACTACATGAATCCTATCGTGTTGAGAGGTACATCCGGTGTGTCAACGTCCCATTCCATCTAACACCGGGTACCGGCCAACACGGCGCATACGAGCAAGAATGAGATGCAATATACAATTCCACGTAATACGGGGTTCCTGCCGTACTTCCCGACCGTAACCCAACACAAATCCATATCATCCAAATCATCATCATCGAATAAGAATAAATGCAAATATGCAATCATGCTTGAATGATAATGTCACAATATAATTCATAAATGCATGAATAAGCAATAGTAAACAAGCTCAAACAGTCACCCAAACCCACTCACCAATTACTTCAAGTGGAATTTGTATAAGCGCAACGATTCCCGCTTAAAATCACCCCATTGCACATATGTTGGCACCTATGGAAGTGAATAAGAGTGTGAGAGAGTGTAGGGGAGGCCTCATAGAGAAACCCCACCATTTACATAAGTTATAAGCCTTAAAAACTGCATCGGAGGCAACGTCGGACTCAGCGGCTTGCCTCGACCTTGCCTCCGACCTTCCTGCAGCTCGGGACACATCGGAGGCAAACATCGGACTCACGCAGATCTTGCCTCCGATGCAACCCAAGTGTGATTTCAAGGTCTTTAAAAGCCCAGGGTTGTCCCATTTGGTTCTCTAAGCCTCAAGGGACAAGGGAGGGGTGTCTTGGAGTCTATTTGGGTCTTAGAAACACCCAACATTCAAAGATTTAAGGGGATTTAAAGGATCAAAAGCTCAAAAATCCAGATTTGGGGTTTTCTTTGGTGGTTGAAGCTTTAGAATCAAATAGATTCAGCAAGAGGTCAAATAGAGGTCTTTATAGGATTGTAATGAAATGGGATAGCATCCTACAAGGGAAAACTACACATGGCTCGAGCTAACCCTTTGGGTTTCCAAAAAGAAATCCCCATCTTGGGGCTGCAACCAACGAACCACCCAAGCTCAAACGAGCAAGGGGGAAGAGAGAAAAATGGGGGAAAAGGGCACTTGGCTTACCTGGTTTGAGGTACACACGAGGTACCCTCTTTAAAGCTCCAAATCCAAGAAATTGCCTTCTTCTTCTTCCCTTCCTTCTCCTCCTTCTCCTCCTCTCTTCAAAGCTCTCCTCTCCTTTCACGATTAGGTTAGGAAGAGAAAGAAAAAGAAAGACTAAGGAATAGTCTTACCCCTCTCTCTCATATAGACTTCACATTTATTGGCCTATTTGGATAAGGCCTCATAAGTGTAACCTAGGGTCTATTTGGGTAGGGTCAAACATGGCGGGGCACCAATAGCACCTTAGCCACGGGGTCTCACCCACAAGGGTCCTTGTTAGCGACATTGGATGCGGGGGTCGGGCAGCCGGTAACCTTGCCTCCGATGCGAGTAGGAAGGTGGTTCCCACCATAAGAGGTCGGAGCCTTTGGACCACACTTCGAGGGCTTTGAGAGGGCGATAAGCACACAATAAAATTTGGTCAACTACTTACCCGACACGTCAAGGTGCAACCTCCGTGGTCCCGACTAGTTTCCACGGCAACCTCGTACTATGGTCAATATAGCTGGGTTTGACCACCGGTGAGAACAACTCACCGGCATACGTGGCGAGTGATAACTACACGTCACGGGAAGAATTAATAATTAATTATACTCCTGGAGTGCGGGTATAACATTCTCCCCACCTTACAAGAAATTTCGTCCCCGAAATTTGAGGCGACTAGGGTCTCAAGTGATAAGGGTCATTGGATAACAACATCCCAAGTCACCCACATCTTAAACTAAGTCAAGGTCGGGTCAAGATGAGGCAGTGCCTACATGTCACCGCAAGTCAGGTTCCACAATTCTCTTTTCCTTACAGGGTCACATTACCACAGGGGTGTGGTTCACAATAACCCTAGGAAAACAGGGGTTCCAACTACTAAGTTAAGTCTCAAGGAACAAAGGTTCCCTAGATCTTCCAGGATCGGGTGATACCACTCTAGCCTTCGATACTCTGGTCATTCTTGGGTTACGAGGATTTAACCTGTCCATGACCCAACATAGGGTTCACATTCTCAAGGCTTTCACATCTGTTGTCTCATTACCTAACCCAACTTTAGAATGATTTGGAATATTGATGGAATCTCCTATTGTTCACTCCCAGACGGAGGGAACGCATTTGGTGATCCATTACCCCATTCATATCGTCGTTGGAGAAGGTTTTGTTACATCCTTCAGTTTTAGCTTTCACAACCTTTAAACCTATAACACGCTTATCCCACGGAAAGAGTCCACATCAGTCCTCTTTCGAGAACCAACAACCTTTACTAGCTTTTGTCCAAGTCAACTCTTCAAGCAGTCTCCATAATTTAACCTATCCGGTCATTAAATTCATTATTCATTACCCTAAGGTTTGGTCAACCAAGGTCAGGGCTCCAGCTAGTTTCACAGCAAGGTCGAGGTAAGTCATACTTGTAGTACCAGAGAATCACTCGTCACACAAGTCCAAGGTTCTAAGGGATATCTATATATATTTATCACACCAATATGTAGGCATAGATTCAATAATTACATTCAAATCCCTATGGACATATCTGTCATCTAGGTCAATCCACAAGAACAAGAAGTTCTCAGGTACGGTTCGCTAAGTCCTTTCTTTGGAAAGTCGAATCACGGTGTAGGACTTTCTCTATGAGTCTAAACAAGGTTTGGATGGACCAAGTAAAGTCCAAATAGAGTCATCACTAGCTTGAGGTGTTATGAGTGACTTCCAAATACACGTGACCTTCATGGCTTACTCAAATAAACAGCCCAAACCAGCCTATTACTTTCCTTTCCTAGTACCTACCCACAGGTTTAGATTCTACACACCCCCTTAAGGGTCTCTACCCGCATAGATTTAGGTTTTCCTATCCATAAGGTTTGAGTCCTTACATTCATAGGGTCTAAGGATCTTCATCCTCAAGGGTAACTCTTCTCCTTTTAGGTAAGAGAGGAGTCACAGCGGTTACCAATGCCTGCTAGTTCTTATTAGCTGGCCCAGTCGGGTACAAGTCCTAACCTCTTTCAATTTTTAGGTATTAACTAGACTCATGTGGTCCCCACAAATGGGTCACACAACAGGGGTGTCCGATCTAGGGTATAGGCACAAGATCATCACATATAGGTGTGGTCAAAAGGTCTCCAAAATAGGCTCAAAATCTTAAAAGAAATCGGGTGGACTCACAAGCGACGTCGGCATTCCGGTGCGTTCGTGACTCCTCCGCGAAAATAGGTAGAAGCAGACTAACGGGCGGATGTGGAATGCAAATCCGTTCGTTCGTCCGATCTCGAAGTCTCAAAGGCGAGAGAGAGTTGAAGTCAAACGGATCTACGAATGGATGCATGAGTGTGGATCTGTTCGTTGATCCGCACGATTTTAAAATGATAATTTCGAGTTTTGTGCGGAGCGGATTCACAACAAGTGGATCCGTTCGTTCGCTTGTTCGTAGAATTTTAACAAAAGCAGAGCCACGAGTTTTAAAACGCATTTTTGGCTCCAAAGAAAAGGACATAACGCGAGGAGAAAAAGCTCTACAGGGACTTTCGTTCAAGCTCCCCTTAGGTGGTTTTCTTGTAATCTTAAGCCTCAAGGTTCAACTCTTACTTGTTCATGATATGACTTTCTTCTCATTCCTACTTTCTCTTTCTTGGATTTGGGATGAATCATCTCAAGTTGTGATCATGTCTTGATTTTGCTTGAAATCCCATGGCCATGTACACCAAGTCCATGCCAAAATCGATTGGTCGGAACTAGGGTTTTTAGATGTAAATCAAGCCCTATTTGATCGATGGCACTAAGTTGTTGGATCCTCGTTTGATTATTGCATCTTTTATAAATTTTCAAGTCTTTGCAAACATTTTAGAGATTGTTGCTATGTTTGTCATGTCTAGTTGAATTTTACTAGGATTATGTTCAGGTTTTGGTTGTGGTAAAGTCCTCAATTCACAATATTTTGGGAAAACTCTCCAAGTTCAAATCTAATTCTTTTACATGCCATAAAATCTCATAGAAAATTATCACATTGTCTTATCTTCAAACATATTTTCTTGTATACATGATTGTTGATAAAATCCTTAGAATCTTTCCTCTTCTCTTTTGCCATATTTGATTCGGTCTTACTAGATAGGGCTTAGCTTACATTCTCTGAGTTGTCACAAACCATATTTACTTGTTTTCCAAGATTCAAACTTCCAACCACAAAATCTGAAAAAATTTCTTTGAAGTTCAAGGCATGCTCCATGATTGAATAAACCAATTTCTTGCTTGAACCCACTATTTTGTATAAAATATTACTTTCTAGGCATATTATGACCATGAATCTTCATTATTTATCATGTCATTCACACAATGGCCATGCCTTTCCTTTTTCCCCAACTTCTTAGATCACAATTTGATAAAAATCAGAAATTTCTAGCATAAGAATATTGTTGTAATTTAATTTGCTTTGGGAAAAGAATCAAAGGCTAGATTTTAAACCTCATAACCTTACATTGATCATCTACTTAGGCCTTAGCATTCAAGGTAATTTGCTATCTACTTGGCTTTTAGCTGCAGGTTAAAACAATCAATGGCTCCAAGAACACGGCGTGCATGCGTGGAACAAGTTGCACCAACTGTCCTAGATCCACTTTGGTTTCAAAAGATAGAGGACCAAGAGCTTTATCAAGACTACTTCCGCTTCAAAAATATAGTGGAAGGGGTGAAATGTAGTGTTGGATGATCTCAAAGCATACAATGTGGAACAGAGATTCGAGGCATTGGGGTGGATGACATTCTCAACCTCCTGAACCATATTACCCAAAACTCATCGAGGCATTTCTATGCAAATCGAACACCGAGAACCCGGCACACAAAACTATCGGGTTGTTTCGTATGTAAAGGGGTTCCTATAGCCTTCACTTGCAGACACGATTGGCGGCATTATCAATGTCTCCATTGGGAAGAGAAGACCTCATCGTTCACCTAGAAGGAATCCCTATACCTTCATCAGTGGGAGGTATTGACATTCGACGACCATCGGCGACCGAACTCGAGTGGTGGATGCTTCGATGAGGTCACGAAGCAACTCTTCGACCAGACTCGGCGCCTAGAGGGTATCGAGAGAGGGGTAGATGACATCAACACCTTTCTTGGTCGCGGTGGTGGCGGTGGTGCAAATGACTAGCCCAGCTTTCTCTCAACAAATTGAAGTTATCCTGATCGCTTCTTCTAGTTCTTGTCTTAGGATGAACAATCGGGAACTTTTAGAAATGGTAGACTTGTATATTTAATCCGAGATAACCGTAATCAAATGTTTCAATTGGAACAAATGGGGTCTTGCATTCGAGTTGGGAAAGGCACAGCTTATGCCCAAACAGAGAATCTGGAACAATTATGGTGTTTAGATTGGTATCTCTTGATTGAGCAGGATGGAGTCATATGTTTTTATTGGAATAGATGAAATCATGAATGTTGAAATAGGAAGGATATGATTGCCTCCCAAGAAAAATTTGGAACAATTTGATATTTGTAATTAATCTTATATGTATCTCTATGTATTTACTTAATTCTTTCTTGTTTAATTTATTGTTGATAATTGTGGGTGATTATAATTGATTCATTATTATTTATGAATTTTTAACATATAGTTGCCCATCTATGACCTACTTAAGACTCAACCAAGCAATTACATAGTTGTAGCTTAATAGCCTATGGTTCAAGTCCTAAGTTCCATGTTACCTATTATCTTCTAAGTCCTTGTTTCACCACAATCAGTCTTCTCCTATGTCTGCACACAATCATTTATGTTCTTGAAGATTTTTTAGTTTAGAACCTAATTGTGGAGAGTAAATCAAGAGTCCGCAAGACTGTGGTCGGTGCAGAGCATCATTTCTCTGATACCATGTTGTCACACCCCTATCCCGACAAGGGATAAAATACAATATTAGGGTATGATTGGGGTGACACGCGTCATCCCACCTCACCGCCAGGATCTCGATCGATGGCCAACTCACGATCATAAACCAATATTACAATACAATAATATCGAGTGCGAAAGACAAAGGTATATTACATTTCCAACGATCATAAAATAAGCGAAGCGTTCTGATGAGTTACCTCATGTTCATACGGCTAAGTGATACGTAAATAGTTTGGATGGACATCCCGAATGACCATAGCATAACTATCCCAAAACAAATATAACAATAAATATTTATATAAGGCACGTGGCCCCAAAAAAAAAAAAAAAGAAGGGAATAAGTCCCAAGTATCAATACAGCCGTGAGGCACAATCATCATGGGCAACCATCGCCATGATCCTCGATCCGCATCTCTGGCTCCACAAGAATCATCCGCATCAAAATCTAAAAAGAATGTGTACACGGGGTTAGCTCCACCGAGCTAGTGAGAGAGAAAAGGGGATGCACAATCACACAATCACAAATAGTCCATGGTGCATGCTATTATTAATTCATTTACCACCTAACACACAATGCTAAGTCAATGGGTATATGCTACTTGCAATAACTCGGGAAGACATTGTGGATCCTTCCATTCTCACCACAATGCAACCTCAATTATTACTATGGAGCCGCGCCGGTCGTAGTCATCACCACCCAGAGGCGACCCCGATAACCATTACTACCCCTGGCCTGGCCTCTCTAACTCTCCACAGCGGCGGTGCTGCTCGCTACCCAACACCTAACCCCTGTTGGTAAGGGTCGTAGCATAGGGAACCGAGCCTAACCACGGATATACTACATGAATCCTATCGTGTTGAGAGGTACATCCGGGTGTGTCAACGTCCCATTCCATCTAACACCCGGTACCAAGACAACACGGCGCATACAGAGCAAGAATGAGATGCAATATACAATTCCATCGTATCACGGGGTTCCGTGCAGATACTTCCAGACCGTAACCCAACACAAATCCATATCATCCAAATCATCATCATCGAATAAGAATAAATGCAAATATGCAATCATGCTTGAATGATAATGTCACAATATAATTCATAAATGCATGAATAAGCAATAGTAAACAAGCTCAAACAATCACCCAAACCCACTCACCAATTACTTCAAGTGGAATTTGTATAAGCGCAACGATTCCCGCTTAAAATCACCCCATTGCACATATGTTGGCACCTATGGAAGTGAATAAGAGTGTGAGAGAGTGTAGGGGAGGCCTCATAGAGAAACCCCACCATTTACATAAGTTATAAGCCTTAAAACTGCATCGGAGGCAACGTCGGACTCAGCAGCTTGCCTCGACCTTGCCTCCGACCTTCCTGCGAGGCTCGGGACACATCGGAGGCAAACATCGGACTCACGCAGTCTTGCCTCCGATGCAACCCAAGTGTGATTTCAAGGTCTTTAAAAGCCCAGGGTTGTCCCATTTGGTTCTCTAAGCCTCAAGGGACAAGGGAGGGGTGTCTTGGAGTCTATTTGGGTCTTAGAAACACCCAACATTCAAAGATTTAAGGGGGTTTAAAGGATCAAAAGCTCAAAAATCCAGATTTGGGGTTTTCTTTGGTGGTTGAAGCTTTAGAATCAAATAGATTCAACAAGAGGTCAAATAGAGGTCTTTATAGGATTGTAATGAAATGGGATAGCATCCTACAAGGGGAAACTACACATGGCTCGAGCTAACCCTTTGGGTTTCCAAAAAGAAATCCCCATCTTGGGGCTGCAACCAACGAACCACCCAAGCTCAAACGAGCAAGGGGGAAGAGAGAAAAATGGGGGAAAAGGGCACTTGGCTTACCTGGTTTGAGGTACACACGAGGTACCCTCTTTAAAGCTCCAAATCCAGCAGCTGTTTCCTTCTTCTTCTTCCCTTCCTTCTCCTCCTTCTCCTCCTCTCTTCAAAGCTCTCCTCTCCTTTCACGATTAGGTTAGGAAAGAGAAAGAAAAAAGAAAGACTAAGGAATAGTCTTACCCCTCTCTCTCATATAGACTTCACATTTATTGGCCTATTTGGATAAGGCCTCATAAGTGTAACCTAGGGTCTATTTGGGTAGGGTCAAACATGGCAGGGCACCAATAGCACCTTAGCCACAAGGTCTCACCCACAAGGGTCCTTGTTAGCAGATTGATGCGGGGTCGGAGGCGACCAAGAACCTTGCCTCCGATGCGAGTAGGAAGGTGGTTCCCACCATAAGAGGTCAGGGCCTTTGGACCACACTTCGAGGGCTTTGAGAGGGCAGTAAGCACACAATAAAATTTGGTCAACTACTTACCCCTGACACGTCAAGGTGCAACCTCCGTGGTCCCGACTAGTTTCCACAGGCAACCTCGTACTATGGTCAATATAGCTGGGTTTGACCACCAGTGAGAACAACTCACCGGCATACGTGGCAGTGATAACTACACGTCACGGGGAAGAATTAATAATTAATTATACTCCCGGGGTGCGGGTATAACAAAGGCACTCAAGCTTTCCAAGCAAACCAAGGCACCAAGAGAACACCACCCAAGCACAAGGACCCAAAAATCAAGCAAAGTAGATACTAGTGGAGGTGACCCAAAAACAAACACATGGTGGGCACCAAAAAGAGGACAAAAGACAAAAAGAAGAAAGGAGAGCAAAAGGGAAGACAAAAAGTAAGATAGAGAAATGAGAAGTGAAAGAAGAAGGGAGAGGAAGGAACATATACCTACAAAAAACAAAAAGAAAAAGTGTAGGAGGTAAGGTTTGAACCCCCAACCTCTCCTACCTCATCAGTGGATTTACAGGCAAACCCCACAGGAAAGTTTATTCGCAGCGGACCCCTCACTATGCAAAGACACCTACTCTCTTGGACATCCTATCCCAAGAGAGTGGGGGGCAAATGATACATCCAATATTCACAGGGCCAATCAACGACCGCCACGTGTCATAGACGACCCGCTTCATAGCCAAGGGGAACGAACCGGAGTCCCAACACCATTCGGGGGCGGCCACTACTCGGGCGCGGCCACACATCCGGGGCGCGGCCTCCTCACGGCCTCACCTAGGCGCGGCCTCACCCAGGCGCGGCCTCCTCACCAGGCGCGGCCTCACCTAGGCGCGGCCTCCTCACCAGGGCGCGGCCTCACCCAGCGCAGCATCATGGGCACCGAGGTGGGGGCTACCCATCTACGACCCCGATCGTATCGCTAAGACTCATGTCACCGCCAGGACTCTAGACCCTTAGAGGTCACGTCATCCGCATATTCAAGCACCAAGGACGTTATCACCACACGCGGATATCTATCCACCAAGGATCCTGATGCCACCAGGACACTCCCTCCCGCGGGGAGATGGCCAATCAGGATAGAGCCCCGTTACCCAGGGCCTCTATCCACTCAACGGCACAATCGTCAATCAAACGGGGACTCTCCACACCGCCATATGCTACTATAAAAGGCAAGGTACGCAACCCCATCAAGGGACATCTAAACTCATACTGAATAATCACTATTCATCTGTTTGCGCCAGGAGATCTAACTTTGGCATCGGAGAGCCCTAGGCCGGGACCACACCGGTTCTCTCTGTTGACCCCTTTGGTCCACTTGCAGGTGACGGCACTCGCAGGACCGCTCGACGATTTCTTGACGCAACATTTCCTTATAATAAGCAACAATAAAGTAGAATTTTTACATGTGAACAAGAAATCTTGCGGTTTGTCTACCTGTCTACAAATTTTGGGTCCATGGTAAATATTTGGGTTGCCTTGATAAGCTTTTTTCAAGGATGACCCATTCAAGAAATTTTTATTAAAGTAGGTTTTAAAAAATGATAAAGGTGAAGTCATGGAGATGAGAAAATAAAAAATACAAGAGATATTGAGATGAAAGGAGGATATGTGAATACGGAATGGATGGAAGAGTTAAAAGAGCAAGGAAAAGGGACTTATAATTTCCAATATGGCAATACGATATGTGCTATGGGCCATGGTCTTAAATTTAACTGCATTCGGAAAAGGTATGGGCTAGCCTTCGACTTAATGCATAAATAAGTAGGGCAAATGTTTCGAAAATATCAAACCATCCAAAGATCTAATTTAAGGTATTTCAACTACATCTCAAGTTTCAGTCCAAACAGAATTTACCAAGTTTCAAAATAAAACTTTTGAAATCTAGAGAGACTATTGAGGGTGCATAGATATACAAAGACTAAAAAAATACAAAGATGCATGGACACATAACATTATTAATTCAAGGCTACCAAAAATAACATATTAATTCAAGTATAAAATTTGATACATTGTTAATCCATAAGGTGTACAACTAATCCAATTGTTAGTTGTCCAAAACCATCGATCCATGTGACTTATAATGGTGGACCGTTCTAATAAGCTTATCAAAACAGGATCATGACAACGAAAATTTTCATACAAAAGTGTATATTTGTGTATCAAAATTACCTAAACTCCCTATCTATAAACGGGGAGGGTGAAATTTTGTTACATATCTTACCAAAAAAAATATAATTTTTTGTTACATACATCCATTGTTAATTAAACTAAATCTTTATCTCTATTACCCGATCAAGGTAGATGGCACCAAGATTTCACCCCGAAATGATTGTTGAGTAAAGTGGGTACCCGTGGATGCAATATGATTAGGGGTGAAATAGGGACAAGTTTTTAAAACCCTAGCCCAACCCTAAGTCTTCTTAGCTCAACCCAAGCCCAACCTCGACCCTAGGTTCGGCTGGGATAACTCAGCCCAAGCCCAACCCAACGCTGATTTACCTTGATTTTTGTTGGTGACTGATTGGCTCTATTGACCAGTCTCATGTGATTGGGTGTTGATTTGTTTCATATTCAACTGACCATTAGACTTTTCTTTAGGTTAAAAAACTTAGCCCAATCTTAAAATTTTAAATACTTTTGTTCAATAGATAATTAACTTTTAATACTTTTTTGGTAAACCAATAGATAATTAGTTACTAAACAAAGATTGCAGAATGTAATAAATAAATTGTAAAGCAGGGCTCCCTGTCAGGGCTACTATTGCCAAAAGGATTACTATCGACCCATCTTGTGTTCTATGTGGCAATTGTGAGGAATCGATCTGGCATTTATTCCTTGCTTGTGATTGGTCTAAACGTATTTGGGCTTCTGGTCCGCTTGGACTAAGAACTGAGCATCTTTCAGGCTCATCCCTCCTCAATCTCTGCTCTTCCCTACATGCATCGTTGGATATGGACAAACAATCTCTCATTTGGTTTTTTCCTATTTTTGCTATTACCTGTTATTTTCTATGGTACGTACGGAACAAGACTGTAATGCAGGCTGCCAAGTTAGACCCTATAACTGTTATGCAAAATGTTTTTTGATGGGCCACTGATCTTCGACTATGGCCCACCTCGTTTAATTCACGTTTATGTTGTTCTAATGTTAATTTGCCAATAACTTTACAACTCCCTACTAACACTATGACCACCATCACTGGTTTAATGGTCGCAGGCTTCTATGAACCAGAAATTAGTTTAGCCAAGTGGACATTTAACCTTTTCATAGATGGCAACTGTTTTGCTAGAGATGCAGGTTGTATCGCTGTACAGGACCCAACCATTGCAGCTCTAAATAGCTTATTTCAGGGCTGGAAGAAAGCTCAACAAGAGGGAGTGGAGATTTGTCAAGTTTGGGTACAGGATAAGGAGTTATTTTCTTGGCTCAATGACCCGGATCGTTCCACAATTTCTTGGCTTTCCCTTCCCCTCTTTTTGTAATTAGCTGAATTATTGCAAAACTTCCTGAACGTTACTTTTCACCTTTTCTCTCAGAAGGAACTACCTTTCCCTGATAAGGAGATACCTGCTCCTCTATTATGTGAACTTACTTAGTTTTTGTCAATATAACGTTTCTTATTTCATCAAAAAATAAAATAAAATTGTAAAGCAAAACTTAACACCGAACCAGGCCGTGCTTAGCCAAAGGCCTCAACCCTGATCCCAGGCCTAAAAAAATCAACCCTAACCCGTCCTCAAGGTTGAAAATCCAGTCTAGGCCTTGTTTGGGCTCAGGATGGGATAGGGCCGACAGGGCCAAACTTACACCCCTAAATATGATCCTATGTAACTTCCCAAACCTAATCTGGTTGGAAACTAATTGTGAATAAAATATCTTGACCATAATCACATCTTGGCTTCTCCCCTTGCCCTTCCAATTCTGTTAAGATGTATATGATGGAACCCTAACTCTTTTTTTTTTTTTTTGATGAAAATAAGGAAAAGTTTTATATTAGTTAAAAGAAACAGATGTACAAGAGTCTATACAACAAGGGGTATGGGGGGCAAAAGCTTAAAAACACCTAAACCAATTAACAATAAGAAGATTAGTAATTAACTTAAAAGGAGATGTCATTGGATTTGGCAGATATCGGAACCCTAACTCTATGAACATGTTGTCAATGTCAAACCAAATGCCCCTCGTATTAATATAAGATTTAGAAAGTTTGGTGAAAAAAAGGGGGAGGGTGTTGTACGATAATAACAGTCCTCCAAATTTGACATATCACTTTGGGAAGTAAAGATTGAGTTTCCCACTTTCCCTTCACCCACTGTGATTGGGGTCGGTGGACGAGGGACGAGAAAGGGTATGGAGAGGGCATTTTGGGAAGATAATCAAACCTATGGGGGCTGAATTTGAATATGCCGATTCTAGGGCTCTTTAGATCGATTCAAGCCGAATCGGCACCGCGTTTTTTAAACCCTGGTTGCACACTTGCACCTGCGGGGTATCGGAGTGGACCACTGGACCTTATCTGCGTTTCGGACCTCCGTTACTATAGATAGCTCAACTCCAACTAAAAACCAATTGTTCGAAGCTGTGTTACTATAAATAGCTTAACTGAAAACCCTTTCTTCTCTTTTTCGCTCGCGACTCAAGAGAGGGAGTAAGAAGAGAGGCGGTCGATCTTCGGATGTGTTTTCTTCTCTGGTCATCGTTGTGAAGGATCCTGATACCCTGAAGTTCTTCCGATCTGATCTCTGAAAATGGGAGACTTAAACGATCCGTACATGCGCAACAGGGACGCTGCGGTGCAGGCTCGCACCAAAGCTCAGAATCGCGCGAACGTTCTGCAGTTGAAACTTGTATGTTTTGTCTACTCTCTTGTGATCTTGGATTCATTGTTCTGCTTTTTTCTGTCTATTGTAGTTTTAATTCGCCTCTCGTCTATCCCTAATTTCGCATTGCGATTGTCTTTTCTATATCTTTACCTTAATTTTTGATAATAATGCAGTTGTTTGCAAAAGGAGGGTGTGAGAGTGTATTTCGTTCGATTCTTAAGGAGAATCCTGTCTCTGATCATCAATATTGAATCGTGATCGAACTTCACAATACCTTTTCTCGTTTTTTGGTTTGGAAATATTATTTCTTGACGTCGCATTACTCTTAGTTGCCTCTCCCCTGGTTGCTTGCTGGTGTTAATAGATGTGTGACAATTACGATCGAGAGAATTTTTTAATTTAGATCGATTACTTTGTATCTCGCGTTTAGGCTATCGCAGCCAGACATTTCATGTTTTTGTAGCTTGTTGACGTTACACAGTTCTATTTCTTGATAAAATCTGGAACGGTTACTGAATGGAATTTAAATCCACTTCTTCATGTTGGTCGTGCAGATTGGGCAGAGTCATCCTACTGGTCTTACGAATAATCTCTTGAAGCTTTTTGAGCCCCGACCTGCACTGGAATATAAACCGCCCCCTGAGAAGAGGAAATGCCCACCATACATGGGTACGTATGACCTCGAGGTCTGATTTTTGTTTTGATGTAAAGGGGTTTATTGTTGTCCTAAACACTTCTGTTATCTCTTTAGGAATGGCACAATTTGTAAGTAACTTTGCGGAGCCGGGAGACGCTGAATATGCTCCTCCTGTCAAAACAGGCGAAACTCCAGTAAGACACTCGCAGCATGGAATTTGATGATTTAACTATTATTTGATAGATTCTTTTATTCTGGATGCTATTTTACACAGTAATGCCTCTGTGAATGGCAGTCTCATTTATATTTGAAATGGAAGAGGCATAATGCAAACCAGTCTCCAAACCAGAATATTCTAGCACAAGACTAGTGCAAATAGGATCACAGAACACAGAACAGAGAACAGAACCAGAATAGAGAGACATTCTTTAACTTCAGTCAAACAAATCTGAATGGCCCAAAACTTCAATCCATGGGTCTGTTCTATAGGTAGAACTGATCTGCAGAATCTGAACTGATTCTGATTACCCAACGGTTACTTCTTTTTTTCTTTTTTTTTTGGGTAGAATAGAACAGTTACTTTATGAGGAGTCCTACCAGTTTAGGGACTGTTAACAGCAGGTTCAGAATTGATGAAATTGATAAAATGATTCAGGGAAACAAGAACAGAATCTGATGCAGAATTCCAGTAAGAAGAGAAGATGGGCTTGTGGTTTTGGGTTTGGTTTAGCTTATTTAATCTAACTGAACCTATGGTTTAAGTTTTGTTTAAGTTAGGCTTAATTTGAGTGCCCAATGAGTTATATGGGCCATGAGATTAGTAGTTTTGGGTTTACTATTGTAATGGGCCAATCCTATAAGCCCAAATATTAGGGATTTGAGTCCTATACGGAATTAAGTAGTTAGTTTTAGTTTTGATATTTATTGTTTGTTTAAAAGATTTGGAAGAGATTTGCATGGAGGATTTTCTAGAAGATTGAATGGATTTGTGTGGGCCCATGTGATTTGTATGGATAGAAGATTGCTGGAATATTCTGTTAGATCTACTATTACCATAGTTATCAAGGTGCTAGGCGGGCGCCTTGGTCGCCTTGTTGGTTTAACCTTGCACTTAAAAACCGTGACAACTATGACTACTACTTTAGGTCCTATTTTTTTGTAATGGGTCTTAGTTGTTAGTCAATAGCTACTTAGTGGTTATTATTTTCTTTTTCTTTCCTTTTATTCCTTTTAGTGTTTTAGCAATTAGATCTTCTTTCTAGAAAGTTGCTATCTTGTAAGCTGCTTAGTAGCCAAGACTTCCTATTCTTGTAGCAGCCTCCAATTTTACAAATACAAGCAAGGGGAACACATGCCCTACGATTTTGAATGATTTGAGTTATTGGCTTATGCCTTAGAGTGTTCTGTGGTGATTCAGAACCTGTCACTGTTATGATGCAGAGACAACTAATGCAGACCCAGGCTGGAATAACCCCTATTGGGTTGCTTACAGGCCCACCCAAGCAAGGAAACACTCAAATCCAAGTTTTAGTGGCGGAACAGTAAATAACTTGAGGGTTTATAAGGACAATGGTAAAATTGTAAATAAAAATTGTAAATAATGAAAGGTTTTAAAGGGATGACAGTATTGTAATCAATGGAAGTCAATTTAATAAAGAAAGTAAACCAGCAAGTGGGATAGCACGTTTGATGAGGAAAGGGTACTTTTGGAAGAAAGAAATAGAACTTAAATGGGAATACAATGTAAAGGTGGGGGTACTAATGGAAATTGGGATTATTTAAAAAATAATAAATCAATCGTGGGAGAGAGGAGGAAACATTAATTCACCTTCTTCCTAGTATCGTGCAAAACCAGTGGAGTACCCAAACTGGATTCAAATGAGGAATCTTTGCCAGTAGTTATCCAATCCACTCGAAATTTCAGGCAGGGATACCTAACCTGGAGGGCTATGGAATCGATTCAACCAGAATCCCAAATATCAAGCAAAATAATATAATTTAATGTCTGAAACTGGGTCTGGCGGTAATGTTAGTTTCAGACCTGAAACGAAGATGCGCAATCTCACAATGGAAAGGACTTCAGCCGCCAAGATTTGGGGGGTTCGAGTTCCCAGATAAAAGCTTCCTTCGTCCAAAATTTCAGTTGAACGGCTGCTCACAGGTGGGAATCAATCAACTTAGGTGGGGACTGTTAGTTCGCGCAGAACAGAGTAACAGCATTGGAATAAATAAACAGAAATAAAGAAGAAAGAGAGAGAGAGAGGAAATCATATAGAAAGGGGGAGGGGGGGAAGAGGCTACACAAACATGAAACTCCAACTCAAATATCTAATTCATTAAAATCTGCCTAAAACGACAGTTACAAGCTTGTATTTAAAGAGAAAATAAAAACCCCTTAATGTAGAAGGGGTTTAGCTAAGAACCTCTCTACAGTAGGATCGTGGACAGGTTGCCGCAGAACCTCACAATTGCAATAAAACCAGAATTAGTAACTTAGGAGGTAGAGATCAAACCAGCCTGTAGAACAGTGTCTTAGGTCGAATGGAGCATGGGCTGAGTAGGTCTTGTACTCCAAATTTCATCCAATTCTGATGGTCAGAAGTGGATATCTAAGTTGGTCTTGAAAATAGAAGGTAAAACTCAGAATTAGAAGGTAAGTGCTGCAGAACAATCCAGCCAGCAGAATAGGCCAAAATTGGGATCGAATGTAGCCTTTAATGATGTGATACAGCCCTCCAAATCTCAATTGATTTCAGTGGCTGGTTGGGGAGATATCCAAGCTTGAAATTTGCAGCAGAATCTGGGCAGAACAGCAGAGCCGCAGGGCATTCAAAGTCTCCCTTCAAATTGATGCAGCAGCAACAGATTTGATCTTGATTGGGACTTGATTCTGATCTTCCATTGGTCTTCACAGCACTTGCAGCAATCTCAGGGAAACAGCAGGTTAAGGGAATCGAGTGGGGTAAGAAGAGAAGATAGGAGAAGAAAAGGAAAGGGATAAGGAGATTTGGCTCTCACCAGCCAGGCTCTCTCAGCCCTAGAGTTTTGGCTCTCTCAACCAGGCCTCCAGCCCTTCAAGTCACTCACATGGACAAGAGAATATTCATGCTTCAAAGCAAAAGTTTCATTCACTTGGTAAAATCATGGGGATGCCTCTATGGGCAGTACATTAAATAAGCTCTAAAGCTGAGCCCAAAATAGAAACAAATAAAAATAGCAAGTCTCTTATAAGAGCTGAGACTTGGGTTACAAGTAATGGGACCAAAATAGAAAGTAACTCTAACTCAACTAAGCAACTAAAATAGAAGCTCTAATTTAGAAACAAATAACTTCTTTGTCTAATAAAAGTATCCAAAAGGGAAACTAAGATCTACTAACACTGCACCTGACAAAGTAAACAACTTGTTGCCTAAGGAAAACAAGTAAATAGAAACTAACATGTTGGTTTCATTTCCCTATTTCGATTTGAGCTAGTTCACAACTAGCGATATTCCATTAGATGAACAAAAGTGTGCTATTTAGTTGATGGTAGATTCCTAACTTGTACAATGTTTTGTTTGCTACTGCTGGAATGTCTTGTGCTCCATTGAATTGAAACAATATTGAAGGTTAGATTTTTCTATCAAATTTTTATTTGCTTTACTTTACATGTGGTTTTGTTGCGTTGATGGGATGAATAATTTAGATCTGACACCCTATGAATACACTTGCTGATACATTTGGTGGCTGCAGGTTCAAAGAAGGGCTAGAATTCATAAACAACGACTGGAGCAGGGTGCAGAAAAGGCTGCTGAAGAGCTTCAGAAATGTGATTACCCTACGCTTCCTGTTTGTTATTGAAATTTAGGGTTAGGGCTCGTTAATTCTACGGGAACATTGTTTCTGCCGGCTGCTCCAAAGTCTGCATTGGCTGAACTATGGCAAATAGCACTTGCCATGTCTGGGAAGCATTGATGTGGCTGGTGCTTCTTGTCTTATCTCACTCAATGGGGCAACCAGAGAAACACTTGTTTCTATGGCTAGTTCCAGAGGTCACAAAGCAAAATTGGTCAGACACATGGAGTCAAACAATACTGGTTCTTTTGTCGTTATCATTACTATTACTATTATTATTATTTTATGTTTTATGTAGATGATCCAGCTAGTGATCCAAATGTTTCTGGAGATCCATACAAGACTTTGTTTGTTGCAAGACTTGTGAGTAGTTTCATTTTTTTTTTCTTCTTCAATTCTCATGCTTTTAAATATTTAGAATGGAATGACTGGCATGTGCTGTGGTTCTCTTTCTTCTTCGATTCTCATGCTTTTAAATATTTAGATTGGAATGACTAGCATGTGCTGTGGTTCTCTTGCAGAATTATGAGACAACCGAGCATAGACTAAAAAGGGAGTTTGAAGCTTATGGGCCAATCAAGCGGGTAGGTATTTTAGAGCATCCCCAAGGAGGGAACAGGTTTTGCCTTTTGACTTCGGTAAGAGGTTCTGTAATGGGGCAGCTCTCTGCTGTAGCCTTCTTTGGAACTTCTGAACTTCTTTCTTCAGTGTTTGTTTTTTTGGCTGCCATCTCTATGTACTTAAATTTTTTTTTTATGGGGGGAGGGAGGGGGGGGATAAAAATCTAGTAGCCAGGTTTTCTTTTTTCCCCTATAATTTCACCACTGGATATGTTTTCTTCCCCGTGCCCCTATAATTTCACCACTGGATATGTTTTTCCCCTATAATTCACCACTGGATATGTTCATCTATATTTCCTCTAGGAAGTTACACATAATTAATAATGTATCATAGGGCCATACCCAATAGTATGATGTTAGGCCAAGTTTAACTGTAGATGGTTCTACTATGTGGCATATTTATGTCTTTATATACTTGCATACTCCTTTGTACTGTTTTTCCTTTTCCATGGCCTAATAACATTGTGATAGTAAAAAGCATTATTCATAAAATGTGAAATTTACATTTATTTTGGAAGTAGAAATTCTTTTAATAACAGATAATTTTGATTTCTGCCACATTATTCTTTGTATTGTTTACCTGTTTGTCATTAATTTTGTGAATTCCTGGTATGGGGTTATACGAGCCCTTCTCTTGGTTGTCAGCATCCAAGAGTTGTGATGCATCATGGTTGTGATTCTCTGCACCTTAAATATGAGCATAGTCAATGATGCACAACGCCACATGTTTCTGGCCTTATTCTCAAGTTTGAAAGGGGATTGTTGAACTTCTCCCTCTTCTAAAATGTCACTGGTGGTGGGTCAACAAGAGTCGGGAGTAATAGCAGGTATCTCTGTCACTAATTGGCAGTAAGGGTTTGTTTTCTTTATCCTTCTTTCATTTTGATTGCCATAGAAAATCTCGTAGAGGCATAGGTACTGTCCTACTTTCCAGTTAGTTGTATTTAGTTTCCGATGGAGCAATATCCCTGGTAAGGGGGTTGTTATTCTGTCTTGTGACTAGCATTTTGGTCGCCTCCCTTGATTTCTGCCAATCCAATTGCAACAATGGCGGTACATGGTGCATGGTAAAAAATATCTTTTTTCCTTAAAGGTGAGCAGGGTAGTGATGCATGGTGCCTTTTGGCCTTTATTTTTCAAGCTACTACAGGAGAACTTCCAAGTTCCTTTCTTCTCCTGTGCTGGGTAAAACACAAACTTGGGAGTATTAGCACCTTTCTTCCTCCTATTTGCTTTCTGGTTTGCATTATCTTGCTACTGAAAATTTATTTTTGACTCCAAAGGCCAATCGAAAATCTCTCAGCAATTCAGAAGATATCCTGGTACTATTTTATTTATAATTAGTTTGCTAGTTTAAAATCTTTCCCTGGTAAGGGGATGGTAAGTCTGTTTGGCTACTGGTCAATTGGCCCCATTCATCGGTTTTTCTGCCAACTCTCCCTATGGTGGTGATGCATCCTGCGCGGTGAAGCTGTACACCTTAAAAGGTGAGCACGGCTAGTGAGGCATAGTGCCTGTCTGCCGTGCCAGTTAGGATTTAGTATTTTTACTTTTTATGTTCTAGATGATAACAATAGGAACTATTGCCCAAGTGGTTAAAACCATTTGGCTTTTATTTATTTTCTTTACTTCTTGCTTCAGACAAGATTCATTTATGTGATTATACTCTGCTGTGGACATCTAGGTTCGAATGATTACTGATAAGGAGACAAATAAACCTAGAGGTTACGCGTTCATCGAGTACATGCATACAAGGGATATGAAAGGTTTGTTGTAGTTTGCATAGGCTTATACTGGTTCTGTCGTTGCTTATTTTATGTGCATTGATATCTATGCATCATGCAGCTGCATACAAACAAGCTGATGGGAGGAAACTTGATAATAGGCGAGTGCTTGTGGATGTTGAACGTGGTAGAACTGTTCCCAATTGGCGACCTCGCAGACTTGGTGGTGGACTTGGATCAACCAGGGTTGGCGGTGAAGAGGTCAATCAGAAGTATTCTGGAAGGTATGTGTGCTGATCATGGCGCTTGTAAGTTGCAACCCACTTTCCAAGTTTTGTGGGACTAGTATCTTTTATGTATTCTCGTGTGGTAAAATAGTTTTTGGAAGATGAAACTAATATTGTGATGTAGTAACACTTTCATGGTTGGACCGGCATGAACCCGTTGAGGCCGAGACAAAGGAGAACCTGGTTCAAACCTGGATTTAAGTCCAGTAGGATTATTTAGAGATTTATTTATTGCAGTTATTATTGTAATTTCATTATTATTATTATTATTAAGAGTCTTTTTCCCCCTTTTTTCTTTTATATATTATTGTAACCCTGCAGTGAGAATAAATTTGAATTGAATATTAAATGTTGTTCTTTTTATGGTGTCGTATGCTGCTAAGAGCGGCTGATGCACAAGTAATTTTAACCGATTGCTTCCCTCTACTCTCTCCCATTCTCCCTGGTGCGATTCCGTCTGAATCCCTTTGTTCCAGGTGTGTTTTTTCTTATTTGTTCTTCCTTACTAATCTTCTACTTCTTCTTCTTTTGCTTATTTCCTTATTACCTGTTTTTTCTGTATGTAGTACATACTGGTTCACCTTTGTTTCTGGTGGTACCAACTGTCCAACAAGTTTGATCGATCTCCCTTGTTTCTTCCCATTCTTTTTTAAGATTTTAGGTGTGTGTCCCTCCCTAGTTGGTGACTGTAACCCTGGGTCCTCATCCCCTAAAGCCAGCTCTGCTGAAAGAAAACGACCTGAAACAAAAAAATCTGGTCCATCAGTTTCCACCAGACTCAGTTTTCAGAAAAAATATTATTTTATTATGTGATTTTCTGACTCTGCTGTTGGTTACTCTTAAGAGGGCTGGGAGTTAGAATCTAGAAATTTGTCCTATTGTCCTTAAGTTCAAGGCTGGACAGAGCTCATCTGAGTGAGTTCTTCCACTGTCCACATGCGATTGGGTTGGGTTTAATGCTGATATTCTGTTTAAATGTGAGGAAGAAGAAGACTACTTCCCTTATTTGCAATTCAGGACAGATTCCATATTAATCACTCAAAGCCTCTCATGTTCGAGTTTTCTTATATTTCACTCTTTTCCTGATTTAAAATCCCAGATTAGACTTTTCCTTCAATTTAATTTTCTGTTTAGTCCCAGATTCAGCTTGGCTGAACTTCCCATACATGATGTTTAAATGTGAGGAAGAATGCCCTGCTATATGAGAGTGTACAACTGAAAGTGGATATACTCAAAATCATTCGTACCAGGAAAGGTAACCTGGTGAGGTGGTCTGAATAGCCATGATGTATGGAGGGTGGTATAGTAGTTGTTTCACATGAGGGAATGACGCAGTCTTAATTACTGTGTGTTTTGAAGATTTTCGGAACATGTTTGTGCTTCTGGGGAATGGTAACTTATCCCACACAGTGGTGTAAGGCCTTGCTATATTTCTATGTTAGCTGGATGTGACTATTTTAACCACGTCCAGTTGGCCCGTTGTAAGTGGTATTTTGGAGGGAGTAAATTTTAGTTGTGAGAGAATGCAATGATTTATTTCAATTAGTTGCCGCTCCAGTGGGGGTGTGGTTCCTTCCCCTAAACTGGTGGCATTAGGAGGGTTTTGTAGAATTCTGGTGTTGACAACTTTTAGTTCTCTTTCGCTGTTGATCTTGAAACTGCAGGGAGACCTTAAAATGGCTGCTTTCTGTTGGCACTTTGTCACCTTTTTTTTTTTGGGGGGGGGGGGTGTTTAACTTTCACAAGAAAGAAGATGCGGTCATTTTATTATGGTTATATAATCAGTTGAGTGGGGAGAAGGTTTTCATGCCATTCTTGTTAAAAACTTGGATGGACATTGTAAGTCTGTCTGGTGCACATGAGTGATTTAGATTTATGTTTTTTGGGAAGGGGGGGGGGGGAGAGGATGCCAACATCAGTAATTTCCCTGCTCATTAATATTTTTTTATAAGCCTTAGTACTGAATATAAGCTTGCTGGTTTTTTGGCTACTGGTGTAACGTGCCTGTTTTTTTTTATTGCTCAGAGAGCCGCAGCAGATAACTTCAGGTGGACCTCCTCGGTCAGAGGAGCCCAGATCCCGAGAGGATCGCCATGTTGATCGGTAAGATCAGCCTTGCATTTGTTTTAAGTTGGCACAACTAACTGTTTACACCTAATATAATTGCTCTCATTAATATCGTTTTTTAATGATCTTTTTCTGTTTGGGTCCAATGAGGAGTTGTCTTTCTTCTGATGTTCTCTCATTAGATTGCTTTCAAAAATGGTATTTCAGGGAGATGGAGAAGTCCCGTGAAAGGGGAAGGGACAGAGACTGGGAACGTGAGAAGTCTCGTGAGCGATCCCATGACCGGACAAGGGATCGTGATCCACGAGAAGAAAGGCACAATCGAGACCGTGGGGGAGACCGTGATAGAAATAGAGACAGGGACAGGGATCGGGAACGTGGCAGGGATCGTGATCGTCGTGATCGAGACCGTGGTCGTGACCATGAGCGCGATCGAGACAGAGATAGAGACCGTGAGCGTGAACGCGACCGTGATCGTGGACGTGATCGTCCCCGAGAGCGAGAGAGGGATTATGATCGCGGAGATTCTGAACAAGATCGTGGGCGTTCTCGTGACAGGGAATCTGATTATGACCGTATTGAGCCAAAGCATGAACGGGAAAAGGAGAGGGATTACAGTCACAAGGAGTCTGAGAATGAACGTGGATGGTATGACCATGCTGAGCCTGGGCATGGATATGGGAGTGGGGAGGCTGACCGTGAACATGGCCATTATGACCATTATGAGGATCAAGGTCGTGGAGGATATGATCATTTTGAGCCCCAGAATGATCAGGGACTCCCTGATCATGAACCTGACCGGTATGATCAGATGGAGCCTGAGGAAGACCGGTATGATCAAGGGGATAAAATTCGGGATCGAGAACGAGAATATGAGCGTTCAGAGAGGTCTCTCTCACGTGAATGAGCACTCGGAATGCAGGTGATGTGGCTTTCTTCCCATTTGTTTTGCTATTCTGGTAAATTCAGACCCATTATATCCGCTTTTCGTGAGAAAAGTGTGCACACATGCGCATCGTTCTTTCTCCTATCTGATAGTGGTTTCCTTATTTTTTTGAAGGTATCGGTGTATTCAATGGGACAAATCCAAGTGGGGGAATGATCTACTATTCTCATCTTAACAGCTACAGATAATGTTTTAAGTTTGGGTTAAAATATTATATCCTATAGGAGTGAGCTTTCGTACCGTTGGGCATTGTTTAAAGAGTACATGCCTTGTCTTTGTTAGTCGCTGATTATTTTGATTTGGAGGAATGAACTAGAGCGCAGTCATGCTCTTATTTTTGTGGGATTGTGCTGGTTTCACACTCAAAACCTTCATAGATAATGTACTGTGGATTTTATTAGCCATTTGTTTGGTTATGGGTCGCAGATCCGAGTATGTTGTACACTTTTTATGATTATTGCTAGGCCGGCTACTTAACAGTTTGTATTTGTATGCAAGTATTTGATCATGTACTGCCAGATGGTACATGATTGTTCATACATGTGTAGCAGACTTGAGTTGCACTTTGCATCTGCTTGTGTCTTGAGCTGAAGTACAGCCCTAAAAGAATTGACAACTAACGTTTGGTTTGTGTTCTGGATCTTCTGTTAACGGATTGTATCCTGGTGGATGTGTTATGTGTTACTATCAGTTGTCAACTCCATTCAAGCTTCCCTTTGCTGGCATTTTAATAGTTTTTTGCAACTGTTAGGCTGGATGTTAATTTGTGTCAACCCTCAGGGCGCTAAATGGTTGCGTACATCAATATGCCATTTTATGTTATTTGAGGTGGGAGAACCTTTGCAGGACTGAGGACTAGATGTCTGACCTCTTAATCTGATCTTTACAGACTTCTAGGAAATGGGTTACTTATCAGTGTGAGGTTTAAAAATTTGGGAAAATTTAATCTTTATATTTGTCCCGTGTGTGCAAAAAAATCTTCTAATGAACGAGTGGAGCTCGGTCAAGTGGTGGTTTAGCATTTGGTTGTTAGTTGGGTAATGACCTGGGGTGGGTCTCAGCATTTCTCTGTTGGGTTTATAGAAGAGACCAGACAAGCTCGTCTTGTGAATTGTGGTGAAGCCTCCGTCTGGCTTCATCCCGTCAGGCTAAAGATCAGTCTTGGCTATAAATTCTAGTTGATATAATACGGTAAAAATTCGTTGGAATAAGATTTTGAAACTGTTTTGTTGTTTGTTCAAGGGATTAGGGAACTCGTCTACTAAATCAAACTACCTAATCATCAATATCAAGCAAGGCAACAGTGCTATGCCGCTCTGTGCGTGAAAATATGCTCCGACGCTCTGTGCATGAATTTTCATGGCAATGATTGATACTCTCGTTCAACAGAGGACATTCTCTGTTTCTCTCCACCACATCCATCAAAAGCGAAACAAGTAATTGTATCTCCTTCACCATCTGCCCCTACCCATTCTAAACCATCATCCTCTCACCCTCTTAACCATCAACATTTCAATTTCAACAACTTTGCCATCCTCTTCAGCCTTGCGGGCATTGTCAGCCTTTCATGGCCACCGCCCAGTGGAGAGAACATCCGGGGAGAGAATTTGATCATGTTCCAGATGATGATACATATTCTGTGGCGGATGAGAATGAGCCAGCAGTCACTGGATAACTTGGATTACTCTCTGGTTGGGAAAATCATAGTTGGTAAACCTTACCGTCCCAATCAGTGTTTGAAAGTTTGGTGAAGGCTTGCGTGACACCTCTACAAGAGGGGATATCTATCTCTTTGGTTTCTTCCATGAAATGGATCTTAAGACCATACTGATAAATTCACCATGGTCGGTTAATGGAAATCTGATCATCTTCGGAAAAATGGCAACATTACATCAATATTCATGAGTTCAATTATGATGATGTTTGAGTACACTTGCAGTATGTACCTTTTAAGTTACAGTCCCTTAGGGTGATGATGGACCTAGCATCAAAAGTTGGTGATCCTATTTGTATCAAGGAAACCTCAACATTCAAGAATGGACTCCTGGAAATTACGTACCGATGTTGTGTAAACATTGATGTTCAAAGGCCCCTTAAAAAGGCCATACGCATCAAGCATGGAAGAATGTACTGAAATGTGATATTCAACTGCCGTATGACTGCATTCTTGGCCATGAATCAAGAGGCTGTGAACTTTACTATTATGATGTTCCAACTGCTCACCAGAAGGAACATGACTGTTCTGGTATAGATGATTGTGAAGATGGGGACCTCCACTTCGATCTGACCAAAACAATTGGGGGATTTGCTCCAACACAAAGGCAAATGGACTCCTCCCTGGTAGTGTGGTCACCAAGGCAATCCATCGGCACTCAGAGGCCTTCTCCGGCAGCCTACGGTTACAGTATCCGCCACCAAGTTAGCAAGATGATTACTTCAGGTAACCTTAATACCAAGGGTCTGCAACTACAGAATCCTCATCATCCATCCCAGTCAGCAACTGCCCCACAACTGCCAGCATTTATAGCCCCAGCCACATCACAACAGATGTACACCAAAGACATCTTGCCACCTCATTCTTTCCTGCCCCATCATTCTACAAACCAAGTGAACCAGTAACCTACATCCTTTCTTTTCACCTAGGCTGAGATACAGGCCAACTTCACTCACTGAGCCCCTCTACTCATGATTACTCTCAACTCATCCTCTCCCTTCTCCCACGCCTTCTATCTGTTTCAATCCAAAATCACTCTGCAAAGTCTGACAAAACCGAAATACCATTTATACCTCACCAAATGATCCAAATGAAAACTTCAGTTTCACCAATGGATACAACTGAAGGATTTGTTGCTAACCCTGAAGTGCACACTGAAGAAGTTGTCCCTGAGATTCACAAATAGCCTCATATTTCGTCACCTGAAACTACTGATTCTTTTGTTACTGATGATACTTTGGAGACTGTGGTCTCTTCCCCCCCCCCCCCCCCAATGGAGGCTGTTGTTTATCAAGCTCACGGGCAACAATGAAGATATTAAGCTGGAATTGTCGGGGGATGGAGAGAGACCCTTGACATTCCGTAGCTTTCTCAACTCTCCCATGTTGGTCGGATGAATTTTATTTTCTTAATGAAGACTAAGAGTGCTTGTCCACATCTAGAAATGGTGCGTAGAGCCTTACATATGGATAATCTTCTGACGGTGGACCCCAATTGGCAATTCTAGTGGTATGGCCTTATTTTGGAAAACAGTTACACTGTTAAATGTTTTATAAATTTCAGAACATATCATAGATGTTGTTAATTATGGACTGGATTCTTCCTTTTATATGAGCTGTTTTTGGTCACCCTATGAAATCTCAAAGACAATATGTTGGGGATAAACTAGTTGCCCTTGGTGCTAACCATGATAAGGAATGGATCATGTATGGGGCACTTTACTGCACATCTCAAATGGCAAGAGAAACAGGGTGGGATAAGCCATAATGGTAGAGATATATGTTTTCATTTCAATCTATGATGAATGTCTATCATCTTCTTGATCTAAGAAATCATAGATGTACAAATTTACCTGGAATAATAAGAGATTTATACAAATATTATGATCAGGCTTGACAGAGCCATGTGCAATGTTGCTTTGAGAGCTAAATTTGTTAATGCAAGTGTTTTTTGTCCAACCAACTACTATTGGTTCTAATCACTCATCACTCCTTATTGACACTGAAGGATTTTTAGTTTGTTGCTCATGAACTCTATCAAAAAACAAAGAAAAAAAGCAAGGCAATAGAAAATGCAGCTTGGAAGTAATCTCTGACACACGATTAAACACCGTAATACAGTTTTTATCACACACAGGATTTTCTTTGGGTAAAGGGCCCATCTGTCCCTAACAGATCAAATTTTAAAGTTCAAAAGTAAGGATTCCATTAAAGTGGATATCAATCCCATTTGCCTAAAATACTCGGAAGCACAGTTGTCACTCAAGAAACCCATCACTATCTTCTATCTATAAAAGGTTAAAGCAAAGGGTTAAAGGGAGGATGTCAAACACCAGTAGATCCAAACCCCCCATCTCCTCTCACAGTTGAGTCCAGATCTTCAACCTCCAACACTTTAGGCGTTATGATCTTTTCAAGGATCAACTGGGCAATCCGATCACCAAGTTTTACTTCAAAATCGACATCAGCGTGGTTGAAAAGGATAACTCCAATGGGACCTCTATAGTCTGCATCGATTACACCAGCCCCTACATCAATCGAGTTCTTCCAAGCCAAGCCGGATCGTGGTGCTACACAACAGTAGGGATTGAGTTCAGTAAATCAAATTGATTAAAAAAAAAAACAGATTTCGAAGGAAAGAAGAAAGTTACCGATTCGTGCGTAAGTCCCCTCTGGTATGGCAATGCTCAAATCCGTCGGAACGAGGGCTTTTCCTCTAGCTGGGACTTTGGCCTCCGTCGCACTGAACAAAAAAAGCACACAAGAAGAGAAATGTAAGCATTTCATGTATTACTTCTGATGAAACCCATTAGGTCAAAATGAAACCATATAACACAGAGAGGATTGGCAGCATTGTTACCTGGAGAGGTCGTAGCCTGCCGCAAGCATCGATCCTCTTTTAGGCAAAACGGCATTTTCCGAGAGCTTTTTCACTTTCAGAAGTGGAAAAACCTCCGAAACGCCATAATGGGTGATTTTCGGGATCTTTAGTGCAGGTTCTTTTGCTTCAGAGCAATGGTTGTTGGTCTCTACGTCTTGCTGAACCATTCTCAGAAGCGGAGGTTTGACACAAGAACCTTCGATTTCTTTCTAAGGTGGAATTGGATTTGAGAGGCCTTTGAGGGAAGTCGAAGGGTCCCGTATATATAATGGAAGATCCGCATTTGATGGGTTCAAATATTGGCGCCAAATTTTCCCGCCATAGTGAGAAGCGGTTTTAACTTTCCCACTTTCCAACCCTTCCCTTCCCGCCTTAGAAGTGGTCAACCAGTTTGAATCTGACAAAGCGGTTTGGTTTTTGGTTCAAAATGAACTAGGCACGACCGCACGAATCAAAACCGAACCGAATTATATGGTTTCGTTAATCCAAATAACGAAACTAGGTTTTCTGGGTTTTTAGCATATTTCCATTAATTCAAGGCGGATTCCAATCCAATCAAATCCGGATTGGTTTTAAACCTGATGAGATGCAATGAAGGATTAAAATTTCAATTCTCTTCCAGTTTTCAAAAACAAGAATTATCAAAACCAACTGTTGTAATTTTCAAAACACCAACCAATTAATCTGTTTCCCCTGCGAACCGTACATCCAAATATTCATAGTAAAATTTCCTCAAGAAAAAAAACCCGCTTACAAAAAATGGAATGATCCCAAAAAGATAGGTTTTTTCGTTGTTGAATAATTCAGATCCTCTTAGATCAGAAGGAGAGCTCTCGATCAGTAAATCTTCTTCTGCGAAGGGGTTTTGAAGAAAACTCTGTTTTTCCCATTTCGGATGAGAACCAAGGAAGAGGGGGGACAGAGAGGTTTAAACATTAAATAACAGAGAAGCAGAGAAGCAGAGAAGCAGAGAAAGAGCTGAAGAAGGGAGAGAGATCTACCTGAGACTGCGAGCAACTCTCAAGGTGTTCTCAGTTCAACCCGTCTTATACTTGAATTGTTTTGCGTTATCCTTTGGAACAAGAAAGTTGTTCTCTTTGTTGGAACTTGGAAATTGGAAGAGGAATGAAAAGCAGAGAAGCAGAGTGGCAGAGCCAAAGAATGGAATAGGATGTTCTGAAAGATCGAAATAAGCAAGGGTATAATGGATTTTGCTGTTTTGGATTGGTCCAACCAAGATTTAAGGTTTGGTTTAAATGTGGTTTATTGGGTTATTTATTAAAACCGCAACCGAACCATTTGGCTTTGGTTAAATTCAATTCTGTTGTAAAGGGTTGGTTTCGATTTTCTATCGCTTTGCACAGCCCTCTCTAAAATCCTCGCTTGCTAATGACCCGGGATAGATAGACCCTAATCTTGGTGATGACTTTCTATTCATTCTCTCTCAAGAGAAAGATATTCCCTTAAAAGACAAAAATAATTGTTCTACTGTATGCAAATTTTTTCTCCCTCAGTCACAATCCAACCGTTCATGTAATGGTTGAGTATTCCTATCTTTTCGTCAATCCATAAGTATCATTTAAGTTGCATGAAAAGGGGGAAAGGACCATGGTTTGAGGAATCAATTGTTTTGATTCCTATCCACTCAGCCTAAGTTGCTCTCATATGGATCGATCAGATCTAGCCATGGGTTAGTCCATGTGATAGGTCGAGGACCAAACAAACATCCCACTAGTATTGAGATGTATGTGGGTCTTGCTCTATCACATGGATTGTATTGTCAAGTGGCAAATAGTGAAATATCATACTTTAGAAGGACCCATTTGACAATGGAGGTAGTTTAAACAAGCATGAGCGAGCCAAGTTGGTGATCCAACTCTCTTAACTCCTTTGTTAGGGTTAGGGCTGCACTGCAACAAGAAGTATGGGAACATGGTTTTAGGTTTTGGTATTAGATCGATTGAATCGAATGATTCATACCGGTATCAGTTGTGTCCAATATCAATACCTGACTTATACCGTGTCAATGGGAACAGGGAAAGGTAAAACGGTCCCAAATATTGGCATTTAAGAGGCATAATGGTCCAATCTAGCACGACACAATCGATCCGTATCGATATCAATATCAGTACCTATGTTGGTCTCGGCCAACACCGATACTGATCTTGAAACCTAAGTCTATGCATGGGAACGAGGCTAAAAAAATAGAAGGCTTTAATTTCTAAAAGCAACAATAAGTGGCATCGAGAACATTTGTTAGCCCAGCTAGCTTGAGGGTAGTGCAATAGAGCTTAGCCCTCAAGAGATTTCGAGTTGGAGATCTTCTATTTCTTATCCTGTCTAGGATTCCCCGCCACATTATTTTTTTTTGGTAGAAAAGAGCTATTCATCCATGCAAATCCACCGCCAAGCAAAGGAGAAAGAAATACATAAAATAGATAGAAAACATGATAAACACAAAGCATGGATATACGATATCCAAAACCAAGGAATGGAAATTGACCCTGGCACACATGCCATTGACTTAGTCATCCAAACTAGGGGTTGGGTCACTGCCACTTCCCTAGGTAACAAGCAGTAGCCACTACTAAAGTTGAGCGCCTGTACATACTTGCCAATAGAAGGGGCCTCATATGTGCTGAACAATTCAACGCCACATTTTCCACGCGTGTCGACACATAACCACAATCTACTTTCAAACAAGTTTGCCAGATCAACAATAGTCTACTGGATCGGCGAGTGGAGCTTCAATTGATGGCAAGGAGACCACCAGAAACATAGCCACAACCTACTTTCAAACAGAATTGCAAAGATCTGTTGGATCGGCGAGTGGACCATCGTCCGACAACCGGAGAGTGTTGGTGAAGATTGGACAGAGACAGGAGCTTTAGAGTCGATGATAAACTCGATGCCACAAACACCCGGATTGGCATCACCTGCAAACACATAAAAAAAAAGAAAAAAAGAAAAAAAGAAAAGTCTCCCACATAGATTCTGAACATTACAGCATAACCTTGGAGTACAACAATAGTAATTTTCGACGTAATGACCACCCTGTCCCCCTGAATGGTACACCCATGTGTCTGACGAAAGATGCATTGCGGCACACAGAACATCAGCCCCTTTTTCAAAAACACCAAGTGGAATCGGGATTGGCACTTGGCATGAGGCACTTTAGGACGTGGATGACAAAAAACTGTACTGTGTCCGATAAATATACTCTGTTGTTAGTGGGGCCGTTTAATTTGTCTATTACGATCCATTTTATGAAAATGTCCACAACCAACCTACCACCACTCCCAGGAAATCAACAAAGACAAATTTAAAGTCCTTAATTTATATGGATTTTATCTGGCTTAATTTATTCACATGACGTATAATCTATATATTAATCTGTCATTATGTGAGATGATGTTAGGTAGTGAAGTGCTTATTAATTTGGTTGAGTTAACTAGAAGCCAAACTAAATCAGGATTTTATGGAATCTAATGGACTCTATGGGTCTAGGGTCATGGACACCGAGTTTCACTTGTTAGAGATACATAAAGACCCTTATGTCCATTGTAATTTTTAATAACTTGTCCTCACTACCAAAGGGTATTTATGAGTTTAATTATCAATATTACCAATTTTTGTGAATTATCTTAGTTATACTACCTTCTCTTGTCTAAATTGTTTACTTGATCACAATAATTTCCTTGGGAATGCTTTTCCTCTGATCAAATAAATCATAAATTAAAGGGAGTATGATCTATAAATTAGTAGGATGGGAAGCCAATCAATGTAGGGAGGGCAGCACACATGTGTCATGAAGAGAGAGAGAGAGAGAGAGAATGTTATCCTTAAATAGAGTAGAGTGTAACTTCTTGTCACCAAAGAGGTGATATTAGATAGTGTATCGTTCTTTTGTTTGCCCTTTATCTTATTTCCAAAGTTAATTAAGCCAAGGTTAAAAAGAGATTTTCAATACTAAGTTGAAAGTGACTTATCATTATGAACGATTATTGTCTTAGGTGAAATGTCAGGATTACCTTCATTGGTAAAAAAAAAAAATCATGTTATATATTCTAATAGGGCAAAAAATTAGAGTGCAGTTCAGGTTTTCGTACGAGAACCATTCTCGTACAGCATGAACCACGTAGATAGAATTCAAAAGATCGAGGTGGATCCCACTATTGGATACCATCTGTGCTGTTCAATCCCGTATCAGAACGGTTCTCATATGAGAATGGTTCTCGTACAAGAACTTGAGCCAGACTCAAAAAATTAAGGTTACTCTTTTTCACTAATTTTGATTACAATAAGATTTTTCCTTAAAAAAGTATCAGAATAATATTAATAATGAGAGAGAGAGAGAGAGGGGGGGGGGGGGAAGTGCAACCAAAATGTTTTAATATGAATAACCAGAAATGAGCAGCAGCAGCCATGAACCAAGAAGCAGTACTGAAGCTTCCCACTCCCACCAAACACTTTCCCACCATTGATAGACGACAAAGATTGATCATTACCATATCTACGCTAATAATATACCGTGAAAGGTGAAGCTCCAGTCCAGGGAAATGAATTAATGCCAAACAAAAACAAAGAGATCACCAAAAATTGTAGAAGAGGAGAGGTGACCGATTCACATGCAAGCACATCCGTATATACATGTGAAGCTTGATTTTCAATTCAGAAAGTGTTGTGATGATTTGTCAGTTGAATCTTGTAGAGCTTGTCGAGATCTTCGATTCGATATATATTTCAACATATGTTGAGTTCAGGTCCGAATCAAACCGAGTGGATCGATCTCTTAGGTTTATAATGATAGTTTTGTATTTTCTAGGATTAGAATTTTCTTATAAAATGTTCTTATTCTTCTTTAAGAGGTATGTGAGATTAAGGGTTTGTATTTTTGCTTTAGAAAAATAGTAAAATTGTTCTATTTCTCAGTCAGTTGTATATATAGCCTTCCTACTTGAAGGTGAACCACGTAAAATCTTGTCTTATATGATTATCTTCTCTTTCTCTTTATTTTTCTTTTACAAAATCGTCATTCTACCTATTGTTTTTTTGACACACACACTGTTCTTTCTTTCCAATGGAGGAAATGTGTCAAAATAATTGTACCCAATGATCGAACAACAAATTCAAGGTTGAGGAAACACACATACACACACAAACCAATCATGGATCGACCTTTGGGAATCCAATGGAGAGATGTGTCAAACTAAACCCACCCTCGTCCACCCGTGAAGCTTCTACGTGGCCAAGCTTGCTTAACCAAAACCAATTATGGAATTCAATGAAGTTGGTGGCAGCTTTTTATTTTTGATAAGGAAAGTTGGTGGCAGCTAACCCTTTATTTACGTACCCTTTCCGGCAAATATATATATATATACATGTCGGTATCGATCCAGACAGATCTAGTTATACAAGCCAAGTGACATAAATGCTTAAGAAGGAATAAAAGAAGAAGCTTCGTTTCAATAGCAAACATTGAAAAGAACAAAAAATGAAAAAGAAAATGAAGTCAATATATATATATATATTTTAATAGGATACGGTAGGTACTGTTAGGGTTGTTAGTTAGTTAAGTTATATAATAATATATCAGTTTCCGCGAAGTTTCTTAAGCAATGCCTCTGGCACGCATATCATGACAATTTATTGTAATTGCATTTGGTTTCTTTCTTCCATTGCCCATTTTACTTATGCTTCATTAATCAATATTTCATTTCATTTCTCTTTTATAATTCTTCTCAACTTCATAGCTACAAACTCAGCTACCTGTTGTGTTTTGTTTTATCTCCTAATTAATCTCGTCAATCGTTCTTAATATACTTACGGGTAAGAGAATGCTAATTGGTCGTGTAACGCTTACACCAATGCAGGGGGCAAATAAAATTGGATGCTGGAGCACTTAAGTGAGGGATTTTTTTGTTCATTGGAGCTGCATTGTAATTTCATGCGGTGCTGTATCTAGATGTTGGAACCAAAAGACCAGTAAATGTTTTTTTTTTTTCATTACTTTAATAACTTCAATCAATCATATGTGGGTTGATCTCACATTGGTCACAAAAAAGATTTATTGTGGGCTGATATGGTCTGAGGTTACCTTGCCTTATAAATCAGATTATAAGGATAGATTCTCTTGAAGTTCATATCAATGGTATCAGAGGAGTCAATCCTTAACATGGTTCTAAGTATTGGTATCGTATCATCCATATTGGACCGATTTTACTAGTCATCAATATCGATACCATATTGATAATACGGTACGGAAAATGGGTAAAATGGTTCGAAAACTCATTTTTTAAGGAAATCAAGAAATAATTTTATACAATCTAGGCCGATACCGTATCGATATTATATCGATTTTCCGTGTTGCCAATAACCATTCCGATACCATGCACTAAAACCATGATCCTTAACCTCAACTCTCACGCGGAAGGTACAACCTAGTGTCTGGTAATAACATAATACAAATGTGAGTATATTTCACTCACTAGATCATAACTCTCAATTGACGCCAAGGCTAATTTTCTTAATTTAAAGTCTCTACTCAATTTTTTTTTTTGGGGTTAATAGAAGGACATTGCCACCTACAATTTACGTGCATGCATGCATGCCACAGAGCATTCACGTGGGTAACATGCACCAAGAATTTTAAAATATGTGCTACACAGGGTAGGTTTCTGATATTGCAGCAGCATTTTCTGCTTTAACCCTTTCATATATTGGCGCTGGTGGTTGTGTCACTTTCTTCTCCGCATGCTGACTAAGCCCTCTCAGCTTCCTAGTATATAAGCAGCAGATCGAAAGGTGAATTCCTCTGTAGGTATGTTCACCTGTACAGCCGTACAGGTCAGGTGCCAACGGACCTGGCTCCTGTGCATCCGGGCAGCCGGGCTGCATATGTAGTATCAGACTTAAGGTGGTGCGTTTTGACCGCCTTACCCCCTGCCTAAGCGCTTTGCCCGAGCAGGGGTAAGACTGTCAAAACACAGCACCTTGTGTCTGGCATTGCACATGCAGCCCAACTGCTCGGATGCACAAGATCTTTTTCAGGTGTCAACACTTATCCCATTTGCTACCATTTAAAGGGTGAAGATGGGTATTTATGGAAGCAAAAAGTACAGTTGTTGGTATTTGACCGATACAACAAGTGAATGTATGTGCATAGGAATTCAACTCGTGGAGTGATCTCTCTCTCTCTCACTCTATTTTGGAATAAAAATCTTCTGCAGTACCGGTGCCTCTGCAATGCACATCCGACAACATAGCAGAGGCCATGTGTGCCATATGTGCCATGTGTGCCACCTAACCTCTGTTGTGCCGTCGGATGTGCACTGTCGCCCCGCCGGTACTATAGAGGATCCTGGTCCCTCTATTTTGTGGCTTTTTTCTTTGATTGGGGAATTCGACCGGGCCGCGGGGGAGCTCGTGTTACCCATATGAGGCTTGACGACATTTTTGAGGACTCCGGTCCAGAGTTTAACAACCTAGAGGATTGAGAGTACATTGTGAGCATGGTTGTTTTAATTGTTAAAACTTGGATTATCATTGAATGAACTGGCCAAGTTCGATTCAGATTAAACCCGATTATACATGTACTGAGTCTGACTAGAATGTTCCGATTTGGGGGTGAGTTCAGCCAATTCTGAAAGAGTTCATTCAATTCACAACGAACTCTTTGGGTGATTTTCAGACTATTTTGAATCAGAATCGATGGAGATTGATCCCATACCTGATTATAAGTTTTAAAACTTTGATTATTGTGTTTGCAACTAAAAACTGAAAATTAATTGGTGAATCATTTCAGTTATTAATTAAATTAAACATATAAAAAAAACCTTCCCTTTTGAATTATCTATATGTGTCGACTTGCATTAAATGGAATGTCTATATGTGTACGACTTGAATTAAATGTAATCAGATTGACATAAATACCAATAAAAATTGACATAAAAGCCCTTACACCCATTTTTTGATGGGATGATGACTGATGAGAGAATCAATACCTTCCTCTTTTACTATTAATGTTATGGCTTTTACAATTAAATTCTTCATTTATTGGCTCACGAGTCAATTGAAGACAAGTTTTTCAGAAGAGATGACATAAAATGGCCAATAAAGCACGGAACATGGTTTTAGGAATCAAGATCAGTCGTGGGCAATACTGATACTTGCTCTTGAAGATATATAAAGGGCAAAATAGTAAAAAACAAAATACCCATAATGATATCTTAAGGGGTAAAAGTGTTCGATCCAACATGACATGGCCACTCCACATCAGTATTAATATGAGAATGGGTCATTTGCACGTACCAACAGGTAACATACATGTGAGAGCTAATCACATTTTAATTTTTTTCCAAAAATATCCCTCCTCCCTTTGTAAATGAAAAAAATAGAACAAATGGTTGGCTCTCACATGTATGTTGGTACGTGCAGAGGAACCGAACTCTATTAATATCAGTATCAGTATCGGCAGCGACCAATATCTGTTCCAATACAGTGCATTAAAACCCTGCTCAAGAATCAGGTTAGGCTCACCAAACCAGGACCTGGTTCTCCTCCAGCCGGCCCACCTGGGAAATGACCCAAACACCCTTTGTTTTGCTAGGCTGGATCCTCCAGCTCCCGCCGGCTAGAGGAGAGCCGAATTAACCAAACCAAAGGCTAGAAAAAGAAAACAAAACAAAATTGAAGAGAAAAAAAAAATCTGGATTTTGGTTATAAATACACACATTAGTGGGCATGCGATAAAACCTACCTTGGAGAGTATTACTCATCTCTCTTCCTTCTCCACCTGCAAGCTGGTAGAGTACTGGTAGAGACTACAGGAATGATTGCAGAATAAACAAAACTAAAATATAGAGGGAGGGCAGGGGAGAGAGAGAGAGAGAGAGAGGTCCTTCAAACACCAATTGTGTGTTGCACATTCTCCAGCCGTAGTCCATATGGCCTCGGTTGAGGTGAAACGAAGAAATGCAGTGGCTTGGGTGGTGTGTTTGGGTCTTGTAATGATGAGTCAGGTGGGTGGAGCAGAAAGACTCCCGAGAGCTATTGCTCAACAAAGCTCGGTTCACAAAAAGGTAGCAGAAGAAGAAGAAGAAGAAGGATTCATGATCCAAATGGTTAATTTCTTGTGGCAGAGCGGAAAGTCTTCTTATCACCATGTTTGGCCGGTGGGTTCTCTCTCTCTCTCTCTCTCTAGCACAGCTAATGGCTTTTAGTGGACTGTAATTCTGTTTCTAAGGAACTCCAACAGACAATCTCTTCTCTAACTCCTTTCCCAAATATAGCCTCTTATGGATTTTATTTTCCATAAACGTGCCTCTGTTTGCTTTCTGAGAACTTCCTTATGGGGGCAATGGTATGGATGACGAAATTCAGGTGGTCTTAGTGGCTTAGTGCCTGTCAGATCTCATCTCTTATTCCCCACAATTTAAAGCTTTCTTCTCCTAAAGGCCAAATCTCTCTATCTCTCTTCTCTCTCTCTCTCTCTCTCTTTCTCTCAGTGTTGAGACTATGCATTCTACAGGACCTGCAAACAGGAAAAATGAAAATATTGAATAGAAATTTTCGTTTCCTTCTGGGTTTAATTCTCCTCTTTAATAATTGTTACCTAGAATTTCATCAAATCTGTTGTTTTTTTTTTTAAAAAAAAATTGGATTTGGTGTGACAGGAGATGGAATTTGGTTGGAGACCGGTGGTGGGATCAATAATTGGATTCTTTGGAGCAGCACTGGGTAGTGTTGGAGGAGTAGGTGGTGGAGGAATTTTCGTCCCAATGCTCACCTTGATTATCGGCTTCGACCCCAAGACCTCTACTGCCATTTCTAAATGTCAGTATACTGCAACTTCCCTTTTAATCCTTAATGGCCTTAACACTCCACACACTACGAATTTTTCCAAATCACTGAATTATAATTCAATTATGATCAATATTTGATTTCTCTACCTCTTTGCAGGTATGATCATGGGTGCAGCAGCATCAACAGTGTATTACAATCTTCGGCTCCGGCATCCAACACTTGACTTGCCCATCATAGATTATGATCTTGCTTTGCTCTTTCAGCCCATGCTCATGCTTGGCATTAGCATTGGTGTTGCCTTTAATGTCATCTTTGCTGATTGGATGGTGACTGTTCTGCTTATCATTCTCTTCATGGGTAAATGGCATTCATAAACATTTGATCTGATTCCATATTGAGGTCTCTTTAGAAACATTACCCAAATGATTAAACCAATTATCAGTAGCTAGCTAAGAGTATGTGTGCTTCTGCACTGTAACTCTGTTCTTGCTAGCTGAAGACCTGCTTGCAAACCAGAACAGAAGGATGAACAAGTAGCCAGTGAGAAGAAGCTATTTTGCTCTAATGAAATGCTAAAAGGACTGATGCATTGTATATTAATGGTGGTAGGTACGTCTACTAAGGCGTTATTCAAAGGCATAGAGACATGGAAGAAAGAAACCTTGATGAAGAAGGCAAGGTTCATTATGTTCAGCTCTCTACAATGCTTCCACCCACCTTTGACTTCATTACTGATGCTTTTGGAATTTACTTGATTTTCAGGAGACAGCCAAACTATTGAAGTCAGAATCAAAATCAACTGGTGAGTTGTGATCATGGTCCCCTTTCCCCCTTTCAACCTAAACTTCCAAATTTTTAAGATCAGAAAATAAAAGAAGAATTTTACCTCATTAAGTTGGGAAAGAATAAATGCCAAGAATGTGCAGGTGTGATCACCTGTTTTAAACTACTTATTTACAGAAAGTTCTACCTTGAGAAACAGCCCAAAGTGGATATTGCCTGGAGTACATTCATCAAACAGCTATATTTCCTAAATGCATCTGAACTAACTTAATAATATGCTTGTGGCTTCTCAATCCCAAATTCAATTAATTCTGCACTTCTGCACATTCTGTAGTTAGGAACTCGAAAGGCACCATAAAATGGGGCTTCGGTTTCCATCATAAAGACCTTCCTGGCCAAAGCCTAGATGGCTCACATTGCCTTAACCGTCTGGCCTTGATGAGGCAGCTTTGTAAAAAGGAACCAGAATTGAACTCTTGAGTGTGATATACCCCACTATTGGCTTTCAGATGATCCTGGAATGGAGTACAAACCACTGCCTACTGGTCCAGCTGCTTCGCCAGATGACAAGGTAACTCTGAAGTATGCCAAGTTATGTTTTAGCACACACTGATTTCACAAAATTTTTGATTAAATTTGACAGTGTCATTGTGTTGCTGCCCTTGCCTTCATTGTCATCTTTGACATCCATCCAGGTTCCCATGATAGACAACATTTACTGGAAGGAGCTTTTTCTGCTCATGTTTGTCTGGGTGGCCTTCCTTACGGTGCAGATAGTTAAGGTTAGTAATTGTATCCAATGGTACCATTCATTCTTCCTAGCCAACACTCTCTTCTCAGTTTATTGGGGCACCATGGAGCTGCCTAATATCACTGGACATACCATTCATTTTCTTTCTGAATGTCTATGCAGACTTATGCCACAACTTGCTCCATCCAGTACTGGATTCTGAACTTAATGCAGGTGACACCTCAACCAAAGGTTTCTGTTTATTGGACATTACTTAAATCCTCACAAACTGAGCCTGAAGAATAGTTAGTGTTTTCTAGCACAGATAAGTGATAACCATTCACTTGACCAAATAGAGACATTCATAAGTGCACTTTTCTCCATGGCTTGCTGGTTGCTTCAGGTTATAAAAAAGGCCTCCTTTACATGATTGTTTTGAACCTGTCTTAGGGACAATGAAGTGCTATCAATTTGGAAAGTTTGGAACAATTCTGTCTGGTACTACTGACAGAGCATCCGGATTTCCTGCTTCATATTCCAGAAACAAGTTTATTCCTTATGAGTTGCAAGTTTGGGACAATTCTATTTTCGTATTACTGGATTGTATTTGTTACGATTTTTAGATTCTTAAGATAGCAGGTTTCATCGCATTGTGAAGGTACCAATTGCTGTCTCTGTGTCACTCTATGAAGCCATCTGCTTGTACAGAGGGAAGAGGGTAATTGCATCCAAGGGTAAGGAAGTCACAAATTGGAGAGTGCACCTACTATTTATTTACTGTTGCTGCGGGATAGTAGCTGGAGTAGTTGGTGGATTGCTTGGGCTTGGAGGTGGCTTCATCTTGGGCCCCCTTTTCCTTGAATTAGGGATTCCTCCTCAGGTAACACATTGGCAGCCTCCATCACTTAGTATGGGTTGTGTCAGAATACCATTTAGAATCAACCTTTACACATATTCTCTGCAATTTATTTCTTGGAATAAAATCTTATAAAATAAAATATAGCCAAAATCTATGAAATTTCACAACCATCACTGATATTTCTGATAGGCTATCTATAAGCCTCCCAGCTCATTTTTAGTACTAATGGATTCCTTTTCACAGGTTGCAAGTGCAACATCAACCTTTGCAATGGCATTCTCATCCTCCATGTCAGTTGTACAATATTATCTTCTAAAACGTTTTCCAGTCCCATATGGTGGGTAGCAAGAACAATCAACTTCTTCTGAAACTTGCAGAAACATTTAATGATTACATTGTCAACCACCCCCCCCCCCCAACACCCCCCCCCCCCCAAAAAAAAAAAGAAGGAAACTAGATCAAAGTACTCAAACCAACCTGAAAAGTCTAACAAGTATGAACCAAACCACAGTCGCTGTAGTTATTTTCTAACTGTAACATGAGTTCACTTTCTTTCTGCTGCAGCTGCCTACTTTGTTGTAATCGCAACTTTTGCTGCACTCATTGGTCAGCATGTAGTGAGGAAGTTAATTATACTGCTTGGTCGAGCATCCTTAATCATCTTCATCCTGGCTCTGACCATCTTTATAAGCGCAATCAGTTTAGGTAATTGATCCTCTTGACTTTTACGGCTTGAGTGGAAGGTGTTACCTGTTACCCGTAGGATACGGCAAAGGTGCTCAACATTCTATTGTACAATGCAGGAAGCGTGGGCATAGCAAATATGGTTGTAAAGCTGGAGCACAATGAGTATATGGGGTTTGAAAGTCTGTGTCATCAGACCTAAATGCATAAATTGTGGGTTCTAGCAGTATTCTTCAATTTACAGCTACTTATATTCCTCCTTCTTCCCTTTGTCTAGCCAGTTATTTAAACCGCCTATATCCAAGTAGAATGGCTAGTTTATCTGTTTCAATGGGTACTCCAGTCCCTGTATCAAATGGTTAGCAAGACTGATCCGGGTTTCTTTTTCATTACTAATTTGCAATCTTGTTTTACTCCATTTCCCCTTCTGTAAAGAACTTGCCGAGGACAAATGATAATAAGAGTGGCGTAGCGAAATTAAATTGAGCCCAATACTAGTTAGAGAATTAGTGTGTTTTCCCTGCAATTTAGGGCCTCTGTACAGCTTCCTGGAATATGAAAAGGTTCGATAAATTAACAGCTAAATGTAAGATTTGCTCTTATTGGTTCACTGAGCACAATATGGACACAGATAATTTTAGGTAAAGGAGTCTGTAAAGGGTTCACTATCAATCCAAACCTACTCCACCACATGTTCACAACCCAAAACAACACCAGCTGCATATTTTGAGCATTAGCTACGCTAGATATGGTTACTCTGGTTACTCTTACCCATTTATAGTCTCACTTGCCTACTTGAAATACCATTTAGATGATCATAAAACTTTGGATCTGCTTGGGTTTTTCACAATGAAGATGTATTTTATGGAGCTCAAATTAATGAGATGAAGTAAATCCTCACCAGGAGAGAAAAGGGCCACTTTAGAACTCCTTAAACCACAGTATAAGCTTTAGAGTGAGAAAGGCAACAATCTGCAATTGCCAGTTAGAGTCCTAGTTAATGGCGAAAATCTTGAAATCAATGATTTCATTTATTTTTCACCCAGAAAAAAGACTCAGCATTTATACGAAGCAAGAAAGAGAGAATATACAATCGAGAACGGCTAAACAAACATACCGAGTTTCACTTCCATTTGGTATAAAATTTCTCGTCATTCCACAACAGCATCATCTGTAACGGTATCCGAACGTTCCTCTCCTTCAAATGTAAATGCCTCGGAATAATTCGTTTCTCCAGGCTGAAGGCAAAATACTGCGGAAACTCCTTTAGTTCTTGGATATCTCTCTCCATCTCTTTCACCAAATACTTGAACTTGGGTCTCATATTATTCTCGATACTGTACCCAAAAATCGCAGGTAGACGAGAACATGCCCTAGCAGCTTCCTCACGGGAAAAATCTAAGCTCTGCAAAAACCTAATCTTCGCTTCAAGTTTATCGACGCGAGTGTTGAGCAAATGAGCGTTGAGGGAGGTGGGCAAATTGAGCTTCTCCAGCCCCAATTCTCTGAGGAAGAGAAGCGTACGTCTCAGGCATAAGTCAACGTGTGAGAGGAGGATTCCAGGGCACCGGAGAATCAGAGCACAGGATTCGGCAGGAGACGCTGCGACTTCGGTGGCTAAAAACTCGAAGACGGGAGCGAAATCGGCGGGATCGAGGCTGGGGGAGAAGAGTTGAGGGCGGAGGAAGTAGAGTCTGCGGAAATCGGATTCGGAGAAGCCCTTGGATTTGAAGAAGTTGATGATGGAGAGAATGCTCTGGAGAGTTTCAGGGGAGGGGACCTCTCTGTTGGAGATAATGCCTAGGGTTCTGAGGTATCGCAGATTTTCGCGGTAGGAAGTACGGAAGCGAAGGAGTGGAGGGTGGCGACCAGAAGTAAAAGAAAGAGAAGGAGAATGGGAGTGAGAAGAAGAAGGGAGAGGAGGAGTGTAAGCAGACGATGATGGGTTGGAAGAAGACGAGCAGACCGATGGGAAGTGAAGGGAGTGAACTTGGAGTAGTTGGAGCTGGATCGGCATTTCTCTTTTCGCGGGAATGGATGACTGTAACTCACGCTGCTTAGAGGTAACGCTGCCACTTGTTATTCCAGCTTTACATATTTAGTAGTGGAAAACGAACGCTACCCAGTCGACCGCTATGGCGTGTGCCTGCGCCCACGCCCTGATACAGTCGAATGTGAAATGACCACTTCACCCGTATAGAAAGATAAGAATCATAAGAATGTATCGGTCATTTCATGCCCGACTGTGTCTGCCGGCCACAGGCATACACCACAGCACATGATGGGGTGAAGTTCTGTCCCCTTTTTTCTTTGGTGTAACTTTATGTATTTAGTGAGAATGGGTTTTATGAGCATACGGCATAAAAGCCCACTTATGAGGTGTGGTAAAATGGTATTATTCATCGTAGAGTAGGACTTTTAATATGAGGCACAGAAAAGTTAGGCACAAGTAAGGTTGTTCCATTGTGATCAAGTGCTCATGGGTTCGAATCAAGAAATAGTCTCTCCGTGAAATGGGGGTAAGACTGTGTATATTATTACTCTCCTTAGACCCACGGTGAGAGAAGCATCATGCACTGGGTACATCCTTTTGGGGAGAAGGAGAGAGAGAGAAAGAGAGGGGCATTAAATGCTAATATACCATACGCTAGCTGTTTAGAAAACCTTTTCCCTTATTTCTTTTAGGTAAAGAATGTTGCTCGGTCACATGATCCCTGCACCAACGCTTGAGCCAATGAGGACGGATTTTCATTTTGTAGGGCATTGGGTGGTCATTTCAGGGGGGGCCTCTGTCTGGCCACAGGCTGCATGCGATCAGACAACATTCATCCTTTCACTCAAAACTCCCCTACTCCAAGTTTCTTTTCTGATTCCCCCAAAAAAGTAAACTTCTACCTCTCTTATACCCCTAATATTTTAAAATATCAAAATTACCCCTCTATTTTCATGTTTCAATCCAGTTTCTTTGTTTCTCATTGAATTGGTTTACATGTTGAATCAAACCAAAATACTTAAACCAAAGGGAAAATACGTGGTACAGGAAGATTAACGACTTTGCCCTCTCCCGTTGTCTCTGAGAGCAACAAGAACAATCCTGCTTTGACTCTACCTCCTCCCACCTTCTTCACTATAAGAACAATCATCGTTTGAGGAAAATGTAGGAGACACTTTAGTGCACTGTGAAGTGTGAAAAAACAATATTTATGAATGCTAGGCTGCTCTGTTCAATCTATGATAATTAATCCACTTCGTATTTGGCCACTGTTCGATTGGGTGGTATTCTACTAAGAGGTTCTCATGGTTGACCTCATAAGGAAGTATGTTGGTTCATGTTATGAATTTTTTTTGTTCCTTGAGGGGTTAATTCTCATGGATATATGGCAGGTATCATGTTTGTATATAATGCTCATAGGAGAAACCTGTTTTTTCTTATTTTAACAGTCAAACTTGATGAACTTCAAATTCAATCATTCTTCTTGGGGCAGCCAAATTTTCCCAATCTGTCTTTTCTCAGTACAGCCATTCTGGCCTCTAACATCTCTTGTACTAGTGATTGTGCAATAATTTTGTTGCTGTAGGACCTTGGTACAAAAATTTTGACAGTCATAACAAGTTTTCCTCATTTCCCTTAAAGAGTGTGCTTCAATTCTACTGAAGCTTTGTTTGGCCACATGAACATTCTTGTGATGCTGGTGTTTGTGATGTTTAGCTCACTAAAAAAACAACTAGGAGTTTGTGGATTTTAGATGATAATAATGTCGATTGTTTTCTCTTAAATGGTGTGATTAGAACATGGGAGCTCTCAGTTATGCAGCCCACAACCAAGAATTGAACCAAGAGATTATAAGACTTTGAATCTGGGAACACTCCATTGAAGACCATTTCATCCAAGAATTGCTGAGTAATGTCGTAGTTGTGTTACACCCCATTTCTGCTTATAAAAATTATTTCGGTTATGGATGCCTTAAGGCCGTGCATTGCACGTTGTCATCAAATAGGTTCCCTTTTTGAGTGACAAAGTGGAAAGGTGGGACCCACCATGACTATAGATGGTGGGAGGTTACAAACCCCACATGGCGCAGGAGATTAGCACTTTGGACTGAAAGTGGCCTCAATACAAGGAGGTGGAAGTGTTGGTTACGGGAGTTATCAAGTAAATGTCTTCTATATATAAGACAAAAGCCAAGCAAAAGAGGGACACGACAATCGACAACACAACACTCTATTATCTTTATTCCTTTTTTATCTTTCAAGATGTAGTCTTTCATCTTTCCTTGTAATTTTTACTGGAGTTGGTTTACAGCCACCAATGCCTCATTGACTTGTGTTTCAAGGGGCATTCATGTAGGTCTTGCTTGGAGAATAACTCCGACAATCTTGTCTTTTGGCCCGTGTTTGAAAAAGCTTAAAAAAATTGCAAGCTCCATCAGTCCGTGGCTAGCAGAGTTGTGGAAGCTTCATCAAATCCGTTTTTGGGCGATTATGCGATTTGGTTGTAGAATAGTTGTAGTGTAAATACCAAGTTGTAAACCTCACCAATGTCGGATTTCACAAGTTGTACCGACTCCAATCGGATACTGACTGCAAGTAAGCAACTTTGATTTTCAATCTTCTTCTATTGCTTCGTCCATCGCAATTTTCTTTCACCCAAAAGACCTTAGAGCTACTCAGGCACGGAAAGATTCTATTTTCGTCCTGGTTAAAAATCAGAACAGACCGTTTTCGACCTCTTAAAACAGGCTGTTTCGGCCTGGCTGGAAGTTAGAACAGGCCGTTTCGTCCTGGCTGATCAAGCCGTTTCATCTTAGAACAGGTCGTTTAGTCATTTAGAACAGGCTGTTTCGTCCTGATCGAAAGTTGGACCAAGCCATTTCCAGTTCCGTTTGAGCCTGCGTCAAAGGCTCTGGCACGCCCGCGTTACCTCCACCACGTGCATTGTGCCCCTATGTGTATGTGTTGGATTTTCCACCAAGAAGTTGTTGAGATGGTAATACAGGGGATTCATCAAATAATGCATCTAGGTAAAAGCAATGTCGTAGTTGTTGAGCTGGTCTTGACAAACTCCTCCAATGCTACTATTGAAGAATATCACACCAGGGAAACACCTTTTCTCTATCATGACATCAAAGAACTTCATAGCTTCTGCATACCGTCATGATAATTGAGTAATGTATTCAGGGGCAGGAGATTCTGGGTTCCAACCAATTTCATCCACCATCTCCCCAAAAGTAAGCCGAGCACAGGCAACATTGCCTTCATTCTCCCAAACTTCCAAGTAAAATTGCACAAGTATCCGCATCTGGTCGAATCTTACCCTTAGCAATGTCCAAGAACTGCTACGCCCTCGCCGTCTTCCCATCTCTGCTGACCGTGCTGAGTAGCAAATTCAATGTGACAATGTTCCGGAAATGATGGCATCATCAGCACAGTCAACAACCACAACCATTGAAAACAGAGATGAACGTTACCAAGGACAGCAAAGCTTCCGTCTTTCACTCTTTTGCCCTAATAGATCCACTAGTAGTGGCTATGCTGGTCGCTCAGCTGTAAATTGAACCACCAGCCGAAGAACTTCATCGATTAGGCAGGGAAACTACACAAATGCTTCAGAAACTCTTCGACATCTTCAATGATAACTCTAATTCTGGTGCCCTGGAGGATGTAGACTCACAGTGAGATTAGCCTCACTACCGGATTGCTCTAGTTGCTCTTAGAAACGTGGGAGAAGGCAAAGTGGTTAATCTTCTTCTATTTTCTCTTTTATTTTTTATTTTTTTGGGGGGGTTCAAGTTATTTGGTTTGACTCAACTAAGTGAACCAATTCAACAAGAAAATGAGAAACCGGTTGAATCATGAAAATATTAGGGGAGTAAGAGAGGTCGAAGTGTGTACTTTACAAGCTACCGTTGGAGAAAATATTTGAAACAGCCTTCCATCGGTCATGACAACAAAACTCTGTTCCCAGTTCCCACGGGAAAATGAATCAAAGCAAGGTCATTATCAACTTCGGAGAGAGAGAGAGAGACAGAACGATGGCCCCAACAATTCAAACATTTGAAGGACTTTATTTTGCCGTTGAAGATAATTGTAAAGACACCAATTTCTGTGTGTTCCATTGTCTCCTTTAAGGCATTACAAGATGAAAGTGTCTTGGGCATTATGGCTTTTCAAAGACGAAGAACTGATGGTAGAAGGTCGCGTCAAACAAAGCATCGGAAGAATGAAAATAACGAGTGGGAGATGGGCAGAAGACTCCACCTTATAAATATTTCAGAGTGCTCTCCTATGCCCTCCAAAAGCCCATATCTGACAACAAAAAACAAGATCACTTTATTTTCTTGTAGTTGAAGAACTAAAAGCAGCTCAGCCACAGATTGTTCTTTTCTAATTGAGAAGCATAATGTAAATGCACACAGATACCAGTCCACGGATTGCAGACCAATCGGAGAACAAAAATCCTAGATTTTGACACAAAATTTCAGCAGTTGAAAATTATACTTCGAAAAGAATATTAAGAAGATATAATTCAAAGGGGGGGGGGGGAGGGGGGAAGGAGCCCATGTACCAGGGAGTCATACTGCTGCCGATTTAGAACAACGATTTTGACGCAAATATATTAAATATGCACAAATAAATAAACATGTCAATCATGCATACCATATGCTACATCATCAGTTGGATGAAATAATATGCATTCACAAGCAATTATACATCAATGTCTAGTTGTCTACCAATGAGCATATAAAAGGGAAATAAGCTACCCTAGAGTAATGTTGCACAACATTTAGCACAAATTCAAGCTAGATCAAATGCTGACTGGCACATCAACCTGCACCCAGATTCAAAAGATTGATCTCAAGATGTATGGATATCCTAGTATCATACTACTTGTTGGATAAGTGCTACCCAAGGAATCCATCAAGTCAATCATGGGTACTAAAATCCAAGATTCTCAAGGTAACTCTGTATTCATCTTATGACATCCTTTCATCTAGAATGATACACAACTATTATTTACAGAGTTTAACTAGGTAATAAAACAGCAGACGCAATAGCTCAACAAGGTTGTGGAAAACAAAACCTTCAGGTTTTTGTCCCAACTTCCTGTACATAAGGCACTCCCATCAGCTGACAATCCTAAACATGCGATCCGGCCCTTGTGAGAGTTTTGCAGAGATCCCAAGTTCAGAACCACCTGCAATGAAGACAAAGAGTAAATGGTCTACATACATTACAACATAAGACCAGAATCTATCACACCACCAAATTAAGATTTGTTTAGACATAAATTAATAAATATTAGGTATTCTTTCCCTTAGGGTTCTGTTTGGGTCTGAGGATCCTTCAAATTTAAATTTTTCTTAAAGACAGTAACACTGATCAAATTTTAACAGTGGTAATAATACAAACTCGACCTCGAACCAGGGAAGAACCAGTGGGAGATCAATTGCAGCAGGATCAATACAATAAGGAGAACAAAATTGAATAACTGAACTTTATTCTCTTTTCTGTTTACATATGAAAGAAGAACATAAAAGGATGTGGAAGGGGGATAGGGGACTCTCTCAGTCCATGGTCTCTCACCCACGGCCTCTCACCGTTGCCGCATCCCACAGCCACTACCTCTCACAGCTTCAAACCATAGCTCTCTATTTTCTTCAATCGTGGCCTTTATTCAGCCTTGCTCCTTATTTATATAAAAGAATGGAAAGTGTTTGCTAACAAGTAGCTTACAACCAAAATAGAAACTTCCTATAAAATCTAGCTGTCATACATCAAAATAATAACAAACTCAAATTAGGAGCTACCTACGATTTTATTGCAATGAAATAAAATATAGTTTCTAAAACTGAAAATAGAAACTAAACTATGGCAGCATTAGGATAGAATCTTTCTCCACTTGATGGGCCCACAAGATCTTCTAAAAAACATCCCCACACAAGGCAAATATGGGCTGTGACACTGTTCACGTAAACAGTATCATAAACAGTGTTTTGGTCTTTTTTCTTCATATTTCGATTTACATCAGATAACCTAAATATCACAGGTCACTACAATCTCATGTGTGTCTCTTTGATGGATGTTGCTTATTCTGTAACTCATACCCAGGGTTCAAAAAACCGGATTCGGAATCCGAATTGGTCCCGGCCAATTCCAATCCGGATCAGATCGGGAATCAATCTGGATCAACCAGAATAGGCCTGATTTGCAATCAGTCCCAGATCGGCCAGTGGATCGGATGTTTTCTAAAATGGGAAAAAAACGACTGATGCAAACTCCTACCACAGTGTTCCCAACCCTCCGAATCCTTCCCCCCTCTGCAACACCCCCCAGCCGCTCTTGTGGCAACACTCTCTCTCAGGTGAAATCGCTGCTGGATATGGCCACGATGGCTGAAAGGTTCTTGACCGTGACAATGGCTTTGAGATATTGAAGTGTCTGAGTAAGGTTCACTTCACACCTTCTGCAGCTGCTGATTGCTTAGAATGATCCCCCCCCCCTCTCTTTGTTTCTCCCCTCCCCTCTCCTCTCTCTTCCTCCCTCCCTCTCCCTCTCCGCCCCCCCCCTCCCACTCCAACACCCATGTGTCCCAGCCCCCCCCCTCTCTCTCCTTATCCTTCTCCAGTTTCCCCCCTCCCTCTCCTCCTCCGGTACAGGTGGCCCCCTGGGGAGTCTCCTTCAGTCCTCGATTATTCCATGTTTACTGTTGAGCTTTGTTTTTGTTTTTTTTTTTATTTTTTAATGCATATAGCCACGACATGTGTCCATAACATACAGGTTTTTTGTTAAACACAGGATCGGTCGGATTGTCCTGCTCCAGATTGGCCAGAATCGGGATCAGCTGATCCAATTCCGATACTTGAATCCCTGCTCACACCCTACCCCCCTTCAAGGATCTTTCACAGTTGAAGTCTTGGTAAATTGTTTTGAGGGAATTAAATTTAGCATGTACACCAGTTGGAGCAGTGGGATAATTTTACTGAAGAAAATGAGTGGTGGGGGTAATCAAATTTTAATGCAGAAGACAAGAAACTTAAAACTCCAAGAGCTGTTAGAGTATTCAGGGGAAAAATGGCTTTTCAAAAGCCATGCAGAATCAACCTATTAAGTTGTTATTGGCTTTAGACAAGATTGATCTTTGGACTTCTACCTCTAAGTAATTAGTAAAGCAAGGATTCAGAGAAAATGCCACTCCTTTTGTAATTAGTGGCTGAATTAGCTGTGGTGCATGGACTAGTATACACAACTCCACTTTTAAATCAATAAAATTCTGGCCTTCCCCCTATCCCACCGCTGGGGGGAATAAGGGGAATTCACACTCGAGTTACAAGGTTCAGGCTACAAAGTCTACAAGAGGCACAACATGCAGCCAAGGCTCTTGTGGGCTGAAAACAGAAGTACCTTAAGTGTGCCTGGTTCAGACTGTCAGTATTTCTACTGACACACCAAATATGTATGCCACACCTTAAACCAAATCAATCTCCATCCCTTTCTTGAACAGATTCTAGCAGCTCTTTTTGAAGAGAATTGCAGACACCCTTCCTTTCCGTTTGTATTTGAATTAATATAAACATTGTGTAGACAATCCCCTTTTTTTTTCTTTCAAAAACACTTGTAAAAAACTTGGACTAGTATCAACACCAGACACTGCCATGAGTTCTCGAACATGGTAAAATCCGATGGTTAATTGAAAAAATAAAAAAATTAGTATAGTCCTATTATCAGATAACATCATTGGTTACGGCCTTGCAGGATAAGAGAAAATGAAAGATACATCAAACTACGTCCAGACATACCAAAAGCACACTGTAAACAGAAATCAAAGACTCAAAACATAGTTCACAAACATGCACTGTACTGTTTCTCCCCCCCCCCCCCCAGTGTAAATGCTGTATGGATTGGCATGTTCTTGTCAAACAGTGAATCATATGCTAAATAACCGCAGATGAATGAGGGAATCAATGTGGACTCCAAATCATTGTGCAAAAACAGAATATTTTTCTATTCACATTTTAAGAGGAAATATATTGCCCGTATGAAACAGCGTAAGATAGAGGCACTTGATATTTATGATCTACACACCTTTGCCAATAGGGTGTCCCATACGTAGCAATTACCATTCGAGTAACCAGCAAATAGAAGGGTCCCTGATATTGAGAAGGTAATGGAGGTCACAAGAGGAACACCATTATCACTATGCTGCTGATGGTAGACTTGGAGCTCATGTCCAGTCCTCATGTCAAATAACCTACATGTCCCATCATCAGAACCCGTCCCAAATCTCTGGCCATCTGGGAAAAATTTAACCGTGTTAACATCCCCTGCATGGCCATGATATGTTCGGACTGCACGACTTGCAATGCGAGTATCCCATAATCGGGCTGTTGCATCACATGAACCAGAGACAAACATCTTGGGGTTTGATCCATTTATTGATACACTGCAAAAGAACAAGGCAATACATGATCTACTAAAAGATATCAATTAATAAAGTACATGTGTAAAATGCAAACAGATTGACCGAATGTAGCTAACGTCGTATAATCCTGATCAAGCATTGGGTTAATTGTGCAGAGAAATCATAAATCTCAAATAATAATTGCATTAAACTTAACTGGTACAAACTTTAACTAAAGAGCAACAAGATGATACAAAAGAGGATGCTACACCCCTCCCCCCCCCCCCCCAAAAAAAACCCAAAGCCCATTACAACGGTCCGTGGACAAGGACAAGTGCATACAAATCATAAATCTCAAATATCAATTGCAATAAATTCTTCAAACATCAAGTCAATTTGGAAGACCGAACTGTCAATCTGGTTGGCCGTCATTGTCGCACAGTGTGCTCTTATAACCGAGCCCACAGACACGTCCAAGGTACGCCGAACTCAAGCCATGCCAAGGACAGGCACACCCGCATGCGAGACACAGGATAGCCCACTTGCTCAAGCTTACGGTGCCACTGATGCACACAAGGTACTAGTTAAGGTAGAGCTGGATCACGAAGAACCAAGCCCCAGGCAGGATCTTCTTGAACAAAGTTTTATGGTGATTTGGTCTTCAAAAACTGGGCAACAATTGATGAACTTGTAGCAGATCACACAATGATCGATCGAAATAGAAACAAAGAAGGATAGGATTGGATCGAGTATACCACTCACAGGTACAGGCATCTCACCCTTCCCCACTGCATCTCACAGCATAGCATGGTTTAAATTTTTCTTCATTTCTTTGGCCACTGAAATCCAGCAGCTTTTTTTTATTTATAACCTTTAATTGATTACAGCAATTGAATCCTTGTGTGGAAAGGAATCCCCTTACAAGCTAAACATTATCCTAATTGGAAACTAATTACAAATCAAATCCATTCTATCTAGATAACTGAAATAGAAAGAATCCTAGGAATAAAAACTACTAATTTACATTAAAAAAAAATCTAATTAAAAAAGGAAACAATCTTGAAGCTACTAAGTCCCCCATGCAAGGACTAGATAAGCAATACAATTAAAATCCCAAATTATATTAAACCAACACATCGCTAAGCAGCTGGGCTCCACCAGAAAATCTCTCACACAATATGGCTTCTTGGTAGCATCTTTCTCTAATGCAGGCTGGCATGGATCCCACAGAATATTCTCAAAATTATCTCCAAATAAATCTAATCGACCTGGAATTAATCCCCCTTCAAATCAGCAAAATTGATAGCTATATTCTCCCCCCAAATAAAGCTGGCCGATGGCTATCCTTGGGCAGAATATAGGCTGGGAAATTGGAATTAAATAATACCATAATATGGGCCAGGTATGGACCCAGTTTGAAACTCAATCGATGTACCAATTCTGCATCACTAGTAGCACCACAGTCCCAAGCCTCTGCCTCACTGGCAGTGCGCCTTCCTCTGAACATGGTCCCCGTTAGTAACCAAACCTACAAGGGAAACACCCACAGCCCACTTCAGCTAGTGAGAATTCACCCATGGTGTCCACCCATGGAATACCAATGCTTTGATGCATGCGTGGCTAGGCCAACCTCGCACACAATGACTTGCCTGTGACAACCACCTTGCCCATCAAACCTAGCTTGTGGCATGCCACCCACCAAACCTTGCTTGTGACATGGCACCAAGAAGAGTGAGGCACACAACCCTTCTTCAAGGTAGCTCTTATGATTTCGCACTTTTCTAGAAGTAGACATGGACCCCCCCCCCTATTTTGTCATACTGATGTATTACAAAATGTCACTAGGCAAGTGACCTCCCCTCATTGCACACCCATGCCCTACTCCATCAAGAATAAAGGCCCCATTGACGAGCCACCAAGCACACACACATGTGCCACCTCAAGTGTCACGGCCTTGCCAACACTTTGTCCTTCACAGAACGCCACGGTATTTTATGCATTTACGATTGGTGCATATGGATATCTTCTTGCTGCCCTTTGTTTATTTTTCCTTTTTTTAAAGAGGCAAGTTGAGATCTATCTTTCCTGCTCCCATTGCTGAACCTCCACTGCTTACATTTGGGTCCATGGTTTGTTCATCCCAGCACAAATTGAAACAGGTCCCCATGCCCAACTGTGCTTAATCTTGTGTACTATGTACTCGGTGCTATCCCGGATCAGTCCTGATCTTAGTTCTTGTTGAAGTATGTATCGTGAGTGCTGGTCCATGGAAGTGTACCGCGGGATAATTTTGTCTAATAGCTTAGTTAGCTAGTTAACTTTATTTCCTTTATTGTTTCCTTTTGTAATTAGGCTAGTAGATTCCTACTAAGAGTAGGTTAATATAAGATCAGATGGCTGGTGCGGTAGTGGTCTTCTCCATCTGTCGTGCTGGCTTACTAAGCTCTGGTGTTATTACATTGTATCAGAGCCAGGTTGATCATCTCATCCTCAATTCCTGTTTTTATTTTTATTTTTTTTGGGTTGGAGCATCTTTGCTGACAAATATCTTTTATGAGGCCCCAGTTGCAGCATATATTATGACGATCTAACATCTCCTTCACCTACTATCACCATCTGGCTCTCCATGTTTTTGTATATCTACCTGAATCAAGGTTAATCCATCTACTGCTGGCAGTGCTCTGTTTTTCTGGACAGAACTGAAATTTTATTTTCTTGCATCGAGCCATCTGATATTTATGAGCTTTTAGGGCTTTGTTGGCCCTAATGGAGAGTCCAATCGACCATGAACTGAGAGAGATCTACCTTACTGATGAAGAGTAATTCCTTTTCTCCAAGGGCGGGTGGTACTCTGTTTTTTTTTTTTTTTCAAAATTTTCTGGGCAGGTTTGTTTCTACAATTACTTTCTATCAGACCATAGCTGTGTCTGATTATTTTTGGCACTTATTGAGTTATTCGACTCACTTAAAGGTCCATTCGACCCTATTTTGGTAACAATCCAACACCCAGATTCTGTGCTCTCTGAAATCAACCCAAATTCTGGGTTTTGGATTTCAGATTCTTATTATTTTACTGCTGCCTTATATCTGTTCGTCATATTCCTTTCATGTTGTGGGGTTTTTCTTATCCATTCATTGCCTACATCTCTCTGGAATTAGAGACCTATTGGAGGTGGTCTGTCTATAATTCTGTTATCAGGTGCTCTGATCTGAATCTGCCAACCGGTGGCTGTCACTGGTTACACTCTTAAGGTTAAAGGTTGATATTTGATATCCATTGCTACTACTTGACTGCTGGTTATTACATTGAGTATATACCTGGTTAGCAACCCCAATTTACTCATCTATTGATCTCCAGATTTGGACACTTATCAACAAAGGTTATCCCAATTACTGTTTGGCATCAGTTTTGATCACGTATATCTGGTACTCTTTGTGTTTGGCTGCTGGTTTCATATCTGATTATTTGATTACATATATCTGATATTCTTTGTCTATCATGAGTGATTCCAAACCCCTCCTCCCCCACCCGGTGGACTCCTTCAATGTCCAAATCACCTCTGTTAAACTCAAAGGTGCATCCAACTATTTAATCTGGGCTCAGGCTGTCAGCATGTACATCACGGCCAGGCGTAAAATGGATTATCTGACCAAGCCCCCCTGCTACTACTACTACTGAATATCCGTAGTGAATTTCTGAGAATACCAGTCCTTTGTTGGTTGTGGAACAGTATAGAGCCTTCTATAACTTCCAATGTTGTATCATACAACAGCTAAGGGTTTCGGAGACAACCTAAAAGAAACTTATTCCCAGGACAGGAATATGTCCAGAGTATATGACTTATATGAAGAGTTCTTCTCCTTCAAGCAACACAACCTCTCTGTGAGTGAACACCATGGTGCTTTAAAAGGCATGTGGGAAGAGCTCAATGTATACCAACCTCTCACCACAAATATTGAAGTTCTTAAATCTCAACGTGTGGAGTTCTTCGGTTGCCAAGTTTTTATCTATTATTAATTCCGATTACCAACCAGTGAAAAGCCAACTATTGACCGGTGAAAAGATACCATCTATGAATGAGACTTTCAGTCATATTCAACACATTGTGTCTCCCTGATTCACCAAATCTAACTCTACTTCCACCAAGGAAAATTCTGCTCTTTTTTCAAATAGTGGCGGTCGTGGTCATGGTCGTGGTACTGGTTTCTTGGTAGAGGTCAAGGTTATTGGGGAGTAAGAGGTCAATAGTATGCCGAATCATACCATTGATACATGTTGGGAAAGCATGGTAGGCCAGAATGGGCACAACAGCTCTCAGCCAACCCCGTCTTTTCTTCTCAGAGTTCTATAGTGGCATCACCCTCTGATGCCAATATTGCTTCTATACCTGGAGGTAGTCAGCATGTTTCTCCCCTAAAGAAGAATTAAATCAGTTACAACAACGAATGCAACAAATTGAGACATTTGCATCTACATCCACTGCTACTATTGCTCACTCCGGTATTGGCACATTTCTTTCCACTTTTGCCTTCACACCATTGGTCCGAGAGTCGTTCTCACAGATGGCTTTTCTACTCCAGTGTCGGCATCTGGTTGTGTCTCCTTACCTTATTTTCCTATGTTAAATTATATTCTTCATGTTCTTAACTTACCTTTAAGTCTTTTGTCTATTAATCACAATTGACAAAATCATTAAATTGCTCAGTGACCTTTTACCCCATACCCCTACTACGACCGCCTTTCCTCTTCAATGGCATTACCCATTGGGACATCTGTCTCTTTCCAAGCTTCAACAAATGATTCCTAGCTGCAAGAATATCTCTCGCCTTGAGTGTGAAGCTTGTGAGCTTGGAAAGCATCATTGTGCCTCATTCCCATATCGTGATGCTCCTTGTAGTTCTTCCTTGTTTTCCTTACTTCATTCCGATGTGTGGGGGTCCGTGTCATGTCAAGAGTCAATTAGGTTTCGTCTATTTTGTTACTTTGTTGAAAATCATTCTAGGATGACATGGCTATATTTGTTAAAGGATTGTTTATATTTTCTATCTACTTTTAAACAATTTTATTCTCAAATACATACTCAGTTTGGTGTATCAATTCAGATTTTTCATCCGGATAATGCTTTAGAATATTCCCAAAGTGAAATATCTGACTTTTGCTTTGCTCATGGAATGATACATCAAACTAGGTTGCACTTATACCCCCCGCCCCAATAGAATGGTGTTGCTGAATGGAAAAAACAGTATTTACTTGAGCTTGCCCGTCCGATAATGTTTCATATGCATGTCCCCAAATATTTGTGGAGTGATGTTGTTCTTACTGCTTTTTATTTAATAAATCGCATGTCATCTATTGTTTTTAAAAACCAATCTCCCTATTCTATGGTTTTCTCTGGTGCTTCTATGTTTGGTTTAACTCCACAGGTGTGTTTGGTTGTATATTTTTGTTCACAACCTTTGCCCTGGTCTTGATAAATTATCCCTGCGTGCTACCAAGTGTGTGTTCTTGGCTATGCTCGCACTCAGAAGGGGAATAAGTGTTATGATCCTAATACACGTCAACACTTTGTCAGTGCTAATGTTACCTTCTTTGAGAATTGAGACTTCTTTATGCAGATTCATCACCAAATAGGGCTTGTTTCATTGGGAATAAGTCTAGGGTTGGGTTACATACATGTTGGGCCTTTGATCCCATGGGTTTCTAATGTAATAGGCCACTTTTATGGGCCTAAAATATGGGTAAATAGATTGCATACGGGATTAGCTCCCATACTTAGTTTTATTTTCATACTTTGCTTTTTATTTGGTGTTTTAAATTGAACCGGATCAACCAATGGTTCAATTTAAGTGATTTTATTAGTTTTTCTTTTAGTTGTTTAGTTGGGCTGGATTAGGACTCTATTTTGAGTCTATTTCAGTTTCCTAGTCAATTTAAGCTAGCTAATAGGTTAGGGATAGGATTAGGCCTTTCCTTTTTAGTGTCAAAGTCTATTTTTGAGCCTTCTATATAAGTTTGTAAGGGAAGTCAGCATTGAATACGAATTTGATTAATAAAAATTAGCTTTATTCTTGCTGCCATTGCTGCTGCTCTTTGTGAGTGTATATCCTTGTGGATCTCAAGGTGGATAGGGTGGGTGGACTCCTGCGACTCCTTGCATCGTGAAGATCGGGAGGTTTCTTCAAGTTATCAAGTTGCTACCATTGTTCTCTGCAATCCAGTAAGTTTGAACCTGCTATTTGTTTTTAAACCTTCTTCTAGCAGCCTTTATCTTCCCTTAGACCTAATCCACATTCCCCTCCATCCATCAAGCCCTAATCTCCATTAAACCTGCAACTCCTACCTCAACTAGGACTCCCCCATAACTCCAAATTTAGCCATCAATTTCGAACCCTACTTCCAGCCTACATCCCCCCACACCTCTCCCTACACTCGACCTTAAACCTAGCCCTTAGTCTCCACTACAACCCCGCCATTCCCCCACTCCATTAAACCCAAAACCTGCAACTCAATTCTGTCCAGAATTGCAGAATTTTAAAACCTTCCCAAATCCAATTATTTTTATCCCATAATAACCCCCTAGACCTGCATATTAAAGTCATATAAGGCCCATTCCCAAATTCCCATCCTAAACCCTAGAATTAGCCTAAAACCTAGTGATGTCCATTCGAACCAGCAACCCCTTTTGCTATGGATCCTGTTATCTGGCTCCTAGTAGGTCTCCTACCTATCTAGGACTACATTACTTCTCTACTGCAAATCGTCAGTTGGATAATGAGGTTCTTCTTTCTCCGTCGATTCCCTCTCTTATTCCTCTTACTAACTCTCCTACTACTAGTTCTCCTAAGCAGCTGCAGATCTACAAGCATCGTCCTAAGTCAATTTCAACAAACCAAGCTGATAATTTGCTATTGCCCTCTACTTCATCAGGGACCTTTGCCTAGGGATCCTCCTCCTGACTTGCCAGTTGCTCTTTGTAAAGGTACCCGTACTTGTACTCAACTGTCTCAGATTGCTGACCTTGTTTCTCAATTTTTTATTATATCTCATCTTCCACCTTTATTACACAACTTTGCATTGTCTTTGTCTACTCAGTCTATACCTACCAAGTAATCAGGAAGTGTTGTATGACTTGTATCGTGGATGGAAACGTGCAATGGATGTAGAGATGGATGCCCTGTTGGATCATCAAACTTGGTCTCTTGTTGACTTACCCTCAGGAAAGGAACTTGTGCGATGTCCTTGGGTGTACACGATTAAGTACCAACCATATGGTTCCATTAAGCAGCTAAAGGCTCAATTGGTTTCCAAAGGGTTTACTCATACACATGGTGTCGACTATTTGAGACCTCTCTAGTGACACGTCTCAATTCTATTTGAGTTCTAATTTCCTTGGCGATGAATCTTGATTGGCTTCTGTTTTAGCTTGATATTAAAAATGCCTTTCTTTACGATGATCTTGAGGAAGAAGTATATATGGAGCAACCTCCAAGGTATGTTGCTCAAGGGGAGAATGCACCCAAAGTATGTCGTCTTCACAAGGCAATTTATGGGCTTAAACAGTCTCCTCGCACCTGATTCGACAAGTTTAGTAAAGTTGTTAGTGGTTATGGATTCACTCATTACTTCACTGATCACTCTGTATTTGTTCATCATCCTGGGGATCGTCATTCTTGTTGCATATGTTGATGATATTAGAATTTCTAGTAATGATCTTTCTGGCATTGAAGATGTCAAGACATATCTCCATCAATATTTTCAAATGAAGGACTTAGAAACGCTCAAGTATTTCTTAGGCATTGAAGTTGTTTTTTGCAAGAAGGGTGTCAATTTGTCTTAGAGGAAATATGTTTTTGATCTTCTCTCTGAGACTGGCATGTTGGGTTGTATGCCTGTTGATAGTCCTATAGATCATAATCTGAAACTTGGGGCGTATGATGACAAAGATTTTTTGGATAAGCATCAGTATAGAAGATTGGTTGGAAAACTTATTTATTTGACTATTACTCGTCCTGATATTTCTTTTGCCATCGGAGTTGTTAGCATAGTTCAAGGTCTCAATCTCGGGCAAGGTTTTGGCCAGCCCAAAAAACCGAGTTGTCTAGGCGAGATATCAAGATCTCGGCCAAGTTTATGCATTTTTTCCTTTTTTGAAATTTCAGCCCTTAGTTTCAGGGGACATATGACCTAATTGGGTCATGAAACTTGCAGGACAGCCTATTTTAGGCCCTATAAACATAGTGGAACTCGTAGTTTTTTAAAAACCACACTCAATATGGTAGTTTGACTTAAGGCCCTAGGTTGATTGTTTTTGAAAGGATCCTTGTAGCCGACCTCATTTAGTTGGGATAAGACTGAGTTGTTGTGTGTGTATATATATATATATGAATTACTGATATGGCATATTCCACACAATCTCTAGTATTAGAACACAGATAATTCAAGTAAACCAACTTAAATAAGCAATAGGAATGAAAAGACAATTGCAAAAATTACTTTTGGAGAAAAATGTGTTACCTTCAAGTTCAAATCTCCTCCAAGGAAGGTTGTTGACCAGTGGCAAATACCCTCCAAATGCTGTTGTTGAGCAACAAAAATCCTCTTGTTCCAAGTTTGTCTGGGTAAGATTTGGAGCAACTTGGAGATTGGGAGGGTTTCTTCAAAAACTACTGAAGCCAGTTGAGTCCACCGAGATCAGGTCAAAATTTCGACCGAGAATAGTAGAGTAGTGGTACTTATAGAAGGCAGCTTGTATTTCAACCGATACAAATTTCCAAACCAAAATTTAGACAAGATACTGAAATTTTGGACAAGAAATTGCTCTTTTCCTATTTCATGTGTGGTTTTGACTCAATAGCAGAAAAAAAACGAGATCTCTGCGAGACATCGTACCTTGGTTGTTAGTCAGTTTATGGAGAATCCTAAACAGGCTCACAAGGATGTTGTGTGCCACATTCTAAAATATCTTAAAGACACTCTTGGAAAAGGTCATGTCTATTGATGTCATGGTCACACTGATAGTGTGGATTACTCTGATGCTAATTGAGGCTGGTGCTGCAGACGATCGTCGATCAACTACTGGTTATTGCACCTTTGTTGGTGTTAAACTTGTTACTTAGAGGAGTAAGAACCAAATTATTGTAGCTTGGTCTAATATAGAAGCTGAGTATAGAACCATGGCTCACAATGCAGGGGAGTTGATGTAGTTGAAATCTCTCATTCAAGAGTTGGGGTTCTCAATTACAGAGCCTATGAAGATTTATGGTGATTATCAAACTGCAATTTATATTGCCAGTAATCCAGTTTTTCATGGGAGAACAAAACATATTGAGGTCGACTGTCATTTTGTTAGAAATGCAGTTATGCAAAAGCTTATTTCGACTCCGTTTGTCAACTCTGGCGATCAACTTGGTTATATGTTCACAAAGGTGTTGTTCCAGCCTGAGTTTCTTCGCTGTTGTTTCAAGCTAGTTATGGTAGATATATATACTCCAGCTTGAAGGGGAAGTATTAAAGTGTGTGTCGTGGGTGTTGGTCCATGGACCAGTGTACCGTGGGATAATTTTGTCTAAGAGCTTAGTTAGCTAGTTATCTTTATCTTTATTTCCTTTATTGTTTCCTTTTGTAATTGGGCTTAGTAGTTGGTTATTTACTTTGTAACTAATTAACTATACTTCCACTCTTAGTAGATTCCTAAGAAGAGTAGGTAATTGGATTATTATAAGATTAATAATGGCTGGTACGGTAGTGGGCATTCCTTTCTATCATACTCTAGGCCTTCTCTCCCTGCTTCATCTTCTCCATCTGTTGTGCTGGTTTACTAAGCTCTGGAGTTATTACAGTTCTCAATCTCTACATTGGTATTCTGGTACTTATCATTTGTATGAACAGGTGAACATAATAAACAATGTACCAGGTCTGTGATGGGAATCTATCTCATTCTTACGATTTGTAAACATATGCAGAAATTTAAAAAGAATAGATAAGACTGACCCCCTATTAGCAAATAATTTGCTTGTTTGGGTATAGATATACTGTAAGGCTGGATCACAAAGGCCTAGCCCCAGGCAGGATCTTCTTGAACAAAAATTAATGCTGGTCTGGTCTTCAAAACTGGGAACCAATTGATGAACTTGTAGCAGATCACACAATAAAAAAGGGAAAATAGAAGATAGGATAGAAGGATAGTTGGATTGAGCCTCTCACTCTCTCCCTCGGGTCTCTCACCCACAGCCTCTTACCGTACCTGCATGTCACAGGAATTATCTCGCACAGCCATTAATGGCATTAACCATGCTCATTTGTTTTTTCTCAAACTCGAATTGGCTGGTTTTCAGCCTATTCCTTTATTTATAATTCCAACTGATTACATCCTAGGTTCTTCTAGAAATATCTCAAAAAAATGTCCAATTAAAATAAAATTCCTATTACTAATCTAGAAAATAACTAAAATAATAAACCTCTAAAACCCCATGCAAGGCAACAACCTTTTTGGATTCAAAGTACTCCACACAAGCTGTCATGTGGGCCAAATCTGAGTAATACGCATAGTTGTCATGGCGTCATATTGCTGGAATTGTGTGCATATTGACCAACAATATGGGTGATGTAAGAATATCGACCAATATAGCCTCCATGGCGGCGCCATGACCAATATAGCCTCCATGGCGTCGCCATGGCGCCGTCATGGACGACATATGGCCATACCAGGCGATATTCTTGTTTCAGTGTATAAAAAGTTTTTAATAATTTTTTTTTTTAACCATTTAAGAGATAATGCTTTTCCCTTAATGTGTATCGGTGGTGTAACTTGAAAAGTTACACCTGCAATACACATTAACATAAAAAAAAAATTAAAAAACATTAAACAATACACTATACCCTAACTCCCGTGGGAGAAATAGAAATCAAAAAGAGAGACAAAGCGGGAGAGAGTCGTGAGATAGAGAGAGACCATTTGACTTCGACGGGGACACATTCTTCACTTCGTCGAACCCCTCCAGCGGCTCTCGGCCTCCTTCCTCGGCTCCAGTGAGTACTCCCAGCTCCGGCAACCTCTTCAAGTAGGTAAGTAATTGTTTTTTTTTCTATTATTTGGTTCTTATTCTTCTTCTTCTTCTTCTTCTCCTCCCAGTCCTCCAGCAACTCTCTCCTTCAGTTCTTCTTCTTCTTCAGTTCTTCTTCTCTCACTCACGCACACACACACACACAGCAACTCCAGCAAGAGACAGAGAGAGAGAGAGAGAGTCGTCTTCTTCACTTCCGGCGGCTCCTCTTCTCCTTTATTTTTTATAGGTAATATTCACAGGCCAAGGCCACTCTCAGTCTCTCACAGTCGAGAGTAAGACGCCTAGCATATCCTTTTTTTTCTTCTTCTTTTTCATTCACTAAAGGTCAAATTTCTCCATTAAATGCGCCCTGCACATATCAGTTTTGTTTCCCGTTTCGGTTTGGATTTTGACTTGCTATTCTGTTCACTGATTCCTTGTAGCCTTGTTCTCAGTTCCAGAATTCATTATAATGCATGAACAACCACCATATCAGTCCATTGAATCCTTTCTAGCAGTAATTCTTTGTTTTCTCTTGTGGTGACCTGCAGCAGCAACTTACATTCTCTAGTTTCTATTTCTATAACTTCTTATATTGTTTCCTTAGTTGCTAATTTCACTCCCCATTTTCTATTTTGTTCACACTTTAGTTACACACACACACACACAGTCACAGAGAGGGAGAGAGTCGTAAACTAAACACTAATGGATATTACCCTTTCATGAATTAAACCATAGTAGATTAGTAGTACACTTTCATGTTGATTTTTTATGTTATAGGGTATATAATTATATAAATTATAGTATACTAAATGACATTAAAAATAGAGAAAATAAAAAATAAAACATGGTCGCCATGATCGCCATGGCGGGCAATTTGTCGACATATCGATTAGACACCCCTCCACCGACTTGGATCACCGTGACGACGTGACAACTATGGTAAATACCTCCTCTTTAGTCTTTACCGCATTAAAGGAAGTAATCCTAAATTATCTCAAACTCTAATTACATCAAATAACAGAAATATATCCTAATTAGAACCTATCTAAAACATCTGTAGGAGTCCTCCACGCATTGGCAATTGAGTCTTCAAACTGATCTCATCCAGCTGGCTATGGGACCCACCAGATCTACTAAAAAGTATTCACAAACTGAGCAAATATAGGCTGTGACACTGTTCATGTGAACAGTGTTTTGTTCTTTTCTTCTTCGTATTTCTCCACACAATCTGGACTTGGGCTGCCTTATTAGATGCTCCATCGAACCAACAAAAACCCGCCACATCATCAGACCAGGCTGCCTCTCACAGCAGTTGAATCCCACAACTACACTGGGCTGGTTTTGGGACTTGTTCCTGCGGCTACACATGGACCTGTGATCTACACCAATATATCCATTAAACAGATTGCAGTTGGAACGGCACATTCATTTATATGTACTGACAGACAGGAATCCTGAATCAATGGATATTTCAAATGAAAATTTCTCTTCTAAACCATATAGACTGTATGCTGTTGTTCCTTTCTGCAAGTAGATGAAAACTATATAAGTTGCAAACAATTATGTAAAAATACTGTCGAGTGTCGGATATTATGAAGGTGGCAAAATTACTGTGGAATGTTTTGAAGGTGCAACCAAATAAATGATGATGCTTATACCACAAGGAGAATATGAGAATTTTGCCTAGGGAATGAATAGTTTCCACCAGCGTAACCCCCAAATTGCAGTTTTCTGCACTCTTCTTCCAAGTTAGAATTCCCCACCCACAGGAAAGTACAGCGTTACAATTAAGATTAACATCAAACAGCAACTTGAACCCTACTTTTAATCCTCATTTGCGGAACCTAATATTGTACCTCCAATTTCTTCCTAAATTACAATCTGAATTCCAATTAAAATGAAATTAATTTCACATTATTACCAATTCCAACAAAACCCTATCCAATCTCACGTAATACCCCACTGTTTTAACTGCTAGCATGAAATTTGCAGTGGTAACTACCTGTGAGAAGCAGTGAACCTGTGATTTTTCTCATGGAAACACCAAAATGAGTTTTTGCCTTTTCAATCCCATATCAGATATGAAGGATCCAAACTTCATGAGGAACCACTTTCTAGTCGCAAAAGAGGAAAGGACATTAATCTGAATGTGGCTCCTATAAGTAAGTTACTCATGGCACTCATTCTATTTTCCTTCACCTTGTTGAATAAAGTATCTTGATTACTTATATGGTTACCTGGACCGAACAGCTCCAATTATGCATTTAGTTGCATTAGGTTGCCAAGTTATAAAACAAGCAGTTTATAGTACATCCATATGCCATTCAATAATGCAAGCACAAACCTTAATATCACAAAACAAATTTTAAGAGAAAGACTTCATACAAGTAAAGGATTTCACTGGCAGTGGGAAGAGGGGAATAAAGAGTATAAATAATCCCGTGTCTAGGAAATTCATGATCTTCACATGTACCTCAAAACATCAGCTGTGTGCCCTGACAGAAATTCACCTCCAAAGACAGAAATTCTCTGGCCTGTAGTGATGTCCCACAAAACACATGTCTGATCACCAGAACTGGTTATTAAGTGAGTGTAATCATCAGGAACAAACTGACATGACGATACATAACCCTTATGCCCACTCAGCGTCCTTGACACTGGTAGGTACCCATCCTTGTCACTGGGAGAGTTTAGACTGAAGATAGAGCATATACTATCAAGCCCACCACATGCAACAGACTGACCACTTGGAGAGAAGGTACACGTCATAACCCATGCACAAGGCAGCTTTATAGCATGAGTTTTCTGGCTTGTTAGAGCATTCCAAACAATTAGCCTCCCATCTTGAGATGCACTGACAATTCGATTCCTTTCAGTAGTCCAGTCCAACGAATACACCTGACAGATTTTTTTTTTAGGGGAAAAAAAAGCATCAAAGTTCAGTTTAAGCTTAAACTCTAAGAACAGCTTTAACAACACCAGTGTCACCTGCCCCCACCCCCTCCCCCCGGTGCGAAAACATACAATTTTCAATTTTAGTATCATTCAGTACGATCGAAAAGATATGTATAAAGTGTAAAAAATAGTTCAGTAAATTACACATATGCTTTGGTAGATGTTGCAAGGCATTACCAAACTCTAAACAGAGGGTCCACACAAAATCAAAAGGAATCAAATAAAAGCCATAGAGAAGCCAAAAAAAAAAACTTCAAGCAGCTCTGAAAAAGAAGTTAATTTTTTTGTAGGCGAATATGATTTTCACAAGAAGCAACATTAAGGCAATATTCAAAACAAATACATAGCAGCCAGCAACTATCCATTCTTTAGCATTAGTGGCATGTAGAGAAATACAAATTATCAGCAAAGCTGATTTAGACAAATTCCTTCGTAGATAACCTCAACCACACATCGATTGAAATACCTGATAGAATCGAGATTGCTATATTGAAATTTCAATTATAATGAAGTTTCCCACCTCCCTGTCTCGATTCTCCTTAAGTAAATCTAAACCAAAGCAGCCACAGTTATCTCCATAAAATGTAGTGGTCCAGAGATTTATATACGGATAGGAGGGAAAGTGCATCGAGGCGTAAGAAATGGTGGTATAGAAGCACAAAAGATACTTTATAAGAAAAACTACTGCGAAAATGAAACTTGACACGTGAGCACTCAACATTGAACAAAATTGGATATGAATTGTACCTTCGCGGTATGTCCTTGCAAAGTTCTACAGCAGACAAGATCCGTGGGGCCAAAGCTAACAGCCGATCGTCCCTGCGACCTAGCATACCCAGCAACTGCAAAATCAGAGGAAACATAACAGATCTAAGCTAACAAAAAAAAAGGGGGAAATCTCCAAAATTTTCATATCAAAACTAAGAAACTTTAACTACCATCAGCGTCGAGAAGAAGACGCCGTTTCTGCTTCAAACGTTCTTTGAGAGCATTCACAGTCGCGGTGGCAGATATATTCTGCTCGTTCAGCTCCGCGATGGACATCTTTAAACCCTAGAATGCCTCGAACTGGTAAATCAAAAATTTTCAGCCATTACAGCTTCGTCGTCTCGAGATCGATGTATGCCTTAAATTCCATTTCTAAACGAGAATCTTGTAGCCATAAACGAAACCAAAGCGTGACGAACAGAACAGTGAGTGATTAGGTATTTGTCCGAACACCTAGATACTTGAGTGAAGGAGGAGAAGAACATAGACCGACCGAACAGGGAGAGGAAGGTAGTTAAGAAGAAGAAGAAGAAGAAGAAAGAGGAGGAGGGGAAGAATGATTGGAGAGACATTTTGGAATTGGGTCTGTCAGGTTGAGGCCTAAATGAATTTGTAATCCCCCACTTACGGACTGGCATTACAATTATTTGTTCATAAAATGCCGCTCAAATGCATTATCCCGTTTTGAAATTAAAGGGTAAAACGGGTTCAGAGTTCATACTCGACTTGAGGCTTCCGATGGGGAGATACAAAAGGGTTTAGGAAGGGATATATATATCGGAGACCGTTCTCTGGGTCAGGGAGCACAGGGCCCACCCGCGTGCGCCAGCCAATGAGATTGTGTGGCGGCTCGGGGGCAGGATTTCACCTTTCATGGAGTGGGGCGGTCATTTCTCCCAATTGTGTCTAAACGTGGCGTACGACCCCCCCACCAACACAAAATATTTTCTTTATATTTATAATTTTATGGTCAAATGTTATCTGTGTCCGGGGCATAGGCACATGGGGGTGGGCAAAATGACCACCCTACCCCCCTGAATGGTAGGCCCATGTGTCTGGGTGTATGTTGCGCTGCAGCACAGAAAACATCAACCCTAATTTTATATATAATAGGGGTAAAATGAACCGTTACAATCAAAACAAATACAGTATCGATTCCAATCTCTAATTTTGATTCCCACTACACTACTCGGCAATGGGAACCCCCTCCTGTAGGAGTGGTTAAGATTAATTGTGATGCAGCGTTAACAAAGGATGCAGCAAAGGGTGGTCTGGGCTTGATTTGTAGAGACCATACAGGATCCTGTCACATGGCTCGATCTATCCCTCTTCACTTCGGTTTGGCCTTGCAAGGGGAGGTCCTTGCAATTCGTAGTGCTTTGACTTTGGCGATGGAACTGAATTTCGAGAACATTTTAATGGAGACTGATTGTTTGGATGCAATCTTGTTTATCAATGGTGGGAAACCCCCTACCTGGGAAGTAGAAGATCTGATAAAGGATGTACTCAGGCTCTCTTCTTCCTTCTCTTCGGTGGTTTTTTCTTTTGTTCCTAGGGCTATGAACGTGGTTTCAGATGCCCTAGTCAGGAAGGCGCTGTCTCTTGTGTGCACGACAGATTGGTCGAATTCCATGCAGTGGCTTCAGAAACTTTGTGTGACTGAAGCTACTGGTTGTACACACCCCCTCCATCAATAAATTCCCTTTTACCAAAAAAACAACTAATTCCAATGATCCGATAATGATCTCAATCCTACTCGATTGTCTTCCTTTCAAATTTATGCACGGTGATTCCCGCCAGCAGGAAGGACTATGGAGTTCCACCTTGGATTTAAGTATTGATATTGGATCGATCATAACCGCTACTGATACCGATATCTGGTCCATGTCAAATCGGTGTTACAAAATTTTGAGGAGTGAAATAGTTAAAGAAATGTATCGAAACCTTGAGGTTAAAATTGTCTGATCCAACTCGTTACAATCACATACGTATGGATATCAATATCGGAATCAGTAGTGTGGTTGGAATGTTTGTTTCCACCACATTAATGTGGGTTGTCCATTCCGGCATTCCTATTGATGTTTTATGATTTTGATCCAAACGATCATTTTGGTGGGTTTTATTTTAGGAACACCAAGCCTCAGGATAACATAAATTGTGAAGCCACAGAGTGGAGATCAGCGACACTGTCTTTCATTTCAGAGAAAGAGCCTTCCGGGCTAGAGCATGAGCAACATGACTAAAACAAACAGGATAATTTGCAAACAGGAAAAAAAACGTTTCTGACAAAGAACAGCGTTTTCAGAACAGAAGCATTACCAAACATAGCCTAAGAAGCCTCGCAGACAGCTTCTTTTCATGATCAAGATTCTCCTACATTGCAGTTACTAAAGGCATGATGGAATGATTCCAGAACACGCATGTTCAAACCCAACTCCCTTCGAGAAATGCACCTATGGATTGCAAATTCTCAGACTACCTACTTAGACAAAGTTCATCACAAGAATCGATTTCCAATATACATTTTTCCACACGTTTGATAAAGAAAAATTTCAAGGGAAACTATAAACTTAATCAATTCCATCGCATCTATTCACCCATAACCCCCAATAATGATCTAGAAACACCAGAGTTCTAAGCACAATTATATGAAACTAACATATGTTTTACACCCGATAAATTATTGGGAGGGGGGGTGAATAGCATTACCAGTTCCCGAAACAGTAGCATTTGTGGCTTTACCGGTCAAAATAATTTAATAACCAATCTACACAACAAAATGTCAGAAGAGCTCAAATTGTTTTGCTGACAACAGACACAACTTAGAAACTACATTGTATTTGAAAAACTCAGGAATACATAAATCCAGTCCTCAAATGGATTGTAGAAACCGATGCAATAAAGACTTCAAAACTCATTCAATTCAGAGACGACCACCTTCCTCTACTCACTGCGTTATATCTTTTGGTAGAATAGTTACTGGATCAGAAGGTACCGGTGATTTCGCCTACAAAGGAAGAAATATGTTTTAGTACCATGCACGACAACAATCCACAGCAGACTGAAAGACTTGGAGAACAAGAGCAATCTAAACCAACCCAACCAAAGAATGGGACAGAAACTCCATTCAGAGGAAAAGGAGATAAAGGAGATAATTTGAAGAAAAAAAATTAATTAAGAAAAAAGCAAACAGATGATATGACCATTCCGACCATTGGATGGAGAGGACATGGTTCAGATTAGCCACGTGTCAAATTTCAGTCTCTAATTCGATCAAATACCACCTTTTATATTGGCACACATCCCATGTATGTCATGTGTACCAATACTTATAGACATTATTGTACACTCTCCCAACTTCAAGTGGAAACAGACGATATTAAATATGAAAAATAAAAACATATGGCCCGGATTTGACATGATTTTCGGAAATATCACCTTCCATTATTACATGGATAATTACCCAAAAAAAAAAGAAAAGGACAAAGACTAGAGACAAATTCTATAAACATTTATTTTGAATACAAAGCCTCAAGAGATGCATTTTCTTTTTACAACCCAAACCCAACCACAACTCCTCAAAAAATCACTAGATGAAACTTGGACCCTATCATAAACATGACTAGGCCTTACCAACCCCACCCATATAGGTACAGTTGGGGCAGGCAACCCCACCCATTTTAACCTAGCCCTTGGCTGGCCCTAAATGCATACATTAATGGAAAACAACTAGCAAACCCCAACCATATTATACGTAGGTCCCAACAAATATTTCTGAAGAGCCATTACTCAGTGCTGATCCTGCCTATGCAGGGTCGTGGGAGGAGTGAGTTTGGAGACAGTCCTAACCCTCGGCATTTTTGCACAAAGTGGCCACTCTCAAGACTCAAACCAAGGCATTTCTCTGCAGCCTGAACCTACCTTTTACCATTGCCCCAAGTAAGTCTCCAGGTCAAAATAAATCAGTCTTTTTATCTGGTTCAAGACATTCTGTATAAAGGTATCAATGGTCTTCTAGTAACAACCATTGGTTATGATATCAAAACGACAGATTTAGTCCTACCTGCAAGGTTTTGATTATCATAATGGATATGGGAAGGCCAGCAGAACAAAATAAGATATGAAAATTGGTTCTCTTGCATGCCCAAGTTCCCCCTTCCATTGGTCTCATCTCTTGTAGTGATATGATGCAAGTTGGAGATGCTAAAGAACAAGGCCAGAGATGAGTTTAATTAAAGTGAAAGAAACAAGTTAAAGTGCTTACTGTTGAAGAGAAGTATCATGTAGCCAACCCCAATTAGTTGGGATAAAGCTCAGCTACATAAAAATTCCCAACTGCATAGTAGTTGAGTAGAAGGTGAAATGTGACACTACCTTTTTGGATCGGGATTTCCTATAGCACTATGTTAAAGGTTGACTCAAGAGCATGAGATATCACAGGATATCTTTGCAACATTAATCATATTTGCTGAAGAAGAATATCCATACCTCTAGATATTTTGTTAGCATTGTCGTGGTACTGAAATTAAAGCCCTCAATTGCCTCTCCTTTCGTACGAGAAGCATTAAGTTGCTTCCTAACTTGGGAAGCCAATGACTGCAGGTCAAACAAGTTTCATCAGAAAAAAGAATTTCAAGTTGCCAGACACCAAATGACACAATGCCAAGGAAAAAAAGAAAAAGAACTAGCCTTGCAAAATATCACATACCTTGCCTAACTCTACTCCCCATTGGTCAAACGAATTTATGCCCCAAATGAAACCTTCCACAGCAATTCTGTGTTCATAGATTGCCAACAACTGCAGAACCCAAAAGAAGAAAATATTAGTATTAAATAGATACCGTGGATAAGTAATACTAGTTAATAACTAACACCATTTACTAAACTGGAATAGTCATCCGTACAAGAAACTGAGAAAAGCAAGACTTGTTATGCATCTATATAAACTGAGAGAAGGCCAGATGAAACTAAATTATTCCTTTTATTATGACAAGTCAAAGGATTTTCTTAATTATGTGGAAAGCACCCAAAATTATAGGCCAGAGGAGTACAGTCCATCAAGTCCAGCACTGGGTGGACAAAATCTTCAAAACCACTATCCTTCTTTGAGCTAATAGAGCCCCCACATGCCAATCACATAAAATGGATCTGTTGACATTGCTCACAATGGTTTTTTTTTTTTCCCCTTTTCTATCATTTCCTTCTCTTCTTTCCAGATACCCACCGGGTGATCCTAAGTTGAATCCTGTCAATCAAGGAGTAGGCTGAAAATATCTTGAATTCTTTTCTCGTTTCTAGCTTCACACATTTCCTGTAATGCAGTTAAGAAGGCAGACCTCACAAACAATTACCCTCTCAACCTAAGGGGCCTATTTCCAACACTAAAATTAGTAATAAGCTGGAGCAACATACAGTACTCCAAGTAAAACAAATCATTCCAAATCTCTTGACAATTGCAAGGAGAACAGGAAGAGATACACTGATGTCGGGCATTTATTATATACTCAACCACCTCAGTCCTTTTCAAGCTACCGCTTGAAACAGAAAAATATTTAGTTGAATATCTAACAAATAAGTTAACTTCTTGAATACAAAATCAGAAAATGGGAAATGACAATAACACTTGAAGAGGAAATGTATTTCACTATGGGAAGCAATACATACCTGCCCAACATTGTAAGCATTTAAAAAGGGAAGTAAAAGGCAAAATGATGGTCGATTGCCAGAGAAGGTCTGCGAAAGGTAAAACAAAGTTCAAGATTAAATATCCAAAACAAAGGATTCAGCATTTGAAGGTCAAACAGAAACCAAAATAAATCACCTTATGGGGAATAAGATGTTCAGGCACTTTCTCACTGCGCAACTGTTCTGGGGTCTACAAGGTAAAATAGAATAAATTAGATAACAATGCAATTTAGGCACAAGCTACACATGGAATAAAGCATTGAGAAAGCATATAATTTATACATGAATCTAGTTCTAAGGGAATAGTTCCAATTCCCGTCTTATTTTCTTTTCCATGGTTTAATAAGGATTCAGGACATATCAGGAAACTTAAGTATGCATGATGCAGATCCATCAGCAACATAAGCTTGTTTTATTAGGAATAACTCTAGGGTTGGGTTCTATACATGTTGGCCCTTTGATCCCATGGGCTTTCTATGTAATAGGCCACTTTTATGGGCCTAAAATATGAGTAATTAGGTTGCATACGGGATTGGATGTTTTAGTCCTATACTTAGTTTTATTTTCATGTTTTGCTTTTTATTTGGTGTTTTAAATTGAACCATTGGTTTGGTGATGAATCTGCATCAACGCACCCCCCAAAAAAAAGGGTAAAATTACACAAAATAGGAAAAGCTTAAGTATTTTAGTCACCCTATAAACATCACATTACCGTGAAATACATAGTAATTTTGCGAGTATTAGACACTTAGTATCAAAGATTACTTCACAAGAAATTTTATGTGGCTTAATTTATTTGTTGAAAGGGGGAAGGGAAGCAAAAAGGTAGGCAGATCCATGATAAATTGTAAAACCTACCTTCCCATAAGCAAGGGCATCAGGCTGCGCAAAAAAGTTAGACATGAGCTCATCATGGTTACTCACTATTTCACCTGAAAAGGCAATAACATAAATAATATGAGGTACAAACCTAAATTCTTGCAAATAAAAAGCACAGTAGACCAGTCTCTGCACTGTACCTTCTCTCCCGTCCACCCCCTCCCAAAGAAAAAAAAAATACTCCCACCCAAAAAAAAAAAGAAAAAATAATTGGAATAGCATAATGATACCTTTCAAGTACACAGGTTGTTGACTCTTCATAACACCAATAAAATCACAAGGAACAGTGCGGCCCTGACAGTTTAAACAAAACTTGTTTTTAAGAATAAAGCTACAAAATTCTAAAGGGGTTATCTAAGTTTAGTATATTATCCAAAAGAGGGTTGTACAATTATCAGATAGTGTATTTCAACTAAATCAAATTAAACATAAAGTGTTATTTAGTTTAATAACAGCTTTACCCTATTGTCCTAATAGTAAATGACAGGCGTCCAAATTACCTGGTGAATTAGCTGGTAAAAGCTGTGCTGACCATTAGTTCCAGGTTCACCAAAATCAACTTCCCCAGCCTCAAAGGGGAGTGGCACCCCATCAATTGATACACCCTTTCCATTACTCTCCATACTAACCTAGATCAGAGTCAACACAGCACAGGGTAAAACGTAAAACACTGGAGGAAGAAATTCTTGAAGTTATAACCAAGGAGGGAATAGCACACATACCTGTTGGATATGTGAGGCCAATTTCTCAAGGGCCTGAGAGTATGGTAAGATAGCCTGGAGTTTCATAGTTACAGGAGTATTAATACACATTGAAACCAAATACTATAAAATTAGTTCAGTTCATGTTCCACAGCAGAAGGAATACTCACCCTTGCAGGATATCCAAGAAATGTAGCATTCCATAAGCTTAATAAACCTAGAAGAACCTGCTCTCAAAGACCAATAAGCTGTTATCAAATGGATCAACACATAAGACACCATCCAACAAGAGAATAACTAAGACACCCATCTTGAAGGCTATTAGGATGGTCTGCCAAACCCACAGTGGTATTCAATTATTCATGGCACAAAGCAGGACACAGACCAGCCATTCAATGTTCCCCACCAGTGAATCTAGGGAAAGATAACCTGATTTGAAGATCATGAACATCAAATCAATGGGTCACCTTGCTTGTACTTTTAGCCCTATGCTGTCTAACTTTCCAAAAGAATGCAATGGTTGAGATTACTGGTCAAGGCAGCTTGGAGAAAACTAGGCACTTTGACCTCCTATAGGCAATTTGTGATCTAGCATATAATTAGTTTTCACCTACATGACTAAAGATAGTAACTAAATGCTAAGAGATTGGAAGTCAGACATTGCCACATATACTTTTCAAGCTCTTCCCACTAAAAATATTAATAGATTTGAATCACAGCTTTCTGGCCTTCTGTTTAAAATATGAAGGAATTACTAAATTGGCTTACCAACTAGTAACTTGATTGGCCAAACACTGGTCCACAACCTAGTATGGCATGCACTGACCTTGATGCCGTCAAAAAAGGTATTGGTTAGTGGGGCTGATCGATCGGTCATTGCCTGGGAGATGCTCCAAAAATGGCTACAGTCATCCTTTTGAGAAGTTTTGTGAATTTACCCAAAAGGAAAATGCCCTTTTAGCACATGCCTATGTGTCAAAAGTACTAATATACCATCGGTAGATTGTTATATGACCCACCAAACAGGCAATGTAGGCTTCCTCATTTAAAAAAATGATGATGAAGAAGAAATTAAAAACTAAATAAAATAGATTATAGAAAGTAGTCTAGGGCCCTTACAGGGATGTTTTTCTCAAAAGGTGCTGAGTGGAAATGTCGATCAATGCTAGAAGCTCCCTTAAGAAACCTTCAAGAGGAACAGTATAAACATCTTATCCATGTATGCACCAGAATCGGTCAAAGTAATGAAAAGCATAACAGTTTTCAGGATTGATATAGTTTAGATAAAAGTTTCAACAAATAACACTCTATGAAACATGCTACAAATCAGCAAGCAACAAGATCTACATATCAACACGAGAAAACTAAGCTATCAACATCTGTGCCTCTGTGGGTCTGATGCACCTAAAGCATCTCTAACACCTCTTATAGCCTTCATTGCTTTCAGCAGTCACTACGAAGGCTGTGTTAGGTAAATACAACATGTGAAAGGCAGTGTATTGTATCCAAAAATAAATAAATAAATAAAGGAAGCATCTAGTGAATTAATATTTGGCACAAGTTTGTTCCACAAACAAGATGCTGGCCTCTAGCCCTTTTCACCAAACAGAGTGCTTAAGTGTCCACCACAAATTTAAAAAGAAGTTACAAACAGGTGTAAGTCCTGCTTCAGCCTTCAGCAGGGTCCCCTGAAGGTGGATTGGAAACAGTCCCATCCTTTGGTGTTTTTTGCACAAAGTGGTCACTCTAAGACTCAAATCAAACCCATGTCATCAAGCTGGGAGTAGGAGCCTTTTACCATTACACCAAGCAATGGCCCTTCTCACCATAAATTTAAATAACATAGACAAAATTACCAAAAGAAAACAAATGAAAAGATAATATTCTTTGAGCTAACAACCTAGGGTTTCTTTTTATTATCTCTTTTGGTGGCCTGGTGGGGGAATAAGGCAAGCAAGGTTTGCGTAAGTATCTATCAAAACACTCAAAATGAATTATTTTGGACGGTCTTCAACCTCTCCCTCAGTCTCTCTTAGAACCACAAAATGGATTCAGCAGTTATTCCTTTCTCTCTTTTTTACATTTCCTATTGCATACACTACTGCTAAAGAATGTAAGAAAACACTGATTTGAGTTACCATACTTCTCAACAACAGAGAATCCATATTGGAGAGATAAAGGCAAAACACCAACAGCACTGCAAACTGCAACAAGTATGCACCAGCATCAAATTAAAACAAGCAATAGATCAGGACTTTTAAAAAATAGTTCAAAGTTTGAAATAACCATAAGATCCTATAAAGGATATTTACCACTATATCGGCCGCCGACCCAGTCCCAAAATGCGAAGGCATTATTAGGGTCTATGCCAAACTTCTCTACAAGCTGGCATCAAAAGCACATACAAAGACGTATAAACACTTGACAGATGAGAGCAAGAAAATCTTGGGTACAATAGTAGAAGATCATTACAACACAGGCTTCATATGTGAAATATTGGCTTCCAGGAGCAAGGAGGTGGAACGTAATTATAACATAACTCATAAGGATTAAATTCAGAAATTCAATATAGACTGTCAACAATATTGAAGTGCAAAGTACCTGTCACTTATCCAAAGGGAAAGTGTGTGTGCGTGAGGAGTCAGAAGCTTCAGTACCATTACTCATTTGTATTTTGTATAATTATTTGAAAGATACAAAGCAAAGACAACAAGATGAAGTAATTTCAGTGGAGAAAACTGAAGCTAAGGAAGAATATCCCTGTGGTAGTGGGTTGAACCGATGGAAATAATATAAATTGAAATGGTTGATGGTCTCTTGGATCATTAGCTAAGAAGATGGGACTCACCTTCCAACAACAAGAAATCAATAAAGAGAAAGCTAGAAGTAGATAGAGACACCGCTGTCCCAAAAGGAGCAGAACCACAAGGTGACTCCACAGATATGTATGTTACATTATCTCTTAAATTGTAGGGAAATTTTTGTCAATTCAATACTGTTTATGACTACAATTCAAGGAGATGAAGAAAAACAAAAATTGCATTTTCATCATGGTCTGACAGTGCGACAATTACTTTAACCCTGACTCTTATATCTCTCTTTTTCCCCTTCTATCCTATCTCCTTGCCATGGTATTCTGGTCATCTTCAGTATACTGAGTGGTCTGATCTGTATTGGTACTATTGACAGCCAAAAGAAAATCTTCTTGCTTTCGATCAGTGTTATCAGGGAACAGAGTTACAGGGGATCTTAAAATTTTCACCATAATGCACTATGTCCCTGTCTAATTTGATATGGATATTTGAATTTCTAGAAGATTTGTCACACCAAAGAGATGTGTCCTGTTTCATTACCATTCAAAATGATAAAACATAGAATAGATGGATAGATAGATAAATAGAGAACAGATGTATTACAGATAGAGAGGAGTCCTAATTGAACTATATGCTGTTGGTAGTCTGCCTAAATATCTTTGGATGTAGATCTCTCCAATTTGAGCCATGAGAAGGGAAGATGTGTCAAATCTGGCCCCTTCATATAGATGGAGACCCTCTTGACCAACCACATATCATTTTTCATGGTCCACCACAACTGCATGCCCACCATGTTTCAATTTCAGCCTTCAAAAACTTTAATTTTCTAGTTAAAAATGGCCAGACAAATACTAGGCTTTATTTTTCCACATGGCTTAGTACTCGAGGGCAGAAATTTATAGCACTACCATGGAATGGTTAAGCCAACATGTGGAGCCATTTCAGGCTGCCAACTAAATCACCATATGGAAGATTCTGTGACTCCGGGATTTCTTATATATATTTAGTAACTTCTCACTAAGAAAGTTTAGGGCTTTTAGGTTTGATGCACGAGGGTTCCCGACATCATCTTTCTCCCCCTTATCGCTTATGGATGTATACTTCCCAAGGTATGTATAGTACCTGTGGTGTGATGCTAATATTTAGAGGTCAATGCACTGGACACATGGACACTAACATGTGAGCCACATACCTACACCTCATTAGCTACACATCCTCAACAGGATCCATCAAAGGTCTTATTCTGGATAGATGTGTAGGACCACTACTGTGACAGAGGAATTCACGTACCAGAATGCAGAAAATTTTGAAGATTTAAAAGGGGATAAATGAGTTTAAAATGTAACTACAGTATAGAATGAAGCACATACTCAATAGAAACCACAACAAAATCAAAGAAAGAAATATAACTACAGCAACCATATGGAAATACCACAACAAAAATTTGAGATGTAAAGATAAAATGTAACTACAGTATAGAATGAAGCACATACTCAATAGAAACCACAACAAAATCAAAGAAAGAAATATGGAAATACCGTAAGGTTTGTACTGACAGCAACCATATGCTTTGCAACTGCCTGAGGCCTGAAAATGGTATAATAGTCGCATAAATGTGTTGTAACCAAAAAGAAATTAATTATCAGATCCGTACTCCAAAAAGGTAAGTTGTATCATATAACTAACCCAAGAGCAGCTGTGATCCACTCCCTCAGGGTCCGAGCATTGAGCATTGTTTCAGCTGTCGTAAAGGTCTTTGAAACCACCACAACTGCATTTATCACCCTAAAGATTAAAACATAATAAAGAGAAACAGCTAGGATACAAAAACCACCAAGGTATCTTGCATCAAAAAATTATTACAATGAAAAAACCAAAAAAAATATGGCTTACCTAATGTGGTTTCAGGGTTCAACCCCGAGATACTTCTGGCAACATCAATTGGATCAACATTTGCAAGACTGCAGTCAAATGCTGCTACAACATTAGGTAGAACATAAAATGGAGAGAGTGACGAAGGATAACAACTGGAACATAAAATGGAGAGACTGACGAATGATAACAACTGTGTCTGCAAACTAAATAGCCACATGTGATACTCAGAGTTCTTGATCTCCAATTTTGAGCTTAGGTTAGGGATAGCATGTGAAAGAAAAACTAAGCCCAGTGGATCAAAAAATGTATTATGTTTCTTCTAAAAATAGAATAAAGTCCATGATAAGGTGTCTGCAAAGGTATTGTCTCTCTAATTCTTTAGAATTTTTTATGTTGAACAACATGTCTCCATGTAAGAATGTAAGATACCAACACTAACACTTCTGTTTCTAAATAGCCTACAAAAGTTTATACGACAGGTTTCATATCAGACACTTGTATCCATGTTCGACAGAGGCACCTGCAAGTGCCCTTGCTACCTAGGTTAAACTGCAACACATAGGATCCATTTTACTTGATACATTCATTTTCTAAACATTTGAAATAGGATTTTGGGATGTCTTTCAATCACAGATGCTTGCTGAGAAAAAACATACTACCATGATGATGCAAATCTTATGCAGTATTCAAAGTAAAAAGAAGCATAGAGTTCTAAACAAAATTTATGGCATTCAGGATGCTTTGTCAACAAATGTAGAGGTCACAGAAAACATACAAAAATCCACCATATAAGGTTAGAGAGGTAATGGAAATCACATACACTATGACTCCCTCTCTAAACTAGGAACAGTTGGTGGTTAGGAAGTAAAAATAAGTAAGCACAACAAGTGCTAGGCATTTAACTTAGCACACCCAACAAATAATAATTTAATATAAACCCTCCAGGAAACCAAAATTAATGATTATACTGAAAATTTTTCCTCCTAATATATACATTACTAACTGCATAGAACCAACCAACATCAAGAACAATCTAGCTTTCTAATGAAGTTGAGCAGGAGACCAACAATGGACACCACAGCAGGGCCCCCAGTTCACCTTGTAGGTCTGGCATTAATCTATTATTTATATGTTCAAATAGTACTAGCCTCCGTCTTTCAAGAACAAAATAAATGACATGTGTTCTAAAGCTGGCTTTTCTTTTTGCACAATCCAACCGTACTACAATAGATAGTGACTCAGCCTTTGCCACCAGTAGTGTAACAAAACTATAAAAGCCACTAGGTCAAGGTCAGTGGCCAGGGAAGTACAGTCAAGAAGTAATAAGCCAATTTGGTGTGCTTCTTACAATCGTAGTTGGCGTCCTTTTGCACATTTTGTTGCCTCTGGATCTGTGAGATTTCAAGATAACACCATAGACATAGACACTGTCAGGTCATTCATGCAAACCACCTCAAGCATTTACACAAGTGGGTGCCAAAGATTTGGTTATAGAATGCTTAAACTCACCAGTTTGAAGGGCAGTATGCACAAATAGAGGACCTAAGAAGCTACCACCAATACCAACAGAAATAACATCTTTCAATGTTTTTCCTGTGGCTCCAACCTGCAAGCCATTTGCATATTAGTCTACTACTTGAAATTTAAGAAACTATATGAAAGATATTGTACAAACAACTCAAGCAGATTATTACCCAGGAGCCACTTCGAATCTTTTCAGAGAAGTCACTAATCTTGTCCAAGACCTTCCAAACTTCTGGAACCACATTCTTCCCATCACTGCATATAACTTCATCCCTCGAAGCACGCAGAGCTACATGAAGGACAGACCTATCCTCGGTGCTGTTTATCTGAAGGTACCATCCAAATATTACAACAATTAATCAAAAGATCATTTCAAATTTTCAAACTCTAACATGGGGTAAATACTTTGGAAAAATGTGAACTATGTGTTCAAAGTTTTCTTTTTTTATTTTTTGGTTGGCAGGAGTTCAAAGTTTTTGATTAACTAAAATCCCCATTGCTAATGTGGTGTTTGTTGATAAATAAAATCTGCAATTACATGCTCTCCATTGAACATGCTGTTGATCTTCTGTTTGAGATGTGCTGCCTGCATTAAGATACAAGGAACAACATTTAGAATCTGGTAAGAACCTTGTATTCCAGCAACATGAATGACATACACTCACCTCTGCGAGTGTGAAAAGTTTCTCCATGGTGTGTTCATTAGCACATTGCCTTGAGTAGTCCAAGTGCACCCCATCAAACTCACTGATGAAAAATACCCAAACACAAAATCGCCATCAATTATATCGATGAACATAAGAATAAGTGGTAAATAGATATCTAAGTACAATCAGTAAAATCTAACAAAGGCAAAGGGGGATTTGGGGAGAGGGGTGCAAGTAAAGAAGCATGAACTTCATCATGTACTATACTGTACTCAAAAGATAGAATTCAAAGAGAATAATAACAATTAGGAAGCTGACAAAGGATCAAACAATATGAACAAGCACTCATGCACTATGACTTCACTCAAAGTTCTAAACATAAAATTGAAAAATAAGAATAACATATCAGAATCCAAAAAAGGATCATACAGCATCATTGACTTGCACCGTTCATGATCGTTCATCAAATCACGTAAATGCATCTTCTTGATATCCTCAACATGGGCCTGCATATCAATGTGCTTTTCGTATTAAATATTACATGGAAACTTTCGGCATACACCTAATTACAAAATAACACAAAAAATTATACCTTCAAGTCCTTCCAAGGCTGAGTGTCACAAATGAGAGTAGATGCAGCCATCTGTAGTCGTGGCATAAACCCAACACAGTTAATTCCTCCAATATGAACGATGTCAAAAATTTGTCTTAATATTAACCAAACAAACGAAATAAGTCAAGAAAACCAGGACTTGAACTAAACCAAAAAAAATGTAAATATTTGCTGAGGTAGCAAAACCAGATCCCCCAACTACTCGAAATTTAATCGAATCCCATGAACCAAACAAGCCATCCAAATGAGCACAATTTGCATTAAAACAAATCTCCCATCAGCTGCTTTCCTAAACTAAACAAATAGGCAAACAGCCAAAAGTACGATCAGCAGCCATGTAAGAAACCATTTTCCTCCCAACTCCCCCACCCCCCCCTTTTGCCTCGTAAACTAATTTACTCATGTCCATAGGTGAACTCAGATTCAACAAACGGCATGATAGCATTGCAGGCAACCATAATCCAGAAGCAATATGATGAATAATTAAATAGAACAAAATCGAAAACAAAGAACTAGTCTATCGAGAAGGAATACTTCATGAAATTATTCTTTTCCCATAAAACCCTCTGAAATAAAGCCAAAGCTAATGCGAAGTGACAAGGAATTCATTAGTTGAACTAAAAAAGGAAGGGCGAGAGCGTACCGGTCTCGAATTGGAAGTTGCACAATAGACTTTCGAGTTTGGCCGAGAGAAATCGTCTTCAGTCCACCGAAGCTCCTTCCGTTGCTGGTTTTATGATTTTGGGTGGTTTAAGTGAAAAAAGTTGATCGGTACTCACGCTCACTCAAAGAAGCCGTCAGTTTCTGATAGGAAAACACGTGTCCAACGAATCCTCAATCTCACGGTATTTTAAAACTGAAAATAAATTAAGGAGACACATCTCGCATTATGCGGTCCTTTGATGCAAGTGAATACCATGAGCCGGTCGTTCACGGATCCGGCTCCTCTCTAGGGAGTCTATCGCCTAGGAGTGAGACATCCAACGGCTGGGTTGACGGATCCTGCTCCTTTTCAAGGAGCTCGGCGACCAAGGGAGAATCCAAGGATTGGGCTATGCCACATACATTTTGATTTACATCTAATCAGTCATTGAGATGTGTGTGGTATAGCCCAACGGCTGGATGGTTCTCTGAGCGCTGGGCTCTCTATAGAGGAGCTCATTCTTGGGCTGACTGGGTGTACCCGAGATGCGTACAAACACATATCCCAATGTGGCCCCAGTCATCCCAAACGTTGGATACTCACTAGGCATTCCCTGGGCAATGGGGGGTCGTTGAAGAGGAGCCTGACGTGTCCTTCAATCCTCGATAAATTTGGAAAGATTCAATACTATTGCCTGCAAAACAAACAAATCGCACGTCATGGTAGCAACTTTAGAACTAAGGGATCGTCTATTTGGACTAGGCCTGTAAACGGATCGGATTAAGCTCGGATATGGATCGGATGTAATCGGATTCGGATATTTTCTGGTCGAATACGGATACTTCTAAACGGATTCGGATGAATTCGAATTCGGATTTTCGACCATCCATTTACACCTCTGCCTTGTGTAACCCGAACCTTCCTCCCCCTAGTGGATACAATTCGCACTCAATCCATAGTTTTAGATCATGATTCTCTTCTCCTCATATTCTAGAATCTGTTGAATCTTCAAAAACCCTCAAGATCGTTATTTACTTAATTTTTAAAAATTAAGTATTCGGATTCGGATTTTTATCGAAGTATTCAGATTTTTGTTCGGATATCTCTAATCGAATACGGATGCCCCTAAACGGATACGAATGCGGATCGAATTCAGATTTTCGGTTATCCATTTACAGCCGTAATTTGGACTAGGTAGTGCTGAGCTCTTGCATCTTTTATTTTTTTTAAGAAAAATAAAAAAAATAAAAAATAATAAAAAATAATGTATTAATGATAATGGAGGTGACTTTCTAAAGAAACAACGTATAGAAAAACACACCAATGAGATGTGGCAAAATAGTATCATATCATTTTATTATGAAGATATGTCAATTGTAGTAGGTGGCAAGGTGGATGTCTAATCGGTGTCATACATATTTATTTAATTTTTTCTTTCCTCGTCTATTAAAAATAAAAAAAACAATTAATTGGTATGAAGCATACCACATTTGACATTACTACATGTCCACTTATTACATGAAATCAACTTTGAATACCAAATGATCTGCCACATGGCAAATTCTTGAGACGCCTTCCTAAATTATATACCCAAAAAACAAAAAACAGACGATTTCCTAAATATTCTAGATATGGTTATGGTTATTTTAGTTTATATTTATTTTAGTGTTTTTTAATTTTTTTAGTTGTATTTTTTTATTTTAAAAATACGAGATTAACTATCAATTGATGATTGATACTAAGAATATACGTAACAAGGTCTTGATATTATAATTTCATTCTTACAGGCATCCATATCAAATAGAGGAGGTAAGTAAGAAAACTAATAATGTATGTGTTTTTTCCATTTATTCTATTTAACTAATTCATTACCTAATTGTTTTTTTAATTGTTTTTTGGGTAAAGATTACCTAATTGTTTACTTGTAAATATTTGACTTTGCTGCTCTATTTTTTATTTTTTTGGTAAACACTGTGCTCTATTGAACCCATAAGTTGTAAAGGAAAAAAGATTAAAAGAATTTTGTCTTGGAGTGTGACCTACACTCCCATGAGTCTTTTTCTCTCATTCCCATATGAAAATACACTTATGTCCCTTTGTTTTGAGGTGGAGAGAGACATTGGGGAATGCTATTGTAGGCCACATTTTCGGACAAAAAACTACTTCACATATTGTAATTATAAAGGGTAATCATCTCTCTATTTCAATTTTATTCGCAATGAAATGACAATGCTCGTTTACTCTAATTACATATTAATTATTTTATTATTATTATTATTATTTGTTGGTAAAAGAAAGATTCATTGAAGGATAGTATGTGTATAACCTAAAGTTTCAGATTCACAAAGATTTTTCTTTTATTTTTTTGGTAGAACAGATTCACAAAGATCATGAAGCTACGACGTGGAATTTGATCAATTTTGTCATATACAAATACAACTATAGTTTTTGGGAAAGGGTTATTTGAACTTACAAGATTTCCTACATTCTTTCACTATATAAGTTTTAGATTTAAAATAATAATAAAAAATTATATGAGAAGACGTAAGGCTGCGTACATTATGACCCTCTCCCCAGACCCCGCAGAGGTGGGAGCCTTGTGCACTGGGTACGCCTTTTTTTTTTATATATAATAAGACGTAAGAAACACTTTATGTTTTTTTTTTTTTTTTGGTAAAGAGAAAACACTTTATGTTCATAGAGACTTTTTATTATAATTTTAAGGAAAAAGAACCATGGAAGGCACTGCGGCCCTTGTGCCCAAATCAAAATGATTGTCCCACCCCAATGAAAGGCAAACTACCCCATTTGATGCTTTTGTGCATGTTCCCATTGATCCTACATTGGTGTAGAGAGCACATTGCCTCTGGGAACCCTCTCCCATAATTTTATCCTCTTTATACTTACGTTTTTATTTATTTACTTATATTGTATTTGAATGTTACATCATCTTTTACCAAAAAAAAAATGTTGCATCATAATAATTTATTGTATGTGTTGTCATAAACCTTTGATGATAATATTGAATATCAAAATTATGGACCAAAAATATGTGATACGATAGAGGTTGTACCAAAGAATATTACATGACTTTACCTTCTCCTATAACTCTGCCTTTATGCAATAGTATTGAAATTTTTTTAGTTTTGATTTATGGACCTAGGGGCGCAAGTTTGGCCCAAGCCCGCCCTTGCCCATCCTGAGCCTGAACAGGGTTTGGATTGAGATATCCTGGCCTGAGGGCGGGTCAAGGTTGGGAATTTTTGGCCCTGAGTGAGGACCGGGTCAGACCATGGTTGAAGCCTTAGGCTGAGCCCGGCCCTGTGTTCTTCTTCTTGTTGTTCTTTCTTCTTCTTATTCTTCTTCTTTCTTCATTTTTGTTCTTCGTCTTGCTCTTCCTCTAGAGCCACCTTGATATGGGATGTTACAACACCAACAGGATCGAAAATTTATTCTTTCTTTGTCAGCTTGGCCGGACCCTAAGGGCAAGTCAGGGTTGAATTTTTCTGGCCCTAAATCAGGGCCTGGCCGTGCTTGGGCCCAGCTAAGGGGACTTAGGGTTGGCTTGGGGTTTTAAAAGGCTCGACCTTGTTGTAGCCCTAGATGGACGTTCATGTCAACCCCCTCCTTTTCAAGGTGGGTTTGTGGAATTTTAAGAAAAGATCCAAGTTTTAATTGTTTTGATTGATGGATCCTTATGCTGCTACTTATCTCCTCTGCAATAGTTTCAAATGCAAATCAGATCTTGAGCTAGGCTTGGTACTAAGACTATATTTTTATTTGGACTAAGTTTTCCTCCATCCATAGAGGACGGTTCACAAACCCTTTTAGTGTTTTGGTATGTTCCAAAATACCCTCCTACTATCTTTTCCCGCCATCTCCTGCCCTACGGTGAATGGAATCACATTTACTATGGGTGGAGGGAAACTCGGTCTTTTTTTATTTTGTAAAAATCCATGAAGCATCCATTTTTTTAATCCTCATTTTTTTTAACTATTAGGAGAAGGAGCATGAAACCCCAATAGGTTATCATATGGTTTTTGGGTAGATTATGGTACGGGGGTTGGGAGACAATGGCAATGGTGACGGGGGTGGGGAAAGGGATCGAGAGACAGTGGCAGTAAGATGTGGGGGCAGAGGCGAGGTAGTGGGACGTGGGTGAATTGTTTGGGAGCTGTTGGAAGGGAGGGGACCATCGGTATTTATGGGATTTGGAATGAATAAGGGAGAAAAAGAGGAAGAAAAAGTGTGCATTTTCCAGAAGCAACATAAAAGAAAGTTGGGGTAGGAGACTTTGGGTGAAAATCATCCAAGGATAGAAAAGTGATAGTATGTTGTCCAGTATTGTAATAGTAACCAAGTGACCTAAACTGCAAACCTTCGACATTTTCTTATCGGTTGGATCCATAATTGACAAGCTACATACTTAACATGATGTTGGGTCAATTTAAAATTAAGGACTAAAGCTAACAGAAGGTACTTAATAACAATTCCAGCTCCTATTTCTACCAGATTCATGGCAAATATCCCATTTCATTGTATAAAATATATATTTAAAAAATGATATTATATTGGGATAGTTATTGGTTTCACCATTATTTGTGATGTTTCAGGTACTTGTGAGATAGATTTGAACCATTCAATTTCATTTTTTTTTTACAATTTAAACCATTTGTTCCTACTCGTAGTTGGGAGAGTGCACAATAAATACTAGAGTACTAGTACACATGCATGGACAAACATTGGAATTAGATGCATAACAATACATGGGGGGTATTCAGTAGAATTACACTTTAAACTTTGACACGTGGCTAATCTAGAGTCTAGACCATGTCCTCTTTATCCAACGATCATAACTTACACCTCATTTATCCATGTAGCAGGATGGGTGTGAAGTTTGGAAAATTAAAGGCCCTCGTGATAATAAAATTATGCTTGTTGTTGACTGCCATGTCTCCAAATAAATAAATTTTGATTCAAAGTGACAGTTTGAATCTCACGGAGTATGGGATATTTGAAACAAACATCTCAATAGGGTTTAGGCTTACATTTTAGTGTTGCAAGCAAAACACCTCCAACGATTCACAACACTTGAACACCAAACCTATAGAAGTAGGAATTGTTTTCCACACAACGCTTTGATGGAACAATAATACAACAGAATCCTCTATCGAACGATGGTGATACACCCAAAAACATCCGACCACTCAATGGTCAACACTTGGCAAGATCCCCACCGATAACCGACAAAACGGATCGGGTAACACGTGTAGCCAAACTTGGCTTGGGGGGCAAGCAACCGCACATAACATGAACCAGAGAACCATTCCCTCTAACAACACTTGGGAAGGAATCTCGTTTCCCACTAGGAGGCGTCCCCCTTATTAAGGCAAGTGACCAACCCCGCTACGGCACGTGTTAGAAGGTGGGAGATAGGGAGGCCACCAACCGCCTCAATAACTACGCCAGATATAAAAAGAGAAGGAGGGGACCCAGGTATTACACGCTCATTTTTTTCTGACTTACTGCTCTCTCCGTACCCCTTTTCTGACAAATCATCTGTGCCCGGACTGACTTTGGCATCGGAGAGTCCCCCCTCGGAGTCCGCTCCGGACATCTTCTTCGTCTTTTCTTCCCTTGCAGGTCGTATACGTCATCAGAAGACTTTCCGGGCACAACAGATGGCAACACCCAACACTTGAAGAGAGAGAGTCTACGACTTCGAGATAGCTCTGACTCTCTCAAAATTGTACAAGCTAATAGGGCAATCACTTTTTCTTTCCTCTTAAGGCTATTAAATAGCTAAACAATATCCCTTTCCTTCTTTGGATTCTATATGCAAGTGATGCTATCCTATTGGGTTGTACACCTTTCGTTTTTTTGGGTGCAATTGGAGGTTGTACACCAAAGCAACTTAATTAGAATCTTACTCAAAAACTTAAATAAACATAATTGATAAGGACACGTTAGTATGGTAATAAACCACAAAATCTATACTGATAGAAACATTATGTGTAGATAATTCAACTTTACAATATCTCACAATGGACCTTCGAGTATAGATTAAATTTTTGTGATCACCCTAACCCATTAAATAGAGTATCTCGACCATTAATTGGACAACAAAAGAACGTGATAAAACATTTATAAACTATAATTATTATAAATAATAATTTTATAAATACTTTGTAATCAATTTATAATTAAACCACTTAACTCAGAATTTCGTTCAATCAAATTAGAATTCTCTCAAAAGATATTTTCCATGTATGAATAGTGAATTCCTTATTAAGCGTCATTTTCATTGACAAGTTAATACAATGGACCCCGTATAGTGATTTATAACTAGACATGTGCAGACATCAACAATACATACATTAAATTAAGTACACAATATTGGTTTCATTGACCTATTATAACCAGAAACAAGGCTTTCGCCTATTTTACTATTGAACATTGTCAATCGATCGGTTCTAGTCCTCGTTCCCATTACTCAGAGCTAAATAAGTTGTTCCAAAGTTGGTTGGGCTTTTCCATCTAGGCACATGTACACACGCCGTGCTGCGCCACCTGGTGACGTACCTTTGCCCTTTTTATTTTTTTCCCTTGGTTTCCAAACATAAGAATGGTGAATTTGTTATGGAACTTGGGTTAGCCCGAAGCTTTGTGCGACGTACGTGGCACAATAGCCTGTGTCCCATTTTTGTTATCTTTCCCAGAGCTCTTTACTTTTTCTCTGTGGAGCGTTAGATTGGGTGGTCATCGACTTTTGTACTAGAAATCAAATGCACAGATTACTATCGAACGGTTGGCCACTCGCCTGTACATAATTGAGTTTGTATCCAATTTTCAAGTCTTAAAACATTTTCCAATTGCCTATATAGTAAAAGGAAGACTTAATTTTCCCGCCTAAATATCCACTATACGAGGCAACTGGTCATCACTCAAATCAGTCATTAAAGTCACTTCTCTCCTTTACCTACGCTTGAGGCTTCATTTTTTGTGTTTTGTTCTCTCTCCCTCTCTGTGGACGAGTGAGCTTTTGCTGGCACAGGTACCTATTCCTGCAATTCTTTTGGGAAACATTGTTCGCCTTTTGTTATCCTTTTTTGTGAAAAAGAATAATGTCCGAGTTTCCTTTCCACTCTTTCTCCCGTTCGAGCTCGATGGAATGGAAATGGAAAACTTAAAACCCTAGGTTGACCTGGCATCTTACCACCTTTCCTTTATATTGTTTTTGAGTTGATCGATTGTTTTGGATTTCAGAGTTCCTTTCAGGCTTCGTGAGTTATGGAGGCTGAGAATGAGACGAAGAATAATGAAGCGGCTGATTCTCCAACTTCCGTTCTCAAAGATGAGGTTTCTCCCTGTTTCCTATTTTGGCATTTCACCCTGCCTGTTCGCTTTATTAGCTTCATTTTCTCAGTTTAATTTCTGTTTCTGTTTGTGTCTCAGATTTGCACTGTGCCTATTTGTTGTGTGATTGCATATACTCCCCGTTTTCCTATTTCTTCCTTCACTATTTTGCTGTCTTCCTCCCCTTAATTATTACGGTTCATTTTTTGTTTTTTTTTTTTTGCTTTGAATTTCTTCCTCCTATAACTTGAAATTGATCTGTAGCTCCATCCTATATTTTGGAGCATTCTCCCTTTAATGTTTATAGTATCTTTGATTTTTTTTGGGTCCTTTTTAGGAATATTGATCACGTAGACTGATATCGTGTTGCAAATGTTGGTATTGATGATGATGTTTATGTAAAGGGTTAGTCTTTATTTTTTGTTCCCCCCCTCTTCACATATCTGTTCCAGGGCTTAGGATCATGATTGGTGCTCCTTCTTCTGTTACCCAATTCCATGGTTATTGCGATTTATGGCTCGTGTTTAATTCCCTGTCGAGTCATTCTTTAACTTTAGAACCCCCCTCTGTGTGTGTGTGTGTCTGTCCCTCCATCCTCTATCTTTTGCTTTAAGTTTTAGATCTCTAATCTGCTAGCATCTTTCATGAGGGAAACATTTGCTGCTACTTGTAGTTTGTTGATAAAACATGCACTGCGCACCCACCCACCCACAACAATACACACAGACACATACATTTGCCAAAGAATGCTAGAAGTATAAATACTTAACTACAAATGAGAAAAGAATACAAAGCGAACAAAACATCACATGAAGCCAGACTAAGAAATGTAAGGAATACGCAAAACACAATACTAGTCTAACCACTTTTTGTTTAGCTAAATCATAGATGTAATAATAGCCAACCTTGGTTTCCTTTGGAACGAGGATTTCAGTGTGGGTGCCAAGGAAATAATGTGCCTAACAATGTGTATGAATCTCACAGTAAAACTGTCCAATGCAAATCCAAGCAACGATGGTAGACAAGAGCCATTTTATTCTTTTCTAGCTATGATATTCTCCCCCCTCTCGTTTCTTTTCCTTTTTAACATATGCATGGGATTGTATGTCTATTATCTATTTTTTTATTTGTAAGTTTCTTTTCTTCCTTAATTTTACATATCACCAAATGAGCAGGAGATTTGTAAGGAGGAAGTCAAAGTTGAAACTGAGGATGATGGAACCCTGACTGATGCACAAAATGGAGACTCTTCCCTAATATCAGGAACAATGGCCAAGGAAGAAGATAATTTAAAAGAAGCTCGTGTGAAGGAAGAGGATGCTGAAAGGGAAAAGGATAATGAGAAAGGGCCTGGGATGGATGACACTCAGTTCACCAAATTGGATGAGCTCCTGACACAGACTCAGCTCTACTCACAATTCCTCTTAGAAAAAATGGAGGATATCACATTTGTAATCTCTCATGCACATGCTTTCAATGTAATTTCATGTTTCTTTATTTACTTATTTCTTGTTACTTAAGCTATTGTGCGACTTCACTTTCCTAGAATGGAGTAGAGAGTCAAAATGAAGAGAAAGCAAATGGGAAGAAAAGAGGTCGTGGTGCGAAGAGGAAGGCTGCCACTCACTACAACAATGTACGATGCTAGGCTCTTGAACATGAACTAATATTGTTGTTATCATATGTTGTTTTGGGTTATGTTGTCCCACGTATAGTTATCCTGGTTAGCAAGCTATTTGCTTGTTGAAGTGTACATACGACATTGGCACATATTTCTCTTAATGTTCTGCAAAAATTCTTTGTTCAACCATAGTGCTGTAATTGAAAATGAAGAAAGCGGGGAGAAGGAAGAAGGTTGAGTATTTTGGTGAGCGGGTAATGAATATCTTTTCTCTGCTGCCATAATCACAGTTTATTGAACCGATTACCTGTTGCAAGATAATATTGGTTTACAAAATCTACCTTGAGATCAGCCTGTTTTCAAGGCTTGGATGAGAATATAAAGCATAAGAAAGAGACCATATTCACTAATTGTACGTAAATTGTTCATGAAAGAAAACCATTTCCTATAAGCAAATGCATAAGATACCTAAAAGTGTGGAAGGTAAGGTTCAAGATTTTTAAATATTTTACCAAAATCGAAATTTCGGTTGAAATCTATACATTTTCTCTAGCAAGTTTCGATGAAGGATTTCAAGGCCCAAATGACCAAATTAAGTCCCGAAACTTTTAGGAAACTCTATTTTAGGCCCTCTAAACATAGTGGAACCCTTAGATATTAAAAAACCACATTCAAAATGGTAGTTTGATTTCTGACCTTAGGTTGGTAGTGTACGCTGTAAACATTCTATAATATGGCCTATTCCACACAATGTTTAGTACTAGAACTCATGTAATTCAAGTAAAACAACTTAGATATGCATTTGGAATGAATAATACATAAAATTATAAACCATTTCATAAACCATACATCATACGTGGTTCATTACAAAGAGGTAAATATATCGGAGTCAACAATACAATCAAGTCACCCCTATGCCCATCCTAGAGTCCTAGTACGACTGTATCACAAAAGTTGGCCATATCATAGTATGGCAGAAGAAACTCTTGAGTTCACAACAGCCCTATAAATGGAATCATTTTGGAGGTACCCTAATCTAGGGTATAGAACTCTGAACCATAAAGAGCTAAATTGAGAGCCACTGCTATTGGATGGTGGCTGTGGAGTTGACACTGGCATGTATGATTGGGGCTTGAGAATGAGTAGATGCTGTCCACAAATGATGACCCAATGTGTGATTGACCCTCATTTGCCTAATGAATGAAGAGATAAACTGCCCATAGCCACCACATGGCATATGATGGTGTATGGTACTGCCCCATGCATATTGCTCTCCTGCAGGCCCAGCCCTTCGAGAGTATCGGTCAAGCTCGTAGCATCAATGTCCATGGATTCCATGCTATCGTCTTCGTCCTCAGGTGGTGGTATGAATTGGTGGCCCGGGGCTCTCGAGTAGCTTGCACTTGTGGGGGGCACGTACACTGTGGTCAGCATCCTATGCCATAATCAAATTGATTCTCACCTGTGAAGCGGATCCTAAGTTCTTGCTCAGACTTCGCTTTGACTGGTGGTACCCCTGGCGCATCCCTGACCCCATCATGGGGGCGGTGTGCAAGTGTGGCCACTAGAATGCGACCAATCGATGTCCTCATCATTTTCCTCTCCAACCTAAGACTCAAAAGGTCTGGGTGTTTGTGAATGAACACAGCCCTCTCAAGACACCATAAACTCGTCAACATCAATATCCATTTGACTAGTTATCTTGGGATCAAGTCTACCCCCTAGGCCGAACCATGACAGGGTCACCTCGATCCCTCACCTACTTGTATAAGGGATCCTCCTCATCATCTAACTCAACTTGGAAAATGTTGGCAAGCTCGGTTTGATATTTATCTCTCTCCATGCTCATGCGTATATGCTGCATCTTCAATCTCATGTTATAGTGCACATACACCAACTGCTCCAACTGTGTGTGCACTGATTAGTTTTGCCTATTGGCCCACATCAAGAGGCCTCCTTATGGGGCCTGCCAGAAAAAACTTTTCCCTTGTGTTCTTATCCAATTTCATTCACAGAACTGTTGATTTTATATGGATTTGCTTTTGTTGTGTATGCAGTTTACATACTCTTTTATTAATTAGGGAAGTATTTAAGCTGAATGCTTGGTTTTCTTCATTCTTTTTTATTCATATCTGTTTCTTAGCTATAATGATTTGTGCCCATGTGGTAACACTCTTTAGAGGAAAGCCAAGAAAGCAGTTGCAGCCATGATAACAAGATCCCAGGAAGGGACAGCTCCTGAAGATGCAAACCTGACTGAGGAGGAGAAAGCTGAAAAAGAGCAGGCCGAACTCGTGCCATTGTTGACTGGAGGAAAATTAAAGCCTTATCAAATCAAAGGGGTTAAGTGGATGATTTCATTGTGGCAAAATGGGCTGAATGGAATTCTGGCAGATCAAATGGGGCTTGGCAAAACTATTCAAACTATTGCATTTCTAGCCCATTTGAAATGGAAAGGATTGCACGGGCCATACTTGATAATAGCTCCTCTTTCTACACTCTCGAACTGGATAAATGAGATTTCAAGGTAAATTTATGTCTTAGTCTTCCTTATTCATTATGTAATTTCAAATTTATTCACTTTTAATGGTATTTTTAGGTTTGTTCCTTCAATGAGTTCAATTATTTACCATGGTAACAAGAAAGAAAGGCAGGAGATCAGAAGGAAGTACATGACCAAAACAGATGGCCTCAAATTTCCCATCATAGTTACCTCGTATGAGGTTGCACTAAATGATGCAAGAAAAGTTTTCAAACACTACAATTGGAAATATCTTGTGGTAGATGAGGTTAGTGGTAAAATTATGTAGGATATATTGGTTCATTATTTTAGTTATTTATTTTCAATTTATTCAACTTCTGCAACCATTACTTAATGTTTCTGCTAGCTTACTAAATTTTTTGTTCTTGAAGGGGCATCGGCTGAAGAATGCAAAATGCAAATTACTGAGAGAATTGAAGCTGTTGCCTGTTGAAAATAAGCTCCTGTTAACTGGAACGCCACTCCAGAACAACTTGGCTGAGCTTTGGTCATTGTTGCATTACATTTTGCCTGATATTTTTTCATCCCTAGAAGAATTTGAGTCTTGGTAAAATTGGCAATGCTTATTGCATATTGTAATTTTGATTGGCACTTGTTCTTTTGTACTTGCATTTTATTGAATAATTTGTGGGATTTTACTGTCATGTCTTCAATTTGGAAGATTTTTTTCGTCGATCAATTAAATAAAATGAAATTTCAGTACAATTCCTTATAATCCACAGTTATTTATGCTATGTGCATTAATAAATTATTCACCTAATTTCGTTCTAGGATTACCTATAGGTACTAGGTAGCGACAGTCACTAAGGGGAAAAAAATATTTCAGGCTTTTCGGCATTCATGTTTTTCGTCTTTATCATCTCTAGCTGGGGCAAGTGCTTGATGATGCATCTCTAGTGTTTTCAAACTAATTAAACTGTTAAGCTCTACTATCTCCTGTGGTTGGATGCATTTCTCTGCAGTGTATGCTCTATTTTCACTTTCTGGAAGGTTTTTTTTATTTGGTTGGATGCATTTCTGCATTGTATGCTCTATTTTCACTTTCTAGAAGGTTATTTTGATTCTGGGTCAAACTAATTCAGATTTAATATATCTTTGCTCTATAGAATGTATAATTAATATGGTATTGCGCTTATCATGTCCATTGCTCTTGTTTATGACTTGGGATTTCATATTCAGGTTTGACCTGTCAGGAATGTGCAACAGTGAAGCACAGCAGGAAGAGTTGGAGGAGAAGAGGAGGGTTCAAGTATGCAACCTTTCGGAGTCTGTTGAATTTCTGTCTTCTGCTTTAACATATCTGTGTGTAATGGTAGGAGTTAATTGTTTGCAGGTGATAACAAAACTCCATGCAATATTGAAACCTTTTCTCCTTCGAAGAATGAAATCGGATGTTGAGCAGATGCTTCCACGGAAAAAAGAGATAATCTTATATGCTAACATGACTGAGCACCAAAAGAACTTTCAGGATCATTTGATTAATCAGACATTGGAAAACTACTTACAAGAGAAATCAAATTACAGTAAGAAAATAACTATAATTTATAGAAATACATAGAAGAATGGTAAGGTACCCAAGGCTAGATTGCAAGGGCAGCCTCCATGAACTTGAAATGTCATATATATACTGCTTGGAACAGCTATGGGAGCAAAACTTGAAAACACTATTTTCAAACTGTTGCCTAGTGACAGCTTTGCTGGCCCAGAGACCCAAGACCGCTAGCCCTGGCACTGGGGTCTTAAGACTCTAAGCTGCTCCATCTCTTTGTGGCCCTCTGCCTAGGTTTCTTGATCCTTTTTTTGAATTGGATGCATGCCAAATTATAAGGGCAATTAAGGCTTAAACAGGCATAAAAAGGAATCAATGAACTTCGATTCCTGTTTCGTGCTTGTCAATGACTTCTGTAGAGTTCACTGTCACATGACAAGTATGGTCAAATCCATGTCATAGGGGGCTTCAAACTCATCATGCTGGTCCATGTTTCAGTCCCAAATAGACTTTCCATGCCGTTCAAACATGGATATAAAGTTAGCCAGTATCTCAATTCTCAAACCCCTTGTTTGTACGACATATCATCTGTGTGGTTCCTAGAAAGCCTTACAAACAATCTACCAAATGGGTGCTTGAAAATTTCTTATGTATTGCTTTTCTCTTCTCCTTTCTTTTTTGGGAGGGGTTTCTTAGCCTTCCACTGTTACTTTACTGCTGATGCAAACTTTTTGATACTGCAGGATATGGTATGAAAGGAAAACTGAATAATTTAGTGATTCAACTCCGGAAGAATTGCAATCATCCTGACCTCTTGGAGTCAGCTTTCGATGGGTCATGTGTGCACTTTGCAATCCCTGTACTAAAATATGCATACCCTTTATGTGCTCTAAATTTCAACATCTCATTTACCCTTTCTTGTTTTCCTTGTTTTTCTCTGTAGACACATATCCACCAGTTGAACAGTTGGTGGAGCAGTGTGGCAAATTCCGCTTGCTGGACAGACTACTGGCACAACTATTAGATCGCAAGCACAAGGTGTCCTTAAGAATCTTTTAGTTGAGGGCTACAATCCCCAACCCCAATTTGTTGTCCATCTATTAACTTGTGTTCACTAATTGTCTGCTTAATCAGGTTCTGATATTTTCACAGTGGACTAAGGTATTGGATATAATAGATTATTATTTTAGTGAGAAGGGATTTGAAGTTTGTAGGATAGATGGCAATGTGAAGCTGGAAGAAAGGAAGAGTCAGGTATGCTTTATCTATAGTTGGAAATTTGTCAAAGATTTGTAAGGAGAGTTATTTTTATTTATTGTGTACCTTCCCTACTATTTTGGTAAGCTTAAATCACGGTTGGCCATCCGATTATTTTTTTATTATAAACCCTCAAGCCTGTAGATCTTTTCTCTCTTCTGCAATGCACATTCATTCAGAGCCTTTCAACCTCCCACTATTGCTCTCGGTGGTCTTTGTGCACATGATTGAATTATCTCAGTAGACTTCCTTTTTTTTCATTACCTTTATGTTTTGGTGAATTGAAGATGGTCTTTTAGTCAATCCGGCATCATCATGCTGGTAAAATTAGCATAAGGACCAAAAGGTGATGAGATCCCACCAATCAAGCTTAGTTGAGCTTTCTTGGAAGACTCCTTTGATAAGAGTGGGCTTGGATGGGAATCTCTATTATTTTCTGGATTATCAGAGAAACCATCATGAAAGGCCTAGATAGGAGTTGCCGAATAATGGATAGGATTATCTGATTCAATCTAGCATTTGTGAATAGAAAGTTTTTGTGGTTGAATCTATCATGTAATTTCAGTTGCTTCCATGTGGAAGACTCTAATATTTCACATATAGAGATGGTATAATGCCCTTTGTTGCTACATCACTGGAAAAAAAGGGAAAAAGAGTGACTGTGTGCTTTCCTTCCTTTTATATTGTTCTGATTGACGTTACATTGTTTGAGACACAGGTGATTCATCTATAATATAATGATCACCTTCTATGTTTGTAATCAGATTCAGGAGTTTAATGACATAAACAGCAACTATAGGATATTTCTCCTCAGCACCAGGGCTGGTGGGCTTGGTATCAATCTCACTGCAGCTGATACCTGCATACTTTACGACAGTGATTGGGTAAGCCCTTTCCAGGCCTCATTTTGTTCCAGCATTAAATGTCTGGGACCATTAGACTGACATATACTGAATTTGCAAACCAGAACCCTCAAATGGATTTGCAGGCAATGGATAGATGCCACAGGATTGGGCAGACCAGGCCTGTTCATGTATACAGGCTAGCAACAGCCCAGTCGGTTGAAGTACGTCTTGTTATTTATGATTTTCATATTTACTTAAGGAAGCTTGAAAAGGCAATCAAGACTGTTATTGTTATCAGGGTCGCATGTTAAAGAGAGCTTTTAGCAAGCTGAAGCTTGAGCATGTGGTGATTGGGAAAGGGCAGTTTCAGCAAGAAAGAACCAAGCCTAATACTTTGGAGGTCCTTGAGGTCTTGTACAGTTTGCAGACATTTCATTTCTGTGTTATTTCTGGTATGCATGGTGTTGGTGGGAATTGAGTAGGAGAATGTGTTGTTCTGTAACTTCTGTTACCCAAAAATCAATTCATATATTTTTCTCATGCCAGTCAAATCCCTCAATGTTTTACACTTTCCTAAACTCATCTTTCACATTGTGATGGTTTTCTGTGTTATGACGACTAAATGGGAAAAACCTTCAAAATTCCACTCACCCATAGTTCAGGAAAACATTATTGGCTGACTTTATAGTAGCACTTCTGTTCCAACACCTTTAGCATTTGACCACTTTGTTGTTTGTTTTTTGCTTCCTTTCCTGTATTTAGATATTTTATCATTGATCAAATTGTGTGTTCTGTGATAGACATCCACCTATTTTTGGGACCCCTTCAAACCTCATTGATGAAATAAGAAATAAGTAATTTATGAGCTAGGAAATAACACTAGACGGCTATAGGCCAAGTACATTTATAAGTTTTAAAAATCCCCTATGGTTCCACCTGTGGTATTTGTTGGTCCATATTTATTTCTTCTCACTAGTAGGTGAGTATAAGGAAGGTACTAGACTAACTAGCTAATTAGGCCAACTACATAATACTATCTCACTGTATGTCCATCATGTGGTTTGACCCATCCTGGAAAGTACCTTGACTGTTATCCTTCTGGTTTGGTGATATATTTTCTTTCAGGAAGATGATTTGCTGGCTCTCCTTCGAGATGAAGAAAATGCTGAAGACAAGCAGATTCAGACAGACATCAGTGACGAAGATTTTCAAAAGGTTTTGGACCGCAGTGATCTGATTGCTGACGCCTCTAGTGGTGATAAATTAGCAATTAATGCCTTTCCTCTTAATGGTCCTGGTTGGGAGGTGGTAATGCCGACTAAAAGTGGAGGCATGCTTTCTACACTTAATAGCTGACATTGGATACAATTTTTGTTAAGGCGGTGTTTTGGGGGACATTGCTTTGGTTAAGATCTTTTTGATATAGCACATCCGGGACTCTAAAGAATCGGGGTTTTGCAGATGCAGTTTTGGTTGGCCTTCAGGACTGTTTGACTAGCCTGCAGTTTTGTATTGAGCAGGAAAAGCGTAAGGCCTCTCCCCAAGTCCCACCCCCAGTTTTTGTAAATCTTGTGGAGGATTCCATCATACCATAATATAATCAGTAAATATCGTTACTTGCTACTTCAATTAATTATCTCTGTTCTCAAATGTTATATCTTCTAATGAATGTGTTTTTCTGGCTATCAGCTGGTTGTTTCAGAAAAATACTGTTGGTCATTTTCATTTTTTACAGATACCCATGCAAGAATTTCATTCACCACATTGATAAAAAACAGAGTTTAAGAGTAATTTCACAAATAACCAGATGATAACAATATATTCAGTAAAACAGTGGAAACCTTGATGTCAGCAGTGTCACTAATCTTTGTAGGCTCAACCGTACCATGGATATGGTGTGCACCCTCCATCTGGCTAGAAAAAAGATTATGGGAAATAAGTTGGTATAATAATTCGTTGTTAACTAGCAATTATAGGTTGTAACAAAAAATACTTGCATCAAATCCAATTCAAATAGCTTTATGTAAAGTCTGACGTCCCTGTAACTGGGCTGAAATGGCTACATTCACTTGGAGCCATGCTTGCAGGTGTCTGGGAATGATCGAGGTTTGGGATAAAAACTGTGTTAGCTGGCACTTTCAATGTGCACATCATATTCATGATTCGCTAGATTTGAACTGTGTAAAAAGAGTCTTAGAAAGGAATCAAGATCTGCTCCGAAGGCATAACTTTGGAAGTGTCATCTACATACATTGGAAAAACTTGCAAGCTCTGCACTTCTCCGGTGTTCCATCTGTATCTCTCATAGCTCTTATTCTTGGTACGATACCATATTTCATATACCTTCACGCCTCGAGTAGCAGCAGTAGTGTAATACGATGTCCTTTATTAGTTTATGTTTCTTCAAGAAGTCTGGATAGGGTTGAAATCTACTGGGCAATGGATGGGGATGGCGGCTGGCCCTTTTGAAGGATTAAAATCCTTTGCAGTGCAGATTGGTGCATTGCGGTGCGGCCTTGTGAGCTCGACTCTGTGATTCGGAAAGTCAAAATATGTTTCCCACAAATTACTTTTTGTATGGATCCTCATTGGAGAGCCCATGAGGCATCCGATGGCTGGGCTATGCCACATATATCCTGATGATGTGTCTCATTGGAGAGGATCCCGATCAAGGGCTGCTCCTAAGGTCTACTGGGCTCGACAGTCGCCATTTAAGCACATGAAACTTCATAAAAACATCGGAGATTATGAAACCTTAAACTTGAAACCATATCTTAAACCTTTAGATTTTGAAATTCTAAACCAAAAAATGAAACTTAAATTATAAAAACCTATTGCAGATTTGCTGATAGTATCCTATTATGAAAATCCCCATGATTATTGTTGCAATGAAAACAATGGTCCCAACTGAAGTGAGACGCTGTTAGGGTTTGCGAGGAAAGGAGGGAGAATGAAGAAGAAACTGGGAGATAACGCGACCGAAACAGGTCTAACCCAGTTTGGGGCGCCCACCCATAAGGGCAGCCGCGGGGGCCGCGACCTACATTGGAGAGGTCGGCTACATAAGCTGGCCGCCCCCCCCCCCACCCCTTCTTTCCTATTTTGTCTCACTTTCAGTCTTGCTCTTCAAAATATCTAGAAGCTGAAGAAGATACATGAAGTTCACGAGGCTCGTACCATTACTTGATCGTGATCCCATTCTGCTGTATTTCGTGATCATTTCAGATAACACCTTAAATATGTCCATGTGATGTAATATGTTAACAATTACGTACGTAGTTCACTAGGTGACACTTGAATAATACAAGTTTTCTTTTCACCCATCGTGTAAAACAAAATCTTTTCATCTATTACTTTTGGTGATTGGATGGGACTCCTGGTGCCAAAATTGTTATAACTTCTTACAATCGACATTTTAGTTGTGGGAATTTTCCTCACCCACAGAATGCCGTAAGAGATAACCGAATGTTAAATGACCACCCCATCTCTCTATTTTTTTCAGAAGGAAGAAATTCATTTGAGTGGCCTGACCTTGACAAGCTTATCAAAATGGCCACGTGGAATAATGATATAGTAAGTCTGACCGTTGGATTAGTTGGTAGATGTTTTGGATTAGCCAGAAATCAATTCAAGCCCTCATTCAATCAAATACATGGGCATAGGAATCATTATCCTCTCAGGTTTCCTATCTGATACACTTGTTCGGTTCTTCTCATAGAGGGGGCGGAAATGATGACCTAACCCCCCCTGCACGAACACATTGCCCGGTACATGTATACTTACCTTACTTGTACCACTTCACTTCACTCTCTCAGAGTCAAGTTTTAAACTTTTATTTTGCCACTTGACCCTATTTGGGTTGAAATTTTACAAATGAGAAGGCCATCTTAGGGTCTTCTTGTCTACAACTACAGGGTTCCATCCAATCTGCCATGTAGTAGATATTTAGGTTCAGACTGTTCTGTTCATTCAAAAGACACAAAAACAAAAAAGAGCAGGTTGCTCTGAAAAGCTTCCCTCTTTTAAAAACATCAATTGAGAGCTTCATTCCTCCAGGACAACTAGGACTACAAAATTGCAGCTACGATAACTATTGCATTTGGTTGAGGGCACTGTGTAGATTTTCAGTAAGACATGCAGTGTATTTCTTTTTTACTTTTACAATCCTGAGAAATTGGGTGTTTAAATCAAGTGAATTGCCTGGTTATTCCTATAACATCTGATTCAAATTTCCAATGGCTTGTGGTGTGCCCATTCGTTCAGGCAAATTAATCCTTCAAAACTCTGGATCATAACTCTTGGCAAGTTAAACATCAGGTTCATTGGTGTAGTATTTTTTTCACTGTGTAACCAATTAATGACCAACATCCAATGTTTCCTAGAGGTTAAAAATCAATAAAAGAAGGTTCGTTATTTACAGATTCCCCTTAGACTTTTGCAATCGTGAATTTCGGGCTCCTGCCAACTCTTGCAGGCTGAATGGCTTTTGCATCCACTGTAGTTATTATTTGAGGTATTGACATTCCCACAGAAATTACAATTTCTGCATCATGTGAAAAATAAAAAACCAAACTTATGTTAGCATCCAAAAGTTGGACAAGAGCTGTTGTCAGAGCTTGAATTAGACTCTCACCAATCCCTTCTCGTACAGATAAATTTGGCCTCATAATATCCTTTGAGCTGACGAGGAAAACATCTCCAACATATAAGTGGTTTGAGGGTACGTAAACACAGTAGAGCTCCTCTTCCCCGTCACTCCTTTGGAGGATCACCGATGATGTGATGAAGGCGAATGCATACTCTCCAACACGTGGATGCCTTATGATAGCCACTTCCTTGAAGGCATGGGAGTTCTGATCTGCAACTGTGCTATATAAATGTTCCAGACAATTGTATTACAAGCTCAAGTTATGGAGAACATTGAATATACTTACCTGGTGATATTGCCGCACTTATTTGCTTTGAGGCAGAATAAATGTAACTTACAAGTGGCATTTTCTTAATGAACCATTCACCCAAACCAAGAACAGAAGCACCCAACCATGAGGACATGAACAGACCAACTAAGAAGATGAAAGTGATCGAAGTGATGAATCCAAGACCTGTAATTAACCATATTATAAGCAACATAAAAGTATACTCTAAAGGGTCCATACTTCTGGAAGTGATTGTTGTTGTTGTAATCTTAGGGAGGGTGGGTTGATCATATTATGGTAATGGCCATGATTAACTCCTTTACATCACATTTGAATATTAAAGCTCAACTTTTGAACCTTCAATTAATTAACACTGTGCCTTAAATGAAAGACTATAGGCCAGCAGTTTGGCTAAGGTGCCAGTTGAAGGGCCAAATAAGTCACAACCTTGTATAGATGGGAAAATGGAATATACTTACCAAATATATTGATCCCCAGATGAGTGTAGATTGGGGAGAAGAATCCATCTACAAAGTGAACGAACCACCAAGTGATGTAGAAAGTGATGGCTATGGGAAGAAGTATGACACTGCAAACAATGTAAACTTATCATCAAACTGGTTTAAGTATTTTGATCTGAGTAAAGTACACTAACAAGGGATTATATTTGAAGGATTAGAGTAACTGTAAACACATAAGTTTGCCCATACAAAAATCTGCTCTCTCTCTCTAAAAAAATGCAGCACCTAAACAACTTCATAATAACATGACACAACTCAGTTTGCCAAAATGCTTCTTATTGGAGAAGACGTCACTGATATCATGGGTGATTACCTAACAATGATTTAGTTGAAATTCAGAAGCAAAGTGTGAGGGGTTGGCAACTGAAGTCATATAATTTGTTTTTAATTATTGCTGCTGTATAATTTAGATTGAATGTGCTTCAGCCTTTCAGGGCTGGGGTTATTGGGGTAAGTAGATACGTATAAAGTGGATAGGAGCCTAAATGGGAGTGAATTGGACATTTTCATTTTAATTCAAAGAAGGAATTTCTCCCCCGGATGTACTGCCTAGAACAAACTGCATTTCTATTAATCAAGACTAATGAGTGTTGGGGTTGTGAAGACCTAGAATGAAAAGTTCCAAGAAGAATACAAATTACAGTTTTAATAAGCTAGAAACCTAGGCTAACTGGAGTATCATTGGTAATATTATATTTCTATGCTTTGAAGGTGCCTCTTACGAAATGATGACCTTGCAAAATAGTTCATTTTATCAAGAGATGTTTGAAAGATTTAGGATCAGAACATCTATATATCTTCAAATTATAGTTCCCCATGCAACATAGTCCTTTGGACCTCCAACCTATTTTCATCTCTCTTAATAGAATATTCAGATTTTTTTAGCGTTCTTCAGACATAAGAAAGGCCTAAATATGCACTGGAGTTTGCATAAACGCATCAGATTCAGAATTCTGAATAATAAAATCAGGTTTAGAAGATTCAGTGGTTGCTGTCACCTAAAATAATATTACCAAATTCAAATGAAAATAAAGACTCAATTTCTGAAACAATACAATACTAGGAACATCATCTAGTCACAAAGAAAGTACAGGGACTAACCGTGGTTCAGGGTGGAAAAATCATTGCAGATTATTCTCAAGATATACGGATTGATGATATGTAAGTAAACAGTTATAACTGAAACAGGAAAAATAACCTCAACTAACCCCAACCACTCCCCGCTCCCCCCAAAAAAAAATAAAGAAAGAAAGAAAGAAAGAAAGAAAAAAGAGATAATGTTGAGTGATGATAACTTACCATCCTGTCACAAACTTTTTTGAAGCCCAGCTACGGAAGACTTTATAAAAGGCCTAGAGAAGAAAATAAAGATATGTAAAATCATTTCCATCATAATTTGAAAGCAATCATAATCTTCACTTAGAACCAACAAAAGCCAACTAGCAAGACCAGATAAAGATGTAAAGATGCAACTTCAGCCTGGTCTTCAGCATTAGAATCGTAAGTATTGCAATTTGTTAGTTCTTCATATTCTTCTCTGTTGATGACTTTACTCATAGTAATCTTTTCCTTTTGCATTTCATTTGCATATTTTTAGGAACATATATGATAGGGTGCAGAATGTAATTTTTCATACTAAATCATAACACAATATCTCTTCAATAAATAATGATGTACAAAGTTGTATTTTTATTTTCCAAAAATATGCTATATCTCTTTCTACCACAAGAGCAAACCAATGATTCCAAACATAAAAGAGGTGCACAGTTTTTCTAACCTTAATGGTGCTTTGAATGTCCACGGGACTCTCACAATGGACTCAACTAGGGTAGAGAAACCAATAAAAATTTGTAATTTTTTGTTCTGTTTGCCTAGATCCAATGTGCTTCTTTATCGTCCTTCAGGTGCATAAACGAGTCAATTAATGATGGAGTTTCTAGCATTTGTAGACAGATCTACCAGATGAATGCAAACTTCATGCAAACGATAGCTCTTCAAAAGGAAATTCAAATCCAAAACAATGTCAATCAACGAGTCCATAACAAATGTCCAATCACACGGATCATCTCCATTAGTATTCCACAGTACAAAACTTAGGAAGAACAAAGGGGGAAAAAAAAGAAAGGAAAAGAGATACTCCAAACGAATTTAGAAGATTGATCGATGAAAATATTCAAGAGAACGTTAAGTTACAGGAAATCTTAAGAAAATGTCAGATTAAGCTAATGGAGAGGAGAAAGAATGGAATTCCAAACCTCTCTTCCGGTGAGATGATGAGACGAAGAAACAGAAGGAGATGGTGATTCCGACAATGATTCCGAGCCTCCATCCTCTGAAATGCTTCCTGCTACGGGAATCAGAAGCTCTCGATCTCTCTCCCTCTCTCTCTCTCTCGTCGCCATTTTCATTTGCCACTCTTTCTAAGGTTTTAGCTTAGATTCTGAACGTCCCTCTTGTCTGTCCTGTCTCTGTCTCTCTCTCTTTATCGCTTTTGCATAACTAACATTGTCTGGCACTCTCGGATCGTCTAACAGAAAATTAACTCAGCGCTACAAAACCTACATCCGAATCGCCGGGTTGACTCGGGGGTTTGTTTACTTTCTAAATCTGAATGTGAATGAGATAGTGTTGGATTGTTAACTGCTGGGCTTGGAAGTAGCTCACCCTTCTCTTCGTGGAGGTGGGCCTAAAACTGATACGTGGTGCCACACTACCAACCTCCCAAGTATTGTACTTAAAAGTTAAGATTAGCTTAGGCCCATTAATATTAAGCCCGACCCAAATTCTACTGATTGCAGACTTTTTCAAACTCTCTGCTCTCCTATGGTGTACTAGATCCGGCCCAGCTATGTTTCAAGGTGGATCCAAATCTTCCAAGGAGAGTAGGTGAAATAGAGGTGTAAGTGCAAACAACCGTTAGCTCGGTTGGTCGGTGGCATTCCAGTTGATTGCATTGCCCCAGGAGAGAAAGAAGAAGAAGAAAACAGAAGAGGAGGTCGGGCTGAGATGGGCTGAGACTCAGCCCAAAGCCTCAACCCTGGCCCGGCCTGGCCCTGACTCAGGGGCAAAAATTCCAAACTCTAACCTGCCCTGTAGGCTTGGGTATCTCAGCCCAAGCCAGGCTCGAGCCAACATGACCAAACTTGCACCCCTAATCAACACAATAGTTATTACTACCACATGGAATGATAATTTAGAAACCATCGATAAAGAAATTCCCGAAATAGAATACATGTCAAATTTAGTGACTTGTATTATCCGTATGACCCATCCTCTATGAGACTTTTTCCCTTATTTATTTAAATGTTCTCCGTTTTTTAAATTGTTCTGGAACCTCCACAAAGCCTTTTCTTTTTTTTTTTTTGTTTGGTAAACTCTCCACAAAGCCTTTAACAATCTTTGAAGAGAGTTTCTAATGACACCTCTATGGCCAATTTAAAATTCAACATATTCTTTTAATTATCTCTTGTTTTATTCCCAAAAGTCCTCTACGATAGAGGTATAAAAGGGTTTCGAAAAACAAGTTGACAGAAATGATAATGACTATTATTATGTCATTATCATGCATACTTTTTGTAGTACACATGTGAAATGATATTATTATTTTTAAAGAAAAAGTCGTAGCGCGACGTGTATAATCCTTTAAGCGCAACGATAAACGCAACACTTTTAATCTCATCCGTTGAATAAATAAACTTAAACCTCAATTGTAGATTAAATAACTGGCAACCGGCTCTCTAACCAAGTAGGGTTCCTTTCTCTCTCCTCTCTCACAATACCACAAACCATCTCTCCGACAAATCTCCGATGGCTCTCCATCTCTCTGATAATCAACTCAAGATTACAGGCGCAGGGTGATGACTCGATTCTCCACTGATTACAGGCCTTAGCATCACCAAGCATCAACAACCAAGTGATATTTGAAGCTTTGATCAGAGCATGGAGCAGAAAATGAGAGTTTTTCTTTTGTTATTTGTTTCGTTTTTGGTTTTTTTTTTCCTTCTTTCCTTAATCTGCTTTGATCATGGAGGTTTTAAAGGTTTAAAGAGAAGAGATTCCATTTCTTTTAAAGAGGTTTAAAGAGAAACATGATTATGGAGCCGAAGGAACATGATTATGACCAAAAAAATCTATTGCAGAACATAAACTCCAGGAGCAGAAGGTAGGGGAAGATCAGAAGGGATGGAACCGCCATGAAAGTCTTTCAGCGTCACGGTGGACCCCGCTGAAAGGTTTCTTCTTCGACAGTCTCCCTCTTTAGCTTTGCTACTCTCCTCTCCGCTTATGTTCTCTCTCCTATGTGTACAATTACAAAACGACGATCACTCACTCTTTGAGTCTTTGGATTGCGCAAGAGAGACAGAACTCAGAAAAGAGAGTAAAACCCCAATCTGGAAGATGGACTACTCTGATAGAACCTAGGATCCTCAGTCGACCTGCACATCTTGTTCTTCTTGACTTCCGCTATCCGTTGCTAGAACACATCATCAGATCAGAAATTTTCTCTCTCGCAGCTTCTTTTTTTTTCTTGTTGATTCCTCCACCTCCTGAATCCTGATGATGAAATTTGATTTGGAGGAGGAGGTCTTGTTTAAAAGCTGTTTCTTGAGGCTGAAGAGATGCGTTCGCCGACACGTACAGCCCATTGATATAACCAACGATTGGATTGGAGGTAGAAGATGGAAGCCCTGCTCTCCCTCTCCCTCTTTCCAAAGACGACGACGGTGGCGAGAAGGATTGGAGGTAGAAGATGGAAGCCTTGCTCTCCCTCTCCCTCTTTCCAAAGACGACCACGATGGCGAGACCTGCTGTAGAGAAGAGAAAGAAGAAACCTGCTGTCACGGTGAGCAGGTTGAAGGTTTTTTTTTATTCAACGACTACGATTAAAAATTAAAAAAATAAACGGCTCAGATTTACCCGTCGCGTTTAGTGGTGAGTTTAACAAAAATCACCGTCGCGCCGCTATCACCGAGAAAAAAAAATGTATATTATGCAAAAAGACAAATAATAAAAAATACAAATACAAATCATTTAACACCTTAAAGGGTATCAATGAGAAAATCCCATTTTTGAAAGGATAATGATTAAATCACCCATTACTAAGAGAGAGACTTTGAATCTTAGATGGAATTTGAATCTGTATTGTATTTCCCCTCGTCATCTCTATCGACTTTGGGGTTTGCTTTATAGTAGTTTAAGAATGTACACCGTTACATTCAACCTGTTACAAGAGGTAGAGTTTGAACTCATGTAAAACTTCGTTTCTAGTAGGGATAGTTCTTATCCTTATCTATTGGAACGATCCCAACGCCTCTTGACTAGTTCAATGGAAATTCAAATTTTGAATATTCTGTTATACTAAGCATTGGTTCGATGTCTAAATGATGTCAGTCTTATTCCGACATCTAATGTCTTTACCATCATCCGCGACATCAAGCAGGTTTAGCTTTGTTTTGATGTTTGTTCTTTTTATTATACCAGTAGATATGAGAAGTTACAAGCACATATTTTAGAACGCTGGGGGCTTTCCTATCTTCGTGTTGGGCTAAGGGTTTCATCCTTTATAAATCAACCCATCCCTATTGTAAATTTCTTTTCACCCTCTAGTAAATGAATAAAGAAGCGCTGTTCTTTGTGCCACAGCACAGACTGCGCCCAAGCATATGGGGTAGGCGCAATGACCACCCTGCCCCTTGCACAGGCTGCCCATGTGCGCTTGGACGCAGCCTGCACTGCGGCACAGAAAACATTCTCCCATGAATAAATTCCCCCTTCCCTAAAAAAAAAAAAAAAAAGGAAAATAAAGTTAGCAGGTCAACAGTCGGCTAGCAAACTCATGGAATTTGTTGGGCAAGTCGATTGTAGTCAACCTGTAGAAAAATGATGCCAAGCATTATTATTATAATGATGTAGACGAGTCAAACTGATCAGCAAATCAAACATGGCTAAGTTCATCAAATTTGAGCCCTAATTGGAATACCACATGGCAATTTTGCTGGATCACATTCTGGCCTCTGCCAATAAGCCGCCAGTAGTACGAAACCAAACAAAACCTTCCTGTCTTATGGTCACATTCACTGTCACCTCATGAATAAGCTCTTCCTGAAAGTAAATGGCTTTCTTTTCTTCTCTTTGTAGTTTGTATAGAGGTTGGAGATACCAGGGTCCACCCATTCAATAACCTGAAGAAGGAAAAGGAACCTTTTCTTGTATTATTTGTCTCTGAGTTCCACGGAAAGAAGAGAGGAGGGTCGTCCTGTCAACTTCCAAATGCCATTAGATTTCCAACCAAGGAAAAAAATTCCCAAAAATGGGGTAAAAGAATCAAAATGCCAACAACAGCTAGCATTCATGGGTTGAATACAAAGTTGGAAAGGCTGGGCCACTGGCCCTCTTTACATATATAATTGGTAAACAGTACATGGACAGAGAAAAAAGCTCTCATTTGCCCCAACTACTACAATTCAATTCCTCTCAATATTATTGCATCTTACGGCCCTTCACCTACACATTATTGCACCTTTAGGCACTTCACCTACACATTTCGTGAGACTTTTGCACAACAAAAATACAAGAGAGATTCTACCCCACCCCACCCCCACATTTAATAAAGGAAGAGAGAGAGAGAGAGAGAGAGAGAGAGAGAGAGAGAGAGAGGAGACCTTACCACTGACCATGCTAAGAATAAGAACCCTAATATCACCAAAACACTAATCTTTATTCTATTCTGTAACAATGGAATAAAGTTCCTCTGCTTTTCAAGTACTTCCACCAGGATATATGCAAGTATTATAACCTAAAAACAAGGAACAAACGGTTAGTGAATAGATAAAATAGAGAGTAAGGCTTTGCTAGGTGAATCAAATCAGTCAGCAAAACAAATCTAGGGGACTGGAGAATCCTTCACGTGGAAGTTTCCTTTGGCAATCCAGCTGGGCTCCACATATGCACCCTCTGTTCCTACTAAAATTAAGCTTAAAAGCTTGAAGTTACATGGTGAATTTTTAATTAAATTTATAGAAATCATTTTCCATCATTCACTTAAAATAAAATACCACATGAGTGACATTTGAGGAAAAGATAATGAATAGACCACAACAACAGGACTGCTAGTTCCTGTAAGCCACTACACTAGAAGAAAAGGAAGCAATGATTTAACCAATTTCAAAAGCTCAAAATCTTTTTGGAATGGGTGAGTATTCAACATGTGCCAGGTAAGAGACCTTAGCGGTCGGAAGATTAACTCTTGGGGTATAACTAACAAATTGTGGTTTTCTACAGTCCCACTAGAATCAAGTTCTACATGTTTGAGTAGGTGCACAGGTGGTGGAAAGGTGCCACCATATGGCCATTGGTTCAAATAACTTTTGCTTGATTTCAACAATAACAAAGGGATGATTGAATTGAGTTCACTTACTAGGGTTGGTGGATGTGACTGTTGCAGTTTGTGAAAAATCGCAGTTCCAGGGATTCCGGCCAGCAGTTTGGTATAGGAGATTCATGGCATAAGCTGCATGTGAAGCTACAGTATTTGGCTCGTAACAGGCACCACCTGGTTGGATTGGACTACAGTCAATCCCTTGGCCGCAAGCATAATCAAGATCAGTCTGCAATTGGGCATCAGAAACGCCTGAATTGGGTACACACCAACCCGCTGTCTTTGCTTTGGGGGCTGGAGTCACAGGAGTTGTTGGTGTTGCTGGAGTCTTCAATGCAAAAAGAGAAACAAAATTAGTATCATCGCGATAGAAAAATGAGATAAAAAACCACATTATTCATGAAAAACAATGAAGAAATAATTGAAAATGTATAAAAATCATTCCCATCCCTTTTGGTAAGCTCCCATGACTGAATTGGGAGTGGAGATGAACCCTCCATCTAGGATCTTAAATCATCTCAGTCCAATTATTCAAATCAGTTGATAATCAGATTATGATGATCAAATAAACCGCAAATACTTCTCTAGAGATTCCCAGCTATAAGCAGTATTTGGTTGCTTGATGCGAGAACTTGATCTTTGGGTTATGCAAGAGGAAACTAATCAATTGAAACCTATGGAGATTCCTACTAGGCCATAGTAAGCTCTCTAAGAAAATTGTGGGTGGAGATGGTGAAGATGTCTGTAATTTATACTCTCTTTCTCTCCCGCATTCCCATGAGAGCATTTATTTCTATAAAAAAAACAGGAAAATGTATACTTAAACACCTATTAACTACTTAAATATTCCAGTACATCATTAGTCATTCAAACACCATTTTCTACATATTTTATACAAATGCATCTTCATGCTGTACTGGTAAATATACGAGTGCAATGCAACTTCTATGATTTCCAGTGTCCATAGCATAAAACATTTCCGGTAAATTTGGCCTGGTTATGGTAACGCTCAATCAAGACCTTCAACATGGAATCTTATACGTTTGGACCAGAAAATGCAAACTAGGTAAATTAAATTTGTAACGACCCAAACCCGGACAGGGTATAAAGTCTGCACTCACGGGCATTGATCAGAAATCACCTTTCACATTTGTATAAATATCCTACTCCCATACAATTCATACATACACAGCGGAAGACTTAACACTATCAAGTTGGGATTAAGACTAATACATGACATATATATATATATAACACTGGTGGCAATTAAACAAGTATTACAAAGCTCTGGGAATTTATACTTTATTGCAAAACATGTTCTTTGTCTTTCTCACATCATAACTCCTACTGTTCACAAACACTTCTCTCAGTCCTGTACCCTAGGTCAGAACACCATGTATACTCATAACCCAAAGAGTCTGGAACTGTACATACCTGTCCTCTGAACTCATCATCTGAAAAGAATATTTATAACATGGACGAGCCAATAGCTCAATGAGGAAAACACAGTACAATACAATCAAGCGCTCGTATGTTTTATTAACAGTGTACATGCATACAACGTTTCATTGTTAGGTTAGGTCTTAGTCAATGTTGTGAAATACCAATTGTGCACATAATAGTTGAGGTTAGTTTAGCCTCATATCATCTATTCAATTCTTTATCCTAGTATTGCAGCCCGGGAGAGGAATGACATGGCTACTCATACTCATGTTCTCGTAGTCCCGAAGGATAGCTCGTAAGAAACCTCATCCAATACCTAACCCCCTACTGGAAAGGGACAGTATTCACAAGGTCATGTTCTCTTAATACTACTACTACTACTACAATCTCATACACATGATTCACATATCTCGTATTCTTGTTCACATATCTCATACATATACATATGCTCACACAACTTGTCATATAATATCCCAAAATAACTTCTCATCATAACGGATTTCATATACAGTCCACTTACATTCACAACTCATGTACACAAGATAAACATTTAATAATTCACATCATGCTCAATTGCCAATTAACACTACATAAAACATAAAACTAAACTCATGCTTATACAAAACAAGCAAAGATGCTAGTAATTTTATCAATTGTTGGAATTTTTCAAATAATAATGTGGGACTTTAGTCCCACATCGGTTATGAAAGAAAATTTCTTTTGGCTTATATGTGATAATGATCTATTATCACACATTATGTTTAGAAAGGATTGTACGGTGCACTTGCGAGCCAGGACGGTGATCCTCCGAGTGCATACACGTGTGCGTGAGCATGCGTGAGGCGCAATGTGGCGCTTTGATGGCGCACTTTGCACTTCACATGTGTGCATCGTCGCAATGAGGCGCCTTAATCTTTTCTAGGTCGCAGGTCTGTGAACCAGTGCGATGGTTAGGTTCCAACCATTGGATCAATGTCTGATCAAAGGGGTACTTAAGATCCGACCGTTGGATCGATGGCTAGTCAAAGGGGGGTTGCATCTTTTCTAGGTCGCAGGTCTGTGAACCAGTGCGATGGTTAGGTTCCAACCATTGGATCAATGTCTGATCAAAAGGGTACTTAGGATCCGGCCGTTGGATCGGTGGCTGGTCAAAAGGGGGTGCAACCCTTGGAACAACGTTGAGCCCAATGGTTGTGACCCATCCGAACAACTATGTGAGCCCAATGGTTGTACCCATACGAACAGCCAGGTCCAAGCCCATATATAGCCCACAAATTCAGTCATTCAGATATAACAATTCTCTGATAGTTTCAAGTGATTACTGTCTTTGTAAATCAGTAATCAGTCCAGCCTAATTTATCTTGGGAGGCAGGTTTGCTGTAACCTAGTGTAGTAATATGGTGCAAATATTGTCTTAAGGACAGAACGGCCTCGTTCGACTCAAGCTATCTTTCTGTCCCCTTCCTTTTGATATCAAACTACTAACAATTCATAACAAGCAATTATACAAATATAATCAAGTACACCATGCAATCATTCTTTAATATAGCAATACTAGTATGATTCCCTTACCTTGTCTCTTCCTAAAACTTATATTTCCACGGTTGCAAGCACTTGAGAAAAGAGATTCCCCAACAAGTATAACATCTAGCACTAACACAATATAGTTTCAGTGCTCAAAACATTGCTAAGAACACTTTATAACCTAGTGGAAATGATCCAATAGACTTGGCCTTTCAAAGACAAGCCAAACAGCCAAAACAGGGCTGATCTGGTCTCACTGGATCCTTGTCGGCCTCGCCGGCACACTCACCGGAAGCCTCTCCCTATTAGCTCTGGAAAATTCCAATGACAAGTGGATCCCCAAACGGTTTACCGCCTGTTTTTGCCGGCTAGCCAGATTGGTCCAAAACTCAGCTCGAAAGCTATGTTTTTCCCCTACTGTGAATGCAAATTTAGACCCACTTAGGAGTAGAATTGGGATGAATCTATTTCTAAATGATAGCCCTTCTGGAATCATTCCTTTTAGAGTTGAAATGACAGAAATATGGTCTTTGTACTGCCCAAAGGTCAGTTTGCCAGAACAGAGAAATTCCAGCTTTAACGGTGTTTAACATGGGGTTTTGACCCCTGTTTTAGCGAGATTAAAACCCAGTTCTGCCTTCCACTCTACTGCCTAATAACCCCTTAAACAAAGCACTGAATAACCCAAAGGTACCCTCCACTACTAGATATGATGCAAAATGGATCTTGTTCTATCGTTGATCAGAGATTTCTATAAAAGCTCATTACAATAGATTCAAACAAAAAACTAAAAGAAAACTATTTATACCTTATAAAATTGAGATCTCAATCACCTCTTCCCTCTTCAATTCTTTTTCGTGTTCTTTCAAATTATAACTTCAGACCTTCCATTACTCATCTCCAGATTTCATTTGATAAAAGCAATTTCTTCAAAATAACAAAATGGTCCTCTTAAAACTTCAATTCCTAACTAAAATCTAGATATCAACAATCAAATTCTGGGTTAACATAGCTTTAGAACAGAGTTCCAAGATTTCCCAACTTCTTCCCTTCGAACTACTCTTCTAGCAAGTTAATTCAACAACATAATCTTCCTCAATCAACGTCCTTCTGCAGCCTTTCACCATTTCAGCAACACACAATAATTCTCACAATTCCAGCTTTCACTTTCTCCTCTTTTCCTTCTTCCTCCTTTCTTCTTTTTCTTCTTCCCAGTTCAAAACCCATTCTGGTGTTGCTGAGTTTTCTCAACACTAATCACAATTAATCATTATATATATATATATATATATATATCCTAATAACATAATAAACCACTAATAATCCTATTAATTATATCCACTCAATTAACAATTAAGCTAGTTAGCATTACTAACTACTAACCATGATTAACCATAGTCAAACCATGTTTATTAACTCAACAATCAGCCAAGACACCTCAACTTTTGGGTGGCTGAAGATCCATAGCCACCTCCTCCTTTCTTGACATGTGGCAGTCCAGCTCTCAGCCAAGACTTTAGGTGGCTGAAGCTCCATAGCCACCTCCTCCTTTCTTGATGTGTGGCAGTCCCTCCCATGCCACCTCAAGCTAAGGCATGCACATGGTGGCTTCTCCATATACAGCCATGCGGTCCACAAAACTGTTAACACCTCAACACAACATGTGGCTGAGTACTAGAGCCACCTACTTCCATCACAATCATGGTTTGAGGAATCGGATCGGTATCAGCTGAGACTGATCCCGATACCGATCCGATCCAAAAGTACGGACAGGGGTAAAAATGTAAAAAATATAGTTTTTTTAATAAGAAAACAGGAACAAAAGTGTCATATTTGCCTGAGTTTGGGCAATCCCGATCAGATCCAAGCGATACCAAGATCACGAACCATGATCACAATAGGTGGCAATCCCTCCCATGCCACCTCCAGCACAAGGTAGCAGCATCATATGCAGCCATGTGTTCCAATCAAATGTTTCCACTCAAATGGTGCCATCTCAAATAATCCACTAACACTAACTATGGTCAAGATAATTAATCACTTTTAACTCTAAAGAGGCCACCTCATGCTTCACTATTCTCTTATCTAGTTAATCTACTAATTAAATTATTAATCCAACTTTACTAACCACTTGACAGCATTCAATCCAGCTCATGCTTGCATGATTTAGGTGGTTGGCCACTTCATGCCACCTCCTTGCTCCTTCACTTGTGTATGTGGCAGTCTCATGTCAAGACATGTGGTCCAATAGGATGCTGTCACCCTGAATATTGCACTAACTCTAGGTAATCCTACTTAGTCTAACTAATGATACTTAAATTAATCATAATTACTTAAAAACATGCCACCTCAAGCTAAGGCATGCGCATGGTGGCAGCCTTGTGCTTATCCATATGGTCCAATAGGCTACTGCCACCTCAAAAACCCCCACTAACCACTGATCAATACACTTAGCTTAGTTAATTAGACTTAAGTCTTAATTAAACCTAGTTACAATTTACTATGCCACCTCCTACTTCACTATTCACTAGACAAATAATACAAATATAAACCATAGATTATATATATATATAAACACATACACTAATATAATTCATATATCTTATATTAAAAATAATAATATAATACATCTTAAATTATAGTAACATTAATATAATATAACCCATTAGAATAATATATAATAATGTAATAAACAGAATTTCAAGCACTAAATATTCACAAATAACCCAACTACGTATCAAAATATGGAAACAGGAATGCGGGGCATTACAAAATTGATAGTGGTTATCCTTCACTATTAGGGCTTTTTTTTATAGGACATGTGGAGAGCCTTCATTATTCTGGGATGGGACTCTGCAAATAGGGCATTTAGACCTTTACCAAACAGGGCAAGTATTTCTGAACCTTGATATATGGGTTCACTCATGGTGAAGGAAAATTTTCTTTAAATTGTTCTTTTAGCGCTTCAAGAGCACCAATTCAAATTGGGGAAAGTTTTACGTCATCCAAATTGAAGAGAGAATCTCTTCACTCACGGTGATTTGACATATGATTGGACTTTTGGAAGAGTGAATCTTATCATTAACTCCCACCCCGCATTGATTTATTGAGGAAGGTCCCAAATACCCTTAGTCAAATCAAAACGACAGATCCTATGTGGCTTAAGAGATTCTCACTATACCACGAGTGAAGGAAACTAACCAATCAAATTTGAGCCCTCAAGGCTTCAAAAGAAAACTTAACATTGGATGCTTATGCCTCCAATGACTAATAGATTCTATGTAATCCCAGATTATAATAGAAGCGCCCCACTATAAGAAACAATAGAAGGCAACATAAATATTTAAAAAAAGAAAAAAGAAAAAAAAAGAGGGCAGCATACATAGTCCTTTCTTCTGATTGGGGATTCATAAGAAAATTCTCACCTGGCTGCTCTTGGTGAGACCAACATCGTACGTCATGGTAAGATCAGGCTTGAAAAGCCCAAAAGACCGCTCCGAAGTCGGCCCAGGTTTCAAATCCTCATCATACAGAGCAAAGATGTAAGTATCAACTGATTTATTAGGCATCAGTGGAGTCCCAACCCCTGATCTGAGGTGTGCAATCAAATTCCCATTGTAAGCCTTAGCATTATCCACACTAGGGCCCACCTCATTGCTATCCCCATTGTATGGCCACCCTGTTTCAGCCACCACAATCTCCACTCCGTTGAAGCCAATAGAGTTCAAAGCAGATCGGATAGCATCAACCTGAAAACAAAAAAAAACCTTAGATTGTAAGACATGGCTGAAAATATAATGGGAATTTTCAGGCCCACCGGCCCCACCCACTATTATTACACCGCCAATACGGTGATAACAATTTACCTATATTTCTTACCTGAGCATCAAACATATTCGTGTACTTGATGTTGTTCCCCGAGTCAACTCGCCCCGAGTTCGGTTGGAAAAGACAGAAGGCCAGAGTTTCAGGCCTGGGATCGCTTTGATACGCAAAGAAAGGGTAAGGATTAATGGTGAAGGGGGAACCGGTTGCATTGAGAAACCCCAGCAACCCTTTCATGGTGCTGATGTACTGAGGATTGAACATTCCTGAGGACGGTGGATCGGATTGACTGAGAACGGCCATGGAGTGGACTGTGGAGACCTTGATCTTGCCGGCCACAGATGCAGAATTGAGGGCATTTTGGAGATTCTGCATCGCCGGCGTTAGCTGCGACATGAGGTTGTTGTCGCTGGAGCTCATCACTTCGTTACCGACGGTGATGAGGATGATGTTGCTGGCCGGGTAGAAGGGGATGACATTGGAGTTGATCCACTGCTGTGCCGCGTTAGGATCGGAGGCCAAGTTTGCGATGTCGCCGTTCGATGTGCCAACTACGATGTCTATGCCGGTGTTTGCTAAGGCTTTTATGATCGCCGGATCGGCTCCGTACAATCTGACCTTGCTAAACGAGGTGGACTGGAGCAGGTTCGCGGTCGACGATGGCGGGGGCAGGTTGTCGGCGACTTGGCCGTAGTTCACGCCGAGGAATGACTGCGAAGCTGCAAGAATAGGAATTCTTCATTACAATTTCTCTTGAACTCTTTGTTTTAGGGTTATTTTATTTCTATGAATGAGTTTCTGCAATCATGTTTCAGTTGCAGCTAGTGTGAGTCCAATCCAAGTCGCAGGTTGGATAATTTCAAGATTTCAATATCACAATAAAGAAGTAAAACGAAACGAAGAAGTAAGCTAAGAAATAGGATTAATGATCTCGAAAGCAGAATTCAATTAAAAACGTTAAAATCCAAGAAAGAAAACTAACGAAAAGTTAACTGTACTTTCCAATTTGATTTTCACTACTTTAGTAACAGAATAGAAAAAAGAATAACAATAACAAAAACGAAGCTCCAATTCAGTAACGCAAAAGAAATTTAAACCGAAGCTTCGCATCTGGAAAGAGAACTCATCACAACAGATAAATCAGAGTTTACTGGATTACAGGTATCAGTCAAGAATGGAGGCCTTGAACAAGAACCCAAATCCAAAAGAGAGACCACGGGATCTGTAGTGATCTGTTCGATATGCAGTGACACCAGGAGTATGTACTTACTTGCGAAGTGAAGAATCTGCAATAGAGCAGCAAGGACGAAGAAGGTTGAGTTCCGATAGAGCATCGCCATAGGAGAACAGCTAGCTCTGCTAGTGTAGTTCAGAGATCTTCCACAGGACCACAGTCCACAGCTGAGAGAAGGGAGACAAAGCCGTTAAGGAGACGAATGGAATGGGTAAAACTGGTAAATAACGAAGTGGTCCAGTGGAGAGTGTATTACGTTGTGGGGCCTAGCTGTCAATTTTCAAGTATATTTACAGAAATACCCTTTTATTTTCTGACGTGTCAGATAATGAATCGTTGATCACCTTAATTGTTCGTCATCAATCTACACGTGTACAATTAATTGCGTCATGGTGGCTATTTTACAAACCACCAAATGCTACTTAACTTTTATTAACTTAAAGTTCTTAATTTGGTTTTATCCACCCACCTCTTTCGCTGTTGTTATTAATATAAAGTGATAAACTCTTACGTCGAATTAAGATCAATTGGCATCAAAAGTGGGACCCAATCAGCTTCAAAACCGTTCAAGACGGATCGCACCATCGCATGTGTCGCAGCAGTGGAAATGTGTGTGAATTGGGATTCAGATCCTCAAACTTGTATCATCTCCTAGGTAATTTTCTTCATGATTCAAATTCATGAGGTGATGACTAGTTCTGATACCAAATGTTAAGTACTTGATCGATATACCAAAAACTTCAAAACTGATAACATATCTCATTTAGGTTGATCCAATTTAACGCCCATATACTAGAATGAACCCCATTAGACACATAACAACATAGCAATAATCTCCCCTTTCATGCTATTCACCCTTAATTTTAATTAGTATATCAAATAAACCCCGATCCCTTGGTCCATTGATGACCCAACAACCCATATGAATCAAGAAAGACTCGGGTCATGACTCATGAGAACTATGAAACAATCTTCAATCGGGTGGGGCCAAGAGTGAGAAAAGTTATTAGCCCATTGTGGCATTGTGCTGCCTTTGTGTAAATGTTTGCTTTTGCACCAAGGAAAAAGGACTTATTCCCAACTTTCCACTTCCATAACCGTATCACCAAAAGGTTAAGAAAAAGGGCATCAATTAGAACAGTCAGCAAGATTACAAAGTTGTAATGGAATAAAAGCTTCTTAAAAAAAAAAGGGAGGTTGGTGCAAATGACCATATATGCTCCTTTTTAGCACTAACAGAGATAGAACTCTACCATAAAAAGTAGAAATTCTTTGCAGAAAAAGGTATTGGTAGCTGAGCTTCAGGCAGTTTCGGACCTTTCCACTTAAAGTGTCAATCGGTCGATTCGGTTTGGTTTTGGTTGAGCTGAATGTATTACAGTCTGGTATTGGGCTAAATCATAATCAAAATTTTAAGCTGAAGTTTAGTTTCGATTCAAGTTCAGTTCGATTTCAATCTGGCCGGTCCGAGTTTTATCAATTTCCTCTTATCAAGTTCCTTTCCTCTTAACTCTTTAAGGTGTCCATTGAAGTGCTTTTGCTTCGTGGATAGAGGTTTTGATGAAGAGCTGCACTTAAAGGATACTTTGAAACTCTGTCTTGGGTTTTACACATGCCAACTTATATTGCCATTAAGCTTCTTCCCTTTTAAGACTTTCTCAAGTGATTGAAGACTTCATTAGCGATGATGGATTTATCACAGATCTGTCATCCATTGACAAATTTTGATTGCGAGGGATAGATGATCTACTAAAGGAGTGATCGTAAGCGATTTGCTAGAATCTCGGAGATAAACTTATAGACGATATATTACACAGGCTTATGGGTCTATAATGATGAGGTGTGAGTGAGTTTTGGACCTTTAATCAAGTTGTGGTTGATTCCAATGGGGAAGGATTGCAGAGATGGAAAACTTTGAACAAGGTTTATGATATCATGTCAACAGCATTCTAGTACTTTTGGAAGAAACTAGCTTAAATAAAATCTGGGCTTGGGGCTTTGGATGGGTTCATACTAAAAGTCACATCTTTGATATCTTTCTCAGAAGGGACTCGGACAAGGGACTGATTTTCTGGCTCAGTAATTTGAATAGGGAAGAGATCTGAAAGTGGCTCGAGGTTCCCTGGGTTACAAGATGAGAGATCTTTTGTTCGTACTTTTGTTACCGCATGAAAATATCGGTGTTACGATCACCCTCTCTAATCCGTGTATCCCTAAATTTCTGCTTGCAGAAGAGTTGTGCTTTTTTGAGGATATTCTCATACCTTAATGAATTATGATTTGGAGAGTATGTTCTCATACCTTACTTCATGGGATGCAAATGATCCTCAAGAATAATATCCTGAAAGTTAGCCGCAACTGATTACAAAAAAAGATCTTTTATTTGTTGCACATTTCCAAAGAAATTGGGATGGTGTTATTCCATTGACAATGTCCAAGATGAAACTCGTGACTGGTAGTAAAACATTGATTCTTCTGTTGAGGTCCAATTGTATCTTTATAGATTTCACGAGATACATGTATTGTAAGAACAACTCAAGACACTAATTCAAACAGTAAAGCCGCATTCCTCAGTGCCATTGAACTCCTGTGCTTTCATGAAAGATTTCAGTTTTTTTTTAGTAAACTACAGCTGTTCACCAAGGACCTCCAATGGCTAGTTCACAAGTATCAGTTTGCCATGGCTTAAACCAAACAACCCCCCCCCCCCCCCACCCAAAAAAATAATAATAATAAAATCTCTACAATATCTGCATTCCAAAACAGAGAGAACCAACATGGCTTTATAATGGCCGCAAATAACCAGGCCTATCTGTGATGGTCTAGTCAAGCATCAACTCATTTTAGTGTATCCAGGCCGAGTCTGACAACCAAAAGTAGGAAGCTCTTTGAGATTTCCTCTGGGAAGAAATTTAGGGGGAGGTTCCAGTTTAGTGATTAGGGCATCAAGAACCATTCAAAAATAAAACACACTACAGTAGTTTGTAACTCTTCACTGCAAATTCAACCAAAACATCCAAAAAGTGCTTAAACCATAAATTTTAATCAACCCCAAAACAGCAAAGTTTATTAATGCCACAAAACTGAAAAAAAACCTGAGACAATGACTCACAAAACCGAACACAGTCAAGGCCATGAAGGATACAAATACTAATTGATACAACAGCGGGAAAGTCAAAAGAATAATGACAATGTTAACCAACAGATGACAAATACAAGCCATGCATAAATACCAACCTCAAATGAATCAAGAAAATCCAATCCCTAGAGCCGCTTCTCTACCTTCCGTGCAAATAAAATACTGAAAAGGTAGGAACCCAGTATTACTTCTATATTACGCACCAGAGTGAGAGACTGGAGATGTTACGAATTGTCCATCCTTAAACACATGAACATACTGCTGCGGTAATGCCTGCTCCACCTGCAATGAAATTGAATGCATACCTCAACACATGGCAACGACAAAATTAAGTCCCCACCAACCATTTAGGGTTATAATTTTCAGCAGAAGCACAGATGGTTCACCACATCTGTGCACGATGTCATAGCACCATACTCAAGCCCATTTAGCTAATAAGCAGGAGCCAAGCAAAACAAGGCCCAGCTCAGTCATATGACAGTTGTTGGTTAAAACATGTTATGAGTGCTTAGCGAAGAGGTTGGGGTGATCACTATATTCCAAATATACGGGCTCTTGCGCTCTACCAAGGGCGGAAACTTTTGCATGGGTGTATGCCCCCGATTGGATCATATATTAGATCATCTAAAATGAAGAGCTTTCCAAATTGCCAATAGGTTTCAAGTACAACGAGGAGAAAATCTAAGTAGTAAGAGTTGTATGGAGCTTCTACGTAGATGTATTTAATGTGGACTTGATAACCTTGAGTGACATTTGCATTTTGCTGATGAACCTTGCACAATACATGATGAGCTTTCCAAATTGCCAATAGGTTTCATGTGCAATGAGGAGAAAATCCAAGTAGTAAGAGTTGTATGGAGCTTCTACCTAGACCTTTTAATGTGGACTTGATAACCTCAAGTGACACTTGCATTTTGCTGATGACCCTTGCACAATACATGAGGTAATGGAGGGAAAGTAATATAGGGATTCTGAACACATCAACACGAAGCTTGATTAGGCCTGCATTACAGGATCAGTATTTGCAAAGCTTCTTTTGGTTCTGGTTGCATTCCATTGGAGTATTAAGACTCTTCTCTTTACAGGAACGATTGCATGTGTGCACTGACACCCAGAAAAGAAAAAAGAAAGAAACTAGTAACAAACAGAACAACAAGTCTAGAAGAAAAGATAGAGCATACCCAATCATCATCAGGACCAGCACCAGGCACCAATACATTGATTTCACTTGACTTGGCTGTTGTTATAGATGCCTCCAAAGAATCTTTGTTCAGATATAATTGACAGCCTGCTGTGTTATCCACTGAAATTGAAGGCGCTGAACCCTTGGGGGGGGGGGGGGGGGAGGGAGGGGCAGAGAGACGAAAACACTTCAGAACCTTTATAGAGTTCTAAACATATCAAGCAAACTCTAGTTATTAGATCTTCTTAGCGCATGCACAGTAGTAAAGCAAACTCATAGTAATAAATAAGGAAGAATATGTAAATTCCAAATTTCACATAATAAAGAGCAGTAAAGTAATAAAAGAAAGACTACCTGACATTGCACCTCAACACCGTTGCAATTCACAACCTCAACAGCTGCTACAACATCCTGTTTTTAAATAATCAATTCCATGAACAATTAGTCCATCTCTCTTGCTATGCAAAATTCAACATAAGAATGTAGCTATATTTGTTACATGCTTACAAGGAAGGGAGGCTTGCGGGGGTTGAGGGTGGGCAGCGGGTAAGTGATAGCAGCAGGGGTTGCAGGTGATTTACAGGAGGGCAGGGTGGGCTTCATCGGTGCTTGCGGGGATAGGGGCTGGAGGAACAAAAACAAAGAGCAGCAGGGACGATGGAAGACTTACACTGGATGATTGGGTTTTGCAGGGAAGATGGGATCAACAGATCACAAAGGCAGGAGTTGACAGAAGTTGCAGCTGTAAGGAGCCGAAAGTGGACGGAAGTTACAGCGGCAAGAGCAAAAGTGAACACAAGTTGCAGTGGCAGGGTGACTTGCAGAAGATGGTGGATGTTGCAGCAGCTGGGATGGCTCGGGAGTTTGACAGGGGTGGCAACAGAGGGACGATCACAGGGCGAAAGAGAGCAACAGAATGATTGAACAGGGGTGCCCACAGGGATGATCATAGGGACGACAGAGAGCAACAGAGATCACTGAACTGGAAATTGTAGAAGCAGAGATGCTCATGGCTCTGATACCATGTGAGAACTGGTAAAACTATATTTTGTGTATTCATTCAGAAGGGAATAAATACAAAAGAATGGTACCTATAAAAGGTAGGTCTACACGAGGAAAGATTGTACAAGGAAAATACAAGGTAAAAAAATATACAAAGTAATACAGAGATATTACAGAATATACAGCTAACAATATACTGACCTTGAACACAATTCCTGTCTTTGTGCATTTGTCAACAGTTATATTGTTCACTTTTCCTGCACATTATATGAATAGCACTAAGTTTCTTCTTTTTCTACTTGAATAGCCTGTACATAACTTTGAATTATATATTCCTATGTCAGATTCCTAAATCTTATTAACTAATAGGATAAGTCTTATTTAGAAGGAGAAGGCAAGCAATATAATTCAGCCAATGGGAAAGCAAAAATTACCTTGGACTTGCAAAACAGAATCTTTGCACCCAAAAACATACACAGACTGTTTTGCATCACAGTCATCAATAACCAAGTTCTTCTTTCCAATTTGGTTCTCAACTACCCATCTGGCAGACGATAACACCATGAACAATAATGACTTATGACATACAAACATACACTTTTCATGTAATGCTAAAAGCTTATATATGGGAGAAAGTGCTAAAAATAGTGCAAAATTTAAATTAGCAAAACAACCAAGACATACTTGCGACCCATTTGAAGCTCCAATTTTGGAGGTCCTGTTTTAGAGAAGGAAGGGGAACCAACGTGAGCTTCTTTTTCACCGCTGGTAACAACACCAGTTCTATCTGAACGGTTCTTTGTCTTCATATCATCTGTTACCTTTCTCAAACCTACAAAGCAAGGATTTGAATTAATACCACCCTGTTGAGCATCTAAGAATATAGCTAATATTCATCAAACTTTTACTTGTTTTACCTGATGTGCCAGATTTTCCTGCATTAATTTCTTGAAAAACAGCAGCCATCCCCTCCTTTGGACGTGATGATGATGCACTAGAAGATTCAGAACTGAAAAGAGAAGCTGGTGGAGGAGGTGGAGGGGCAGGGGCACTCGGTGGAGAAGCTTTTGTGGAAACAGGAGCAGAAACCGCTGTTTTACTACTGGGATTCCACACTGGACCCAGAGGGTAGAAACTCTTAACATAATCCCTCAAACCAGATAGATACAGCTCCTTCAGAGCTTTCACCCACTCAACATGATTTGGGTCTTTTGTTTTGTACTCAACAAGAACCTGAATTAGAACGTGGAAGGTAAGTTGGAACCAACTGAAATTATGCAGAATTATTCTTCTGTTAGTGCCTACTGGATGTAGGAGGGAACTCGGGACAGAGAGAAACATGCAAAGACTAAGTACTTAAGTAATTTAGAGAATTATTAGTATAGCTTGCACAATTAAAGGAAGACTGTGAAACAAGCTAAAAGCATAAGCATACATAAAGACAGGATTAGTATGTTTTGGTTCTGAGCGAGTCATTGAGCAGAAATTTATTATTTTCTACTCCTTTCTTTTTTGCAGTGAGGAAAGTGCTCACATTATGTCATGGTAAATCATCCAAATATCAATCGCTTATGATACCTTATTGCTATAGAATTCAGCCATCTGCCAACTTTCTTCCACATGCGCAATAGGAAGGCTCATACCTTCAAAGCAAAAGACAAAGAAACAAATGTGAACTGAAACTCTACGCATTAGAGCAGAAGCATAACCAGACATTTTCTCACCACAATCTTTGCCTGAGTAGGCAATCCAAGCCAAAGCTGTTAGACTGTCAACAACAGTCTTTAAGTGATTAAAGAAATCAGATCGCCTGCCCTCTGTCAAAGCATTAGCTTTAGTTATCACTTCATTCAATGGCTTGAGAAATTCTGCAAGGCCTGCAGGGCCGGGCTTCTGAAAATTTTAAAACAAAATCAAATTAGAAATAATAAAAATAAAATTCTCCATAGTGTTTGTATGTTTGATCATTTGTGCACAAGCAAATACCAGTGCATATGAAAACCACACATAGAATTTTCTCTTCTTTTTGTGAATAGGAGGAAAAGGAAGCTTCCTCCCCCACCCCCCCTCTATTAGGTAGTTTTAATTGTTTAATTGACTGATGAGCTATCATAAAAGTTCCTTTGAAGTAGTGTTTTCCTTCATTGTAGCCATATCCATAAGTTGCCGACCCATCCACATACTGACACAAGAAAATTTTCTGTTAATCGATTATAAGTTAAAGCACAGTGTCAAATAATCCTTCATCAGGGATCCTCGATATATAACAGCTCAAGACATCATCTCACCGCCTTCCATGGAAATCACTAGAGTTGAGTTAAAGCTCTGTTAAATTTCATTTAGTTGGTTGAACCATACTAACCAGGTGCAGCCTCTTCCATTTCAACGTCCATGGAAGCTTCGATAGCCATAATTTCAGATTCGTTCAAGAGTTCTTATAGGCTACTATTGTGCCTAAAAAAAAACCCAGGAAGGGAGGGGGCATACCCAGTGCAAGTACCACTTTCACTGGGTCCTCAAAGGGGTGGATTGGCGACAACCCTAATTTGGCATTGTAGCACCAAGTGGCTGTTCGCCCGCTCTCAAACTCCAAGCTGTGCCTTTACGCTGGCATTTTTACACTTTCCTTAAACGATGAAATATAAAGTGCATAGCCCTCATAATAAACCAAAGATGGCTCAGAAATCATCAGTGGAGAAGAGAAATGAACACTACTGTGAATATGTAGTTTATCAACACTAGGAGGTGACACAAAAGTGAATAAGGATGAGAACTCTGGAAAAATCAGTGGATGAAATTTCAGAGGATAGAGAAGTAGAGCACTGATCCATGATTTACCAGAACAAGTTGTCCGAAGATAAACATTAAGGTAATTTGACTGAATTGCAGTTAGTCCATCAATTTTATTTTTTTTTATCACAGTTGTTCTTGTTATAAAAAAAGTTAGGACTAACTGCAATTCACAGTCAAATTACTGTAAAAATAAGAGATTTGTAATTACAGAAATAACTGAATATTTTCTAAAGAGCAAGGACGCTGTGCCGTGAGTCATATGACTCGTAAATCCAATACTAAGAACCACGCAGCTAATTTTATCTTTCATACAAATGTAATAAAATTTTAGTACTATATTATGTAAAACACGCTATTAGAAATGATGAATTTTTCTACTGTTCACTACCAACCATCCGAGTACTTGTCAATGATTTCTAAAACGAAACCCCAAATCATGGACTTTTCACAAGTTAACAGCCGAAACACATCCAAATTCAAACATCTTGAGATTCTCTACAACTGCTTTTTTCCACCGTTATCTTTTACCCTACTTTTCTTTTAGAATACCACAATGTAGTTCTTCATATGAAGAAATAATACAAAATATATCAAATAAGAAAACCACAAACGGTATCTTTTGCCTTCATAATATATTAGTTTTTGTTCGCTTAAAATTAGAAACAAGGCTATTACCCCCCAAATTTTTTTTATAGATATGATATAGCCAATGACGATTCAACTCCAAATCAACTGATCCAGATTCAATTTCTCACATTCATCAGATCTAACCATTTTAGCCAGAAGTCTTAACACTCACAAAGGAAACACAAACAGAAAATAAGCAAAAATATCGCTTCTTTCCAAACATATGTCGAGGAAGGAAATTAGATCCAGATGTCATCATCGGAGGGGCCTAATTGTAATCCACAATCAAGTAATTCAACCAAAACAAGACTAATGGAAAAGGAAACCAACCTGAGTTTGCTTGACATTGATGAGAAGCTCCTTCTGAACAGAGAATGCCTCCTCTACAATCTTAGTCACATCAAGAACTTGTTCACCAATCTTCTCCGCAGCAGCAGAAACCTTAGAAAGGTACTGCGCTGTCATGTCGTCGTAAGCGACAATTGTCGCGTCGACCGGAGCATCTACATCAACGTTAGAGGAACCCGGCTGATGGAATCCAGTAGAAAGCGCTTCCAGGCGAGCAACCGCCGATTCTAATCTCTGAATCAGATTCTCCTCCATCTACAGTTTCTGATCCAATACCTCTCACCCTTCAATTTCGGATGATACAGAGGTGTCTCTGCTTCTTATATACCCTCAGTCCCTCGTTCTTCTCTTTGAAGGAAGGAAATGTTCTGTCGCTTGAGTTTGACGCACCGAGAAGGTTTAAAGCGCTGCAGTTTCTCTGAAATCTATTTTTAAACACACATAAGATGCGGGCTTTGAGGGTACAGGTAAGTTGTCTGATGTGACACGTGGCAAATCTAAATCGCTTTTATCTTATGACACGTGGCAAATCCAAACCGCTATTATCTGGTTTCAACTGTGTAGCCTTTTGTCTGGAATTTGTGACTTGTAAAGCGCCTATCGGGGCTTCGTTGTTCTCTCAGATTTCTACAGTGGGACCAGATTGACAATGCTCGACCGTCGGATCCACGGCCCTCCCTTGCGGGATCTCGTTAGATACATATAAGCCCTAGGGCTATGTTTGGATGCCAAAAAAAGAAAAAACAGACAAAGATGATGATGAAATAATAAATCACTTCTCTCTTCAATTTAAAATTTGTTGAATTTTTTGTTTTGTTTTCTTGACATCCAAACATAACCTAAGAAATGAATGGTTAGTTTACCCAAGCATATTAATCAAATAGCAAAATGACATTTAGGGTTGTTTATATCAAATAATGGGTAATAGGTTATGAATATAAGGAAAAACTCTTCCATATGAGTCACCTAGGCTATGTTTGGAAACCAAAAAAAGATAGGGAAAAATTAATTTTTTTTTTGGAATTTTCAGAGAAAGAGAGAGAGAGGCACATAAATTAATCATTGCATCATGATGATTTTTGTCTCATTATGTTTTTTTATTCTTAGCATCCAAACATAATACTAAAGACAATGGATTGATGTCACCATTTTTTCCTCCCTCCTCATTTCTTTACATGGATTTTCAAAATAAAGAAAATTGAGTTTCCTTTCTTCTATGGTGCAGAGGGAACACCTTAAGCCATGACACCTAACGTTTAGATTAGATTAAGAAAAGATGTTTTCAACTTTAAAGAGCGGGAGTTAATGATGAATTTAATCTTTTTAGAGTCCAATCACGAGGTCAAATAATGGTGGATGAAGAATTGTGCAGCGAAAAAGGTTTCTCTAAAAAAAATATATCTTCAGTTAGCATCTAAATTTGCCACATGATAAGCCAGATGAGATTAAAATTTTATAAATAGACAGACTCCAATGCCACCTTCTCACATATTCAATTTCATACCAGTGTGAGTTTGCAAAATGGCAATTTAATGAATAAAAAAAATCTAGGACTACCAGAGAGAGTTCGCATGACTTTGATGTGGTGCATGAACATACAAAGGAGGTTATGACATCAAATTTGAGGAATGGGTGAATAAATGATTGAGTTTTAGGCTAGAATTTCACATGTTTCGTACTTAAACCATTCCCTATATACACAACGGCTACTAGATGTCCCACATCACTCTGTCACATAATAATACTAGATGTGCCCATTAAATAGATTCTTCTTTAAACCACCGTGTGGAAAACTCCTTATATTTAGGAAGAAGAATGCATCCCAGTCATGTGGGCCGATGTAACCCTTGTACCAACGAGGGAGGCAATGAGAGGACACACAAGGGCAACGACCATGGGAAATCTTTCATTTTGTAGGGATGGGGTGATCATTTGAGGAGGAATTGTATCTTGGAGCAGGGGCCACTTGACCGGGCAAAGTTCTTTTTCCCTTTATTTTAGTGTTAGTTCGATGCTATCATTAACAATTGAGAAATCTTTCTAAGGTTTAAGGACCATCACGGTAATACCCGTTTGGATGAAGAGAGAAGACTCAGATTGCAACAAGTCAGGAAAGAATCAAGGCTTCCTTGGTCTGCCTTTGTCTCCTCTACCTCTCTCTCTCTAGTCTTGTTCCTCATGGGTTGTGGCATCCATGGACCATGGTGAGGGTGCCTCACCTTTCCTCTCTTGGTTGCTTGTTGTGTAACCATATCTCGACTTTACGTGTCAAATAAGCACCAAGAACATTGACTAATAGACTTACATTAATGATTTGGCAATCATGATTTTTATAGTCCTTTGACATCAATAAGAATCATCAAAACACTTGAAAAATGATAGGAGATACGATCGGATTAAGTCATGTCACCAATCACTCTCCTTAAAACCGTAGTCGCTTCTTATGGTGTAATACAAAAGAGAGAGAGAGAGAGAGAGAGAGATCCAAAAAATGATGTTTTCTAAAAGACCTAGACAACCTCTGGACTTCTATATCTAGATGAAAGACACCCCTTGGTCATACACATCCAAAAGGGGTTCACAAGACATGACTCTCTATTAGAGAACAAATAGAAAGTTAGTAATCGTGACGTCTGATGCAATCTGGATAACATAATAAGATATCGTTGATGCACTAGAAGATGCTCATTTGACATTGATAAAACCTCATTAAACATTGAATAGAGAGTAACATATGTCAGTATGAACCTCAAGGGGTTAGCGCAGCTGGCTTGAAGGGGACATGAAACTCCGCCTCAGGAAGCGAGATCTCGTGATCAAACCTTCTCCTAAAAAAAAAAAAAAAAAAAAAAAAAGAAAAAAAAAAAGAAAAAAAAAGAAGGGAAAATTACATGATTAGCTACTTTTGGGTTTTCATTTACAAAACTGTCCACCCTATGTTTGAGTTAACAAAATAGACAAAAACAAATTAAGGTTTACAAAACTGGACAAAATAGTGTCTCTCACTCCCACACTTACTTTTTTAGACATTTTTATCCCTGTCATTGCCTTCTTGCCCAGGCATCTTCCGTTCCCTGCAACCCTACCCTTGTCCCAACCACCACCATTCTCTGCTATCCCAAGTAACAGAGGAAAAACAAAAGAGATTTTTTCAGAGGGGAACGGTCGAGGAAGGAAGGAGAGTCACTGTTTTGTCTAATTTTGTAAAACTAAACTTGTTTTTGTCTATTTTTATTAACTCAAACATAGGGTGGACAGTTTTGTAAATGAAAACCCAAAAGTAGCTAATCATGTAATTTTCCCCCAAAAAATAAATCCCATTGAATGTCCAAGCTGCCACATGTTGGCATCTCCATTCCGAATTGCCACACTGCACAGTTTTAAGGAATTGAAGGGGATTATTTTCCACTACCAAAAGGGTGTATAAGACTAGGAGGGGTTGCATAGATATCACTCCCCTCAATTTCAATATTTTGTTTCTTTTCTTTGGCTTCCAAATTCCAAAACATAAATTTGTACCAAAAAGCTTCAAGATGTAATCACTTCCATTCCTTTTGTGAGGAGCTTCGCCTGTATCAGCCGAGGCTCGACCAGTCGTGCGTTTTACGCGTGCGTGTTAGCGGTCCATCGCGTAGGCTCTAATATGGTACAGTTTCGCTGTCAAGTTTGAACATTCAACAGCAAACCTGAAGGAAGAAGATCCGAAGTCTTTTTGATGACCAAAATGTCCTCCATGATTCACCTGTATACTTCACCTCATGTCCTCTACGTTGACGAACGAAACCTCTGAGCAAGCGAGCGTTCTTTACACCGTAGATTGTTTTTGTACGCTCTCGAGTTCTCCGTATCGATTCGACGCGTATATCTGCACTCTGCAAAAAGCCTGTGTTTTGAAGTCTTCAAGAAGGTGAACTACATCGTCTTTCTTTCTCAATTTCTTTCAATTTGCCTGCTAGCCACAGAGCATGAGGTTTTTCGTTCTATATCAAGAATTCAAGATTGAACTCTCAGTTTCATCGATGCCAATTTTGCATTAATTTCTGTGACTTTGTGTCGTCCTCTTACTTGTACTGGGGGGGTTCATGTCCAGAAATCAGATTCAGATCCTTGCCCTTTTCAAGAACAATTGAATTCTTCTGAGTTTTAGGATTCCCCCCCCCCCCCCGTTTGGCTGGAGGGTCGGAGAAGTGCTCCGATCTGAGAAATGATTACTCGTTCTAAGCTCGTCGAGCAACTTAGAGAATATCAGATTCGATCACAGCACAAGTGGGCAGCACTTATTTTCTTCTCTCCGAAACCCCACATCACTAACAGGTATTGTCCATTCCCTGATTCACTCAATTATGCTTATTGTGATTTTTCTTCCCCTCCTTGTGTATTGCTGAATTCATCTCGTTGTGGGAGGGCGAATAGAAGTTGGTTTAAATGTTTAATGGATCAGATATATAAAAATTTCTCATTCAAGCAATTTGATCTTAATGGATTAGATGGTACTTTGATGAAGGTTTCTGTCTATGTGGAAATTTTGGGAAAATCTATCATGAAGATAGTGATTGTAGCTAGCGCTTTGTGTGAGTAAGGGCTTGTGTCGGTGAGTGGTAGGTCTTGGTTTCTAAACGAGTTTGTACCTTAGTTGCTGCGATCATTAAAAATAGTCATGCTGATTATTAGGAACAATGAATGTTTCATGGTCTGAGCCCGTAACGAATTTGGTTGATGTATTTCACCTTGAAACTGGCCCGGAAAGTTGCCGGTTTTGTGCCACTCTTACCCATCCCACTCAACCCAACTCAACTCAGCGAAGCCTTATCCCAACTAGATTGGGATCTGATACACAGGCTTTGTGCCCATCATATAACTAAAGGGCAGTTCATTTCTTGTTTCATTTAAAATCAGAATCTAATTCTCAGATTCATCTATATAGTACCTCAGCATTGCTGGAGTCTTTCACTCTTTCGTTAAATGTTATCATATTTATACGATTCTCCACTTTGTTGACAAAGTGTTATTGCCTAATGAGGCTCAATCTAGTGTATGGGCGGTTTATTCGGCCAACCTAGTATGAGATAGGTTAAAGGGCTTGATTTAACACGTTCCATCAGCTTTGGAGCTTTTGGCGTATCAGTTAAGTACCTAACATTTGGTAACAGGGATAGACACCACGTCACAGGTTCGAGTCATTGAAATGGCTACCGAGGAGAGGGCTATTTAGAGTAGAGTGAAAGCCATCAAGAAAGGGCTGAGGATGATAGCTGCAGAAGCGTGGTGGTCTGTTATGTGCCTAATGAGGCTCGATTTAGTGTAGAAAAGGCTCTAGAAATTCCTTTAGATACCACATTGCCCATTTGTGAAGTTCAATAACATCTTCCAATGCTAGATCTCAAGCTGTGCGAACAACGTGATGCAAGACAAGATGTCAAGCAACTAGGATCCAACTGGTGAAGGAAACACACACCCAGATCTGGTTCGGTTAAAGTGTATAGGACAGACTGAGTTTGAAGTATAGAACTGGTATAGACTAGTTTAGATGGTATAAATATAGGTTGAATAGGGTAGATCCTTGTTTGAAGTTCAGGTTCAGATTTGAAGAACCTTTGTTGATGTTGGAGGTTGAGGATGAAGTGGTTGATGTGATGAACTTGATGAATTAAATGATGATAGATATGTGGCAACTAGAGATCCACTAGTGCCCAGCTCTTGGAGATCCACCAAGGCCACCACCAGGGAGATCCACCTTGGATATAAAGTCCACAGGATATAGTCCTTCAAGAGGAGATTTCTTTTGTTAAAATTCTGGTGTGTGCCCTAGAGAGCCCATGGTTTGTATTATATAGCCATAAGATGGAGGCTGAATGCCTCTTGGTTACATGCAATTACATTTAATTGACTTTTGGACTCCCAACACCTAGAAACTAAGCTATAAAACATTAAAGACATAATACATGAATCTAGGAATATGAAAAGATTAACAGTAGACTCTAGACTAATACTTAGAAAAATTAAAAAACTTAACTACCAGCCTAGGAATAGGAAAAGGCTTATAAATATGCCTTGGAATACAAAAAGGCCTAGTGTTAAAATCTAAAAATAATTAATACTATTCTAGTGCCTTCCAAGCAAGACTAATAATTAACCCCCCAAAAAACCGCAGGCTTAGGGAAGCCTGGCCAGACCATCCGCAGGGTCTAGGCTTGGCTGGGCCTGAACCGCAGGGTCAGCTAGGGGACTTGTAGGGGGCTTGGGCCTGAGATGGTACCTCTTGGAGTACCTTAGGCTGGAACTGGCAGGGACAGCCGAAATCCCTGCATCACAACGTCATTCAAGCTTTTGAAATGCTATGTCACAAGCTCTGCAAAAAGGATCTCTGAACCATATGATATGCACCATTAGTATAGTCCAACATATGAAATATGGTAAATGAAACAAAAAGAGGCTTGAAGGCCTTAGTTGATATGTCCTCATAGATAAAAGTGAGGTCAAATTACAGCATTAATGAATGGTATGTGGTAGACAAGATAAATGAAAGTATTTATGGTGGATCACTCATCACTGTGACAGATACTTAAGCTAGGGAGGAACTGGACAGCAGTGTTGCCAAAGGTTATAAAAAGATCATTTTGTCGATTAAAATTCATGTGGGGTTGTTAGTATCACCTTGGTTGACTTTCTCTGAGTAATAGGGTCATGATTATGACATAGTATGGTGAAATTTGTTTCCTTTATCTTGTGGAGGATATCCAACAAGATGTATAGACAGACTTTTGGTGGTAAATTGGCTGCTCCAAGCATTTATCTGGATTTTGAAACCTACCTTCCAATGCTGCTAAGGACTTTCTAGGTATTGATAGGGCTCATGAAAATTCAAGTTCTATTTAGCCAGAATGTGGTCTTTTGTGTGTGCAACATGCAATATGTATATGTTGTGTCTTTGTGCATTTGACAGGGGGTGTGTGTTCATGGATTTGTATATCTGGTATACTTTCACAAGCGCGAGAGATTTTTATGCATGTACATCATTATAATTCAGCACATTTTTACAAACACTTGGTTGTGATGGAACTTTTTTCTCAGATTATTGCATTTCTTAGTCATCTTATTGAGAATCTCTTGATGGTGTGCAGATAAAAAGTGGTTTCCTTTTCTCTTAGCCTTTCGTCAATATTGTTTTCTATTTTCTTTGCATCTGATAATTGATTTTAAAACTTTGGGGGAAAAGGTGGTCTTCACATATTCTGGTTACATGATCTTCAGTTGCCTGATTAGATGACTGCCCACTGGACATCCAGAAGATGGGGTGAAAAAGTGAGAGACAAGAATAGAAGGCTAGGTTACCCAATTAATTAGTATATATATATTTTGGGATAGTTAGGCCCCAAGGAGAGTTGAACCCATGACCTCTTATTTGTGAGGTGTTGGTCCTTGCCAACTAAGCAACTCCCTTGGGGTTAATTATTTAGTATTTACTGGTCCTCATTACTATTGTCACAATTTTTTGAATCTCTGGGGTTTTCTTCAAACGTTTCTGTCCTACTCCAAGGTTTAAAAAGAAATGTAATTTTGAATTTTTTGCCTAGGAACTAGGAAGAAAATTTCCTAAATTTCAGTTGAAATATGTCCAAAGTTCAAAATTTTTTAAAATTATTTTCTGAAAGAAAATATTCTAGTCAAAGTTTTCTGAAAATATTCAGAAAAATTTGCCTGAAACAAAAAAATTTTACGTTATGGGTGCAAAGTTTTATCAAAATTTCAAAATCTAAATTATGCTGAAATTTCAGCTGATATACCAGAAATATTTGAGATCTCAATTATTCTGTCACTCGAAAGTCAAAATTTTGGTGAAATTTAAAACCATGGTTATACTTGTCACTTTCCAAAATCCTAATGTTGTCCTCTCAAATTAGTTAAAAGTGTATCTATTATTTTTTTTTAATCTTATCCATCTGGTTTAAAATTAGTTGTTTTACACGTGCTACATGATGAAAGAATGGGCATCTGTAGTAGTAGAAGACCATTTTGTGAGGCCATCAAATTGCCAGTCTTATGTTTCAAGGGAGTTATATATGTTTCGTATGTAACCAATAGAGGAACTAAAGTTGGGTATGGTATTGTTTTTATTCATGTTTGGGCTGTAATTTTGATCATCTAAGGCTGTATATGACTGTTTTCTTTAAGCAAAAATTTATTATTATTATTTTGGGAAGAGGGATCGACACACTGCCCCCTTATATTGGCATAATAAATTCCTAGAGGGAGAAGAGTTTCGGTGGATGTCGATTCGTATCTCGGGGGGGGGGGGGGGAGAGAAAAGAAAAGCCTTAATTGTTCCAATTAAATGCTACCAAAGATGGTCTCAAAACACAGTTTAACTCTTTGGTTGCCTCTGGGTTACAAATGTCCCATTTCAGTTATGTAACAATCTTTAACCTTCAGCGTTTTATCTTATACTTGAGAACCCAACAGTGCTATGTGAACTGGATACTTCCACCTGTGTCCAACACTCCAGGAAAGCCAATATGAATGCGAAGTTGAACTTCTCTGCACCCAAGATATACCCTTTGCCATGTCTAGGTAGCATAGCTACAGTATTTCAAATTTCCAGTTCAATTAAATGATCGCTTGCCAGTATTTGATCCTCTCTCCCGATTGGAACTCCAATTGTTATTTTCTGTGGTTCTGTGTTCCAAAATATCTTAGGAAGAATTAGTTCACACCCAAACAAAATCTGTAAAGGAGAATCTAGGGATAAATTGACTCTGAATTAGTAGTTTTAACAAAGTCTATCAATCACTCATGGCAATGGTTACCTTCTTGTGAGAATTTGTGCACATAGGCAGACAACTAAAGTGGGAAAACTTTCCTCCTTTCTATTGTAACCTTGCCGAGCAGGCCATTTAATGCAGTGCTAATGCCGAACTAGTGAGATCTAGTGGGAGTTCAGCTTGCAACATGATCGCGGATAAAGGAATAAAGCTAGATTAGAGAAAACCAGATAACTCTATGTATTTGAACTATTGATCGTTAGTTATCAAAATTTTCTTGAATCTGGTCACATATTTCACTGTGATTCTGGTTTAATTGAGTTTCTGAACCCTAATCCTTTAGGCTTCTAGAAACCCATCAGGAAGATATGATATTAACCAGGAATCCCACCTGATCCTCAGGCTTGGAAACCACCTGTACCCCTACCTGGAATCCCAGCAGGGTTCACTACTGAATCTCATAGCAGTTAGATACTCTTGAATCCACAAGAGTCAACACAGCTGGAGCCCATAGATGCAAACCTGAATCTGCAGACCGAAAAAACTTGAAGCTTTCATTCATTACTCAAATTCGTTTTTAGGCTGTTAGGCCTTTATAATATTTATCAAAGAACTGTAAAAATAACAAACCCAAATAAACTAAAACACATCCCCATCACCCAGCAGTCTTGGGAGTGTTCTGACCAAACCACCTAAAACAAGAAAACAATAACCTAACTAAGAAGGAAACCTCCTTCCATCGGTAACCTTTCTGGGAGGTTTTTCTAACTAACTAAAACACCTAAATAATAAAGGAAACAGAATAAAAAAGGACTGGATTATGTTAAAAGAGAGATGTAGAGAATGCTTGAATGATTAATTCGATCATTCAGGCCCTGTTTATATAAAGAACAAAATTACAATTGAAAATAGAAACTTAACTCAGTCCTAGTCCTACTAGGAATTCCTAATACAACTAGGAATCCCAAACTAGGACTCGGCTGGGGAAAAACAATAAAAGGAAATAAAAAATAAAGAAAAAGAAACATAAATAAAGTGGGACTAACCACCCTAACTCGACTAGGACTAATCCTAGTAAGCTAGGACAGGTAGGACCAATCCTAGTGGAACTAGGACTGCTTACCCCAATCGGGTAAGCAGTAAGCAGCCTATTTCAACACTCCCCCTCAAGTTGGAGCAAAGATGTCGATCATGCCCAACTTGACTAAATTGGGATGAAACAATTTTCCAGACAATCCCTTGGTGAAGATATCAGAAAGTTGATCCGCAGATGTCACAAAAGGAATACAAATCAGCCCATCTTCTAACTTCTCTTTGATGAAATGCCTATCCACCTCAACATGCTTGGTACGATCATGCTGTACAGGATTGTGTGCTATGCTGATTGCAGCCTTGTTGTCACAGTACAACATCATAGGAAGACGAATAGGAACACCAAGATCTTGTAACAACCCTTTAAGCCAGAGTAACTCACAAATACCCTGTGCCATAGCTCGAAACTCAGCTTCGGCACTAGAATGGGCAACAACATTTTGCTTCTTGCTACGCCACGTGACAAGATTTCCACCTACAAAGGAGCAATACCCAGAAATAGACTTGCGATCCGCAGAACCAGCCCAATCAGAATCAGTGTATGCTTCTATCCGTAGATGACCATGCGTAGACAAAAGAATTCCTTTTCCAGGAGCTGACTTCAAATAGTGTAAGATACGAAGAACAACCTCCATATGAGAAGAATAGGGATCATGCATAAACTAGCTTACAGTACTCACGGCGACAGCAATGTCAGGACGAGTGTGTGAGAGATAAATCAACTTCCCTACAAGTCTTTGGTACCGGCCTTTATCAACAAGCTCCCCTTCTTTCTCCTTGAGTCGAACAGTAGGGTCCATAGGAGTATCTGAAGGATGACAGCCTAGCAACCCGGTTTCAGCTAATAAGTCTAGGACATACTTCCTCTGGGGAGAGAAAAATGCCTTTAGAAGATTTGGCTACTTCAATCCCAAGAAAGTATCGTAATTTCCCTAGATCTTTAATCTCAAATTCTTGTCCAAGGAAGGTCTTCAATCGTTTGATCTCATCACCATCATGACCAGTAACTACTATATCATCGACGTAGACTATAAGAACAGCGAGTTTTTCACCAGTCCTCTTTATAAAGAGTGTGTGATCAGCATTACTCTGCTTATTGCCCACAGAAATCATAGCTTTGTGGAACCAGCCAAACCATGCTCAAGGTGACTGCTTCAGCCCATAAAGTGCACGCTTCAGTTTACACACTTTTCCTTGGTTTCTGTCACTAGAGAACCCTGGTGGGACGTCCATATACACCTCCTCATCCAGTGCTCCATTTAGGAAGGCATTTTTTACATCTAGCTGCTGCAAATCCCATCCAAGGTTGACTGCACAAGATAATAACACACGAACAGTATTCAACTTTGCAACAGGTGCAAAAGTTTCCTGGTAATCAATGCCGTATGTCTGAGTAAACCCCTTGGCCACGAGCCATGCCTTATACCTATCCACAGTGCCATCAACCTTCTGTTTCACCACAAACATCCATTTGCATCCAACGGTTTTCTTCCCAGGTGGAAGAACCACAAGCTCCCATGTGTTATTTTTCTTCAAGGCCTCCATTTCTTCCATCATAGCTGCCTTCCACTTTCCGTCTAATAGAGCTTCCTGCCAATGGTTAGGAATACGAACAGAAGAAAGAGAGGAAACAAAAGCATGCAAGGATGGGGAAAGTGAGTTATAAGAAATAGCATGAGATATGGGATGCTGTGTGCAAGTCCTGACACCTTTGCGAAGAGCAATAGGTAATTCAGGAGAAGGAATATTACCAGGTGGAGTGGTAGGTTCTAGATCCGGGTTCGGCAATTGGATGGGTACTGGAGCAACAGTTGATTGAACCTGCTTATGTTTCCTTCCATAGGTCTTCACAGTACGGTCATCAATCCTCCTCTGAAATTCACTAATAGTCCTCTGGATAGGAGTCTGGACCACGGTAGGTTGCTCCTCTTGAATAGAGATAGTCTCCCCACTATAGGAACCTCTCCCCCGAGTCGGGGAATCGGGACAGCCGAAGGTTCGGACTTGTGGTAAACAGATGAAGTGGAGGTGGAGAGTCAATAGTCGCACATCTTCACTAACACTCTCCCACGAAGAGGTGGGGACACATAATATGAAACATGTTCATGAAAAACAACATCCATGCTAACAAAAGTCCGGCGGGAAGGAGGGTAATAACACTGTACCCTTTCTGGGTAGCAGAGTAACCCAAGAAAATGCAACGGAGACTACGTGGGTCAAGTTTACCAGGGGACCTTGTATCCCTGGCATAACAAACGCAGCCAAACACCTTAGGTGGGACTATGAAGGAAGAAGAGCCAAGTAATAGCTCAATAGGGGCCTTGGAAAGAAGAACCCGACTGGGCAGTCTATTAATTAAATAGGCTGCAGTAAGAACTGCATCTCCCCAATAAAGGGAAGGGACATTGCGAGCAAACATAAGAGCTTTAGCCACCTCCAAGAGGTGGCGATTTTTCCTCTCACCACACCATTTTGGGGGAGTGTCAACACATGGTCCGATGGAGGATTCCATGGGCGAAGGTATTTTTGGACCGACCTTCCGTATACTCTTTCCCATTGTCACTCCTCAAAATTTTAAGAGTGGCAGTAAATTGGGTCTTAATTAATTGATGAAAGTGCTGAAAGCAAGAAAAAACTTCATTTTTTGTGTGCATAAGGTATACCCAAGTGAACCTAGAATAGCAGTCAATGAAAGTGACATACCACCGATGGCCAGTCAGGGAAGCTTTCCTACTAGGCCCCCATACATCAGTATGAACAGAATGAAATAAGGAAGAGGATCTCTTATTAGAAATAGGATAAGTTGAACGTGTCTGTTTAGCCAAGACACAAGGTTCACAAAAAAAATCTTCCTTATTACAATCCTTAACTAATGCTGGAAATAAATTTGATAAAGTTCCTAAGGGGGGATGGCCTAGTCTAGAGTGCCATTTATGTATTTCAGAGGAGAAAGATGCCGAAGGTAAAGACTAAGTAGGTGTAGGATCTCCATCAAGCAGGTACAATCCGCCATGCACTTTACCCGATCCAATCGTCTTCCCCGAGTCCAGCTCCTGAAAAACACAGTGAGTTGGAAAAAAAGTCACTTTACAATTTAGGGATTTAGTGACACTGCTAATGGAAAGAAGGTTAGTTGTAAATTTGGGAATATGCAACACAAATGGCAGGGTAAGGGAAGGAGAATAACCAATAGATCCTTTCCCTGAGATGGAGGAGAGGGACCCATCAGCAATTTTGACTTTATCCTTACCAGAAGCAGGAGAATATGTATCAAAAAGGCTAGAAGAACCTGTCATGTGATCAGTAGCACCGGAGTCTATGATCCATGGAGTGGATACTACCGATGCACAATGACCAGCAAAAGAAATACCTGTACGGGCAAAGAAGGAACCTGAATTGGCAACAGATGTAGTAGAGGCAGCGGATGTGTTCAACATACGACGGAGAGCCTGGAGTTCTTCCTGAGAGAAACCGATGTCAGCAGTAGAAGTTGGGGCTACACTTTTAGTGTGATTGGCTTTGCTTTTAGAGTTAGCACGTCCTCGTCTGGCCTCAAAATCAGCAGGCTTGCCATGTAATTTCCAACACTGAGCCTTCGTGTGATATGGTTTGTGACAATGCTCACTTTTCACAGGCTCTTTAGTAGTGGTAGCACCAACACTGTTAAAAGAAGTAACGGGAGTGGAGGCAGCAGTCAGTAATGTTGATCGCTCAACTTTGGGAGTAATCATCATGGCAGCCCTTCTTGTCTCTTCACTGTGAACATAAGAAAAAGTTTCCTCTAAAGTGGGGAAAGGAATCCGACCAAGGACTTGTACCCGGATAGGATCATAATCATCATTGAGGCCAGCCAGGAAATCATAGACCCGAAACTTATCAACATAGGAATGATAGGCAGTGATGTCAGTAGTAGTAGTAGGTGAAAACCTAACATAGTGATCCAATTGCTGCCATAAACACTTGAGGGCAGCATAGTATTTAGTGACAGATAGCTCCTGCTGAGTGGTATGTTGGAGTGTCTTCCTGATGTCATACACCTGAGCATCATTACCTGAACGGCCATAAGTTCCCTTGACAACAGTCCAGATCTGGGTAGCAGTGTCAAGGAGTAGATATTGACTGGAGAGGTCAGTGGTCATAGAATTTGTAATAAAGGACATCACCATAGCATCATTGGCAGCCCATTTAGTACGGGCAGCACCTTCTTCAGTAGGCTGTGTGGTGGTGCCAGTAAGATGGCCAGTGAGTCCCCTACCAGCCACAGTCAAGGAGATAGATCTGGCCCAGATGAGGTAATTTGATCCCTCAAGTCTAATAGCTGCAGCATAAGGGAGAAATTCTGTCTGCGGCTGAGAATCAACTCCAGAGTTGGCCGTGGTTACATCTGAGTCCCCCATATTGCAGACAAAACAGTATAAAAACTGAAAGATGAGTCCCTTCTGTAGCAACAAGAACCAGCCCTAAATAAAAATCGATAGTTAGGGTTTTGAGGAAACCCTAGAAGAGAAGTCGATTGAGATTCAGGGGTCTTCAAGTCGTAAAAAAATTTGTAGAAACTGTCTTCAAAGTTGATGCAGATCTGTGCAACAAACTGCCCACGCAGAGAGGAGAAATAAACCAGATCGAGAAGCAGCAGGTCTTGAATATTTGTTCAAAAAAAAACCTGGAGAGTGATATGGATATATGCCTCAATGGTAGGAAGAGAAACAGAGACAGCAGCTGTCCAGAAAAACCTGCAGTGTTGGATCCCAAGAAAACCAGCCTGTAATTGTAAGAGAATCTGATCTTCAATAAGGGAGAACTCCAAAAAAAATTTGCAGAAGTGTGGGCAGCAGCTATCGATCAAAGAACTTCTTAAATCATCAATTGTTGAGGTGAAAAATTAGGGCAGCATCTACAAATCACCTCATTAGATCTGCCCTAAGTGGAGAAAAAACCAGAAAAAGTGAAGAGAGTTGAGTGGGGGGGGGGAAGATGGAGATCGAGTGATAATGGAAGGAGGGTGGGGGGCTAGGAACCAGGCTAGATCTGAGAGACTAGCTCTGATACCATGTTAAAAGAGAGATGTAGAGAATGCTTGAATGATTAATTCGATCATTCAGGCCCTGTTTATATAAAGAACAAAATTACAATTGAAAATAGAAACTTAACTCAGTCCTAGTCCTACTAGGAATTCCTAATACAACTAGGAATCCCAAACTAGGACTCAGCTGGGGAAAAACAATAAAAGGAAATAAAAAATAAAGAAAAAGAAACATAAATAAAGTGGGACTAACCACCCTAACTCGACTAGGACTAATCCTAGTAAGCTAGGACAGGTAGGACCAATCCTAGTGGAACTAGGACTGCTTACCCCAATCGGGTAAGCAGTAAGCAGCCTATTTCAACATAATCTCCTAATCCAGCCTAACTAATTACATTAAATTATAAAATAAATTACTAAGAAAAGCCTCCATGATTTGACTGGAGAGTTTCCTGATAGGGTCAGAAAACAACCAGATTCATTGAATCTGGAGAGTAGAAGTGACCCAGTCAATTGGACCAGGTTTTGGTCCAGTTCTTGTCCAATTTGGACCCAACCGATGGCCTGGGTTGTGCAATGGTTTGCTGCTGCATCACCAGTTTTATTTATTCTTTTGACCTACTGCTAATAAAATTTTCAAGATGTATTATATGTTTTAGTGGTTCGAGGTCTGGCTCGGTCTGCCTAACCCCAAACTTCTATGTTAGTGAAGGGGAAGTAGATGTGCGGATGAACAATTATTCCCAAGGCAATATTCAACTGGGAATTAGGAGAAAATCAGTAGGAAATAGAAAGATTTTGGTAAAACTGATACTGCTGCTTTTCCCCTTTATTTGATGAAATCTTACTTTATTTATCAGAATAAATTTTCTCATTTGATGATGAAATAATGGAAGTTCATTTCCTCTCCCCCCCCCCCCCCTATTTGAGAGTTATTCATAAAAGGTGGGTTGAAAACTTCAAGGTTGGTTGTTGTTGGATTTGGGGAATTGAACTTATGTCAATGAGACACAAGATCTCTTTATTTATAATAATACTTATGAAGTACAAGTTACAGTTATACCCTTAGGGCAACACCAACTAAACCCTAATGGACAAATATACCCTTGTACCCGTATTACAACACTCCCCCTCAAGTTGGTGCATAGATATCAATCATACCCAACTTGCTAACAATATAAACAAAATTCTTAATACTTAGTCCCTTAGTAAACACATCAGCTAACTGATTATCTGATGGGACAAATGGGATACAAACAAGTTCTTGCTATAAAGTAACGGTCAATCTCAACAGGCTTTGTTTGATCGTGTTGAATTGGATTATGGGCAATGCTGATTGCTGATTTGCTGTTAGAGTATAGGCGCATAGGCAGCTCAACTGAGACTCCTAAATCCTAAAGTAACTCTTTAAGCCAGAGTAGTTCACATATGCCATGGGCCATGGCCCGAAATTCTGCCTCTGCACTGGATCGAGCCTCTACTGCTTGCTTCTTGCTTCGCTAGGTAACCAGATTACCACCTACAAAGGTATAATATCTAGAAGTAGATCTTTGATCATCTGGGCAGCCAGCCCAATCTGCATCTGTGAAAGATTCAATATGTAGGTGATTATGTGAAGAGAAGAGGACACCTTTCCCAGGGGCTGATTTCAAATATCTTAGGATCCTATACTTTGCTTCCAAGTGTGATGATTGAGGATCATGCAAGTACTAACTAACCACACTAATAACAAAAGCTATATCCGGCCTAGTGTGGGACAAATATATCAGTCTTCCAACCAGCCTTTGATAGCTGCCCTTGTCGACTGATTCACCATCTTTGCACCTGAGATGGGAATTAGGCTCAAATGGAGTGTCTGCTGGCTTACAACCCAACATTCCTGTATTTGATAAAAGATCAACGATGTATTTCCATTGAGAAAAGAAAATTCCTTGAGTTGAGTGAGTCACATCTATACCAAGGAAATACCTCAATCTCCCCAGGTCTTTAATTTCAAACTCTGTTCCCAGATAATTCTTCAGGTGTGATATCTCATCAATACTGCTCCTAGTAATCACGATGTTGTCCATGTAGACAATCAAGATAGTAATATGGCTATCTGTCTTCTTAATAAATAAAATATGATCTGCATTACTTTCGTTTATAACCAATGGACATGGGCTTTATGAGATCGACCAAACCATGCCTTAGGAGACTCTTTCAACCGATACAAAGCCCGTTTTAGTATATAGACCTTCTCATGGGTTTCCTGGGATGCAAATCCAGGTGGAATATCCATGCACACCTCCTCTTCAAGCTCACCATGGAGAAATGCATTCTTAACATCCAACTGATGAAGATCCCATCCTAGGTTGACTGCACAAGAGAGAATAACTCGAACGGTATTCATTTTGGCTATTGGTGTGAAAGTCTCCTGATGGTCGATCCCATATGTTTGTGTGAATCCTCTAGTAACCAATCTTGCTTTGTTTTTGTCCATTGTTCCATCAATCTTTTGCTTAGCTGCGTAAACCCATTTACAACCTACAAATTTCTTCCCTGGAGGAAGATGTACCAAATCCCATGTGTCATTCTTCCCAATAGCCCTTATTTCTTCATTCGTTGCCTCTTTCCATCTTGAGTTAGCTAGGGCTTTCTGCCAGGTATTAGGAATGGAAACAAAAGACAAAGAAGAAATAAAAGTATGGAAGGAGGGAGAAAGAGATTCATATGAGACAACATTAGAAATGGGATGTTGAGTACGAGTTCTACTGGGTTTACAAACAACAATTGGTAAATTAAGGCTTGGATCACTAGAAGGAAGAGAGAGAGACTCACCAGACACGGTAGGAACTTGTGCAGAACTTGAATCCGGTAAGGCCGATTGGCTAGGTGTAATGATGGTGGTGATCTTGGTTACTTGCCTTTTACTCTTCTTTCTTCGAGTGCGAACAAAGGCTTTCAGAGGAGAACTGGAGAAGTAACCGTGGGCTGCTCCCTCTGAACCTGAACCGTGGGCTATTGTTCCTGCCCTGTTATACCTTCTTCAAGCTTTCATCCTCCATCGGTATCTCCATGGGATTAATTAACGGCACCTCTTCCCTAGGATAAGACTCCCCTGAAGAGGTGTAGTAGAAGAATAAAAAGGCTCAAATTCTTGAAAGACCACGTCCATGGTTATATACAGCTTGCGCAAATGGGGATGGTAGTACTTGCAACCCTTCTGAGTGGCAAAATAACCAAGAAAAATACACTGGAGTCCCCTGGGATCAAACTTGCCACGAACCTGGTGATTGCGAGCAAAAACCACACAACTAAACACCTTTGGTGGAACAATAAATGAGGAGGAACCCAGGAGAACGTCAAGAGGGCAGCGTGATGCCGACATACGGGACGACATCCTATTAATAAGAAAGGTGGTCAGGAGAACTGCATCACCCCTAAACTGTGGAGGAACTGTCATGGCAAACATGAGGGAACGAGCAACTTCCAAGAGATGGCGATTCTTTCGTTCAATAACACCATTTTGACCAGGAGTGCCAACATAGCTAGCCTAGTGGATTATCCCATGGTCAGATAAATACAACTGGAAAGAACCATCCATATACATTTTTCCATTATCTGTTTGAAGAATCTTGATCTTGGCACCAAATTGAGTGTGGACCATCTTATGGAAGGACTGAAAACAGGGTAAAACATCGGTCTTCTGGTGTAACAAATAAACCCAAGTGGTGCGGTTAAAACAATCAATGAATGTAACAAACCATCTATAAACCAGAAGTAGACATACATTGGGCAGGGCCCCACTCATCAGAATGTATCATACAAAACGGAAACAAACTTCTATTATCAGAAATTGGATAAACAACTTTAGTTTTCTTTGCAAAAATGCAAGCATCACAAAAGAAACTTTTGGGGTTACATTGTTTAACCAAATTAGGAAAAAGCTTAGATAAAGTTCCTAAAGGGGGGTGACCCAAATGACGATGCCATCCATGTAACTCTGATAATGCAAAAGTAGACGAACCAGGGAGAGAAGCCACAATAGTCAAAGCTGATGGAGAGTTCTCAAGCAAGTATAGACCACCATGTTTCATGAGCAAGGCCATTAGGGTTTGGATCCCAATGTCAATTCTCGCTCTGATACCATGTTGGATTTGGGGAATTGAACTTATGTCAATGAGACACAAACCCTCTTTATTTATAATAAAACTTATGAAGTATAAGTTATAGTTGTACCCTTGGGGCAACACCAACTATACCCTAATGGACAAATATACCCTTGTACCCTTATTACAACAGTTGTCTTCCAGCCCTCACCAAGTTTAAAATTTGTCAAAAGCAAGGGTGGGTGCCTTGTTACTTCTGAAGAGTAGACTGACTAATGTAGTACTGGATTCGATTGCTCAAACCAGTAGCCAAACTAGATCTTTAATCAAAGGATGATTCAAAAGTTGGGATAGAAAATCCTGTACATTGGGAAGCACTTGTAATTACAATCTTGAGGTCATGGGTTTGATTCCCAGTTCATTTATGCAATATATTGATGGGCATAAATCGTGTTTGCCAGATGATCAATGGTGTTGGAAATAATCATCATGCATGCAAACCAGAAAAGGTGATTTATGGTTTGCAGCAGGTTATTTTGTCTACTCTGTAAGACTTGGTGACACATTTTAGTAGCTGTGTTCAAGCGGAAAACCTTTAATTGGCCCATGTTAAGCTCAATCTGTTTTCTCTTCAATACTCAATAGAGTTGAAAGCTTCAAGAATATTGTGGTATTGAAAGGAGTCGAGCAGCTGAGAATAAGTTTAGCTTAACTAGATAAAGTAATTGATATACCCTGCTCGTAAGAGGCCTGGGAAAGTGATCCTTACTCATCTAATTGAAAGTAATCTTTAACCTAGCTAATAATAGCAAGCGAGTATTCAACCCCCCCCCCCCCCAAAAGAAAAAAAAAGAAAAAAAAAGTAAGTGATTGAGTGAGTGAAAATAATAGGGTTTGGTAGAATAGATATTGGATGGAACCAGGATTTGCTCCAGGGTTTGGATGGAGAAAACTAAGAAGCCCAATCAAATGGCTCTCAAACCCTAACAAACTTTGAATGAAGCCTTACGAGAGTTGGATGTGATGACCAATTAGAAGGAATGGTTTTATCTCACCATATAGGGTAGAGATGCTGTGAGGGAGTGGGTATGTGAGAAGATTGAATCGCAAAATAAATCAGTAGTTTGTCAGCAGTAAAATCTATGTCAACGAGATGAAAGTTTCTCTGGTCATTCATTACAGGGGGGGCAAACTTCTTCATCCACTCCATGGACTAAAATTGTCAAGAGTCTTCCTATTGGGAGAAATACCAGGGTCAAAACCTTTCCTCATTGAATGTATATTTCTTCTTTGAGGCCAAGTCACCTCTTGATTTGCATCATGGACCCTGTCTAAAAAACTCATAACTTGAAAGTGCTTTTTTTTTACAGTTCAGACTTCAGAGACAAAATTTCAGAAATTAGAAATGCCATACTGGGAATTCTAGTAGAAATGCCCACAGAATTTCATATTTCTGAAGCAGAAACATACAAAAAATTCCATATAGTTGTGAGCTCACTTGTTTATGAAACCAGAAGGAACTAGATTAGATGCAATATCAGAGAGATGACTTTCCAGGATATCATCAACTTTAGCAAACCTGAATGGGAGAAAGGAGAAGCTGCTAGTGCAGGTAGTTCCTGAAAAGTTGTATGGAAGTTAGGATGGAAGTTCTCCAGTGACCAACTTAATACAGGATATAGAAGGTTTTGTACTATATTGGTGTTCTTTTCTATAGGTGATGCAGTTGCAAGGTTGGATTGACCTCGATAGGAGTTTATAAGGGTTTGTTTACTTGTTTTGGGGTTATACGTGTCATTTTCTATTCATTATTATTTTCTGTTACCCCTGTTGGACGAATCATGGAGTTGAGTTTGATTCAAATTCTACCTCCAACATAGAGTACGATTAGGATTGTTTTGAGTTATATTTGGATGCATGTAACCAATGTAGAATAGATTGAATTGAAATTTTGTGGCTGCTGTGTGTGGTTACTGGTGTTCCTCTTCTTCCTTTCTCTCTCTCAGGTTAGATTCCCTCTTTTCTACTCTTTTCTTTGTCATTACTCTTATTATGTTACTGTTGCAACCGTCTTTGTTAAACCCAACCCCTGGTCTGTTCTGGGCGATCGTACAGGCCCACTTAGTTTGGTCTATCTCATTCGAGATCAACCCATTCAGTCTGGAACTTTGAGGCTATAATCAGTAGCTAATGGCAACCCATTCTGTCAAGTTATAGTCCGAAAACCTGCTGGATTAGAGAGTTGCAGTCCTAGACCAGATCTGGTCCTTCCTTTCTACAGCTAGGTCCAGTTTCAGCAACTTATTTCCCAAATAAATCTAGGGTGTTGGGATTTCTTTGGTCTGGAATCTGAAGGACTGATGATTGCAAGCTTGTTTCTGAAATTTCAAGAGGTTTGAAGCCTTGTGTGAGGGGCCAGATTGATCGCAAGAGGTAAGAGGAATCTACTCCTGGTTGCGTTCTGTTGAGAGGTTTAAGACAACCTACTCTCTTGTTTACAGTTAAGTGCCTACTCTCTCCTATTTCTCATTTGAAGGGAGCTGATTTGACAATCTCTGTTCACTTCCTGGTTCACCCAAGTGACATAATGAGTTGGTAACTGATCTTTGAGAAGTAGTGCTATGATGCTTCCATCCCTTTTCTCTTCTTTCGAGAGAAGAGAGGTACCCGTCCCTCGACGAGAAGTCTTTAGGAGACCTGTTACTGTGCTACTCTAATAAATTTTCTGATGCCTAGGACAGTTTATCATTCTTCCTTTGGTTTTGAATATGGACTTGCTTAGTGCGGCAAGGCTAGTGGTTATTTGGGTTTTTGATAAATTAAGAGAAGATTGAATTGTCAATATCTGATTGTTGCACGATCCTCTTGATCTTTGTCTAATGTTGGATAATTCCTTCTGTCATGTTCCCAAGGAGGGGAATGAGTCAGAAAATTGAACCAAGAACTTTTGTTGAGTAGTGGAAACTCTATCCTATTCTTACATGCTCCGTCTTTTTTCCCCCTTTTATTGTTGATGCTCTATAATGAAATTCTTATGTTTATGAAAACGATAACTTTTGAAGACCTGAAGTAGCAGTTCTAATCACAACTAGAAGTGCCTGAAATTGTGTGCACCTTGGATAAATAGGAAAGGGGAGTTGCTGCTCTTATCTTTATATATTCTGGTAACTTCTCCAGTTTTCCATGTTCTCTATCTCCCTCATTTTTTTCCCTCTGCCCACTCTCTTTTAGTTATTATTAGGCAAATTTTGCATTAATCTGCATGGATCGTATGTCTACTTGGCATTATGTACCAAAAAGGGGGTTTATGATTATACAAAAAATGTGAACAATTTCTGTTGATTTTATGCAGGGCTGATGTCATTGTGGCTTTCCTATGGGCTCTACTGTTTAGTGTGCTTGTAGTGACCTCTTATGTGACACTGTACTTGAAACACTTCCGAATCTTGGTGGTGGTTATATGCTTCAGTATCCTTCTTCCCACTTTCCTGCATGTTTCTAGACAGAGGAGATTGGCAAGGAAAAGGGAGAGAAGGTTGTTGCTACCCTTGTCAATGTGAACATTATATTTCTTATGGAGATTTACAAGGTTGTTGGCTCCTCGACTTGCGTCAGAAAGAGATTTTTGCTTGCCCTTTAACCATGTAGTTTGTACAAGTAGCTTTGAGGAAAGACACTCACCAGCTCCATGGAGTTGATGCTATGGTTTCTTTTTTTTCTATCATCTTGGATCTCAGACCTGTGATAATCTGACAACAGGGTCCTTTTGATGTAAACACCATACATTTTAGATCCATACCAATTGTATTCTTTTGTCATGGTGGGTTGTAAAATTTCAGTCAGGTTTAAAGGTGGGTACTTCACTCAAGCGGATCTTCTATGGAGCATTTCATTTTCGAAGTTGAGAAAAACTGGCATTGTAGCAGGAACTAAAAGTGTTGTTAAATGTGATACTGAAACTGAACCCAGTCGAACAGAATATACAAGAACAAAACTGTTTGCTGTTCAAATCAGCCAGTTAAGGTTGCAAATTTGGGGTTGTCAAGACAGTTGCCTATTGTATTATTTCCATCAAGAAAATTGTCAAGTGCAAATTAACAAAAAAAGAAAAAAAGGAGATGGTTATCAAGCCCTGGGTATTGGTCACAGGGTGAACTATACTGGCTGCTGTCCATTTTTCTGAAGCACTTCTAGGAGAGGGTGGACCTTGACACAACGGTAAGGTTGCTCCATTGCAAACCTAGTCGTCGTTTGTTTGAGTCGGGAAACAGCTTCTCTGTGAAGCAGGGATAAGGCTGCGTACATTATGACCCTCCCATCCCTCTCTATTATTTCTGCATGTCTGACTGAGAAATGTAAGGTGGTGCTCTTCTCCATGGTTTGAAACTGTATTATTGTTCTAAGCATCATCTTTTTCATTTTGGGAAAAAACATTAAAAACTTGAAATTTGAAGGTTTTCCTTTCTAAAATGTGTATTGCATTTCAGTGAAATAAGACAATGTTTTCCTTTTTCTGGAATTAAAAAAAAAAAATCTTTAGAATACTTTCCATTGAAACAAAATGAGGCTACAATGCTCTGGAGAAGAATGGAATCAAGAAACAGAGAAAAAAAAAGAGAGGCTCATAGAGTGGAGAAACCATAAAAACTCATGTGCCTAGGTGGATCATTTTATGATTTGGTGAATTAGTATTCTGTAAACCATCCAAAATACTTTCTAATGTGAATTGTTGGACTAATGTAAGGGAAGGAATAGCAGGAAGTTAATGTGATTAGCCTTATGCGAAGACTTATAAGGACTTAAGCACCCTCTCATGGCTAGTTTTTAAGGATAAGTGCTACACCTCAACAAGTGGCATCAGAGCTAGAAAGTTTGGTAGCTCACTGGGTTCGGAGATCTTCAGTTCAATCTGGTATATAATAAGCCATTAACAACCTGCTCATCTCATGTGCCTCCGGCATGCCTCATGCATCCATCTTTCCTTTCTTTTAACAGTTTCTGAACCCAAAATTATCAAACAAAGGAGAAAAGAAACATAATAATCAATAAATCATGTTCATGGGTGCATATGCATTTAAAAGAACAAAAATATATATTTCCCTGCTTTAACAGTTTCTGAACCCAAAAATAGCAAACAAAGGAGAAAAGAAACACTATAATCAATCAATCAATCAATCATGTTCATGGGCGCATATGCACTTAAAAGAACACATCTAGCTATGTAACAACTTTGGTCCCCAAGCATGCCTTCAAAGAAGGAATGGAAGAGGGTATCTTTCACTTTTCTCTGTTTGATCTTTAGATAGTATGGGGAGGGGAGGGACCAGGCAGGAGGGGCTCCTCCAAATGATTATTACAATATTAAATCCATCTCCTTTGACTTCACATTTAAAAGCTTATAATAGTTAGATAGATGGTGTGGATCAAGATGGACCATTGATTTTCTGAACTCTTTTTTCCTGTTATTTAGTTTCTTTACATACAAAGCTCTCCAACTGTTTCATTCTTTCCATAACCAAATCCTGTAGATTATCTAAAGTGCTTCAAGACAGTTGAGAGTGCCTAATAATGCAGTTATCACTAAAGTGAGTAGATTAACAATGCATGTTAAAGGTTCTTAGGGACGGTTTAGTAGGGTAGTTTTTGATCTTCCATCCACATTATACTCATTAAAATATACAAACCGTACCATTCAAACCTCCAACCCCTAAATACACACAAATTGTTCCTTAATGCTCTGATTAATTGGTTGCTTGTGTACTTAAAGGTCTAAAGCACTTCCCCCCCCCCCCCCCCCCATTTGGGTAGGGATATTAGAGGTCATTTTTAAGAGTAAATTTGCAAATTGTCTAGTAAGATCAGTTCAACTCATGAGGGTGGTGTATTTTTTGCTAGAAGGTTAGATTGTATTTAAAAAAAAAAAAGTAAACAAAAGAGGGAAGGAGGGCATACGCGTACCCTGCCTTATACAAGTACATAGGAAAAGAGAAACCACCTTTGGCATTGCCATCAACAGGAACTCCGTAAACTCAAAGTAAAAAGAAATTAAAAAAAGAACCTAAATCTCGGTCTACCTGCCTCATCAATAGATCGAGAGCTCTTATTTGATGTGAAAAGGGAGAGCAATATGTGTAGTTGATGATAAATTTTTCGCTGCATCTCTTGCCAAGTAGTCTACAGCCTAGTTGGCATCTCTTAATTAACAGTGAGAAATCTTCCAATTGATAGAGTTCAAAAAAGGTTGGAGGAAATGCCACTCCTTCTGTAAATACCAAAGGATTGATCGAGCATGCTTGGAAGGATATAACCACTAAGGCGGAGTCACATTCAATCCATAAATGTTCAACATTTAATTCTTTGGATTTGAATAAGTCCCGGATAAGACCAGTAAATTCGCTTGAAAATTTTAAGTGTTTCCAATATAGACGTTAAAAGTATCTATCACTTGACCCAAGTGGTCCTTGAAAACACCTTCCACTCCTGCTCTCCCCGAGGATTTTCTAATGAACAACCATCAACATTGAGTTTGGTCCATCTTATCTCAGGTTTGCACCAAAAGATTTTCATAGCTCCTACTCATGAGGGTGATGTAATCTACTAGAACAGAAGTAATATATAACCTTAAACAATGGTAGGTAGGGAAATGTAATATTCCATCCAAAATCTATTCTCTATTGAGTTATGAAATGATCATCACCTTCATAGGTCTATAGTTTTATATCTTTCTATAATTGATCAAAATCATAATCTCTTTATCCAAAAGTGAAAGTTTGCAGGTTCCAAAAGGAAATCATCTTCTAAAATATTTAGGTTGCTTCTGACATAGAGGCCATTTCTGGTCTCCCCTTTCATTTCCATCAACTTTAGGATGGTAATGCATATATGCTATCCTAAATACTAGTTAAAGTCTAGGATCATATCTCTAGCCATAAACCCTAAGTGTAGAACTCTTAGGCCTAATGCATGAACCTTCCCTTTAGCTGATGTGCCAATGTGATACCTAAGACACTTGGAAGATGCCCGGTTCACGATTAGTCGATGTTATCCCACTAAGTATATAAATTATACATTAATTAGTGTGACTTTTTAGTTACTTTTGAGCCATGGTCATCACTAATCCAATTCCATCATGGGGGACCTTTAGTTGTTGTGCTCAATGCTGATTTGAGGACCATAGATATAGAGGGCTGATGCTACCTTCACCCCACCTATGCATCAATATATCTGATTCTTTTTCCATCCCTAAACTTGGCCATGGCCAAAATCAGTTTTGAACTATTTCATAGGTATGATGCTCTAGAAGGCTTTTGAAATAACAAAATAATTAGTAGTAATCACTGACCACTAGCTCTCTCAAGGTAAAGGCTATGTACATACACTTTTTTTCTTCTTCTTCTTCTTCTAAAGTGACATGTATGAAACAAAGCCAAGAATATCTATTCCTTTTACTTCCTTGAGATAGAAGGACCTTTACCAAGCTTTGTCTACTCCTCCCCCCCTTTTGAGCCATGGCCTCATTAATTTGTGTGGGCCTACGTGGCGATGGTGAGTTGGGTAACACAAGTGCTTCATTCATCAATCATTGATAAGAGATCGATCTCAGACCTTCAACATATAGGTGTATTTAGAACTTGACACCTTTTATTTTTTTCTTATCTTATTCTCAAAAGTTTTTTAAGATAAGACATAAAAATGTTTTCAAAAATAATTTGAAAGTAACATATTAATGTCATTGTGAGTCTGTGTCTTACATTACAATATTAAGAAAAAAAAAACAAAAAATTCACCCAAAAAAAAAAAAAAAAAAAACGTATTAATGTCATTATCAAAATGTGTCATTGTTATACACATTTTTCAAGTATATATCTGAAATGACGTTATTACTTTCATTAGAAATTTTTTTTTATATCATACTAGGACAAAAAAGTAAGATTACAAATTTTTTGACATCTTGAGGAGTGTCAATAAAAAAATATCTTTTTTTATATATAGTTCATGTAAAAGTTAGATTGAAAAATGTAAACAAAATGCCCAAATATCCCTTGGATAGGTGGGTCATCTTAGAAGAAAAAAAGATTTTTTTTGTTGCAATTTTATTGTAGTTAGCTTCCATTTGATTCAGTCTTTGCTTAAAAACTCCATTTGTTGTTACAAAACCTGTTTTGTATATTTGTCTTTTTTAAATTATACATGATCCCCTCCCCTCCCCCCCCAAAAAAAAAGTGCAAGAGAATGCTTACCGGTCCTATAGCCCATGCATCAGCACGGTGCCCATGAGAGTGTGTATAGAGGCATTGGTTTGGATACACTATTGTGTTTGGGCGTAGAAACCACGTGACCGATTAGTGTTCTTCCCCCCCCCCCCCCCACCCCCCACCCCAAGAAAAAAACTGTTTGGGCTTATTTCATTTCAAAAGAAAAAGTAGACATGATTGATTGAGATTAGAAAAACCACCACATGATGGAGTTAGTGTCTTCCAATATGGTCACACACAATGGATCCAAGAGTTTCCATGGAATGATCATGAGCTCACCATACCTGCAATTCATCATGAAATTGACCAAACCCCACTGATTTTATTGCTTATGAGGCTACCCACTATATTGGACCAAGTTTTCCTTAAGTCACAATGAAAGACGAGGTTTTTAGACCTTCAACATATAGAGGGAAGGAGAGAGTACGTAATGATGATCTTAGATTTGTAGATGAACCATTCACCGTTAATGAAGGAAAACTTTCCCCAATAATCCACTACATTGTATAAATTATATTAAATTATCCATGACGAGGAAGCATATTGAACACATATTTCATTTGAGAAGACAAAGAAAAGTATAGTTGATTGAGATTGAAAGAAAAATAAAAAGATGATCGATTGATGGAGGTATTAATGTCTCATATTATTATTATTGCCATGGTTATGATCACCAGGCTTAGTTGTCTATTGTATGGGCATCCTTGATGAGGAGAATATCTATATTTCTACTCATGGGGTCACTTTCTTTTGTTGTTCCTTAAAAAGTAATGTGGCCCTTATAGTAGGGGCTAATATAAACGTACATGAAAGCATTAACAGGAGTGAGATTTTTTTACTTTCTCTATATCGAATCACGCTCCCTTTCAAGATTTTTAATTTTTTATAATAAGCCTTGTCGACCATCCCTATATATAGGGAAGAATGGACCCAACTCTCATAAAGGCAACTCCAACAACCAAATAAGAAACATAATGGGGTACTCATCATTAATATGGCAGGAAACAAGAACCTCATAGGCTAAGAAACATGTAAAAGGGCTTTTAATTAATTTATTTAATCTTCATGCATCCACTATATGAATTATTATTGAAATTTTTTTTTTTTTAAAGTTGAATTGGATCATGTAATACATGTAGTGTAGAGAGGAATCCATAACTTGTTCAAGAGATTTGATTGGTTAATTTCCTAGGAGTAGGAGAAGAAGGGAAAAGGAGGAGACGGAGTAGGTAGGGAAATAAAATAAAGTTGAGTCATGCTGAGGTGACATAAGCACTTCAATGTATGTGTTTCTACTCTTAGCCTCTAATATTAGTTGATACAAAATTCCAAAAGGGTCTCATGAACTGTCAATTTTTTTTGGCAGAAAAGGCTCAACATCAGTAATTAACTTGGAACCCACAAACCTCTTAACTACTTTTTTTTCTTTCTTTCTCGGAAGCTTCACAAAATCATATCAACTAATGCAGCCAAGACTTAGCATTAAATCTTCCTTATCTGAATCTGGATCATAGATACAACCACCATATATGATTGAGAAAAAGATAAACTTAGAGAAGAGAGAGAGAGAGAGAGAGAGAGAGAGAGAGAGATTTTATAGAAATGTAACTTATATTGATGCAGAGAATAATGGAATTTGCAAATAAACGAGAAAGAGTGAAAGAGAGAGAGAGAGATTTTACAGAAATGTAACTTATAATGATGCAGAGAATAATGGAAATTGTAAATAAACAATCACATAGTACATACAAAGATTTGATTACAGTCGCTCGTTTTCATATCTCTCACAGATTGCATTACAGAAAAAGAATAGTTGCTACAAATTTATAGTGAAATCATATACAAGAATTTCGTTGAAATACTTATATAAAAAACAAAAAAGGGTTGAGGGTAGCTGATACCACTTGTGTTTTTCTCACGGATAAAAATCCTCTCTGCTGCCCACACTGCACTGCAGTAGCAATGTGGGCATCAATGAGGATTTTTATCCTTCTCTCACCCATATAAAGAGAGAATTTTTATCACCTGCGGTTCCCCTGCCCGGTACGGTTCCCTAGTGCCTCTAATAAAAGTGGGGTGGATCCCACCCGGGCAGTGTGTTCCGTCAGGGGATGGAATGATCATTTCAACCCCCTATGAGAGGAACCGCACAATCGTACCGGTCAACGAACCTCAGGGGATAACGATTCATAAAGAGAGGGATTAAAATTCTCACCAATTCCTTAATTGTCAAGTGCGGTACAATTCGAGGCTGAGAACTTGACACGTGAAAAATACTTCATCTAATGTTACGAGCTTGATTGACCCATTTTTTTTTCTTGAACTTGACATCATTGAATGTCACATCTTCCATGTGTTGAGCTCTCGTTCCTAAACTACACCGCACTCGGGGATTAGGGAATTTAGGTGGATTTTTTTGGGTAATTTACCCATACCACCCCTGAGGTTTAACAAAAGTATGATTTTATCCCCCAGTTTTGGAAAATTTTGTGTATCCCCCTGAGGTTTACAAACGTTAACAAATAAACCCATTCCGTCAATTCATGACTAACAATGTTAAAATCAAGGGGTAAAGTTACAAAAATACCCCTTCAAGAAAAAAAAAAAAAAAAAAAAAAAAAAAAAAACACCTGCAACTCATCTTCTCCAAATCGATTGGGGAAGATGAGTTGCAGGTATCCTTGAGTCTTGGATGTGCTTAGTGGAGCTTTGTCCCTTCATCTTTGTTAGCAACCCTAGTCCCGCCAAATCCCCAACGACGATGCCTGCTATCGCTCCTGGCCTAAGTCCGCTTCGTCCCTGCTGTTGAGTGTCTTGAATCCCATTCCCGCTCGACCAAGTTATAGGGGTTGAGTTTATAGCCTTGGGCATCACTGCAATTGCCGGAGACGTGGCATCGGTGACATTTGGAGGAGTACAGACCGAAGAAGAAGGAATGGAACATGGTTTGTTAAGGAGTTTCCCACATAGATCAAGGTTCCCGGCAAATGACTCTGTCTTCTGATCACTGAAAGTTTCGGATTTCGGGACTTCTCCGGTTAGATTGTTGAAGGGGAGGTCGAAAGTAGCATTGGCAGGGATTTTCTTTGCAAAGTCCAGTGGGATAGCTCCAGAGAGCCTATTGTAAGAGAGGTTCAAGCAACGGAGTTTATCTCCTCCGAAATCAGCAAGCAACAATCCATTGATTAGGTTGGACGACAGATCGAGAACTTCTAGACCTTCAAATCCACTGGGCACAGCGCCAAAAAAGTAATTGCTGCTGAGGGAAAGGACAGTGAGATAAGGAAGCGCAGTTAGATTGTCAGGAATCTTTCCCGCCAAGGTATTATCGGATAGGTTGAGAAATTCGTGGCTATTGAGCCCACTGACATACTCCAGCAACGAACCAAAGATGACGTTGTTGGAGAGAGCGAGTGATTGAAGCTCAGAAGCGTGGAACAACGAGACGGGTAGAGTTCCATTGAAGGAATTATTGGAGAGATCGAGATGGCGAAGGTGTTCGATCATGCCCAGGTCTGGCAGAACCGAACTCAGAAGCTAACTACTGGGGAGAACCAAGCTGATGACACGAAGAGAATTGCCCGTGCCCGCAGTCCCAATTCTGGTGCACATAACTCCGTTCCATGAGCAAGGCATTTGGTCGTCGTAGTTCCAACTCGCTAACACTGACAAAGGGTCACTTAGAACAGAGTACTTGAAGGAGAGTAGAAGAACTCCGTCTGTGTTTAACCCAAAAGACCGAGTCACAAGGAGGAGGAGAACAGTAAATCCCCACCAGAAACCGAAACCATTGCTTACGAAACTCATGCTTTCTTCCAGTGATGCATCATCTTGCAGGGTATCTAAAGATGGAAAAAGAAAAAGGCGGAAAGATAAAGAAAGGCAAAGACAGACAGGAGAAAGTCTCATCACCATGGCCGATATCTCTCATATGGGGAAAGTCTCATCACCTCCTTTCCAGACCAGCAAGAAGAAGAAGATGAAGAAAAAATTGGGCCGACGATGACAATCTTGATCCGACAAAGCTCCACTAGCACATCCAAGACTCAAGGATACCTGCAACTCATCTTCCCCAATTCGATTGGTTGGGAAGATGCAACTGGGGAAAATGAGTTGCAAGTTTTTTTTTTTTTTCTTGAAGGGATAATTTTATAATTTTACCCCTTGATTTAATACTGTTAGTCATGAATTAACGGAATGGATTTATTTGTTAACGTTTGTAAATCTTAGGGAGGATACGCATAATTATCCAAAATCAAAGAGTAAAATCATACATGAATTAACGGAATGGATTTATTTGTTAACGTTTGTAAATCTTAGGGAGGATACGCATAATTATCCAAAATCAAAGAGTAAAATCATACTTTCGTTAAACCTCAGAAGTGGTATGTGTAAATCACCTTTTTTGGTTTTTTTTTTTTTCCCCTAAAGAGAAAGAGTTGTCAATAAAGGTTAGGTCAACTGAGTATTCAACACGGGTGGTGGGTGGTGGGTGGTTAGGTAATTTTGGAGTCAAAGCAGCAGCAGAAGATGATGACATGCACATGGTGAGAGGAACAGATCGAGCAGACGTATATAGGCAGCCTTCATTTTGGGGTCTTGGGGTCACACACAACCCGTCATATATTACGATTGCAAGGTAGTAAGTAAGTAAAGTACTAAATGCAAGTGTCACACTCTCCATAGCATGTCCCACGTGCATGTAATAAGCGACCGCGCTGTAGGCGTGCCTGATTAAGCGAGAGATAGCCTAGCTGCCAGCCGTCCGTAGGGGACCGTAACTCCACTAGTCCCTGCAAAGTGCACCCTACCCACGCTCATCAAACTTAAACGCGCGTGGCGTTGTTGACCCACTTATCAAACAATTTTATTTTTTTGTGGCAAGTGGAGAGCTGCTCTTAAAGACTAAAACGAGGGTGGGCTATTATTATAGATGTAAATGGATACTCGCAAATCCATGTTTGATTATTGTTGGAATCAGTTTAGGGGTTTTCGAATCTTGAATTTTGATTTTTAAAAATATTTGAATTTGTTCGATAGTCAAGGATCCAGATAATATCTGGTTAACTTACTATTTGAGTGTAAAATGTGATTAATTTTATATTTTTATAAAAACATATGATATATTACTATATTACTCTTATTATAAACACTTTTATAAGAATATTTTGATAATCAGAGTTGGAAATTGGTAATCGATATAGGTCAAATTAATTACTCATCGGATAATTTATCGAATCGGATAATATCTGAATATTCGATAGAATCCTAAATTCAAATATGATATTAATTTTTAAAAATTTGTCAAATATCAGATTGGATATGGTTATGCCATTTGGTAAACGGATCTGGATTCGAATAATAGTAAATCTAAGTTGAATCTGATCCATTTACATCGATCCCTAGCTATTGTAACCATTTTTATTTTTTTTAAAATCTAAAGGAAAAGAAAATGGTTTTATGCACGACGATATGTATGTATATGGTCGTGTCTTCAATCGTTAGATGGAGGGAGATAAAGGAATGTATTATTGCACTTCTGTCATCTATTTCATTCAAAATACTTTTTTGGAGGTAGTTTTCCTTCACCCACGAACAAAGGAGAGGTTCAGATAGTGTGCTAAAGACATTGGGAAATAGTGAAGGTGAAGGATATTATAGACTTCATTCAATAGGGGGTAGAAAATTTATGATCCTAGATGGATGTACTTTTCCTTCACCTATGGTGTAGGAAAACTTTTTCTAAAAAAGCAAGTCGAAACAAGTTATGTAATTTAGATAACTTAACAATTTAGCTAAATTGAGATAATGAAAGATAACAAATGAGACTTAAATTAATTATGTGCAATAAACATTATATTGTAAAATTTTTATTTTGTATCCATTAGGTTTTGAGTTCTAATCTTATACATAACATTTATTGGCCTTAATAGCCTTAATTAGATTTAAAAAAATATATCATGTGGTAATAAATATACATTAAATACGATATTTCAAGCAAACAGTCAGATGCAAGGACCTGTATCCAAACCAGATTGGATTTTATATGATTGAAGTTAGCTTTGAAGTTTGATATGTGACCAATTTAGATTGTACTCTATCTATTGAAAGGTAGAATCATATCATCTTATGATAAGAGTATAAGATGAACAATGAAGGGCATTCGGACCTACAATATATAGATGGATGACCTTAGATTTGTGGATGGACCCCCTTCATCTGAGTGAAGGAAAACTTTCTCCAAGATAATAATTCTTTGGGAAAATTATGCGTACACCCCTATACTTAGCGTTAAATATAAATCGATCTAAGATTTCAAAAAGTGAACGAGTGCACCCCTCGTAGTTTCAAAAACCTGTTAAACTAAAACTGATTGCTAGTCATCCAATGTTAATTGCTGACGTGTCATTAAGAGTGGATTTGAAATGTTCATTTTACCTTTAGATACCCACTAACCTAAACAGTAGGTGAAGAGATATTCCCTTCTTCCATCTTAGAACTGATTTGAGAGTAGCATTGATTCAAAATAAGCTACGAGAAAATTTAATTGAGGTGGCATGGTCATGCTTAACAGAGGTCTTGGGAAGCTCGAGTTCAAATTGTGATTTGGTTCAGGTTGAATGTATTAAAAGAACTAGGTGTAAACCTAAAATGATCCTAAGAGAAATGATAACGAAAACATGTACGGCCTAGGTCTTGTTTTCAGGATGATCTCAAATAAGACTAATTGGAGGGCTAAGATCTTTGACTGGGTTGTTGTTGTTGTTGTGTTCTTTTTTATTTATTAATTTGGTTATAAATAAAAAAAACCCTTAATTCTGACCCTTCAAACATACTTATCTAAGAAGTTGACCAAGTTAATGGCTAGTGTCATAAATGGCAGCGTAGCTGATCATCACCTCTATAGCGTTATAGTCTGTAGTCTGCACTCTCTACCAATGGAAAAAATCCTCTCCAATACTCTAATCTTGCGGTGCATCATAGGGACCTTTATTCGTTATCATAACTAGAGCGTTGTTGTGTGCATCGTGCGGTACAGCAACGATTATGTGTGCACAATAAGCCGCACTATGCACACATGATCGTTGTTGCGCTGCATGATGTGCACAACAATGCTCCAATTACAACAATGGATAAAAATTCCAGTATACTGTAGGTTTGAGAACTCGACACGTGAAAATTGTGATACCCAATAGTACTTAGCCAGAGAAGGAAAAAAAAAAAAAAAAAAACTGCCAGGAACTTGCTTCTTCCTTGCTTCTTCCAGCTGTAAGGGCCTAAACTAAAGTACATAGGCGGTGAGCATTCATTTCCCCGCCGCATATGGCCTGTCTTAATGATACACGTGTATGCGTTTGTTGATAGCAAGGATTGTGAAAGCCCAATGGTAACAATGATTGGTACGACTACATACCATAACCCATACACTGTGTCATACACACTTCCTACTACACATACACACGTCGTCTCGACTGTCAATCTCAACCGATGCCCAGCCGCACGGGTGGGTGGGTGGGTGGTTGGGTGGTTAGCCTCCTATCCTAACATGTAATATCATCTTCTTCTTCTTCTTCTTGTCTTTCTATTTTTAGCCACGTGTTAAACTTAGGCATTCTTTCATTTCAGAAAAATAGGAGTTAGTTCGTTTTGTATTATATGTTGATCTCTTGGGGCCCAAACGAATAACTAATCAGACTTTTTGGTCACGGGTTTCTCCCACTTGAGACAATCCTCCCTTGCATCACGTCCAGAGTAGTAGTGGATAAAGTTTCACGTGGCAAGCCAATCATCTCTATCCACATGGCGTTGTGAGATACAACACCATCAACTGAGACAGGGAAGGAGGAATTTATATAGAGTTGGATTCCTCTGCATGGACGTGCAGCTAGGTGCACGGTGCACTTATATGTGAAACCGAATCACTTATCCTATTTTTACTATTTACAAGGAAAGGAAGAAGGGGTATTTATTAAAATAAAATAAAGAAAAATTTACACATACCACCCTGAGGTTTAACGAAAAGATATTTTCACCCCCCAATTTTGGAAAATTCTGTATACCTCCTTGAGGTTTGCAAATGGTAACGAATAAGTTTATTCCATCAATTCATGACTAACACTGTTAAAAATTAGACTTGAACTGACAGAATTATCCTTACAAGAAAAAAATAAAATAAAAAAAACACTTGCAACTCATTATTCTTCTTCTTCAACTGCCGGAGGATGGAAGCATTTCACTAGGTTGTCCAAGCAATAAACAGTTCCGATTTGCTTTGCTCATCACTACTACTAGTGCTTATTGCTTGGATTTGACGAGTAACCCATCTTCCGATGCTTCCTCGGGAGCCTCTCTGAGCTTATTCTCCTGCAACTGCCGGAGGGTGGAAGGGTTGCCATTGCCTTCCTCTGTTGAATCCAACCCATCTCTCCTCCTACTCTTCTTCTCCAGGAATAGGGACGCACAGTGGGATATAGGTTTCCATAGTGAAAGATGCATTGATCGAAATGCTCCTCACAAAATCAATCTTTGACGGGAAAATCCAGAAATGAAGAAACAGCCACAGCGCACCTCTGCTTTCGAAAATCAAAACCCTAATTTGAGGAGGGAAAATCGCCATCCATTGTAGATTTGAGTGGGCCATGAAGGAAATCCGAAATCCTTAAATCTCACAAGAAGACGACAATTTAGAAGGCTTCAACTGCAGCTTCCCGCTTCCCTATTTAAGTTTTGAAAACCGGCAGGAAAAACGAAGAAGAGACGGAGAGACGGAGCGAGAGAGATTCCAGAGCTCTGTAGAGAAGAGACATGGGGCACCAGAATCGTCTTCACCTTCATCGTCATCATCAAGCGGTGGACGATTTGGCAAACTTGTTCACCAAAGCGAATCATGACCTAAGCGTTTTTCATCACCGGCTCGAGAAGGAGTTCCAGCAAATCTACCCTGAAAATGTTTTCCCTCCGTTCTCTCTCCTATAGATCTAAATTTTCTCCCTCTGCTTTGCACTCGTCTTTCTTTTCATGTGATTTCTAGACTAAATGTTGTGTTTCATTTCTTGTTTAATTTTATGAACTTAGATGCTTTACTTTTTTTCAAGTTAAAATTTTTTCCTTCCTTTTGGATGTGAATGTTACAGGCGAATCGGATGAAGCTTGTTTATCGGATAAAGAAGATACAGAAAGGCCTATTGTCCTTGAAAGAACACTGCCGTGAGCTTCTTGCTGTGAAGCAGGTAACTGATTTTATTTTATGTTTTTGAAGGGAAAAAAAAAAGTGACAAGAGAGTGGAGTTGGTGATAAGTGATGATCTAATTGACTTGAAGTCATGCAACCTTTGAAAGAGAGAAATAAATATCACCTACTGTCAGGATATCTGTTGGAATCGCATGGATTTGTTTCATTATATCATTATGTATCTAACCCATATTGCCATTTCTGATTCCATTCACTTCCAACTTTTTAATTTGCAGAGGTTCAGTTACTTTGCTCACCCCTCGCTCCAACCCTCATTCTTCTTCTTCTTCTTCCATAATCCAAGCAATAAGCAGTAGTAAAACAGCAGTGGCTTCCTCCCTTTCTAGTTTCTCCCTTTGTACAGTTGTATGTACCTGCAACTCATCTTCCCAATCGATTTGGGGAAGATGAGTTGCATGTTTTTTTTTTTTTTTTCTTGTAAGGACAATTCCATCTGTTCAAGTCTAATTTTTAAAAGTGTTAGTCATGAACTGACGAAATGAGCTTATTTGTTATCGTTTGCAAACCTCATGGGGGTAAGCAGAAATTTCCAAAACTGGGGGATGAAAATATCCTTTCGTCAAACCTCACGGGTGGTATATGTAAATTTCCCTAAAATAAATATATGATTAGCTCTTAGATGTAGGATCACCTGCATGTACTTGCAGATGATCCATTCTCATTTAGATAACGGTCTCAGACGAGTTCAGGTTCCTCTTCACATAACTATTTGTTTTATTTTTGTAGGAGTATTTATGGGAGTTCGGTTCCTCTGCACGTACCAATTGGTGAACGTAGATATGAGAGCCAACCACCTATCCTAATTTTGTCATTTACAAGGGGAAGAGGGGTTTTCATGAAAATAAAATTAAAATAGGGTAAATTACACGTCATCCCTTGGTTTTCAAACAAAACTCAGATTACCCCCTGATTTTTTGAAAAAAATTCAAATCACCCCCTGGTTTAGACCCCAATATGACAAATTAGTCCCTAATGTTAGTTTTACGTCGTTAAGTGATGATGTCACCCAGCTAAATAAATTTAAATTCCCAAACTACCTTTTAGCAATTTAGTTCTAATGTTTTAATACAAGGGTAAAATAATCCTTTCACATCAGTAACTAACAGCAGAATAACATCGATACTATAGAGGGGGTGATTTGGGTTTTTTCAAAAATCAAGGGATGATCTGAGTTTTGTTTGAAAGCCAAAGAACGACGTATAATTTATCCATTAAAATATAATTGGCTTTAAGATGTACGTTCTCACCTGTTGATACGCGCAGTTGATCCATTCTGTATTTATGAGAAAAAAATAAACAAGTAATTCACTCTAAGATGTACGTTTACTACGTGCAGATGATCCAGTCTCGCCTAAAACGAATACATGGAAGAGATTGATGGACTATAAGGACTATGAAGGTCCATCACATACTTGAGTAAATCCCTGCCATATAATCATCGTCTCATATCGTGTGGACGGGCATTCATATTCCTACCAAAATGAGGCACACGTGCATGCGTTTTATGGCCGACCATTCGGTGGACCCACTTAAATTAAAGGATATTCTTAGTCAAATGCTGACCTCATTAGGAGGTAAGGGGCCCTATATCCCCTTGGTCCAACTACCCTTTTGCAATTTGCAGGCTGTACCCTTCTTTTTCTTTCTCTCTCTCTCCCACTAATGAGTAATGAATGCATGCTCTCTTTTGCACCGTCCAACACACTTACGATTGGTCTGATTTTGCTGGCATAGATGATCTTTCCATGACGCCGTCCATGGTGGGTCCTCATCATTTACAAATGACATCTTATTACGCTTCTTCAACGTTAGTACTAATCTAAATCGTCCGGTTTCTAGGAGAGGAGATCACCGAATCCAATGGTCCACACCTTACCTAGCCCTGGCTTGGAGCTGGGCCTAGTTGACCGAAATTGACTAGGGTTTGAAATGGTCAACTTAGGTCATGGGTCAAAATTTATTACAGTTTGACTCCACGGAACTACCAATCCCCCATTTAATGAAGCCTACGTTATAGCTAGGTTTTCAGGCTACGAACCTGGCACGGTCAACAACCTACCTGGTCCGATTATCCATATTTTTACAGAGCCTTTTAATTTACCATCTTGATCAGGTCTTCCACCACTCCTCGTCTTGGTTCTTGGGCCAGGCTTTTCGTATATTTCTGGCGCAACAAAATATTTGATCCTGTGTAGCTCAAGAGTATCACAAAACATGTGTCCTACCTACCGTGATATACATACACGGCACAAGATGTGACGTAGTATAACTTACTAGGATGGTCCGGACCGGATTAGTATTATTGTTCCTAAATGTAATGCGTAATGACGATTAGTACTTCAAGGGCTATTTACGTAAATTACTTGTTTAAAGAGTGAGTTCACTTTGTCGTAGCAAAACCCAGAAGGAAAAGAAGCTTTAAAAGCAGCTCAACTTACTCTTTAGTTCTTAAGTCTTAACTCTCAAGTGTCGCTTCGAGCTCGAGGACTTAAATTGCTTTTTCTTTCTGAAACTCCATTTCAAGTTCCACAAAGAAGCTTCACGAAAGCAAGAGTTCTGAACTCCTCGTTCCTCCTTCAATTCAAACGAATAATCAGAGACGAACGACAATACAAAAAGAGAACTAAAGAGGGTCGCCTCGCCGTGCTATTTCAACGTTTCACGTTTCCATGTCTGTAACAGAGCTACTTCTCTTGCTTCCCACAGCAATTGTAGCTCTTATTATCTCATGGAATTTTATCAGAACCAAGAGAAGAAGAACACATAATCTTCCACCGGGAAATATGGGTTGGCCTTTTCTCGGCGAAACAATTGGTTATTTAAAGTCTCACTCTGCTACTTCTACCGGAAAATTCATGGAGCAACACATTTCAAGGTACTCTCTCCCCTTTCCTCTCTCGTACCCTGTTTCATTATTCCCTTCTTTCTAGTTCCGACTTCCGGTGAAGAGTCCACCGGAATGCTAACCACCGACGACCACCAAAAACGTCCGACATTCCGGTGGTTTCTTCAATGCGAAACATGCCTTTTTACGACTTCAGTCAGATCTGAGATCTAAGAAACATCTCTGTCGTTTTGTTGCGAAGTTAGTTAATGAAACCAAAACAGACGACAATTACTACTATAATTTAAGAAGTTAAAGAAGCTCAGATCGGAAAATTCTTATCCTACGGTTGTAAATTTTTTTGATACAGAGACTAATCCAACGGCTAGAGAGGTTCATTTGCAGGTTTGGAAAAATATACAAATCGAATCTATTCGGTGAGCCTACAATAGTATCGGCAGATGCAGGGCTTAATCGATATATATTACAGAACGAAGGAAGATTATTCGAATGTAGTTATCCAAGAAGCATTGGAGGGATTCTTGGGAAATGGTCGATGTTGGTTCTGGTTGGAGATATGCATAGAGATATGAGAATGATTTCTCTCAATTTTATGAGCAATTTTAGGCTTCGAACTCATCTGTTACCTGAAGTCGAGAGACATACCTTGCTGGTTCTACGATCTTGGAAGGAGAATTCCTTGTTCTCTGCTCAAGATGAAGCAAAGAAGGTAAGTTCTATTTTGAATTAGGTTAAAATTAAAGGATTCGACGAAGTTTAACTGATAGGGGAATTGTTAATTTGCAGTTCACTTTCAATTTAATGGCGAAACATATTATGAGTATGGATCCAGGGAAGCCAGAAACAGAGCAGTTGAAACGAGAGTACATTACGTTCATGAAAGGCGTTGTTTCAGCTCCTTTGAATTTTCCTGGTACAGCTTATTGGAAAGCCTTACAGGTATACTAATTAATTTTTTCAATTATTCATGATTTTTGAAAGTTAAATTCAACAAATTTTCATGATTTTGAATGTTAAATTCATCAATTTTTCATGGATAAAATAGTCGAGAACGACTATTCTTAAAGTAATCGAGCGTAAAATGGAGGAAAGAATCCCGAAGAGAAATGATTTTGATGAATGCGAGAGAGTAGAAGATGATCTTCTTGGTTGGGTATTGAAGAATTCAAACCTTTCTACAGAGCAGATTCTTGATCTCATACTAAGCTTGCTTTTTGCCGGTCATGAAACTTCTTCTGTTGCAATTTCTTTGGCTATCTACTTCCTGCAAGGTTGCCCCAAAGCAGTCGAACAATTAAGGGTATGATTGAAATGGTTTCTGCTGGAACTTCTAATTTCTTTCTTTTTCTCTGGTAAATTCTTAACTACTTCTGCTAATTTTCAGGAAGAACACGATGAGATCAGAAGAGCTAAGCAAGAACCTGGAGATTTTGGATTGAATTGGGACGATTACAGAAGAATGGAGTTTACACAATGTGTAATTAACCTCAACTACTCTCTCTCTCTCTCTCTCTCTGTGATTTGATTGAGACTTAATCTCTTTTAAATACAGGTTATTAATGAAACACTTAGGCTTGGAAACGTGGTTAGATTCGTACACAGAAAAGCTCTCAAAGATGTTAGATACAAAGGTAAGACTAATTAGGAGGATTAGAGAGATTAATTTAATTAAAGGTGGGAAATTTTACATTGGAATCTGATTTTCCAATTCTGAAAATTTTCCCGTCCTTTGTTTGTTTGTCTTAAAAAGGGTATGACATTCCAAGAGGGTGGAAAGTTCTTCCGGTGTTTGCTTCGGTTCATCTGGATCCTTCGATGTATGACCAGCCTCAACACTTCAATCCATGGAGATGGCAGGTCAGTTCATGTCTACCTACTTAATTGCCTTTTTTAATGCTTTTGGAGTTTTTCCCAATCTTCTATATTCTAAAGTGGACCCCATGGTCCCACCAAGTAATCCAATCTAGACCATTCAGTTTTATAACTGATTTGACATATCAGAATTCAGAACCACGAAAATGGATTAGATTTTAGGGACTACCCAGTAGTGGCTCCGTCCAAGGAGAGGTATGGGCCCGTTTGGGCAGATTTATTGTCTGCCTCTATTTAATGACTTATTGTTATATATAATGTACGGAATTAGGTCCCATCAGCTATTATGAACAAACAGGTCCTAGTCTAACTTAAAGTACTTATTTTATTAATTTATTTCATTCTCTTTCTTAATTCTTTTTAATTATTTATTTTATTTTTAAAAGAAAACCTCTTATTTATGAAATTATGGAAATGATTAAAGGTCATTGGAGAATGGGGATATGGCATGCACGTGCGCCTGTGTTATAAGTGGGTCAAAAAGAGAAAATAATTTGTTTAATGATATTTTTTCGGTTCTTTTTTATTGGATAAGAAACGAAAAACGTAAAAGTTGCATATCCTCTATGCGAGCGATGATATACGGTCGGTGCATGTGGTAATTGATTTTTTTTAATAAATCAATTATCTTATACGTCAAATCAATAGAATATATAAAAAATAATATATTATATATTACATAGAAAGTCCTACATGATTAGGGAAGAGAGATACTGTCAATGAGAAGACAGAGTGAAGGTGTAATTTTGTCGATTAGTGGGTGTTGCTCTTGTTTGATCTCAGTATCTAAATTTATGTTTTTACTGTAAGAATTGAAATGTTTAAGACTTAAGAGAACAATTGCAAAACCAGATTTTGATTTGGGCATGTCTCAAATCGAATGGCAAAAAAAAAAAAAAAAAACTGGTAAATATTTTTTGTTGGACCATGTAATGTTCATAGACCATAAGTTTGTTCTACAATTAAATAAAATCCTAAAATTTTTGTTTGTCTATATATTAGCCCCCCTTCCCCCATTTTTTTCTCTCACTTATGTAGCAACCATAACCTCTATCCCTCCTCACTCGGGGAAAAGGTGAAAAAAAAGATATTAAAGAAATAAGGGGAATAAAATGACTCACTTTGATTAGGATTGACTTGCCTGGTTCATCAGGTTTTAAAAATAGACAAGTGGCATTGGACAAATTAACTTGGTTTTCCAACTATGTTTAAGAATGATTTTTTAAAAAATCAATTCAGTCAAAAAGATAAAATGATTATGAAACTATTCGAAGAAAAGTTACTACAATTTTTAGATTAGGAGACTATTTTTCCATGAATCTTTCAAAGAATGTTAGGCATGTGGAAAATGGTAAAATGAAAAACTCTTTTCTTTGTATTCCTAAAGAGATCAACAAGGTTGTTAATTCCGTATCAAGGAAGGCTCTCTCAATAGCATGTATAACAGTATATGACCGGATTACACTCCATGGTTAGAGGAGCCATGTGGTCCAACAGCCGTGCATTCTTAGTTTTCTTTCGATGGAAAGAGAAGAAAATTGATATGGGAACCCCACGAAACACAAATCGCCATGAACTCTTTGACTTTGTTGGATATCTTCAAGCTTATCATACCAACAAAAGAAAGGACATTTTGTTAATAATTTGACAGTGCTTCTTTCTTTGTTTTCCATGGTAATCTTTTTTTTCTTTCCCCAACTTTGATATCACTTAAATCCACCTATACTAACGTCCGCGTGTATATCTTTGGGGAAGCTCTTTTGTATTCGTACACAGAAGTTTCTCTGAACGACTCCATCAAATAGGGGGCATGGGTGTTTATGTCATTTCAAATGGACATTTATGTCAATCTAACTACATTTAATGCCGGGCATGCATGAAATTTTTTTCCATTTCGTATCTATTCTCTCATTGATGACCCTATCTATTTCTTTTTTCTGGTATTGTGGTGAGGATGTGCAGACCACTGGTGGTAGGGGAAGTGCATCATCCACTCCGAGCGTGACGACGAGCAACTACTTCATGCCGTTCGGGGGTGGACCACGACTTTGCGCCGGCTCAGAACTAGCCAAGTTGGAGATGGCCGTGTTCATTCATCACTTGGTCCTCAATTTCCATTGGGAATTAGCAGAACCTGATCATCCTCTTGCCTTTCCATTCGTCGATTTCCCCAAAGGCCTCCCAATCAAGGTCCACCACCTCCACAACCACAACCACCATGATCCAATACAAGAATAACTATACTCATGAAAGCTCAGTTCTCATTCTTATAAGCCTCTCAATGTACTGGATATCAAACGACAAAAAATAGTTAAAGAGTGGCGAATATCCGAAACCGATATCCCTCTTTTGTATGTAAAGAGACAAGAGAAAAAAAAAAACCCAAGAAAACACCAAAGCCATTGTTTGATGAGTAGAAGATTTGGGTATTTTAGCCTCACATGAAAGTAGAGAAGAGAAACCCCAAAAAAGAGGATTTGTAGCATTAACTACAAAGATTCATAGGACCACGGCCTTTGTTGTAACATTTTTATTTTCGTTTGTCTTTTTTTTCTAGGCCCCGTTTGGGCTTGGGCCCCTAACTTGTCTGTTTTGTGTGATAATGCTTCTGTTTCATCATTTCCTATTTTAGCTGTAATAATTTTCTATCTTTAATATAGGGGAAAAAACGTTTAATATCTATATATCATCAAGCAAACAAAGTAAATTGCCAGAAAAAAATGAAGGCTATAGGTAATATATAGGTCCCTAAAGGGGTATCTTCGTCAGTAGGCTTAACTTGGGCTGGACCTGACCATGCCTAGACTAAACAGCTCAAAAGTTGTCCGACCAGCCAGGTGCGGCACTTCAGCTCAAGCCCAAAAACTTCGAGTGGTCAATTTTGACTTCAGAATCTCTCTCCCACTCTATGACGTAGATATGACTGTAAGGGGCTGTTTGGATCATTAAAAATTTCATATTTTTTTCCGGGAGAGGGTGAGGAATGGGGCTTGTGATCCAGATCATTGTAACATTAGCAAACATAGATGGATACATGTGATGGAAAACTCTATACCCTTCTCATTGGTCAAATTTCAATTCAAAACAAGTAAGGGATTTGTATTAAAATTAAGAGTTAGTTCAACACGCAAGGCTTAAACACTATTCTAGAGCCTAGCCCGTCTCTCGAGCATTTTTGTTGATGGTTGAGCTTCCAACCTTCCCCGATTCTAGCCTATCTATCTCGCCTTTGTTCCTTTCATGGTAGTGCTTGTTTTTTGAGCTTAGGTGACTTAAACATGACAACAAATTGTCGAAATTTCACTAGATTTTTTAACAATGTAATAGTAAAATAACCAACATGGTGGGATTTTTCATTTCATCAAAGTCATTTCTCCCTTATTGTGTTTGAATGCAGGCATCACGCTGCCTGGAAACCTTTTTTTCCCCTTTAGTTATTTATTTATTTACCTAAGTATCACCATGTTGGTGTATGGAAAGAAATCCCCACACCAAGCAAATGGGAGCATGGGAGAAGGTGGTTGCACAATCCTATACAAAGGAGTCCACATGTCAGGAAGGAGAGAGTGTGAACGGAGGATGATGATAGTGTGGTCATCAAATTTTTTTTTTTTTTTTGAAAAGCAAAGAGTGAGTTTGATGGAATTCTAAGGTTGCGTCTGGTATGTATTCTGAAATGATAATTTTCACTGTTTGTATCATTTTAGAATGCATTATTGACCTAGAATGTATTTCAAGAATGCATACCAAACACAACTTAAGTGTGAGAAGAGAGAGTTGATTCCTTAGCAAAATTTTTTTATACATATTTCATATGGGTAATAGAACGCTACCCGGTCGTGTGCAAGGCGTAGTGACCACACCTAGATACAAAATTCTGCTTAATTTTACATGGGGTAAGGAGGTAATTTCTAGGTGCCCAAGGCGCTTTTTGTGTCAAGTCATGGTCGCCACGCCTTGCGCATGACCGGGTAGCGTTCTTTTCCCATTTCATATTCTTAGATTTTTCCTCTCATTAAGAAAGAAAAAAAGTGTGAATCCTGTGAATGGTCAGAAAAAGATGCACATATGCTTCATGTGGTCTATGAGGTGTTTATGTCCTAATTGTCAATGGCCTCTTAGCTTCCTTTCGCTTTCTGACCTTTTTCTTGTTTATATAGGCGATCCGAGCCGAATCCGATCTGTGTACAACCCTAGGCATGAATCTCTGGACCTAAATTGGTTGAAAATCACCCAACAACCTCACCCTTTCTGCTTTTGGAAATTTGGCATGAGCCATGAGAAGGTCACAAAAAATAGTACAAGAAATCTCAAGCTCTGCTTCAAGGTTTCCCATGGACATCTTCATGGTTAACCATAGGTGGATACTGGGCCTGGGCTGCAGATTTGGTTGTATTTCATGGGCATCTCCCAGTCCTGTTTCTAAATATTGAAGGCCCAAAAGTTGGCTTAGACGGTTCAATGTAAGCCCATCACGGGCCTCAAGGAAGAGCATTATTAAGAATTAAAATCTGTATTCAGATCGTCTACGACGCCCTGCCCAGAGCGGCCTGAGCGGCGCACAAACAAGGCGCCTTGCAATGATCGCCTTACCCCCGCTCGGGCAGGGGCAAGGCAGTCATTGCAGGGCGACCTGTATGTGCGCCCCTCAGGCCGCTCTGCCCGTGGGGCCGTAGAAGATCAGGGTCCTTAAAATCCTCTGCAGTTCCAGCGGGGCGGCGGTGCATATCCAGTGACACAGCAGAAGTCATGCTTGTGTACTGTGGCGTGTACCTGCACCCAGACATAGCCGAACGTGAAATGACTGTGCCACCCCATGGAAAGGCAAGGGTATGCCGATCATTTTGCATCCAGCTTGTCTAGGCACAGGTACATGCCACAACACACGGTGGCGTTCCTTCAATCTGGATCCTCTACTGCCGAGCTGCCTGGCAGGATTGTGCTGCCCAGACATGGCGCCGCACACAAAGACCGCCTTACCCCCACTCGGGCAAGGAGTTTGGGCAGGGATAAGACGGACATTGCACGTAGCACCATGTTTAGGCAACACGGTCCTACCGGGCAGGTCGGCAGTTGAGGATCCAAATTCGCGTTCCTTTGCCCTTTTCCTTTATTCGTTAGGGACAAGACATGTCAGTTGGAGTAGGAGGTGACCGCGACAACCTCCACCACCTTCAGTTATTGTTTTCGCTTCCCCTCGTTTGCCATCTCCATTCTCTCCAGTACGACGAGGAAGAAGTGAGAATATGTGGCGCTGCGTCTCCCTTGGCCTTCGAATTTTCTTCTGCGTCTTCGAAGAAATCGATCGTTAGTGAACCTCTTAAATCCCTTATTTCAAGATTTCTTTCCACTGAATCGGTAAGATCTCTCTCTGTTCCTTCTCTTTTTAATTTCCTCTTAGAATCTGTGTGTTTGCAAGGCTGCAATGGAAGCTAGTTTTCATCAACTGTTTCATTTTTTTCCTCTAATTTAACAGAAATTGAAATTTCATATAATTTCGATAGCTACTACATTTTTCGTTTTTGTCCGGTAATGATTTATGAGTTCCCTTTCCTTTTCTAACTTTGTCTGCTTTGAATTATATTCTTAAGTTTTCTGTGCTCCCTTCATTTTAATTGTAACTCCTTTCTCGATTTTCAAATCAATGCAGTTGTTAGTTGATACGCTAGAAAAGTATGTTTATTCATTTTTTTTGGGGTGGCAGATTGGGGGGAGGATCTTCTTATACCATCGTAGATCATACATATGATGTCGTTGCGGTGGTAGCTGGTGGAGCAGGGCTGAGAGCGGCCATTAGGCTCTCTGAGCATGGGTTCAATACGGCTTGCATTACTAAACTTTTCCCTACTAGGTCACATACTGTTACAGCTCAGGTATGGAAGGTTTTGCTTGTCTTTTAAACATGTTGCTAAGGTTTCATAACCTCTGTTGGTGACCTTCGTTGGCATGGACCAAAGCCTTTAGTTACCACAATTGAAAATGTTAGGGCTCTAAATTTATATGTTTTAGTGAAGGCTGTATTGATGATGTGAAGTTGCTCATGTGATTATTACTAGAAATATATGAGATTTTCAATATAGATGTTGGTTGGAATCTTGCTGTGTATCCAAATAACTAGTGCTATATTATTTTTTTGTTTAAAATATAAGTTCAAACGAAATCATTGTTTAGGCATGTAAATAGAACATTTGATATTGACAAGAAAAAAAAATTTGATATATGCATGCAATATGACATATAACTGTAAGAAAATTTGCTGACCATAATGCCTCCCTTGTTGTTTCTTCTTGATGATGATCTGTTAGCATTATTATGAGTTATTTTTTCTTTAGTTCAAGCTGGATCTTCTTTCTTTACTTATTTGTATAATCCAGCTTGAGGGGGAGTGTTGGAATATGTAATCTAGAATACCGTGGGGTATTCTGGTCTTTTTGGGGTAGTTTTATTCTTCTTATGTTATTAAGTGTAAGTTGGCTCTTCTTATGTTATTAAGTGTAAGTGGGCTATGTCGGATTGTAGAAACCGCTTCCTCTAAAAGGCCGACCTTGTAGGAAAGAGAGGAAACAATATGTATATCATACAGGAGCTCTAACACGGCGCCTGCTCTGATACCATGTAGAAACCGCTTCCTCTAAAAGGCCGACCTTGTAGGAAAGGGAGGAAACAATATGTATATCATACAGGAGCTCTAACACGGTGGACTATCCAAAGGGGGACACGGGTGAATAAATAATTTTTTAACATGATCATCAGTAGGTTATGTTGTGGTATTAATATTGGGACAAATCCTGTTGCCGACAGATATTGCATTTTTCTTTTCTTTTGTGGGCATTGAGAGTGGAATAAAACAAGTCATCACTTTCGCAGTTTAATATCCATACTGACTACAAAAGCAACTACAATTATGAATTAAATACAATGAAAATGATAAAAACAATTCCATTCCCCTTTATTGTTTATCCTATACCTCTTCTAATGCTTATTATAGTTGAATCTGTATGTAAGTACTGCGGTCCTCGGGACGAGGGTTCCTCAGCCTTATGGCGACAAGGATTGGTTTCGATGAATAACGACATATCGTTCCTTGACATATCATCATGGGGATTGGGATCATGCTTCATAAAGAAATGGAGTCGCCACCTAGGATTAGGGCCTAGGACCCAATGGGTGTAGCCCCATCTAGGATTAGCGGAAAGGGCTATGTGATTCCATATGGTCTAGTCAGAAATTCAGGGTAAGTAGTCAGGTTACAAGAGTGGGACGGTATTAGGCACCCACCTCGCCTGGATAAACCGGTCTTTTTGCTAGATGCTTGTTTTCGAATATTCTCCCTTAATAATACATCCTATATCAACATGCAAGGCTAGATTATGATATACTAAACATGATAAAGAAAGAAAAAAAATCATTTACTATGTCTATTAAAGCAAGTTACTTTAATGGTCTAAATTATGCCAAAAATAATAAGAAGGAAAGAAACAGATACCTGTCAAGAAATACAAGAAATAAATGAAAATGTACCAAATACGAAATATGCGATGTCCCACGGCTCAGGTGGAGACGGACGATCAGCTTGCCTCTCTCTTGTCGGACAGAGTAAGGACTATATGAGATGGATTTTGTTACTCAGATTTCGGGCAGAGCAACGGCTGTATAAGGGATACTCGTTATCTGTACACAGACAGAATAACGGCTATAAAAAAAACATTATTGCTATCCGTATGCTGATGGAATAGCAGCTGGGTTGGGACAGGAGTATTCGTCACTCAAGTCGGTAATCGAAGGATCTACCCATGACTCGGACAGAACCGCTCACATTCACCTCAGAATGACTTAAAAGGGGGCAAGAGAGCTTGAGTGGGAGAAATAGGAGGGTCTCTCTACCTTTTTCTCCTTGAAAAATGGGGGAGGGGGACCCTCCTATTTATAGGGGGAGCCCCACATTTCATAGCGCCGTGTGGGTCCACCATACCCCTCCACGGCGCCGTGGGTGACGTCATCCTGATGATGTTTCAACCTCCCACGGCGATGTGGAAATTCGCCACTACACCGTGGGAGCCTTCCACGGCGCCGTGCCCTTAGGATGACATCATCCTCTACTTTTTGGCTCTTTTGGGTTTGTTTGGGCCTATCGCCGTGGTTGGGGAAGGTGAGCAGTACCTCCTTTAGCATTTGGTAAAAGGGTCTTATAAGTCATTTTTAGGGATGTTAGGGTGAATTGGCTCAAATGTAGGGGCAATAGTCCTTTTTAAGAGAGATACCGATGTCTGTCCGTGTCTAGTTGTCATCATTGCTGGGGGGTGACAAAATTCAGTGTCTACACTGTATTTTATATCTTATGGGAACTGCACCATTTTCCATTGAAGAATGAAAAGGACAAGGGTACATTCTAAGAAGTATCGCTAAATGGGGATTTGTAGAAAATACAAACTATAAGAGGCTATAAATTATACACATGCGTGATGTCATCATGGTAGGCTGTACTACTGTCAAGCAACTAATAGATTTAATTAAATTTAGGACTATAAGCTATCCCTTTCTGATGCCACTTGGCAGTATGATAAGGGGGAGTGGGAGGGAAAAAGGAAGGGAAGTATATTATTTCATGAAGTCAATGAAATAATTTATTGCTACAGTGCAACTATATTGCTCCTCTCTTATTAACTTTTTCTTCACCCTGGGGTTAGTATATTGAGTATGGCATTCTTTGTTAATGTGAACAAACCATGTAGCCCATGCAATCTACAACTTGGTCGGTTTGGGCTCAATAGTGATAATTTGTGAAGGTCCAAGCCTTTAGATTTGAGACTACTGGAATTGTTTGGATTTTTTTTTTCATTGAAAATGTTTACATCACACTCAATTGCAGGAGTGGTTTATTAGTGGTTTATTTTTAACCTATACTTAAAATATGGATTATAATCCATATGCAGAGGCAAGGTGTATAATATATAGCTATTATTGTGTACTATAGAAAAGACTTAATTGCATTATATGTTTAACCTTGTGAGTAAGTAAGAGATTCAATAACCAGTCAATCCAGAGAGTAACAGAGAAGATACAATGAGAGATAGAGAGATATAGAGAGAGACGATGGAGAGAAAACTAGTTCAGCGATAGAACCAGTCTGTATGTTCTATCGCTGGACTTTAGACTTTATTTATATAGATCCAAACAGTCATAGATACAATTGAATAAGTAAAAATAGATACGAAAGGAAACTAACAAACAAGATAATCTATCTAAACTACTCTTATGATAGGGACAGCTTTCATGATGTTAAGTTGAAGGATCAGAGTCTGATATGGTAAATATGAGATCAAGCTATTGGTTGGTGTTAAAATTAATCCACAAACTGTCCATCTTCGTCAGATCTGGCCACTGACATCTTGTTTCAGGAACTCTGATTTGATGATGGAGACTATAGATACGAAAGGAACCTTTTGATCAATGCATGTATAACCATGCATTCTGCTGAGGCCAGTAAGGAGAGCAGAGGAGCACATGCCTGTGAAGATTTTACGGTTGGTTCAGTTTCTCCAACAATTTATCATTTATTCGCTTACCCTTGTATTTTATTTAGTAAATAATCCTTATTTGATTGTGCGGAAAAGAGATGATGAGAACTGGATGAAACACACTTTGGGGTACGCCTACTTCTGCTTCTTATCTACCCCAGTAGGTTTAAAGTTGTCCTGATTATGGGGTTAATGTCAAGAGTAAGAAACTTAAAGGCTAAGCCTATTACATCAGGATTTAAGAGGGTCCTGTGGTCAGTGAAACAAAAAAAAATTTCCTGTGAGTCTTTCATATCCTATGTATGCAACAGCGCAGTTTGGTTCAGTTTATATTCCTTATTTTTTTGGGAGTAGCTTCAAGGTATTTAATGAATAGAATTGAAACTTAGTATTCATTTCTAATTATTGTGTTTGGTAAGATATTGAAACTTAATATCTAGTATTCTATTAAGATATTGAAACTTAATATCAAGTCTTATTTATGCCAAACCATTAAAAGACATGCTTTAATTACCACTTCTCCAAGTCAACTCTTGTCAATGGAACTGATTTTTATTTTGGTCTGCAGATACTGGGAGAATGAGAAGGTGCAGCTGGACTACAGACCTGTCCATATGAACACATTGGATGATGCAGGGGAGTCATTTCCTCCAAAAGCACATGTATATTGAACATTTTTCAATGTAAAATGGGCAGATTGGAGGGATGGACCACAAGGTTCTGATAAATTATTGAGGATCCAGGATTGTGACAATATGGCCTGTATTAGTGTGTTGATCTGATTTGTATGATAAAATTTTCTTTCATTTCAGAAATAGTAAGAATAATAACAGGCTTTGTATTATCCATGAATTATTTTTTGCACCATTGTCAACCTGAATCAAATGATTTACCGCTTTGACATCTTTTTAATTTTGTGTGTGGTATTTTATTCTTCTCCAAGTACAGTTATATTTGTGCTCTGAAATCTGATGGTGAATTTATTGATTTTTGAAGGTTGAAGTGTTGAACAATAAATAATTACTTGAACATGGACAACGGAAGCAAACATAATTATGAATTGCATTCTTGCAAAATATCTAGATTCTTAAAAGCTCCTTTGATGTGTAATGAAATGAAATACCAAGCCTACTCAAAGATTATTTCTCAGCTTTGTTATGCTTACTTACAAAATATCTTCCAGAATCTCATCTATGAGTCCATTGAGCACAAACTTCTCCACATCCCGTATAACTTCTACTTTTTCAAAATATCCGAGCATTGTTTCACTCCATCCAAAATCCCACATACAGTTCAAATCTGGATTCTTATTTTGAATGTCTCTCTCAAGCATGCTATGTAGGTAGAGGGCAGTGTCATTTTCATTACCGCTATCCTGATTGATGAATTTCAACTCTTCTAGATCTTCCTGCAACTCTTTAACCAAATCATCCAAGCTTTTCAGCTTCACTGACCTGACAGATATCCTTACACAAGGATAATATGTGAGCTCTTTTCTTCTGCCTTTTCTTTTCATCACTTCATAGCAACAGTCTAAAACTATCTTGCTGTCATCATCTTTGCATGTGTTAGCACTGGAATGGAGGATGTCGATAGGAATCAGAAGTCCAAAAAGTGCCTCCGCTGTATTGAGGAATATTTGGCTTCTCAGTAGTGTCTGCTTGAGATGATTTTCATTTTCCTTTAGCAAACTGTGTTCCCCAAAGCTTTTCTGGTGCTCCAGTTGTGAGGAGTTAAAGATACCTAGCATGTTTTTTTCATTTGGAACTGTAACATAAAAACATTGAGCATGAATGCAACGTGATTGTTCAACCAGTTAGACTAGAGGTTCATGCTGTTTTGAAATTAAGAGTTGATCTTATTAACTTTCTGCAAATCAAAGAAATAGCTGTCTAGAAGTGCTTTGGAGACCGTAATGGTGACTTCATCTGACAGGTTCTGGAGAAACCTTGGGGAAGGATGATTCTAAAAGAAGCAGGAAGAAGAGATTCTGGAAATTTGGGAGGATAACAATGCCCCAACTTGTGTTTTCATTAAGATGTTTGGTGAACAAGGAATCTTAATTGTACTTACCTTTGAGCTGAACTGACATGGAGTAGGATGGCACTGCTTCATCTTTTTCAAGCATGGGTTCAAGATCTCGTAGAGAATTTGAAACTCCTGAGGTTTTGTCATTGGTCTGGCATCACAGAAGACAAAAATTCAGAATCTAGTAATCTACCAAAATTAGGTTTGATAATAAGCATATTTATGGGAACAAAAGCAGCTGGACATTGAGATGTTAGATGCAAATACTGAATGGTTTCACCCTAGGATTATTTACTGATGTGAAGGAATACTATCTTACAATGGCATGTGGAGCTGTTGCACCCATTTCTCTCTGACTTTGGCAGCTGTCTCCTACAGGATTGTTGAAGGTGGAACTCGGTTCCCCCGTTTCATGTGGTACCAAATTCATTGGTTTGCTGGCTTTTGCTTTCCTGGACATGTCAATGCTTATTTCTGCTTCTTTGGACTTGTGGGTCTCTTCTGCTTTTCTCTGTTTTAGTAGTTGTAATACTGAAATCTGTTGCTTCAATGGTTGACCTGTATTGTTGGTTGATCTATTTTTTCGGGTCACCACTTCATGAACTTTTCCATCTCTCTTTTGGGAGTTGACTCTTTTATGCATGTCTCTGCTACCTAACTTCTCCTGTCTTAGTTGCACATGCATAGCCTCTGAAAGCATCCATTGAGAAGAAATTCTTTTGACATCATTATCAGCTCGTGCTTCTGAACTTTCATCCGGTGAGTCAATGCTGAGTTTATGGTTTGTGGCAATTCCATCACTGATGAGATCGTCACTGTGGCTTTTCTTGTGAGATCCTTCAGTTGGCATTTTGTCAAAAGCTTCTTTGGGGATTCTGTCTCCAGCTGTGCTGTGATTGGTACGTGGCAGCTTCTTTTGCAAATTTGTTTTGCCATGGTAAGATTTCAGTGAATTTTTCAACACTGTTCCACTACCCTTGGGATTGTTCACTTGCAACTTGCCTTTTGTGTTGTGTCTCCTTATCTCATCCTCATGAAGCATTGCACTTTGGGATTCAAATTGTCGAGGCTGCTGAGATCCACTCTTATGTGGGGCCTTTTGTTGATTGCTCGACATATTAAAATTGTCAGCATTTTTCTTTTCTTTATGATGTTGTTTCTCCATTCCTTTGTCTTGCTTATAATCAACAGCTTCTTGGTGCTTTTTCGCTTGTGGTACCATCCTCTGCAAGTCATCTAAGAATGCTTCACTATTTACACCTTTCCGTATTGTTTTCCAATACCTGGGATTGGGTTTCTCCTCCTTTCTCTCCTTTCCATGTCTGTCTTGTTGAATTCCAATAGTTTTGCTCAACTGGTTTGTGTTCATCTGCAGACTATTGATTTTGGCGGCAGGCTTCGGGGTTGATATTTGGTTCAAATTTTCCAGATCTTTCCGGTCCCTCAATTGTGGTGTTTCTTCATGAAACATGAATTCAAGGCTGCCAATGTGAGGCACCAGGATTTTGTTTGCTCCAGGACCAAGGCTGCTTCCTGGAGTTGTACGGATGTTTGCATGTAACCCCTGTGGCCTAGGTGTTTGGGTCCTTTCGGATTGACTCTTGTTCTCCAAAAGAGTCCTTTCTTCTTTTCTGACCCTTCCCTCTGTAATTTGCTTTGCATCCTTTCTTATTTTTTCTGGCTTCAAGACTTTGTCTTTCTCTGCTCCATTCTTTGGGTTTGTGTTCGGTGGAAGTTCTTCAAGTCCCATTAGTTTTGCAATAACATTTGGGATTCGCCCTGTCCCAGTTTTTGAATGAGATGTATTTGAGTGCTTCATGGGTTCTGATGATGCAGTAAGAGTGCTTGAATCTAGACCACAGCTGACTGATCTCCTTTGAGACACTGAACTGGAATAGGTGGTTGAATTGTGGTTATTGGAGCTGAATTGAGCTGCTTCTGTAGAGTATGATAGAGCAAGTAGTCGTTGCTTAAGGAGGGTGATCTTTGTGACCTCTTGGGCATCTTCAGGAGAGCTTCGGGTGGGCCCTTTGAAAGAGAACTTTGGACCGTTCACTTGCCTATGATGGTTTACTTCGATAGTGGTCTCATCGTCATCTTCATCTTCATCCTCGAGCAATCTGATTCGTTGTTTTCTCTGTGAACTGATCATGTACTGTGAAGCTTCTTGCAGATTTACAAGCATTCTTAGTGACTCTTCCAATTCCATGGCTCCCTTTAGTAGCTCCTTTCCAATATCCATGGAGTATCTGTCAAAATTAAGGCCATTGGAGCAGGCATTGAGGATCTGGTTTAACTTCTGGGCACCTTTTGATATTTCTTTAATGTGGAGATGAGAAAGATTAGGGAAATGACTGTTTGAAGGTCTAGTCCTAACTAAGCTGCTGCTGCTCCTGTCCATTTGCACAAAATCTACTGATCTCCCAATATGACGCAGGAAACCCAACATCCGGTTGTCTGAGGATGTCAGTTGTCTCAGAGTGCCACCATTTTCAAGTGCAAAAGCAAGTGCCATCGATAGATCCCCAATATGAGAAGAGTTCTGAGCTCTCCCCAATGGAACAATCTCTTTTGATGCTCCCTCTTTGATTACTGGTCTGTTATGTGAAGTACTAAACCATTTGTTCTGGTCTCCCATTGAAGAACTAGTCTGCAACAAATTAACACAACTGAAGTGTATGGACCAATTCTACTTATACTATTAGATAGAACCCTTAGAAGGGAAAGGGGAAAGAAGTCTAGAAGGGGTAAAAGAAGAAATTACTGTTTCACGATTGTATACTGTTCGCGATCCTTGCATGGGTTTTCTGGAGTTTCCACCTGCAATTGGCAATCTAATTATCAGCGAAAACCATTGGCACGAGTAACAAGTGGTCAGGTTTTGCCAATATAGTCTTCCACAACTGTTGAGTTCTATGGACGCAAACTCAGCGGAGATAGTTATAGCGGTCCAGCTACTGTGAAAAAAATATGCTAGACACACTCAATTGGGTGAATGTAATTTCTTGAATTGGATCTTTCTACTTTGAAATCTGATGGTGTTTTTCGAAGCTGTCCAAGAGGTTGGTTTACTTTTGGGCATATTGGTTTTATGACGATAGAATCTATCATCAATCATCAATAGGTAAGTACTCCTATATATTGAATAACTTGGGAGTTTGGACTAACAGATTGGAGGTAAAAATGCTTGCACAAGCTTCTGGAGTTTACAACAAAATGGTGAGCACAGTTTAAAGGTACGTAAGTAAACAGTGCTTCAATGGATTCTAATACAGAAGGTTTGTTTTCACTCACCTCTGGACATCTGGTTTGAATAGCTTGATGTATGAGACATTGCCATCTTTTCCTTCCGCATCCTTAGATCATCCAGGAGCTTCTGGGATATATCTGATCTCTTTGCCATCTTCTGCTCTCTCAATTAGAACTGGAATTCTCTTCTTGCAGCCCTTCCCGTCCCATGCGAAAGTGAAAAGAAATGGAAAAAGGAAAGGACTCTTCAAGCTTGCAAATGGAAGAATTCTCTTTGTTCCTCTTTGGATTTTTATGTTTACAGGGTAAAAAATGACAGAATGAAGGGATAGTTTCATTAACATCAGTTGAGATGATTCTTTCAGTGTAGAGGGGTGAGGTGGGGAGTCCTGTCAAGAAGCAATAAAAAAAAGCTAGTGGAGAATTTAGCTGAAGATTGACGTGAACGATTCCTCTTGGTCCTTTGATGCCTGAGTGCCTGACTTTCATTGTAATTGAAGCAAAGGCAAGAACTCCCAAGGGCTTGTCTTCCAAGTCTTCTCCATATATACTTTTGCCTCGTTTTTTTTTTTTTTTTTCCCTTCCTCTGGTGAGAATTTTCAAACTTATTCAACAAAGGTTTTGATTGAAATGTTTACTTGCAATTTTTCACTAAATTAAGCAAATCGGGATTAGATGGGATTTAGAGTTTAGATGCACTGCAAGCAACAGATGACACACTTTCAATCGGCCTCAACTAAAAAAGGCTGTAACACAAGCCCCAACTTTTGCTTTTAATTGGAAACTGGGATTTGCCATTGGGAGTTGTTACTCTACTCAACAAAAAGAAACCCCTCAAGAAGTTTCTTCAACATGGAGCCTCTCTTCTTCCCCTCTTCTACCTGCATCTGTTTTGTTTGATAGCTTCCCTTGAAAAGGTCTCTCTCTCTCTCTCTCTCTCTCTCTCTCAAAAATTGAAAGTTAAGGAAGAACAAGAATGCCCCCCTTGGCTCTCCCCTTCCCCCTATCTTTCATGGTTTGATCTCCTAAAAGAACATCACAATCCCTGTTTCCAAAAGGCAAATTTTTTTTTTCTTCTTACTTTCAAGAAATGAAGAGGTCCACGAGTAATCATCAAAAGGTTGTGTTATAACTATGTGATTGCACAATCTCTACACACGTTAAAAGATGAATCTACTCATTGTTGCCAGATTCAGGATAATTACCAAACTCGAACTGATTCACCAACAGATCAAGTTTATAATCTACATCCATAATTTTTTGGGGGAAAGTTTTCCCTGTTTACCACTTTACCCACGGATATAAGGTTTTGTTTTTTTTTAATCTGAAATGCCATTCATTATTCTCATACACCCATCCAAGTACAATGATGGCCATCCCCGAATTCCTTCATTGTGGTTTAGGAAAAACTGATCTTCTTCTTTATCATAATTAGGATTTTGCATTTTTGGACAATAAAAAACAATTATTTTTATCATCCGATAATGCAATATTAACTTGAAGTGCATTCCAAGAATGCATACCAAATGCTGCCAAAATCTTGTGGCATTTATTTAGCCTTTGTCATCTTGAAATCACTTTTGAGGCACTTTTCCTATTTGTCAGGATCGGGTATGAATGGTATTTCTCACAAATATCATATACTTGCTATTTAGGGTTTTTTTTTGTTTGGATGATAGCAATAGTTTATATTGATTTTTCGTGAGAATATATAGTACTTACTTTGTTTTGTGGAGCATGCATAGAGGTAAGTATCCTCTTTTTCTTTTTATCTTATTAGAATCCTTCTACATAATGTTTTTTGTTTTAATCTTTGATATTATTTGTTCATCATATTGTAATACTTGTTTTAAGGTTAGAATACCAAATAATTAGGAAGTTCAGTTTGATTTGGTGGATAGAGATGTCTAACACCTTCTTTAGATCGAAACTTGACAAGTCCTCATTCTTTGATTTGACCTATGCCTCTATTAAAATCATATTTGGAGTCATATTCATGGATTCTAAACCCTAATTTAGGTGACGACTCTATCTGTATATTCTTTCTCTCTCTTTAAGAAGAAGATACCCTTAATTCTTTACCTTCAAGGATATGGATGAAATTTTCCATGTTCTCACACCGACTCAAACTCAAACCTAATAGTTTTCATGCTCACTACTTACAACCTTTACAAGTTGTTTTCCCCAAGATTTACATACGAATCTAGAATAATCACTTCAGTGGTTTAGTGTTTCCACTCAATATACAAAACCTCTATAAGCCAAGATGTGCAAATAAAAGCACAAAATTGAAAATTTCTAAAAGGTAGATAATGCATGTTAAGAACAACTCTCTAATTTTCAATAACACCAAAGTCAAGACCAGAACATGCCTAAATGATGTCCCAAAGTCTTGTGGAAAAATTCCCTAAAGTCATCTATTTATAGGCTAACCAACCCCTTTAGAAAAACTAGCCGTTAGACTCTTCAATGGATAAAAAAAAAAAGGTCATTTTTTTACCCATGCAAACGGTGTGTATGTCTTTTGATTACAACTTTGTCGTTCGCGCTTGGATTGATTTATTTATTTTTTGTTGAAGGTCAACAAAGTATATATTAAGAAGAAAAAAAAGTTGTTTACCCAAAAAAAAAAAAAAAAAAAATGATGTTACATAAGAGATTGAAAAGGTACTAAAAAACTTTCTCAAAGTCCAATCTTTCACCTTCGGCAATGCCATCAGAAAAAGGCCAAGCTTTGGAGAACTAATCACATACAAGAAAATTCCCAAAACCCCAAAAGAGAGTATTATGTTTTGAGCTTGTACCAAATATAAATGAAAGGGATTTTAAAATGCTCATGAAGTTGTTACATGTGCAGAAGCAGGGTTTTGAACTATATGAACTAATCTTGTTGTATGATCCATAACTTCTCTTATATTTATCCGGGCAAATGGATTCCAAATCAAAATGAAAGCAAACTTGAAGTCCTACAAGTCTCATGTTGATCACTTTATGTCAGATTCATTCTAAGTTCAAGCATTGCATCCATCATGCGCTTGGATGGGGTTAAGTCACTATACTCAATCTCCTAACTTAGAGTATGAGACCAATTAAACTTAGGTGACTTAAGACTAAGTCCTTGGGTGTTTTAAGTACTAATGAGAATCACTAATACAACACTTAGAAAATAAAAATAATTATAGAATAGAAATTATTTCCTAATAAGTCATGATTTTCGTGAGAGTTCCTTAAGACATGATCCAAAATATTCTAAAATTCAACATTTTGCCATAGTTCAAAATTTTGACCAAATTTTCATAATGGTTTCTCAAATTAAATTATTTCCTAATAAATCATGATCTTCGTGAGAGTTCCTTAAGACATGATCCAAAATATTCTGAAATTCAACATTTTGCCGTAGTTCAAAATTTTGACCAAATTTTCATAGTGATTTCTCAAATTAAATCAGACTTCTAACTCATTTTTAATTTGTCAGCTATGGTAATGTTGGTGGTTGTCGCTATCAATTCACTTTCTCATCTTGAGTAAAATTATTCTTATGGAATAGGGCATACCTAATGCACGAGGTTTTTTTTTTTTTTTTTTTTTTTGATAAAAAGGCTTTTTCCACTATAGGGTCTGAAGAGGATCATAATGTATGCAGCTTTACCCCCCCCCCTCCTTTTGAAGAAATTATTTCCCAACTCAAACCCATAACCACTAGGTCAGACGCAATCTTACTATTGCACCGAAAACCACCCTTTAGTTGGATTTTCCATGCAACTCCTTGATATTCACAATTTGATAGTTCAAATGAGATACAAAAATTTCTGAATAAGCAGACTAGATTCTCTCACATATAAAGTAATAGCCCAAGTGGAATTTCACAAAAATATTTTATTGATGACTTTTTTGTTTATATTTCTTTTCCCCCAATAGTGGCAGTTGCCCATGCAAGTTGATTCATAAGCTTATGGTCTAAATTAATGGGCGTATGTGGAAAATATATGACACAAGCTCAAGACTTATTTGACTCACTTTCCAAATAAGGACAAACGTGTCATTGACAAATTTCTACAAACCTATTCATGATGTCCTTTAATACAAGTCAAAATCTCCATGATTGTCCAAACCTACCTTTGGGATTGGAAAGAAAAAAAAAAAAAGGATTTAAGGTCTCCCCTCTCATCCTCAGGAATCCTCAAGATCCAACTCATACCATTGTTAGTGATGCTAAATGCCCATTTTACAAATCCCTTCTGTTAATTCACTTCACTGGTGTTCTTGAATCTTCCCCCAATATTTCATTAAGCAAAAAAAATATTACATTATGTAATAAATACATGCAAAAGGATTTTGTTCAGTCGTGGTGGGAGCTAGAGCGTCCAACTCCGCCAAACGACAACAAAAACAGGGGTGGGATGATCATTGCATAGGTGGGTCCCACCTAGGCCCTTCAAGTGAAATGACCACGTACCCCTCTGGTTTTTGGGGTAGTTTTCGAGCACTGGACCATCCAGCTCCCACCACGGTTGGACAGGAGCCAGGTCCTAAATACATGGGTCATATTCATCTTTATAAGATGACAAAGTTCATATGGAAGATCTCTACATCCCCATTAGGTATATATGTAATGCGATCCGTTGATTGATTAAATTTCGTCAACGTTTGTTGTTGGTCCCAAGCCTGATAAAGGAGGAGGGTTGGTGCGTTAAGTCGATAGTCGACACCAAAAATACCATACCCTTGCTCCGTCAGGTTGGTAGCCGGCACCAGAAAAATACCCTAACCAAACCCTTTTAAAAACATGATGATAATCACTCCAAGAAAATATCAATAGCTAGCTTTGAACTAGCAGATGGAGATTCCCAACTGTATAAAGGGGTTGTACATTAATAACTGATGTGGAACTAGATTAGACTCCCAACATGAATTAGTATTCTCTATCCCCTCCAGCCCTCCGGGTCTTCTTTCCTCTTTCCCTTCTGTAAATCCTTTCAATTTTGTTATCTCCAAGTCTCTCCTTCTTCCCATAATAAAGCAGAAACAAAAAATATTTGATTAAATATAGTCATGTAGTGTGAAATGTTCTTAGCATTGGGGGCACAGAATGCAGCCAGACACATGGGGTGGGCAAAATGATCATCCTGACCCCTTAAATGGCCGAAATAATAATCGTCACATTCCACCCCATGTGTCTGAATGCAGCCCGCATCCCGTGCGCTCCCGGGCAGAGAAGATCGTGACCCCATTTATAATTGTAAAGTTTCAGGGTTGATATTGGACAGTTCTATCATTTGGTAATAATAAAAAAATGAAGATTATAAAAGTTGATGAAGGAACCTTAATTGTGAAGCAGGGTGATGTCAGTTGTTTTTGCCGTAACAGCCGTGATCACGTTGTTTTCTGACCATTATGAAGTTTAACACTAAAAAAACATATAATATGCATAGGAGACAGATTGGGTTTATATTTTATCATTTGAACTTTGAAGTAATTTGATTGTAGAGTTAAAAATAGGATAGTTTTTTTTTTTTTTTTTTTTTTTGTCTCAAAATATGTTTAGATAATTGCATTACAAAAGGACAAGTCCAGTACAGTACATGGTGGTTCATGAGGTTAGAATGAGACACAAAACCTGACAATTGGCCAATCTAGAGGTTGTTGTATTCATCAAACATGTGGATTTTTCTTGGAAAATCAAACATTTGGATTTACTTCTTAACTCCTTGTTCTTTGTGTAAGCCTCTTAGGTGTGGTGATGTCAGGATCAAGATCCTCTGGTGCCGTCTTCCCGTGCGGCTGGTGTGCAGCCTCACACAGGCAGGGTCTGGATCCCATGTGGACCCCACCCGATTAAGGACTGGGGCAGTGTGTAGGACGGTCATTTCATCCACACCTCTGCTTGTGTGAGACTTCATGCCGGCCGCACGGGCAGGCAGCAAGAGAGGATCCAAATTGGGTGATGCCATTCGTAATTGATTCTAGTGAGTTTGTTATTTTCCCTTGCATTCAATTTTGTGTATGTATTGCTCATCTCTATCTTCTATTGCTGGGCAGCTGTGCTGCCTCACATAGGTAGGGTCTAAATGACCGCCCCGTCCACTGCCTAAGCACCTTGCCCGGGTGGGGTCCACGCCCTGAGGGTCCAAATTGCATTTCTTCCATAATGCTTCATAGGGTTTTCTTATTAATATGAGATCAAAGGTGTTGGTCCATTCATTATTCATCAATAAATATATTCACATATGGGAATGTGTGGGGGTGATGAGGTTCATTAAATTGTGATTCCATCTATGGTAGATTGCTAAGTGAGTTCAATATTCATAATGCTTATGAGTTCATTCAATGACCAAGTCCTGTGGGATTTTCATTTGTGGTTGAACATATGTGAAATGCCAAAGTGAGTTAATCTAGAAATAACTATAATTACCATTGATATATGCTTTTAATTGTGAGTGCAGTGATTTTTTTATTTTTTTTTGGTAGAAAGTGCAGTGATTTTTACCGTCCTCTTGAAGGGAATCTTATTTTAAAAGAAAATCAGGGGTAAATTTGTTCAATACGGCCTATCCATGTTGATACTGTATTGATATCATATCGGTTTTACAAGTGATTGATACCTGATCCGATACCATGCACTAAAACCATGCATACAACAACGGCCTCAGCAAAGACATATTGCAATGGGGTTGAGAAAAAAATAAAATATGCTATGACCTAATACGTCTATAGACAAACAAGGAAAGTTTTGTGTAATTGTGTCAAGACTTGAGAGTTGCTCGGCAAGAATGACTAGGATCGACAGTATTGCATTCACAATGTTCGACTGTGTGGAGTGTGGACTATGTGTTATTGGTGAAACCTGATTTCAGTCCAGAAAGTGCAGTGGGGATCTTCGGAGGACTGTTTCGGCTTCGAAACATGCCAGAAAGGCTTATATAACCCTGTAAAGCTCATCGAGACTTTCGAATCGATATGTATTTCGACATATGTTCAGTTCTGGTCCGAACCAGACCGGGTAGGTTTTATGGGCTTTAGGGACATTTCTGTATTTTCTTGGGTTAAGGCTTCCTTATAAAATGTTCTTATCTCATTGAGAGGATTGTGTGTGAGATTTGAGGGTTTGTAACACATTTCAGAGAAGTAGTGAAAACAGCTCTATCGTCGGCCGTAGATGTAGCTTACCTTATTGGGAGTGAACCATGTAAATCCTTGGTGTTGTGTGCTTATTTGTTTTGATCTTCTCTTCCTTTTTCATTTTTCTTCTAGAATATCCCATTTCTAGGCGTTGTTTTTCGAACACTATGTGGAGGTGGCTTGGTTGTTTCAAATAATGTTAAGAGTTGGTAACCTGAGTTGCAACCATGTTCCTGCTGCCCCAGTACCAGGCACCAACTTGGAATAATTCCCTTCCCCTTTGGGTTCATAAATACCCGTTTAGGTTTTAATATTTTCCAAAATATCCTTCAAGATTCTAATTCCGTGCCTATGATTGGGGCAGTGGGAACATGGTCGCAACACGGCCGCAGCCAAGTTTTGTCTGGGCAAGAGTTACTTAAATCATCGCCACGCAAGAAAACAAAGTAATACACACAAGTTCTCATTGTTCGGATCATCATAATCGCAGGCCTGATAGTGATAGTATCAATCTGAATGGGCTAGAATCGGATGGATTTTTTACCCATGTTTTCTTTAAAATGCATTTTTTTTTTAACCCTTGGTCCACACCGATATAGGATCACAGTCGGGAATTAATACTGGCACCGATACAAATCGATATCGGTCTCTAATGAGAGTAATATGAATCGATGAATCTGACCCATCCATTACGGATTCCTCAAACCATGGTGACCACATATTATCTACACTTTTGTTGAAAAAAATTTCCCCATGAAAGTTTTCCTTAGTGGCTCTAGTAGAAAATGCTTTTACATGGTCAAACAAACGTTGTAAAACTTTTACTTTATATTTTATGCCATTTTTCACATCCTATCAACAAACCTTTGAAAAAAAATTTATGACAAAAGGTTTTGTACCCCAATCCCATGACCTCGTCTGTGTGGTAGGTTGCGTTTGGTATGCATTCTTGGAATGTATTCTAAATCGATTTTACATTCTCGAATGTTGAAAATAATTGTTTTTATCATCCGAGAGTGCAAAATTGACCTAGAATGCATACCAAACATAGCCTTAATTGACATACATACTTGGAGCCCATGTTATCAAATACTATATCGATCTCATATTTAGCTTGATTAAAATTTTTCCATGTGCCATCATAACTCATAAGGGCCCAAAAAAAAATTGATTGATAAGTTAATTAAAAAACTTTTATTTTTGATAATACAAATGAAAATTTTAATACTTTTTTTTTCGGTAATAATGAAAATTTTTGTAATTAGTGATACCAAACTCAGCACATGACTAATGCAATAAACTTACATTACCTCTCCAATGGTTTGAATGGCTAATTTTCCACATATAATAAAAATCCATATATTATATAAATTCTTCTTTTTTTTCTATTTTTCATAATGATTTTCTTATTGACACCCTTAAAATTTAAGCATAGTGGAAAAGTAGGTCAAGACTTGAGCAAGTCACTCGAGTAAAAAAAAAACATGAAACCTGGTCAAGAGTCATGAAGACACGCCCAAGTATAAGAAATGATCAAACTAGGTTTGAGTTTTCATTGACTGTATTTTTGCGTAAGCCATGTGAAACTCGACGAGTTTTTTTTTATTGAGTTGTATACTATTCATAGAACATAAACTTGATCTACAACTAAACAAAAGTACCGTAAAATTTTTGTACCTTGTCTTCAGTAGTAGCATTTTTTTTTCTTCTCACCTATGGGCTACGAAACAACCATAGCCTCACACCCTTCTCATTCAGAGAAGGAGAAGGAGAAGAATCAAGTTTTGAAAAATGTGAGTTGTGTTGGAAAACTTTGTTTGTCAACTTATCTTTAAAGTGTTAATAATACAACAACAACAAACTTAGTCTCATCCCAACTTAATGAGATTGGCTACATGGATCCAAACATAAAAAGTAGATAAAACTGAGAATTAGACGAAATAAGGGAATGAAGAGATAGAAAAAGGTGGAAGGGAAATGAGATGAGAAGTAAAAATTGGGAAATGACAAATGAATGATGTAAAAAAAAAAGTGACAGATAAAAGTAAGAGGAAAGAAGTACACCCTAGCTGATGAGAACCTCAACTAAATAGAATCTGTTACATGGATCATTGTCCTCCAATAGGTTTTATCCGAGGTCATACCTGGTATAAGACCTAGAATTTGTATGTCCTTCCTCACAACTTTTCCTATGGTTATTTTAGGCTTATTCCTCACTCTTTTAGCTCCTTAAAGTGTCGAATAATGTGTAACTTTATTTCTGTTTTCATTTTTTCAGTATAGTACACTTTTTCTTACGGTGAAGGTGAGATCCTATCATTTCACTCGTGTACTTGAAAAACACACAAGATAATGACATCTCTTTGAAAATGATATAATAGAAAATCACTTTCAAATTATTTTGGAAACCCTCTATTTTTTCGTTTAACATGAAAAACTATTGAGAATAAAACAAGGAACAATCAAAACACGGTTACTATGTTCTAAATATACCTTTCTACCAAAAAAAATGTTCTAAATACACCTATAAAGGTATTATTGGTAAAAATAAAGGTATTATTTCAACAATCTATTTTTCATGTTTTACTAGACAAAGCCATAGAGCATTGAAGTGATAAAAACACAAGAAAAATGAAATTAAATAAAAATGACAAGCTAAAGCATTATTATTATTTTTTGATCTAGGTCTCATTTGGTTTCACAAAAACTAATTTGAAGATTCAATTTGAACCAATAAAACTGCAATTTTGTAATACTTCTTCGGTTCTTCCCCATAGATTTTCAATCATTTCAAAATATGGGTTCGTGACTCAGATATGTCCGTTACGATACTGATATGATATCGGCATGGATTGACTTTATCACAAACAAATTTGTCCAATTAATTGTTTTATCCCTTTGTTTGTACCATGTCACCGATATCAACAGAGTATCAGAATCGACCACTAGCAAAACCGTTACGTATCACCAGCGATACTAGTATTTTCAAGACAAAAAGAAGATCATTTATCACGTGACTGGACTCTATGGACAATACGAGTTGAACCGGTTGGCAGCTATTTGTTTGGTCAAGGACTCGTCACGATATCTACTCAGATCTCGCAATTTGCTGCTTTGTTACAAAATGGGTTGGTCCGAAAGCCGAACTGTTCATGGGCTCCACTTGTCACACATGTCATCTAGTTCTCTTTGCACGTGGGACCTACATAGAAAATGTGGGTCCCATTAACCGTCCAAAAAAGAACGGAAGCAAATACGTGGAAGTGATGGGTACGCCTCCACTTTCCCAATAGAAGAAGACGGCTTAGCTTTTAAAATTGACTGAGAGAGACTAAGAGAGAGGTGCTTTTTTTTTTCCTAAACTTTTAACCTTTTACTTGCGCTTTTTTGTTTTTACCCCAAGCGACCTTTTTGACCGAAGAGAAAATTCTTAATCAAAAGGAAGAGAATTGGATAGAAACCAGAGAAAATTAGAAGTAGCCGTTGGGTCCACCAGCCCGCCTTACTTTTCCCGTTAGATATCTAAAAACGGGTCATGGCGGAATTTATTGGAAGAGATTACTATGACGTCATTAGACGGCGACTGTGCGGGCGCCGGTTACTGACGTGTCGTGTTCTGTATGGAAAAGATAGCCTTCGATAGGAATAAAACCCAGAGAGAGAGAGAGAGGGGGGTTGGTATACACTGCCGTACTGAGGGATGGATGGATGGGTGACTATGAAAGTCTGAAAACGCTCAATCACGGTGGTGTCATCTCAAAAGAGAAAGGGTGCCACGTCATATACAGCTCGATCGAAGGGAAGCATTACACAGTAAATGGGGCCCACTCCCACTCCCCTATTCCCCCCAAAGAATACGAAGCTAGAACGGTGCATGCATGATGGCGTAGGCAGCAGCGCCGCTGTACTGGAGAGGAGAGAGAGAGAGAGAGAAGCTGTCGTACACTACTAGAATCACAGGCTTACAGCTTCAAATTTGAAATTGAGAGTCATTTTGAAAGATATTCTTCACTAGTCTTCTTATTTTGTATCTTGTTTGTTGGTTTAATTTTATTTTAATTGAGATTAACAGCTTGGTTGATTCTCTAATTAAGAGAACATTATCGATAACAAGTACGATTATTTGGCTCAATTCCAATCTAGATTCAGAAGATGAGTTCAACTCGTGCCATGAGTGTTTCACCTTGATCATGAATAAAATGTTTCTACTCAAAAAATAATAGACTATACTAATACACTACTTAACTACTAGTACTTTCTTGAGGTAAAAGATCACTATTTGGTCATGTAGCCCCTACACAAGTGTGAAGGCCAATGACAGTAGGTGTAGGGGCATAAACATAAATGGGGTTTTTAATTTCAAAATGAGTTAGGTGGTAATTCTGCACACTCTTGCTTTCTATTCTTGAGTGTGCCCTAAGCCTAGACGTAGGGGTGTGCAAAATGACCATTGTGTTCCTCTTTGTCGATGCAAGCATATGTGCTTTCATTTGTCGAGGCACTGCCATATGGGCCACGCTCTGGGACAAAGTTCATTTTCCTCCTCTTTTTTATTTTATGGGAAGCAGTTTTCTGTCCGAGAGTGTGGCCTATGCCAGCACTGCCATGTGTCTATCTCCCTCCTCCTTAAAACAAGGGGGCAGAGCTATCTTTTCATATGGAGAGGAGAGAGATAGACTCATGGGAGTGCTAGCATAGGCCACACTCTTGGACAGAGTTCTTTTCCCCTAATTTTATTTCATGGGAAAAAAGAACTTGTCTGGTAGCATGCATGGCCTCCTATGTCCAAATATAGGCCCCATGAAATGACTACCCCACCCCCCATGAAAGGTAGAAATCTCACTCCTGTTGATATTCCTATGCACACTCGCATTTGCCTTCGCACTGGCATCAAGGCCATATTCCTGAACATAACATTCTCCCCTTTATTTGATTAGGGAAATGGTTCTTTGATCCACCAAGGGAAGGTTTGCAAGCATCCTCTTTCTCTCTCTCCTCAAATGAAATGAACTTGTTACACCTCACTGGTGTGCTTCTCTATGTCGCTTTCTTAAAGAACCGTTGGATGGGGGTGGGAGGAAGAAGTGAAATTACCTATTTCTCTCCCTCCCCCCCCCCTCCAACGATTGAAGGCTAAATTGTCTACCATATAGCCGTGTAGTGAGGCGTGTAACTGTGCCTAGAAACAACAACACGCAAAATGATCGACGCACCCCTGGTCCTTTCCACATTTCCAAGGGGTATGCCG